>NC_092877.1:88253864-88968864 GCF_028372415.1 Notamacropus eugenii | reverse complement strand
GTTATTCTAAAAACAAGAAAATGCCATTTCTTCAACTGACAACACTGAAGCCAAGGAAGAGATCACCTTAGATGACACAGCTATAAGTGTTGAAATCAATGTCCTAATATTTTGCTACATAAAATGTACAAAATCATGTAATGGAGAAAAGTATCTCTTATATTCTTTCAACTCGCACTTATTTAATGATCATTATTGAAGACATATCTGCAGGGGGGATAATCTGTGGCCGTGAAGTCACATGTGGCCTTCTAGATCCTTTGGAGCAGTCTTTTTTACTGAGTCTAAGTTTCATGGAGCAAATTCTTTTATTAAGGGGATTTGTTCTGTGAAGTTTGGATTCAGTCAAAGGGCTGCACTTGAGGACCCAGAGGGCCACATGTGGCTTTGAGGCTGCAGATTCCCCACCCGTGGCTAGACTATGTTTAGGCCTAAAAACACATCAAAGAAAACAAAAGATATGACACTTACCCTGGAAAAAAATGGAATCTAGTTAGGGAAATCAGTTATTCACTGGTGAATATATTAAATAATGCATACAATTGGGAGGCAGAGCAATACAGTGGGAAGAATACCAAATCAGATGGCCAGGGTTCAAATTCCACCTCAGATGATTACTACTTGTGTGACTTGAGGTCTTGTATTCTCAGGCTTCAGTTTCTTCATCTCAAAAATGAGGAAGTTAGAAGAGAAGGATTCTTGGGTCTCTTCTAGCTCTAGATCATTGAGCTATAAAATATATACATGATGATAAAAAAAAAAAGTGTTTTAGGCATCCAGAAATGTGAACAGCATTTTCTTCTTCATGAAGAGTCTTAATTACACTCTCAGAATCAAGGGCATTTAGAGTCTAATATAAAAGTCAAGACTGATTGAATTGTCCTGGGGACCTAGTAATTATGATTTATATTTCTCAGGTGGAAAGCAAGCTTGGTCTTGCATTTTTATAAGATATGCCAAATTCTACTTTATACTGACTGTAAAATAAATACCTCACATTCTTATTATCCTTTTCTCAGTGTGTTGTTTTTCAGGCAAACATTTAATGTTAATAATGCATTTAAAATAATTTGCAGTTTCCTAAATAAGTACATATTTCTACAGTTTCATTAGTAAACTATCAAACCAGCACTTCAGCCTTTATCCTCTTCCTTTTCATTATTTCCACTAAAAGTGTGTATTTTGTATATACAACTCTGGGATCTAATGGGGGATTTCACCATTATCTCGCCTCAATTCAGGCATCATGTCACTTCCTGGGCACTTCCAGACTGTGGCTTCTGCAAACCCTGGCCACTTCCAGACTACATTTTGTGGAAACTCTTCCCCTGATAAATACTTCTTAAGTTCCCTTTACTTACTGTCTTCCCTAATAAGAATGCAAAGGATTCTTATGATCAAGAGATATCTCATTTGCTGGTATTTACATCCCCAATACTTAGCAAAGATCCTGGCAAAGTGCTGTAATGGTAATTTAAATGGGAAAATCTTTCCCATTCATTAACTGGACCATGTAACCTGCTTAAATCACATAGAAGCTTAAATCATATGTGGTGGGCAGAGCTTGTTGAATGACTGGAACAGGAAGGGTGGAGCAGAGCTGGGGGGAAGTTGATCAGGTTAGTCAGAGCTGGGAAAGACACAGGCAATTTGACAGGCTTGTGAGTGTTTGGTTGTTTGTGGGAAGGCCCCAGAAGGCTGGGGAAGGCTTTGAAATGCCTTTGTCCCTTGCATTGCTAATGTATATTGACTTCTTGGCTACTATGACAGATTTGGTTTTTCTGGTTTGAGGATTGGTTTTATGGTGTCTAAATAAATGTTTTTCTTCTGCCTTCTACATGGAGAGCCTATTTTACTTTTTGATTGAGAACTACTCTGGCGTATTCATAGTTACCACTAGTGCTGTGAATATTGCCTTCATAATACAAATGTTAAATTCATTGGCTGGTTGTTGTCCTTTTTTTTTTTTTTTAATTTTTAAAAAAATTATTTATTTAACTTTTAACATTCATTTCGACAAAATTTTGGGTTCCAAATTTTCTCCCCATTTCTCCCCTCTTCCCACGCCAAAACCCCGAGCATTGTAATTGCCACTATCACCAATCTGCCCTCTCTTCTAGCATCACTCCCTTCCCTTATCCCCATCTTCTCTTTTGTCCTGTAGGGCAAGATAACTTCCTATATCCCATTACCTGTTTCTTATTTCCTAGTAGCAAGAACAGTACTCGACAGTTGTTCCTAAAACTTTGAGTTCCAGCTACTTTTCATCCCTCCTTCCCTACCCATTCCCTTTCAGAAGCAAGCAATTCAATATAGGCCATATCTGTGTAGTTTTACAAATGACTTCCATAATAGTCGTGTTGTGTAAGACTAACTATATTTCCCTCCATCCTATCCTGCCCCCCATTGCTTCTGTTCTCTCTTTTGATCCTGTCCCTCCCCAAGAGTGTTGACTTCAAATTGCTCCCTCCTCCCATTGCCCTCCCTTCCATCATCCCCCCCCCACCCTGCTTATCCCCTTCTCCCCCACTTTCCTGTATTGTAAGATAGGTTGTCATACCAAAATGAGTGTGCATTTTATTCCTTCCTTGAGTCAAATGTGATGAGAGTAAACTTAATGTTTTCTCTCACCTCCCCTCTTTTTCCCTCCACTAAGAAGTCTTTTGCTTGCTTCTTTTATGAGAGATAATTTGCCCCATTCCATTTCTCCCTGTCTACTCCCAATATATTTCTCTCACCAATTAATTTCATTTTTTAAGATATGATCCCATCCTATTCAATTCACTCTGTGCTTTCTGTCTGTGTATGTATGTGTGTGTGTGTGTGTGTGTGTGTGTGTGTGTATGTAATCCCACCAATTACCCAGATACTGAAAAGTTTAAAGAGTTAAAAATATTATCTTTCCATGTAGGAATGTAAATAGTTCAACTTTAGTAAAGTCCCTTACGACTTCCCTTTGCTATTTACCTTTTCATGCTTCTCTTGATTCTTGTGTTTGAAAGTCAGATTTTCTTTTCAGCTCTGGTATTTTCATCAAGAATACTTGAAAGTCTTCTATTTCATTGAAAGACCATTTTTCCCCTGAAGTATTATACTCAGTTTTGCTGGGTAGGTGATTCTTAGTTTTAGTCCTAGTTCCTTTAACTTCTGGAATATCCTATTCCATGCCCTTCGATCCCTTAATGTAGAAGCTGCTAGATCTTGTGTTATCCTGGTTGTATTTCCACAATACTTGAATTGTTTCTCTCTAGCTGCTTGCAATATTTTCTCCTTGACCTGGGAACTCTGGAATTTGGCCACAATGTTCCTAAGAGTTTCTCTTTTTAGATGTCTTTCAGGAGGTGATTGGTGGATTCCTTGAATACTTATTTTGCCGTCTAGCTCTAGAATCTCAGGGCAGTTTTCCTTAATAATTTCATGAAAGATGATGTCTAGGCTCTTTTTATGATCGTGTCTTTCAGGTAGTCCCATAATTTTTAAATTGTCTCTCCTGGATCTATTTTCCAGGTCAGTTGTTTTTCCAATGAGATATTTCACATGCTCTTCCATTTTGTCATTCTTTTGGTTTTGTTTTGTGATTTCTTGGTTTCTCATAAAGTCATTGGCCTCCATCTGTTCCATTCTAATTTTGAAAGAACTATTTTCTTCAGTGAGCTTTTGAACCTCCTTTTCCATTTGACTAATTCTGCTTTTTAAAGCATTCTTCACCTCTTTGGCCTTTTGATCCTCTTTTGCCAATTGAGTTAGCCTATTTTTCAAGGTGTTATTTTCTTCAGCATTTTTTTGGGTCTCCTTGAGCAAGGTGTTGACCTGCTTTTCATGCTTTTCTTCCATCTCTCTCATTTCTCTTCCCAGTTTTTCCTTCACCTCTCTAACTTGATTTTCAAAATCCTTTTTGACCTCTTCCATGGCATGAGCCCATTGAATATTTATTTTGGGTGTTTGGGAGACAGAAGCCTTGATTTCTATGTCTTTCCCTGATGGTAAGCATTGTTCTTCCTCATCAGAAAGGATGGGAGGAGATATCTGTTCACCAAGAAAGTAACCTTCTATGATCTTATTATTTTTCCCTTTTCTGGGCATTTTCCCAGCCAGTTACTTGACTTCTGAGTTTCCTTTCCACACCCACCTTGCTTGGGGTCTGAGATTTAAATGCTGCTTCCCAGCCTCAGGGCTTTTAGCGGGGGCGGAGCTGCTATTCAGTTGAGATTAAGTTCGGGTGCTCAGGTGGGGGCAGAGCCCCCACTCAGGGCTTAGTTCCCTCAGAGGGTTTATGAGGAGACCTTCAACCATGGATCCTGGTTCCTGCCTGCTTTGGGAGCCCCTGTCTCTGCTGCCTCTGCTGCTGCCTCCCGAGGGGGCCTGAGTTATGGAAGACACCCTGCTCCCCTCCCCATGAGCTGAAAAAAGACCCTCTCACTGACCTTTGGCACCTGTGGGTGGAGGGACCTGCCCTGTGGCTGGAGATTCTGTCCCTGAAGCCTTCTCGCATCTGCTTTTCTTGGTGCTGCGCGGCCAAGGCAGGTTTGGGCTCTGCTCCGGGTCTGGTGTGTGATAGACCTTTCAGGTCAGTTTTTCAGGTCTCTCTGCAACAGAAATCTCCTCCACTCCATTGTTCTGTGGCTTCTGCTGCTCCAGAATTTGTTGGGAGTTCTTCCTTACAGGTATTTTATGGGCTGTGGGTTAGGAGCTAGCATATGTGTATCTTTCTACCCTGCCACCTTGGCTTCTCCCCAGGTTGTTGTCCTTTTTGAAAAGGACTAAATGACATCACTATGTCATTTAATCAAGATTGGGTGTGTCCAGCTATGACTGATCAGATCAATAGGAGTTCGGAATGTTCTACCACACAAATAGTCTAAGCGAACGTTTGGAGTAGCTTCTCTGAGTCTGTGCATCTGTAATAAGAGTTAAAGATTTTCCCCACCCATTAATAGGCCTCTCTTGGAGCTTGATTAGGGGAGGCTTATTTTGTTGGAAGGCTCATACATTTTGTTAACTTCTAATGAGGCACTGGATCACAAAGGTCTTGCCCTCCAACTCTGAAAGTGTATATGTACTCTGAGGTGAGGTTTTACTATGTGGCTTACTCTTTGGAAGAAGGTTCATGTACCAA
Source organism: Notamacropus eugenii (assembly GCF_028372415.1). Lineage (NCBI taxonomy): Eukaryota > Metazoa > Chordata > Mammalia > Diprotodontia > Macropodidae > Notamacropus > Notamacropus eugenii. The sequence goes on along the minus strand of NC_092877.1, from coordinate 88,963,748 downwards.
ATCAGACTCTGGGTAGATGTTAAGAAGCCCCTCATCTTTGCAAACCCAGATATTAGTGCTTCTCTCTCTAGTAACTGTGTATATGTAATGGTCAGACAGTTGGATCTGTTGATCAGTGATGGATATAGTCTTCATTGTCAGACAGTTAGAAGTCCTGTCTCTTGATTTCTATTTCTCTACTTACATTTTCTGTGTTGCTATATGTGATTAAAGAAGATTGTTGAGACCCCTCAAAATTTGCTTTCCTTTTAAAAAGTAGATCTAACAACCTGTACTAGAAGGCCATCCTGTATGTGTCAGAGTGCTGGCTCCTATAGCATCTTGAATTTCCCTTGAGTTCTTTCAATTCTGCTTTACTTATAGAGCACAACAGCTTCTCTGATGAGAAGTCCCCTGCCTCATACTGAGCAATCCCCTGCCAGTGTCCCCCATGTCATACAATCAAATCCAAAGTTCTTAAGTGATACCTTGAGAGCGTTCTTGTATCATTTCTTCTTACCAACATGTTAATGCTTCCCTGTGTGAGTTCTCCATAAAATAGTCTTTTTGGCAAGCACGCATTTTGCATTCAAACAAGTGCATAATAAATGCTTTATCTGGAGCCAAGATGGTCCAACAGAAGAAGTAGCTGAACTTTCCCAACATTTCCCTCCAAACAACTTTAAAATAATGATTCCAATTGAAATCTAGAGCAGCAGACTGAAAAAAAAAAAGGTTAGGGTGAGATACTTCTCCAGCCCAAGACAACTTAGGAGGTTGGAAGGAGAGGTCTATGATCCCAAGGTGGCAACTGGCTCAGAGCGTATTTTGTGGCAACATTAGTGATGGACTTTGGAGACTGGAGCTCTCAAGCCAAAAATGATAAGGGCATCTGGTAACTGATCAGAAAGAAATTAGTAGAGGGTCCCTTTATTAGCACTGAGTGCAGGATAGGACACCGTTTGGCAGTTTCATTGCACATACCTACTTCTATGTCATAGTTCCAGGGCTTAGAGGAACACTTGCTGTGCCAAGGGATCATGGACCCTGAAGATCAGGATCACTTTTCATCATAACTTAGCAGAGGTCCTGAGGAAGAGCATTTTTTTTCTTCTCAAAGGAATAGGACAATTGAAGACAAGCATCCTCTTGGCTGGAAGGAAAAAGGTGTCCTTCCTAGGTGAAGACCAGAGCACAAACCAGGAAAGCAGTGACCACACCTCTCCTCAGATCACACTATCTTGGAAGCAGCAAAATCTTCCAAAACCGTCAGAACTAGCTCTGAAATGAACAATGCAAAATAATATCTGAAGTTTGGAACCGTCCTCCCCACCCACTACCCTTATCCGAGGAACAAAACCTAACCTTAACATATAGATTAAAGTCAAAATATGGACTGGAAAAATGAGCAAACAAAAGCAACTACTACAAAGGAACCTGAACATAAAAAAAAAAAAAAGCTACTATGGTGACAGGAAAAATGAAGATATAAATTTGGAAGAAAATAACAATGTCAAAAAAGTTAGAAGCAAAGCCTCAAAGAAAAAATCTTAATTGGCCAAAAGGCCAACAGGAAGTCCTGGAAGAGTTAAATTTATTTTAAAAACAAAATGAGAGTGGTAGAGAAAAAATTGGAAAAGAAAATGGCAATGCAAGAAAATCATCAATAGAGAATTAACAGCCTAGTAAAAGATGCACCAAAAATAGTGGTAATTTTTTTATTGCTATTGTTTGTACTTTGTTTTTGAAGAAAACTGATAATATCATAGAATGACATCTTGACTATGTTTCAAATTAGATTTAAGTGAGGCAGAGTTGCACAGTCATCCACCTCACTCAGTTTTCCAGTCACTGAAGTCCAGTGGCAAAACAAAACACAGAATGACTAGTGGTGGTCTGGGATGCAGTGGATGCCCTGGGCATCTTTGATGTCTGACCAAGTTCTAGGCACTTCATAATGGCTGTTTCAGCTGCCTTTGTGGATATTGGAACAAATTGTTCTCATCCACCCATTCTGCTGGGGGATCTCTTCACATGTTTGGGGAAGAAAATAACACCTAAGGAAAAATAACTCCCAATAAATCCTTTAATTTCATCTCCCTTGGTGAGGCATTAGCCCTTTTTATTTTTTGATACTGGTAATTTAGTTTTCTTCTATTTTTGTAAATCAAATTAATCAATGATTCATTTATTTTATTTGTTTTCTCATCAAACCAGTTTCTAGTTTTATTTATTAATTCAGGGTTTGCTTAACTTTTAATTATATTAATCACTCTATTGATTTTCAGGATTTCTATTTTAGTGCTCAATTAGGAATTTTTAATTTGTTCTTTTTGTTTCTAATTTCTGTTGTCGCATGCTTAATTCATAATTTATCAATATGCTCCGTCTCTTTTATATATTTAGAGATAGGAATTTCCCACATATTTTTTGGACACATCCCACAAATTTTGGTATGATGTTGCATTGTTGTCATTATTTTGATGAAAATAATGATTTTTTAATATTATTTATTCTTTGCCTCACTCATTATTTGGGATAAGACTGTGTAGTGTGCAATGAACTTCTAATCAACATTTCTACAAATCTTTATTATATATTATTTTATTACTTCATGGTTTGAAAGGGATGTATTTAATATTTTTGCTTTACTGAATTTTGTTGTGTTTTTTTGTTTTATTTTGTTTTTGCCCCAAGACAAGTTGTTTTGCCTAAGACAAGGTGTTTTATGAAGGTTTTATTTGCTCCTGAGAAAAAGGTATATTCCTTTCTATTCTTCAATTATCTGCAGAGGTCATCATATCTAATTTTTCCAAAATGTTATTCAATTCCTTAATTTCTTTCTTATTTAATTTGTGGATAGATTTATCTAGCTCTAAGAGTGGAAAGTTAAGGTGCCCCACTAAGGTAGTTTTACTATTTCCTCCTGTAATTCACTGAACTTTGTCTTTGAGAATATGGATGCTGTGGCACTTGGTGCATATATCTTTAGTATCCGGATTAATTTATTATCTATGACATACTTTAGCAAGACGTGGTTTCCTGATTATCTTATTGGACAAAATCAAAGATACAAATTTTGGGATAAAGAACGCACCATTTGACAAAAATTGCTTGGAAAATTAGAAACCAATTCTGGAAGAATTTAGGCATTGGACAACATCTCAAAAGGTACACCAAAATTAGGTGAAAATGGATAGTTATTTAGACATAAAAGATGATATCATAAGCAAATTAGAGGAACATGGGAAAAAATTGTCTGTCAAATCTATGGATAAGAGAAAAGTTTATGATCGAACAAGAGATACAAAAAATCATGAGAAGTAAAATGGATAATTTTGATTACAATGAAATCAGAAAACTAATTCAGCAAAGCAAGTACAGAAAAAATTAGAAGAAAAGTAGGAAACTTGGGAACTGGGGGAGGATTTATAGCCAATTTATCTCATAAAGGCCTCTTTTCTCAATTCTATAGTGAACTATGCCAAATTCCAAAGTAAAGAACCATTAACTAATTGATTTATGTTCAAAGTGAGTGAAAGAAGAAACAAAGCTATCACTTTTTGCAGATGCTATGATATTATACTTAAGGAATCAGTAAAAAAAACTACTTGAAATATTAAACAACTTCAATAAAGTTACAGTATATAAAATAAACCCACATAAATGGTCAGCATTTCTATATATTACTAACAAAACCTAGCAGTGAGAAATAGAAAAAGAAATCCCATTTAAAAATTGTTGACAAAATAAAATATTTGGGAGTCTACCGGCTGCCATAAACCTAGGAACTTTATGAACACAACACTTTTCATACAAATAAGGTCACATCTAAATAATTAGAAAAAATATCAGTTGCTCATGGGTAGGTTAAATCAATATAGTAAAAATGACAATTCTATCTAAATTATTTTTTCAGTACCATACCAATCAAAGTACCCAGAATATCATTTTATAGAGTTAGAAAAAAATAATAACAAAATTCATCAGGAAGAACAAAAGGTTAAGAAAATCAAGGGAATCAATGAAAAAGAAAAATCAAAGGAGGGTGGCCTAGCCACATCAAATCTAAAGCTTAAGTCCAAGACATAAAGGCTGATACCATAAGCAAATTAGGAAAGAAGTAATTTAACTGTCAGAAATATGGAGAAGGGAGGAGGGCATCACCAAAGATAGAGAACATTATGAAATGCTAAATGACTGGTTTTGACTACATTAAATTAAAAATGTTTTTGCACAAACAAAATAATGACAGAAAAGGAAAATGATAAATGTTGGAAAAAGATGTGGGAAAACTGGTACATTAATGCATTTTTGGTGAAGCTATGAACTAATCCAGTCATTCTCAAGAGTAATTTGGAATTATGCTCAAAGGGCTATAAAACTATCCATACACTTTCACCAGCAATACTATTCTAGGTCTGTATCCCAAAGAGATCAATAAAAAGGAAAAAGGGGCCGCATGTATACAAATATTTATATCAGTTCTTTTTGTGGTGACCAAGAAGTGGAAATTGAGGGGATGTCCATCCGTTGGGGAATGACTGAACAAGTTGTGGTATGTGAATGTAATGGAATACGATTGTAATATAAGAAATGATAAACAGGAAAGCCTGGAAAGACTTATATGGACTGATGCTGAATGAAATCACCAGAGTTAGGAGAACATTGTACATGGTAACAGCAACATTTGTGATGATCAACTTTGATAGACTTGGCTCTTAGCAGCAATGCAATGATTTAAGACAACTCAAATTATGGAAAATGCTATCCACCTCCAGAGAAAGAACTGTGGGTTCTGAATGCAGATCAAAGCATACTATTTTCACATGTTCTTTTTTATTTCTTGTGGTTATTCACTTTTGTTCTGATTTTTCTTTTACAAGATAACAAATGTGGAAATATGTTTAATACATATAGCCTGTACCATGTATAATTTGTATCAAATTTCTTGTCATCTTCTGGAGGGCTTAAGGGAAGGAAGGAGAGAAAAATACTGGAACTCAAAATCTTATAAAAATGAATGTTGAAAAATAGGTAACTTTTAAGAAATAAATATATCTTGATAATATTTTCCAATATTCAAATAGTTTTGATGATGTCCATTATCTTATTCAAATCCCTATGAATTATATATCAAAGAATAGGATTATGCTACATCTTAAATTAAAGTACATTCTTTAATTTATTTCTGAGAAAGATTAAGATGATACCATAATTCCATTTATAAAAGTAACCTTTTTTCCAAAATTTGCATATTTGTGAACATTATTTCATGAATATTCTATTCTTGGAATATAGTTTGTTGTATTTTACATTTTTCAACCTCTGTTTTGCATCAGGACTGGAAATAGTAATCTAATATGTTATTATTTAATAACATTTATCAAATAAGAGGGGGGGAACCTTAAATAGTTAACATAGAGATTAATTGTATAGTATTTAAAAATTAAATTCAAAAACATAAATCAGTCTCAGACATTGTAGATTATCTCCTGATTTTGTTTATATGCATTTTAAGCAAACAACCTACATTTATCACTTAATAAATGTTTGATCTTGCACAGGTCAAATAAAAAATTGCTAAGTTTCTTTTCCCTTAGGAATGAGGATGATGATAATTTCTCTAATACTCATGATCAATTACAGACATAATACATAGAAAATATTCATTGAGAAATTATAGTGACCATGATGTTTATGTTGATGATATTGTTGACTAATTGATGATAAACATCACTTAAAATTTTGTATTCCATAAAATGATTAAAAGTATGTTTCTCTCTCCCTCCAAAATGCATTAGACATTCAAACAATAGTGCAAATACTTATGTAGGAAATTTGGTCAATTCAGTGTTAGTAATGGGTCAGTGCCTGAGAAAATAAACTGAAGTACATTTGGATGACATGTGGGTTTCTTAAGATGCTGAGGAAGGTGAGCCAACAAATAAAATCAAGAAACATGTGGATAGGTCATGATCCCCTTTCCTTATGAAGTTTGCAGTCTTGTACAGTGATAACATATTAATACAAATGCTATAATGCACAACACTACATAATAAGTGTATGAGAGACAAAGTACCATGTGAACTCAGGGGAGGTAGGGAATTGCCAAGTAGAAGCATCAAGGAAAGATTCGTGAGGTATATGACATTTGATTTTGGTAAGGCATTAAGAGACAAGGATAGAAAGGCATATAAGGAACCATTTAAACAGAGTAAAAATATTCCAAAAACATAGATACTTTGGGGAGAAGGAGAGTTATATAATTCTTCTAGAGAGTAGTGTGGACAAGTAAGATGAGATAATGACAGAAAGCTGGTAGAGTAACAGATTGTAGAAGACCTTGAGCATCCGAAAAGTTTTTGCTTCATTTGGAATGATGATAGGAATCACTGCATATCTTTTGAACAGAGGAATGACAAAATCACAATTCTTCATTGGAAAGATAATGCTGACATAGAGAGGACTGGAGGGAATGTGATGCAACTGTGGAGATATTTATACTCTGTACTTATATTTGTACTGTGGAGAAGGTAACATAAATGTGCTAAAGTACTTGAAGGGCTCTCATATGGAAGAGAAGACTTCTGTTTGTCATCAGAGGAACACCAAAGAGCAACAACTATAAGTTGTAAAAAGGCCAATCTTGGCTTGTTGTAAGGAAAAAAAAAATTCTTAAAATTATTGCTAACCAAATGTTAGAGCAGTGCTATTTCCATTAGTTGGAATTCTTTAAGCAGACACAAAGTTATTTTAGTATTAGTAGTATTTTCATTTCAATGGAGTGCCAATCCCCAAGAATATATTTCCTCCAGTAGTTTCTCATAGAATACAAATAAGATCCAAATTCCTGGATTTAAGAGACCTTTGAATTTAGGCTCCTAGTTTATAATCTTATCATAAACTGTACCTCTGCTCATACTTACTCTCCAGTCCAAAAATCATTCACTATTCCCTACTAAATATATTTTATTCTTTCCTCCCTCTATATTTTTGTATACAATGCCATGTCTGTCCTCTTCTCTTTCACCCATGTGAACAGGTGTCCTATGAATTGAGGATAGAAAATTAGGTTTCAGTAAAATTATATAGGATTTTAAATGCTAGATTGAGACTATTTGTGTTTAATTTTAAAGGCAATTAGAAATCTGTGAAGACTTTTGAGTACTAAAGTGACATGGTCAGATCTCTGAACTAGGTAGATTAATTTGCCAGGTGTGTGGAGGATGGACTAGAGGGGAAAAGTTGGGAATAGGAAGCCTAAATAGGAGGCTATTAAAATAGTCTGTATGAAAGGTGATAATGACTTAGGCACACTAAAGTCTTATGTAAACTAAAGCCCATGATTCTCCAAAAATTGGAGTTCACATTAACAAAGTCCAATCCTAAGGACTTGACCCAAACAAGTACCATTTTCTCTCTTTGAATTTTTGTTCCCTCACCATAGAGTTTAATTGAGGGGGGAAAATGTGCCAAGTAAACTTTAGATAAAGATATATTGTCTGGATTTTACCAATGTGGGTCCTCACTCCCACATATGTATTCAACACAGCAATGCAGATTGGTAAGGAAGTTTTATTTTACCCCAAAGAAATGTGGGAACCACAAGGGACTCACAGAAGTCCATAATCAAGTACAAGAAACAGAAGACATTCAAAGAACTCACAGGGGCCCATAAATGATGAAGAAAACAAATAAAACATTCACAGTAGTTCCGCTTGGAGGAAAATGAACTCAGGGGTTGCCATCAGGTCAACTTCTCTCCTACAGGTCTCCCACGTTTCCTCCCAATTCAATGACAGCACCCTCTGAATTCAATTCCTCCTGGAAAGCAAGTACACAATCAAGTTGGTAGATGGGCAACCCACTTCCTCTCTTACCCAAAATGAAATCATAAAACACTATAACATAGCTTTTTTTCCCCTCACCAAAAAATGAACAAACAAAAATCCTTTCTTCTGAAATTCTCCGTTATAGTCAAAGGTACTCTGTTATCCCAGTCACCCAGGCACATGACTTGGGTTCCTTCTTTGACTCTCACTGTCACTCCACACTTCTGACCCATTGAAAGGTTTTAGTCATTGCTCCTGTCATAGCATCTTTCGTATATTTCTCCTTTTTCTCCACTCAGAGCTACCACTCTGGCACAGGCATTCATCACCTCATGCCTCTCTATTGCAATAGCCTGGTCTTTTTGCCTGTCCTAAATCTCTCTCTACTCCATTCCATCCATCACTCAATAAAGTTATATTTCTAAAGTGGGGATAGGGAACCTGCTGCCTCAAGATCCCATGTGGTCCTCTAGCTCCTCAAGTGGGGCCCCCAAACGTCACAAAATAAATCCCCTTAATAAAATAGTTTGTTCCTAAAACTTGAGTTCAGTCAAAAGGTTGCACCCAAGGACCTAGAAGTCCACATGTGTACTTGAGGTCACAGATTCCCTGCCCTTGTTCTAGAGCATGCCTCACCATTAGATTACCCTGCTCAAAAAATCCTGTGATTCCGCATTGCTTCTAGTATCAAATAAAACCCTCCATGTTTTAAAGACCTTCATACCCTAGCACTATGCCCTCAAGGTATTCATGATTTATCAACATTGAATTTCATGCTATTGCTTGCATGTCATACTCTATCTCCCTTTCAATCATCTAGACATCCTACTTAAAATTCTGTTCCTTCCTTTCTCTTCTTTCTGACTTAGTTTCCTCCAGGTTTGAACTTAAAGTCCACATTTTGCATGAATTATTTCTCAGATTCCTGTACAGCTAAAGAGCTATTAAATTCCCTCCGAGATTATTTCCAGTTCTACCTATATATGTGGCATGTGTAATTGTTTGCATGTTGTCTTCCCCACTAGAAAAGGAGTCCTATAAAGGATTGAGTTCTGTTTTCGGCTTTCTTTACATCCACAGTCACTGTCACAGTGTTGTTGACTGACTGAAATGAGTCATCCTCTTCACACTGCTTCTGAAATTCCTTGCTTACAGGCAATTACAGAATTCACCTTGGGAATTCCGCTTTTTGCCTTCTTGTAGTCAGGAAGTACTTTCCTAATTGTTACCATTCCTTCATCTACTCTAGGTAATTCCATTTTTAGGACCTTTCCTCTTAGACCAAATGACCAAACAGTGGGTTCTTGATCTACGTTGACCTATTACTGTCTAGGGTGTTTCCATATCTTGAATTGGGAAAATACATTACCAAGATATCCCCTCTAAGGCCACATAGACAAGTCCATGCAAAGTATAATACAATTTTCTCAATGATTCCTTTGCTATGACTCAGTTGAAATGTAAAAGCTGATTAGCTGAGAGGCCAGTGTGACAGAGAAGGTATTAGTATGTGAGTGCTTGGGCTACAGAATTTGACTGTGAATCCATTCCAGAATTGATTGAAAAAAAAGACAAGAAAATAACGTGCATATACAGGAAAGGGGCTATGAAGAAAGAGTGAGCAAAGGAGAGAAAGTGACATAATAATGGCTAAGGAGAAAAAAGTCTGGTAGTGAAGGTGGGAAGCGAGGCAACTGCCAACTCCTACTGGTTCTGTTTTCTGTAGTGGTGGTTGTGGGGTGGGAGGGTATGATGAAAGAGAATACAGACAGGAATGCAGAGGGTGGCTAAGAATCTAGTGTTTTCCTGGGAAAGACAGATTTGCCAGAACCTAAGATGGAAAGAATGTGAGAGGAAGATATTTAGGGGAAAAAAGCAATTTGTTGAAATTAGACCAGGATCAGTCTAAAAGTAGGTCAGAGCAGCATAGGGAGTGTATAAGGGTAAGGCTGAGCTAAATAAGAATGAGATGTCAGTGAGTTGTAATGGAAGAAAGAACCTCAGTGAAAGAGATTGGGGGAACAAGAGATGAGAGTAAAATAGCCATAGATCAGGGAAAATATTTAATAAAATGGTCCCTCACCCCCAACTCCTATGATCATATTGGATGAGCAATGATTTCACTGTTCAAGGTATATTCTCTTTCCAAACCCAGGAAGGTTCACAGTATGCGGTAAAGGATGTAGGACCAGTGGTGGACTAGTGATTTTCTCTGAAGGGTAGCAGTAATTCAGTCTCCTTCCTGGTAGGTGGAACAAAAGGGACATTTCTGAAAATATTAATGGCTATCTATAAACTTATGTTTTATATATATATATAACCTATAACTTATCTATAATATTTCATCCTAGGCATTTTATCTTGGCCTTGGCCATTTTTCTTTCCCCTCCACACCCAAGAGATGCAGTCTTTATCTTCCTTATGGGAGGAGAGGGCAATGAAGAGATATATTTTTTGATGATGTCAATGGCAAGCCCAGAGATGTAAAGAAAAGGTCTTCCTTAATCTGCATTAAAAGAGGCAGCATAGTACAGTGGAAAGAACATTGAATTTGGAGCAATGAGCCTGGGTTAATAAAACATGAGTTAAAAATTCTAACTTTGCCACTACTTGACTGAGAATAGGCAAGTCATTCAATCTCTCTGGTGACTTAATAAAGTCCTCTGTAGAAAGGGGTGGGGGGGGGGGGGTAGCCTGGATGATCTCTAAGACCTTCTCCAGATCCAGTTTCATGATCCTATAATTCATTAAGTAATGGGTCCTGGCACTTAAATGAGGATACAAAACGGCTATCTTTCCCCAAGTCACATGGCTAATTAATGGGAATGTCAAGAACTATAACCACTTTCCAGATTCCTAGTCCTCTCTCCATTACTTTCAAATATAAGGTTTACTATTCTCAAAACAACTGTTATTACTTTGGTTTCATGCTTAATACAATGTAGAAAAGCTGTCACAGCATCTTTCCTCCAATCCTCTATACATAAACAAATTGCCATTTAGGGGTTGTTTTCAGAGAACTTTAGACAGCTTAAACATTAACAAACTACTCATTTTTTTATACATTATGAGACTCCAAAGTATCTTTAAAGTTATGCATTCATCTGAAGTTGATATCAACAGCCTATGACATTGAAACAAACTGTTAGACCCCAGAGATGTGCAGTTTCATTGCCACCTGGTTTTTGGACATGAAATAAAGAGCACTTAATTCAAAGGATCAGTGAATGATTCAGTATTCTTCTATCCAAAGTACTTTCAGACACTGGAGAAAAATCTCATTTTCTGTAAGAATCAATTGAAATACATTGATCTTTCTGACTGAAGGACTGTTGCTACAAATATTGCTTCTTCTGAGGAATGTTTTTTCTACTTTTAATGCTTTGTATGGTGAAATTTTCAGCCTCTTACCTAATGAAGTTTGTGAACACAAATACACACACACACACACACACACTCCATCTCTCTCACCTGTAATTCTCTTGAGATTGTCCAAAAAAAGAAAATTAAACCTTACTGAATTCTCTAAGTTCAATGTTTAAGGAATGTAATCTTTCCTTTATCACTTGTGAGAAATTGAATCTTGGAATTTTCATTTGCAATATTTAAAGTATGGAACCATATTTGAAGTATGAACCTTTAAGAATAAGTAACTTGAAATTATTAACATTCCAAATGCCATTGATCCTGAAATGACTAGCTGCCATTCAGAACATTTACACATTATGTAAATAGTAGAGGGAAATTTGTAATTGTTATGGGGGAAAAGCACTTTTTGGAGTTTTTTTACTAATTTTTAATAGAAGAGTGACCATGAGTGAACCTGATTTTATAGACTTTATCTTTTTGTCTTGTAGAGGATGCAAAAAAAAAAAAAAAAGCAGTGTCATATTTTTATTTCCTTGAGCTGAATTATAGTTCAAATGTTTGAAACAAATAAGAACAGATGTGAATCTTTCAGTTTCAAATTCTCCTTGAGTATCTGAAGGGGGACTTTTAAGTAGTGACTTGGGAAAAGCTTTATAAATCTTTTGAAACATTAAAAAAACATCAGTTTTGTTTCATTTCCTTGAGTATTAGCCCTTGCTATAAAATAATCTCAAATTTACCTCCGGGGACATTCCAGTGAATATAATATAAAACTTTCTCTTAACTGCCACTTTTCCATTGTTTATATTATTATTACTATTGTCACTGTTTATAAATGATTCTCTGAAATAATTCCCATGGATGAGGTATTTCGTAATTGTATATCATCATTCAAGGACAACTTAACCTAGTTAAGAAATTATTCACTAATGTGTAGGCTCTTTAACTTGAATTGTTTTTTTATTTCACTATTATGATGGAAAAGGTATGTTAATGAACCCAAGTTAAAGATCAAGCTTCTTTAAAATTATCGAAGAAAAAGCTTCCAAGTATTGTTTGAGTTAGAGTCTGAAGACATAGGTTCAAATTCTGACTCAGATACTGTCTGATAATGGGTGAGTTAATTTACCCCTAAAAGACTTTTTGATATCTCTAAATTTGTTTTTTTTTTTATTTAGCTTTTAACATTTATTTTCACAAAATTTTGGGTTACAAATTTTCTCCCCTTTTCTCCCCTCCCCCCTCAAACCCAAGCATTCTAATTGCCCCTGTGACCAATCTACTCTCTCTTCTATCCTCCCTCTCTGCCCTTGTCTCCGTCTTCTCTTTTGTCCTGTAGGGCCAGATAGCTTTCTTGACCCCTTAACCTATATTTCTTATTTCCTAGTGGTAAGAACATTACAGTTGATCCTAACACTTTGAGTTCCAACTTCTTTAGCTCCATCCCTCCCCACCCCTTCCCCTTGGAAGACAAGCAATTCAATATAGGCCAAATCTGTGTAGTTTTGCAAATGATTTCCATACTAGTTGTGTTGTATAGGACTAACTTTATTTCCCTCCATCCTATCCTATCCCCCATTACTTCTATTCTCTTATGATCCTTTCCCTCCCCATGAGTGTCGACCTCGGATTGCATTCTCCTCCCCATGCCCTCCCCTCCAACCTCCCCCCCACCCTGCTTGTGCCCCTGTCCCCCACTCTCCTGTATTATGAGATAGGTTTTCCTATCAAAATGAGTGTGCATTTTATTCTTTCCTTTAGGGGAATGTGATGGGATGGACCTCATGTTTTTCTCTTGCCTCCCCTCTTTATCCCTCCACTAATAAGTCTTTTGCTTGCCTCTTTTATGAGAGATAATTTGCCCCATTCAACTTCTCCCTTTCTCCTCCCAATATTTCTCTCTCACTGCTTGATTTCATTTTTTTTTAAGATATGATCCCATCCTCTTCAATTCACTCTGTGCACTCTGTCTCTATGTATGTGTGCGTGTGTGCATGTGTGTGTGTGTATATTCCCACCCAGTACCCAGATACTGAAATGTTTCAAGAGTTCCAAATATTGTCTTTCCATGTAGGAATGTAAACAGTTCAACTTTAGTAAGTCCCTTATGACTTCTCTTTGCTGTTCACCTTTTCATGGTTCTCTTCATTCTTGTGTTAGAAAGTCAAATTTTCTTTTCAGCTCTGGTCTTTTCATCAAGAAAATTTGAAAATCCTCTATTTCATTGAAAGACCATTTTTTCTCCTGAAGTATTATACTCAGTTTTGCTGGGTAGGTGATTCTTGGTTTTAGTCCTAGTTCCTTTGACTTCTGGAATATCCTATTCCATTCCCTTCGATCCCTTAATGTAGAGGCTGCTAGATCTTGTGTTATCCTGATTGTATTTCCACAATACTTAAATTGTTTCTTTCTAGCTGCTTGCAATATTTTCTCTTTCACCTGGGAATTCTGGAATTTGGCCACAATGTTCCTAGGAGTTTCTCTTTTTGGATCTCTTTCAGGCGGTGTTCTGTGGATTCCTTGAATATTTATTTTGCCCTCTGGTTCTAGAATCTCAGGGCAGTTTTCCTTGATAATTTCATGGAAGATGATGTCTAGGCTCTTTTTATGATCATGTCTTTCAGGTAGTCCCAGAATTTTTACATTGTCTCTCCTGATTCTATTTTCCAGGTCAGTTGTTTTTCCAATAAGATATTTCACATTATCTTCCATTTTTCGAATCTTCATGCTATGTTCTGTGATATCTGTCTTTCTCATAAAGTCCTTAGCGTCCATCTGTACCATTCCAGTTTTGAAAGATCTATTTTCTTCGGTGAGCTTTTGAATCTCCTTTTCCATTTGGCTAATTCTGTTTTTGAAAGCATTCTTCTCCTCATTGGCCTTTTGAACCTCTTTTGCCAATTGAGTTAGGCTAGTTTTCAAGGTGTTAATTTCTTCAAGATTTTTTTGGTTCTCCTTTAGCAGGGAGCTGATCTGCTTTTCATGCTTCTCTTTCATCCCTCTCATTTCTCTTCCCAGTTTTTCCTCCACCTCTCTAACTTAATTTTCAAAATTCTTTTTGAGCTCTTCCATGGCCTGAGCCCATTGGGTGGGCTGGGACACAGAATCCTTGATTTCTGTGTCTTTGCCTGATGGTAAGCATTGTTTTTCCTCGTCAGAAAGGAAGGGAGGAAGTGTCTTTTCTCCGAGAAAGTACCCTTCAATAGTTTTATTTCTTTTCCCTTTTCTTGGCATTCTCCCCAGCCAGTGGCTTGACCTCTGAATATTCTCCTCACACCCAACTCTCCTCCTGGTCCTCCCAGCCAGCATTTGGGGACTGAGATTCAAATGCTGCTTCCCGCCTTAGGGCTTTTGGCGGGGGCAGGGCTGCTATTCAGTGTGAGAATTAAGTTCTGATGGTCAGGTCAGGGCAGGGCCGCCTCTCAGGCACCGTTCCCTCGGGGGGTTTATGCACAGACCTTCCACAATGAATCCAGGCTCATGCCCGCTTGGGGAGCCCCTGTCTGCTTCCACCTCTCAGCTTCTATCTCCTGGGGGCCCCCAGCCATGGGGGCACCCCACTCCCCTCTCGACCCGCCAAAGAGACTCTCTCACCCACCCCTGTCACCTGTGGGTGGAGGGGCTTGTGCCGCCACTGGAGATCCCGTCTCTGAAGCCTGCTCAGATCTGTACCTCTCGGAGCCGAGGCCGCCGCAGGTCTGGGCTGGGCTCCGCGTCTGCAGCGCGACGGACCTTTTGCGAGAGGTTTGCAGTTCCCTCTGTGGGTGGAGGGACCCGCGTGGCCGCAGGAGATCCCGTCCCCATAGCCCACTCGGATCTTTTCCTCACAGTGTCACGGCCGCTGCAGGGCTGCACTCAGCTCCCAGTCCCGGCGCCCAGTCCGCAGCGTGAAGGACCCCCCGCGAGAGGTTTGCAGGTCTCTCTGGAACAGAAATCTCCCTCGCTCCAATATTCTGTGGCCTCTGGGTGCAGAATTCGCAATAAGTTTCTCCCCTGTAGCCGTTCTGTGGGTTGTGAGTTCGGAGCTATGTGTATGTGCGTCTTTCTACTCCGCCATCTTGGCTCCACCCCCTGATATCTTTAAATTTGTAATAATAATGATTAGACAACTTACTTCACAGGGTTACTGTCAATATCAAATGAGATAATCATTAATTTAAGGCACTTTGCTAAAGCATTATATGGATGTGTTGTTTCTTCTTCCATCTCTAGTTGTAGTAGTAGGAAGAGGAGAAGAAGGCAGAGGAGTATTACCATTATTATTTTCCCATTAACAGAAATGGAGTGACAGGGATGGAGGATTGATACTCCTTTGCTGAGAAAAAAAATATACTTTTTCATATTTTAACGGGCACCTAGGAAATCAAGTTTTCAGTAAGTTTCTGACTTTCTGCTTGAACTAACCATCCTAGTTATACTTACTAGCTCGCCCACAATTTTGGCTCTAGGAAGAAAATATTTCCACAACATGATTTATTCTTGCCTTTGGTCTCATATACCCATTATACAGATTTCTTTCTGCCATCAGTGTTCTTTAACATGGCTCGCAGATCCTTGGTTGCCCCCTCCATAGTTACTAGACCCTTAAGTATTCTGTGCCTAGTATAGCCTGGGTTCCTAATCTCAGAAATTTTTTTTTTCTTGGAATTGACCTACTTCTTGATGAAACCTAAGTAATCCTCACCTCACACCTTAGCTTACTTCTTTTTTTGTACTCTGACCCACCCAACTTATGATACCTATGGGGATATCTTCTGTGACCTTCTGTCTAATGAGAAGAACCAAAAGTTATAGATCACAATATTAAAGACATGGTTTCACATATCTAGAAAAAAGAAGAAGTAACCATGGTGATATAAAGAAACCTTTTCTTTATCCAGAATAAAGACAGACTAAGCCAATTTTATTTTCTTCTTGATGAAGTTAGATAGGTGAACCATGAGCATGTAAGAAATATAGTTTTTCTTGGATTTCAGTAGGTGTTTGACAAAAGAGCTCATTTCTTAATAGAAAATATGGGGAGATATGGTCAAGTAACAGAAGTGTCTGATTGTCTAGACCCCAAAGAAGAGTCACTAATGACCATTCAGAAGGAATGGTTCAAGGACTTATTTTTGTCCCTGTGCTGATTAACATTTTTTATCAGTGAGTTAGGTGTGGATGATGTGCTTATTAAGTCTGAAGGGGACCCAACACTGAGGAGAGTTGCTTGAGAGACTCCTTATCTAAAAAGATCTTGATGGATTAAAATGATGTTCCAAATCAATTTTGATGACAATAAAGAAAAATCTTAAATATCAAATTAGAGGCACAACAAATCACTGAACTGAAGGCCAGTTTGGGGGGGGGGGGTCAGGAAGTCTTGGGTTCTAGTTCTGTCTCTGATTCATACCAGCTGCATGAACATGGAAAAGTTGGATAAACTCTCAGTGCCCTACGCACCACTGTTAGGGAGGAAGGGAGAAAATTTGGGACTTGAAGTTTTAAAAACAAATGTTAAAACTGTTTTTATATGTAACTGGGGAAGAATAAAATACTAAATGAAAATATTAAATCATAGCGGTTACTGACCTGCAGATGAAGGGAATTTTAAAGCACCATTGAAATAACAGGTCTGGATTTTTCAGAATGTTTAATCTACATTTGCATTCAAAAAATTAACTTCACAAATATATATATATATATATATATAGAGAGAGAGAGAGAGAGAGAGAGAGAGAGAGAAAGAGAGAGAGAGAGAAAGAGAGAGAGAGAGAGAGAGAGAGAGAGAGAGAGAGAGAGAGAGAGAGAGAGAGAAGGTATAGCTAAATAAAAATGCCAAAATTTTTTTCACAGTTTCAGTGGACTGAAGGATTAATATGAATCAGATACATAACATAGCCAAAAACTGTAGCTTTAGGGTGAATTAAAAAAAAAAAAAAAACATTTTCAAGAGGTCATAAGATGTGAAAGGCCTGATGATGACAATTATCTTGTAGATTTTCTTGATCAACCTGTATGGGGAATATTAGGTAAGTTCTAGGCACCAACATTTGGGAATTCTTTTTATTGCCTGTTGGGGGTCCAGAGAAAAGTATCTACAACAGTGACAATTCTGGGACTATGCTATATGAAGGTGGGCTGAAGAACATGGGGGTGTTTTCCCTGAAGCAGATGAGGCTTCCAGTATTTAGAGAAGAGAGATAGACATTTTCTTCTTGGCCTCAAAAGACCTAGAATCAGTGGGTGGAATTTATAGGGAGGTGGATTTCAGCTCAATGAAAAGTAAAATATATGAATAATTAAAGTAACAAGCTGCTTCAGAACGGGAGTAGCTCTTCTCCCCAAAACGGATTCATGAAAAGCTGGATAGCCATGTTATGATCACTCTGTAGAGGTGACTCTTGTTCAGGTATACATTGGACTAAATGGTCATCTAGTCTGAGGAGCCTTCCTACTACATGATATTCCATGATGGTGTAAGTTCTAGGGAAAAAAGAAGGCATTATCAGAACAGTGCAAATTCCATTGTTGGATGTCATGTCAGGCAGAAAAAATAGTCAAATTGGTTTTGTTGTGACCCAGATTTATAATGTTATATGATTAATTCATATTGAGGAAATTTCAGGGAAGTGTAGATAGAGGTTTTTACAGGGACTAGGGGCAGGTAGGTGCCCAGATCCTGAAGAATAAGAGTAGCTGGAAGACAGGCAAACTATTGAAACAGTAAATAGAACTCTTGAGTCAGGATATCAATTCCTGGAAGGTCTAGGGAACAGAAAAGGATACCGGAGCCAGAAGAACTAAGATATTTAAAAACTGGCTTTTTAGAAATGAGGGATCCAAGGTGGGTGGGAGATTTGAACACAAAAAGGAAGACAACAACACAGTAATTAGAACAAAGAAGATCAAAGATTTTTAAAGAGGTCGAAGAAGAACCCATGACAAATTCATTCAGTGCTGAGATTTTGTCCTCTTCTCCTCTAGCTTTATACCAATAAATGGTGTAGTCAGTAATTACAAATAAAATTACCTGTAAGGAAAAGTGACATTGATATTAAGGAATAGTCTTGTGCTAAACCCATTCCACATTGTTGGGATGGTGGGGTCATATGACCCAGTTCTAAAGAACAGATCAATATAGAAGTCCTCAAACAGATAGATATCCCAGTTTCTGAATAAGTGAAGTAAAGTCGTGTGTGCGTGTGTGTGTGACATTCACACACACACACACACACACACACACACACATATATATATATATATATATAATGTATACACACACACCACAATTTCTGTCACAAAATTTTTTACTTAAAATCAAATCTATTTACAGATATTACCCTCACTAAACAAAAACTTATATATTATCTCTTCAAAAAATAACCCTTATTGGATAAAGTGTGAAATTTTAAAGCATGGTCTTATTTAAAAAATTCAAAGCTTCATTAAGATGCTGTCTCCAATGGGAAGCTTTTCCTGATGTGGAAAGTTGTTTAGTGGTATTTCTCTCTTCAAACTATTTCACTTATCTGCGTAAATGCCATATACACCCAGTAAAATATAAGCTCCTTGAGAGAAAGAACTTTTCTCCACTTTATGTATCCAAGCCCCATACATAGGACAGTGGCCTACATTTGATGGACACTTGATAATTGATAAATAAATGGATAAATTTAGTTTATTTGCATTTACAAATCTAGAGGTCAGTTACTGGAACCAGGACGACATAGAACATCACAAGACTGAACGAAACATGAAAAAATCTATTTTTTCTGAACATAAGTAGAATCACAACTGATGTTCAACTCCTTTAGAATCCAGAACAACCAACCTATGATCTTTCTTTTTACCGTACCCCCTTGTACTTTGCAAATGCTACAGTTATAAATATGTTCTCAATTTATACTATAAATTTCTCTTGCTATTTATTCCTCTGTCTTGCAACAATGCGGATAGATTTATTCAAAATTTAATATTTTTATGCAATTATCTATAAATTATCTATTATTACAATTATCTATAAAACCAAATATTTACTTGTGTACTAAAATATAAAAAGGTAATTATAACTCCTCTTGTTTTTATGCAATAAGTTATTAAGAGAATTTTGGAATTTCTTATGTGAAACATTCCCCTATTTGGGGAGATAGCAGAGTAGTTCATATTATAAAGCTATAACTATCTATTCCTTCCAAAATATTCATTAATGCAAAATAAACTCCCATTGACAATGCAGTCTGTCAAGAAAAATATTAATTCAATACTTTAGGGGTTGCTGTTCCATCATAGTTAACTAAAGAATTAATAGAATAGAAAGGTAACATGACAAACTTAAAAACTTTAATAGATGAGTATTTTCTGTTCTGGGCCCAGAATATAAAGAGGAGCAAGACAGTAGACTAGATTACTTTCGGGAAATGTCAAAGTGTTCTTAGGGACTACAAACTTCTCCTTGAAACAAGGCCCTATCTTTTTCATTTGTTTGTTTTATAATAAAATACTTCCGACAAAACTGTATGATAGTGTCACAAAGTCCTAGTCTTCAAAAACTTAAAGGTGAGAGTCATATAAATGAAAATATAAAGGCTCATGGTGAATTATAAAGAGGGTGCAGCACATTACCAATAAAGCATTGTACAAGAGAAGTAGTGTCATAGAAGTTGTCAGAGAGACTTAAAGGAAGTTGGGTAAATCATATAGCAAAAGCAAGGAATGACCAAAGATTAATATCCCCATATTATCACAAAATCTAGAGCAACCTGTTAAGAGGATCTACCATGAAAGATTTATTGTAGGAAATCAAAAGGATTCACACAGATTCTATTTCATCTGCATGGTGGAAGGGAGAACCTACATTCATAGATCAAAGATTTATTGAAGCAAGGTCAGGCAAATGGGGTTTTGTGGGATAGAAGTAACATAAATCAGAACACAATAGTGATTCCAGTTTAGTTAAGACATATTTCACTCGTGCGCAGCCACACAGGTGAAATTATATATATATATATAAATCTAGGAGAACAAAACTAATATTTTGGAATTATTTTTAATTATATATGAAAAACTGTAGATAGTTTTTTTTTTTTAATTGACTGATGTATTCCATGAGCTTGGACAGACTTTAAAAACTCCTATGTTGGAGAAAGAAGTGTTGTGAATTTTTCAGTATAGGTTTGGAAATTATTCCTGGTTTAGGAATTTTCCTTTCCCAAGTAAAATCAGCATTTGATTTCTTATTTCTAAGTGTACAGAACTGTATTGGGGGTAATAGGAGTTTAAATAACTCCTTCATAGCCACAAAGCAATGAGAGATCTAAGGTAGGATTTGTACAGTCACTTTGGTCATTCCAAGGCAGGTTGTCTACCCATTATAACATATTGCCTCTCAGTGAAATATGAGGACTAAAGGTACAGTAATTTCCATACTTCTCTGAAGTTTTCATTTGGATTTTGATAGTACTCTATACTTGTTAAGTACTCAAGAGACATTACAGACAAACAAGAGTTTGGATGGATTGCAAATGCAATCATTTCTAAAATAGATTAAATACTAGACAGTTTTTAATTATAAACCTTAAAACTAATCCAGAAGTAGAAGTCCATTCATAACTGTGCCATTTGGTAAATTGCCTCTTAGAAGGCACTTAATAACCCCTAACATCACTTATTTGCCTCAGTACCCTCAGAAAAGCATGAACCTCACCAATAGCATCTGCCTTGTATTGAGGCTATTTGAAGATATTAAGTACCATCCCTCCTTCTAGAGGAAGGGATGATATTGATTCTTATCAAAAGACATTGTGGAGAATGTGCACAAGAATATAAAACAGGTCAACGTGAATACAGTGGTTCTCAATGTCTAAGGCAATGGAAGATAGATCAAGAAAATAAAAGTCTAAATGAATAAATGGAAGTTCATGGGGTCTAGAGTTCCAAATTAACATTGGATCCTGAGTCTCTGATTTTAAAAAAAGGAAATGTAATAGTATCAATAGGAAAACAGGAAACCCATGAACCCATTAGAAAGAGAGAAAGAAAAAAAATCTTAGTGAAATTAGTTAGGCCTAATTGTTCTGGTGAAGTAGGAGAGGAATCCTGAGAAAGTGACTAGATGAAAAGAATAGGAGTTGAAGCAGATACAGGAAAAGGGGCACAATGAACACAGAAACTGGAAATATTGTTCTATGGTAGATAGGTAAGCAGTTGAAAATTATGGCTGGAAATGTATTCTTCTTGGAGGATACAAGGAGTTGATAAGCAGGAATATACACTTAATCCTACCTCATTAGCTGCCTCTGAGTTTTCTCTGTCTCTCTCTTTTTTAATTTTCCTCTCATGAATGATAGGCAGCATTTCTTACTGTTATTCTCTAAAGGTTATCTGGTTTCAGCCACACTATTTCTATACCTCTCTGTCTATTTTGTGAACTTCTCTCTGTTCCCACCACTATAACTTTTCCCTTACAAACTCCCTCCATCTCTCTCTCTCTCTCTCTCTCTCTCTCTCTCTCTCTCTCTCTCTCTCTCTCTCTCTCTCTCTCTCTCTCTCCCTCTTCTCGCTCTCCCTCCCCCCTTTCTTTCCTTTCTCTCTCTCTTTTCCCCTGCTCTTCTTCCCCTTCTTCTGGATTTTGATCTGTCTCTATTTTACTATCTCTTTCTTTTTCTCTGTATTACTGTCTCTGTCTTTATCTTTGTGTCTCTTTTCTCTTTTTTGTGCCTGTCTCTCTGTCTTTTTCTTTGTGTCTGTCTCGCTCTCTGTTTTAGTCTCTTTCTGTGTGCCTCTGTTTTTCTTATACATGTTCAATTTTCCATTTTTTTTCTCCATATTGTTTTGTTTTGTCAGGTAATAGGAATTCACAAAAAATGTTTTCCTCACCATTCTATGCTTACAAGCTGATTGTGTGTGTGTGTGTATGTGTGCATGCACAAACATGTATACACACAGTGGTTTCTGATTAATTAATTAATTAATTTCCAGAAAGCTGGAAAAAAATAATCTATATTATTAGAATTTTATCCATCACTTTCTTAATTCTAGACAATCAACAAAATAAATAATTAAGCTCTAGTTTGTAGAATTTGCTGATTTCTGATGTGTATATGCTCACACTGAAAATTTAACAATCAGCCTTCAAAAACCAGTTCAAACCAGCATTAGTACATATCTGGCTTAGGCGATCATTTGGGTAAAGTTAGTTGCCCTAATATTAGGGGAATCAATGAGGAGTAAATGACAGAAATAAACAAGCAAAGCAAGACGCTAAATAACTGTTCCTAAATGGATGAAATCAACAGACATTTAATAAGCACACACTATATGTCAGGGTTTTAATTGTTACTTAAAGGAAACTAGGGAAGTTGGTAGGCACAGCTGAGGAGGAATAGTATTTCATGCATGAGAGCCAGAGGAAATGCCCTAAGCTAAGAAATGAAATGCCTTGTTCATGGAAACGCAAGAAGACTAGTGTCATTGGATCAAAGAGTACATTTTGGAGACTAAGGTAGAAGAAGGCTAGAAAGGTAGAGAAGAGCTAGGTTATAAAGGGCTTTAAATAAGGAGAAAATGTATTTAATTTTAGAGACAATAGGGAGCCACTGATGTTTATTTAGTAGGGAGGTGACACGGCCAGACTTCAGCTTCGCCTGGTAGCTGAATGGAGTATGAATTGGAATGGGGAGAGACTTGAGTTAGACAGAACCACTAACAGGTTATTGCAATAGTTCAGATATGAGATGATGATGACCTGCACTAGACTGAGGGCAGTGTCAAGGGAGAAAGGGAGAGTATTTAAGAGATTTAGCAAAGATGAAATCAAGAGGCATTGGCAACATATTGAATATAGGGGTACTATACTGAGGAATAAAAGATAACCCCTAGGTTGTGAGCCAGAGCCATTAGAAACATGATGTTGGCATCTGTTGTTATTATTTCTTCTTCATTTTCAAAGAGGACCCACAACATCATAGAGTGATGTCTTGACTTTCAAGTGAATTAGATCTATTAAGGTAGAGTTGCACAAAGTTATCAGCCTCACTCTGTCTTCCAGAGTCATCAAAGTCAAGTGTCAAGACAAAAGTCCAGATGACTGGTAATAGCCCAGTATGTAGTAGATAACTTTGGCATCTTTGATGTCTGCCCAAGCTTTAAGCACCACAGCCATCTTCATGACCATTAAAATAAATACTTCTCATTCTCCAATTTTGCTAGGAGAAGTCTTCACATGTTTGGAGTAGACATTCTCACCCAAGTTTTACTTGGGTGAGGCCAATACACATTCTATAACGTCTTGGAGCCACAGGTGAGAGTTAGATGAAAGGTGAACTTCAAAGATGGATAAGCAGCCATGTAAAGGACGTGGCAAGCCATCACACCGGGGATGCTAGTTCTCCCTGGACACAACATTCACCCTATCTTTAGTAAAGGAAAGGTGGGGGCAAAGGAGATAGCGAAGGGGAGGAAGACAATGAAGTCAGTTTTGGACATATTTAATTTAAGACATCTACTGGGCATTCAATCTGAGAAATTTGAAAGGCAGTTGGAAATGTAAAATGGATGTCAGAAGAGAGGTTGGGGCAGCATAAGTAGACTTAAGAAATAGCAATATAGAGAGGGTTATTACATCTTTAGGAGCTGATGAGATTACCAAGGGAAGTAGTATAGAGGGAGAAGAGAATAAGAATCAGAACAGCATCCTAAGAAATACTTATAGTTATAAGGTATGGTCTGGATAGGGATTCAGAAAAGGAATTGAGGAGAAGTCAAATAGGTATGAGGAGAACTGGTAATGAAACTGAAAATGTAAAGTGAAAAAAGCATAAAAGAGGAGAGAGTGATCAAGAGTAGAAAAGGTTGCAGATGAGTCAATGAGGTCAATGAGAATAAGGACTGAGTGTGAAAAGACCACAGGTTTTGGCAATAAAGAGATCACTGATAACTTTAGAGAGAGTAGTTTTGGTCTAATGATAAGACCAAAAACTATATTATAAAGGGTTAAGATGAAGGAGAAAATAGAGTCATTGACTGCATAGTCTTTTCAAGGAGTTTGTCTAAAATGGAAAAAGATCTGGGATGATAGCAGGAAGGGGAGTCTCAATTTTTTTCTGTAGAATTCACCTCTATTTAGCAACATGTATGTGGAGTGAAAGTAGTGAATGGTCGGAGTGACCAAAGCTAAGGCTTGGCTGGGTATTGATGATATCATAACAGAAATAGAAATTCAAGAAACCAAAACAGTGTAGAGTGTAATTGGTTCACCAAGGGATCAAGATGGCTTGGGAAGGGATTGAAGAGTCAAGGAATTGGAGGTCATGGTGTGAACAAGGAGCAGGGTTTTCTAAGGAAAGGCAGACAGGTGAAAAGTCAATAAGTCACGGTCAGATGATGGGATTTCAGAATTCTTGAACATGGAGGTGTTACATTTGTAGGTGATGACAAGATCAAGGGCATAACAATCTTTGTGTATGACTGAGGTATGAGAGATAAGTAACTCATAGGGAATTAATAGGTTGAAGAATTGAGTAGTTATGGTGTTTGAGGTAGAGTCAGTTTGTATGTCTCCCAGTATGAAATAGGATTTGGAGAGAAGAGAAATATTGTCAGTCATGTACCAAAGTCATTGATGAAGGAAGGGGAGTGACTTTTAGATGTGGAGACAATAGATATCAAATTTTTGGTTGGGTGGTAGATATGAATAGCATGAACCTCAAAGAAAAAGAGGTTATTGAGTGACATAAGTAGTGGGTAGAGCCTTAAAGTGGCAAAAAGAAGCAAGAAGCATTCCAATTCCCTGCCTTGACCACTGGAGCCAAGGAAAATATGTTAAGTTGCAGCCAGTAGTGAAAAGGATAGCTGAGGGGGGCTATTTCAGTTGAAGGGAGCCAGGTTCCAATAATAGCTAGTGGATGAAAGGAGTAGAAGAGAAACAGATTTAGGATGAAAGGAAAATTATTGTCTTTGGAACAGGCATTCTAGAGGAATGGATTGTGGAAGGTCTGAGTGATGGCTGAAACTTTGGGCTAGGAGAGCTGAGAGGGATGGGAACAGGCAGTTAGGTGATGAGGGTGAAGGATGTAGTTTGGATGAGGATCTACAGGAGAATCAATGGGATTTGAAAAGTAGGGCCAGGTGTAAGAGTGTTCATTATTGAGCCAAAGAAGCCACTCTTCTCAGTAGAAATTGGAGATCAGTCTGGAGGTAAGTGAATCATGATTCAGGAGCTATATGGCCAGATGGGAGCCCCTGCTTATCATTCCTTTTTCATCAGAAGGGTGGATATCAAGCAAGAAAATGACATAGTAGGAGAAGGAAGCTCAACATGAATATCGGGAGAAAAATGACCTGTTCTCCACCATCTTTCCTCTCATTTTTCATCAAGGAATAGGAGTAGAAGGAGAAAGAAGGCCTGAGATCCAAAGGTAAGAAAGTTTTCTTTACCTGAGATGTTCTCCACATTTCACTTGGGAGATCAGGCTGGCAGCAAGCTGGTAAAAGTTGTATTGGGATGGCACAGAGGAAAATCATTGCTTTGGGGCCAGATGGAAGATTCTCAGTCCATCTTCCCTCAGGGAACATTACGTACCCAGGAGACAATGGAAGGCACAAGAGGTATGGTCAGAGTAGCTTTTGGCTTTTAGATATTTCCTCTTCAAAGAGGAATATTAAGAATGGACAAGAATTTAAGTAGGTATTGATAAAATGAACACGAGACCAAGGTTCTATCCTGAAGTAGATACGAGTTCAGGACACTCACCTAATCATTAAGCCTCATCTGAGGCAATATGTCATTTTTACAAGTGAAAATTCTCCTTAAATAAGAATAGTAAGCCTGTCCAGAAGGTGAGGAAGGATAACACAGGTGAGAAGTAATGTGTTCCTATTATAGTTTTAAAGAGTGCAGTGAAACATAATGATTAATCAAAAATACTTCAGTTAATTTAACACTATGGTATGTTGAGGGGGGAACTATTGGACTGAGGAACCTAAATTCATTCTTAACTTTGCTACAAATTAGCCCTATGATCTTAAGAATCACTTTACCGTGTCCAACTCCTTCATTTTACTCATGAAGAAAAGTCCAGGCCCAAAGAAGCTATCTCTAAGGCTCTTGTTATTTCTCCCATTCTATTCAATATTCAATATATTGCCTTAGTTTTGTTCTGTACATTCAACCCTGTTCATAGACATCCTAAACCAATGATATTCAAATGGGCTGCAACCAAATTAATCCTTTTAGAGATTAGCTTTATTTTCTTGCCCATCTGAAAAATTGGGTTGAACCAATTGAACAATCAGATTATCAAAACATTCCTGGCTTTTCCAGGTTTCCTGAGAAAGTACTTCTGGCAAGGATGGTGAAATTCTGGCCAAAGTGCAGCTCCTTCATTACTGATGGTTTACAATAGAACCGCAGGGATGAGAGCAATTCACTGAGTGAACTGGAAGAAAGAAAAGGGCATTTCTGTGAAATCAGTGTTCTGAATATGTAATTTACATTCAAAGAGAAGAAGGTAGATATGAGAAAACAACAATATTTCTGAAGAAACTCTCCAGCAATGTTCCTTTTAACTATAAGTTGCAGGAATTGTCCCCCTGCAAAAGCAACATGTAGAGATAAGAAATAGTACATGATTATTTTAAATTTAATGGCACTTCTATAAACATGAAAAATGATGTCTACAAATCAGTCAACCAACACCGTTTAGCATTTAATATATTCCAGGCAATGTATTACACGGTCATCCCTAGTAACCTTATAGTGTCATAGGAGATAGTATTTCCATCCTATCTTCAGGATAATTCATAATTACTTTAATGCTACCTTATGCACCATTCTAAATCTTTTCACATTAAACCAGAAATTGTAAGTTATACATTAAAAGCTATTGACAATTTCTAAATCAAAAGATATTTTAACATTTAAAATGACACATATGAGAAGTGTTTCTGAGTTGCCCTTTAGCAAAAATCTCCCATATTGGAACCTCGTCTAGTCTTCATTTGAACTGGGCAAAAAATATTTCAGTGGGACTTAAGGGGAGCGTTGGATCCTTCAGAGAACTCAACTGACAAGCAACTTATCAACATGAATCATGAAAGACATAAATAAGTGCTGTGAGGAAGAGCAGGGAACATGTAGAGCACATTTACTATATAAATGTGAATTCAGGATGACGATTAAGGAGCTCTGACTCTACCAAGATAAGGCTATAAAACTGAGGGGAATTTTTCTCAATTAAATGATTTCTAGAAAGACAAGAAGAGAACATAAAAAGTCTTTGGGGGATGATAGTGGCAATTCTTACAATCCAACTTCATCTGTTCTTAGTACTTTGCTTTTCACTGGGTGGCATCTCATTTTTCTCATATGACCCCAGTGTTGTTGCCTCAGCAGTTTTTACTGACAGCCTTTTTCACACATTTATCATTCTCTGAATGAAAAAAGTGACTCGAGACAACTATTTTGAATTTTTCAAATGATCATGTAGTCTCACTTTATCTGTCTTCTGTACTAAAATGAAAATAATTTTTGAGGTCACTTTTATTTCTGATATTATGATCTTGTACACTTCAGTATATTCGAGGGAAATATATTTTATTAGTAAGCATGTACACATAATTACACAGGCACACATATACACATATATAGACAGAGACAGAAAGAGTTGTTCTGTTTAAATCACAAAGGTCATGGGTGTTCTTGCCTCCCTCCTAAACCTCTTGGCATTAGGTTTATTGTATTTATTCTATGCTTATAATGTAATATAAAATCTAAACAAAAAGCAAATAAAATATCTGGCTTCTTTCATGTGATTTGCATTTTTCATTTTATTTCATCCCAGAGAAGTCAGTACTTACTTCACTTGCAGTGATTTATTATTATCCTCAAACCCCATGCATTGTGTAACTTACTTCACTTTTTTTAATAAAGATATACTAGTTGCCCATTAAGATAAATTTCTTTATGATTTTCAATGATAGTTAAAATGAAAAAATATTGCCAATTACACGAATTTCAGTTTAAATTGGAATACAGATTAAAACATTTTTTGAGTAGGCTTAGGTAGGTGAAAAATGCAGTGTTCAGTATCTGTAGACACAAAACAATAAGTAATAATTGCATATTGAAAAACATTTCATTAGATCAGTGTCTATCAGTACATTGCACATTGAAACCTGAAACAAAAAGTAAATCTGATGGGACAAAGTACAACATGAGTTCCCTTTGCTTTGACCTTATCATAGGATGTCTTTTTCCTATTCAATCCAAATAGTACCTTTAAATAGTATACACATAGACATCAGTATTGTTTAAGTTCAGTGATATGATGCACTTCTGTTTAATTTTGTATTTTATCTAGTGAGTTGCTCAAAAAATATGACAAATTACAATGAGCAAACTTGGCCCTGGTTGAGAAAACATAATCGTCCCTACCCCAACCCCCAAACACACTTTGAGGAGATTAGAGGACTAAGGATTTAAATACTAACTGGCACTATTAATATGTTACTTTTGATTAACTGCTGTTTTCTTGGCTCTTCTGTTTTTAACCTTTGTCACAAGGGAAGGCTATGTGGATGGGGAGTAGGAAGGAAAATAGAGGTATCAATAAAGATAAGATTAAAATACTTGTTTTCTTCCCACTCTAACCTCTTAAGTTAATTTAAACTAGAGTATTTGAAAATGTCAAGTGTTCTACTTAGTTTTCACTTTTAAAATACTTTAACTGAAGTATTGACAAATATGGCTTTTGTCACTCAAAGGCTGAATAAATAGGTGTGTCTTTAAAAGTATATTTAGTCCAGGGGACTGCCTAGAAGCAAATGGGTAGAATAAGAGTCAAATATTTTTAATTCCAAAAGTTATCTCTTTGCTATTAATTCATTGAAGGGAGTTGAAATTAAGTTAATTAAGTTAATTTAAATATAAAAACCAAAGAGAAAATATTGAATAGCATTCATTCATTGAACAAACAAGTAATCAATAAACAGGCTGCCATTTCAGATACTGAGTGACATACAACATGTTCTCTGTCCGCATCCTGGTGGGAGGAAAAGGGGTGACACAAACACAAATATAATCCAATTTTATAATGAATAAAGAATAATTAAACTATAGTTAGGGGATAAGACAAAAGTAAAAAAGAAGCAAAGCATATTAAATTAGATGTTAGAATCAGTTCTGAGAGATCAAGGAAAGTTTCATGGAGAAGATACTATTATAGCTGGACCATCTAGGATGGATTGTTTCAAAAGAAAGAAAGAGAGAGTTTGAAAACATTACCAAAATAGAGAATGGAATAAACAAAGACCCAGCATTAATTCATCCAAGATGAGTCTTTTAATGGGAAGGAATTGTACTTCAAAGTGACTAAGTAATAGCTTTACTGAGATTAATCATCTAGCAACATAAATACACATGTACAAAACTGCATTTCTATAGGTATATCAGAAAATCAACTTACATGACTCTCTTATAAGATACATAATTTGAATCTCACTAATTTTCAGCAACTTGGAATTGAGTTATTCTTTATTAATAAATGAGGAGAGCTAATATGAATATTTGATGTTTAAAGGGAGTAAATCTCCTACGGTCATCAAGCTCTTAAAAGACATTGCCTTCTTAATTGCATCAGTTTGATGATAAGTAGCAGATATCACAATCACCTTTCTAAACCTTAGCAAAGATCACAGAGCACAATAGAGTATTTTTCTGTATTGCTCATATGATCTTATATAATAATAATAATTCATCTTCACATGCATATATTTTCATCTCTTTTAACTAGAGTACAATCTGGCAATCAGTGTCTTCTACTCTTTAAATCACTTATTGACCTCAGAATTTATGCTCTCCTTGGACATTAAAGCTGTTTAATACATATTTATAAGTTATCCATACATCGTTCATTTTGTTAGCCTCCCTGCTCCGCTTCATGACTTCTCACTTCTAAGTGCTGGCAGGTGGGAAACAAAGTCCAACTACCTATTTGTTCTGAACCCAACAATGACCAAATAGGTGGATGTCCTACTACCTAGCATAAAGCTTTGTGTGTGGTAGGTACTAAATAAGTGTATGTAGTAGATACTAACAAATATTGAATTTAATTTAACTAGAAAAATTTTGATAAAACATTTGATTTAATGGCTCTCTGGAGAAAATTTTTTTTTTAATTTAAAAGAGATTATTTTTTAAAATTTTGAAAAAAAGCAGAAAGAGGAAGAATAATCCAGTTTCCTAGCTTCATTATTGAAATATTTAATTGAAGTACACTTTTTCCAAAAGGAGATTTATTTGTAAAAAAATAGAAGAAAAGAATTGAAATAATTACTTGAACTCTGAGAGAAGGAGAGATTCTAAACCTAGAGTAAAAATGTTTATTTTTCACTGGAAATGATTTCTCATTAACTTTCAAGTTGACTTAAAATAAAACTCTTTTTTGAAACTTAACCTAGTCTTGGAAAATTATCACAGAAATAACCTTTAGTATTCTAGTAATCGTGAAGTGATAGACAAGTAAATTCACATATCTAACCCCCTGCCCAGGGCTTCTCTCTCTCTCTCTCTCTCTCTCTCTCTCTCTATATATATATATATATACACATATATATGTATATATATATATATCAATAAACACACACACATATATGCACACGTGTGTGTGTGTGTATAAAACTCATCTCTAGGTTTCCCCAAATGTAGATAACAGTGTTTCTAGATCCCATTAATACTAATTACCTAATACATTTTTTTGATATAATAGATTTTGTTTTACCCCACAGAAAGTTCATAAGTTCCAAAGAACTTAGAGAAGTCTCTGACTAGATACTGAAACATAAAATATTTTCAGATATCCTATAAGTTCCTCAAGAAGGAAACTGAACTTAGGGGACAACCCTTTGACATTCTGATGCATTTTTGTTTCTCAAAGAGTCATATACTATTCTCCCAAAACTTGTAGCAGAGTCATAAACAGTTCCCCCAAGACGTAATAGAATCATAAAAAGTTCCCCAAAGACCTATAGTTTAAAAAATATAAACCTTGGGTTTCACTCAAAAGAGAAATAAATTTCTTGAACTGACAAATAAATAATCCTCTTTATGTCACACCCACACTATCAAAGTAAATCATTAGCTTTGATTTTCAAATAGGACAATGGATGGGAGTTCTGTGGCCTTTCCTCTTCTTTCTCCCAGGGGCACCCTGAATCAAGAGATTGCTTCTTTTTTCTCTCTCTAGATCATCTAATTTCAGGATTCAAGAAAGTGTGGCTAAGTGAGTATGCTCATGTACGTTTAGGCTATGTCTTTCTTTAATAATTTTCTCAGTGAGGGGGAGAAAATAATTGTTCATTTTAAAAAAATACAATTTAACTTTTAAAATAATTATATTAGTATATCTTTAGATGATAAATTCCATTTGTTATCATGTTTCTGGTTTCTAACAAGTGCTCAAAAAAGGAAACAGAGAAGCAGAAATATTTAGAACCCAAGGTCTAGGAATTCTATTAGCAAAACAAATAGCTCACTAAATGATTTTGCAACTAATCACCATTAAGGGTTGAGTGGGGAGTGGGGAGCTAATGGTACACAGGCACAACCCTCCCTTTGAACCCCTCTTGCCACAAGCACACATTTCAGTGCTACTTTGAAGTCTCTTCTATAATTGGAAAGGAAGTTGGGAGAGAAAGAGGGAGAGAGGTGTTTTATATAATGGTAGGGAAGGGCCAGGGGATGATTTTCATTTAGCCAACTATCCAGACTTCCCTATATCCTATCAATAAGGCGTCAATGGGAAGTGTCCCCTTAGTTTCTTCTAACCATGCGTCTATACCCTCTAACTTCATCTCAATTATTAGAGAACTCCTTAAATTGGTCCCCTTCCCCAGGGTCTTATACTTATAAAGTTGAATTATTTTAAATTGCCTACATCTGATTTAGTATGTATTTGGGGGAAACTATTTTACACATATTAACATGTGATATGAGAGATTAGTACCTCACAGAAAATGTGGAATGATTTAATAGTAACAAAATTATCTTCTAAATGAAGTTTAAATTAGTCATTGACTTAATTGTCATTCTGTTGTCTAGTACACATAGTAGACACTTGATAAATATTGATTTAACTGAATTCCACTAGTACGCTAAATCTCATTAGTCTTTCTTTAGTTCAGAAGATTTTTCTTCATGACCCCTTCAACTTCTTTCTACATTCTTCTACAAATGTCTTATTATGCCTAAAGTTCCCACTCATATCCATACAGAATGATCAACACATTCCTTAAGAAGGATTTCTGCCATGCAGTCAAGCTGGAACATGATGAGAATTGTCAATATGCCTCCTTAACCACATGCCATCTCCTCCCTAATGCATCAAGATGAAAGTTATCTATTCCTCCTACAACTGTCATACCAACTTTTTTGACCTCTTTTATCAATTTACCTCATTGGATATACTCATAGGACAGAATAAAACAACACTAATTAAAAATCATCACCTTAATTTAGTTTCTCTTTAATTTTTTAATCTTCTTTTTGAACAATACTACTAGTGGACACAAAGTGACCAGTTTCAGTTTCTACTGGTTGCTACTGTTAGTCAGTTATACAAAAAATTGATCAAGGCACTTGGAATGCCAAGAAACATAACAGGCAATTTATACACATACACACTATATATATATATATATGTATGTATGTATGTATGTATGTATATGTATATATATGATAAATTTGAAATGATAACCAGAAAGGAGGTGCTAAAATTAAGGGGATTTGGGAAAGGCTTCCTATAAAAATTGGGAATTTAGTTGAGACTTGACAGAGTCAAGGACAGCCAATAAGCAGAGATGAGGATGTAGAGCATTCCAAGCATGGAAGACAATCAAGGAAAATTCCAGAGTAGGGAGATGGGATATCTTTTTTGAGCCAATGTCACTGGATTGCATGGTGGTGTTAGTGGTAGTGGTGGCTGTTAAGATGTAAGAAAACTAGAATGGGAGGATTCTATCATATGATGGAATGGTACCAAGGCAGGCAAGCAGAAAAATAGAAGGGAAAAGTAAAAGAGTAGGTACCACAAATCATCGTCATCAACAACAATAATAATGATTCCACTTAAAAGATGTGTGAATTCATTTGGGTAGGTATTCCCATGAATGGCATCAATTCCATTCAAGCTCCTTAATGCCTCCTTTCACCAGTGGTTATCATGGGTGGTTATGCCTAAAATGTGTATAAATTAATGTTCAATTCTCAGGTGATAAACCTTTCAAACTTTGTCTAGACTGTTCATCTGAGGTAAGATGTATAGGAGATACACGTTACTGGCCTCATATCTAAGTCTTCCAAACTTGAAAAGAGAGTTATGCTCCAGTGGCATAATATTCTAGAGCTCAAAATTACTTAACAATTAATTATTATAATTAACAATAGTAGGGCAACTTGGTGGTCTGGTGGATATAGCACTGGACCTGGAGTCAGGAAGACTTGAGATGAGATCTGGCCTCAGTGATCATGTGCAAGTCACTTAATCCTATTTGCTTCAGTTTCTTCATCTGTAAAAGAAGCTGCAAAAAGAAATGACAAACCACTTCAGTATCTTTGACAAGAAAACCCCGAAATGAGATCATGAAGAGTCAAACACAACTGAAACAACTGAACATCAGCAAATTAATAATAGTAACTAATTGCACATCACTTTAAGATTTATAAATAATTTTTCAAATCTCATCACATTTATCTTTTAAATAAGGAATCTGAGGGAGATAGTGGTTCAAAGCCCAGGAATATTCTTTAATAAGTATCTGAAGGTTCATCTGAATTCAGGCATTTCTGACACCAAGTCCAGCACTCAGTTCACAGTGTAATCTAGCTGAGTTGTATACAGCTTAACTAATTTCTTAAACAACACTGTCCCACCAAGTTTAAAGTCCAAAATTCCCCTTGGCTTTTGTCCTGGCACCATAGTCTCTTGGGGTTTTCCTGCTGAGCTGTCTACAATATCTATCATAGGATTCTGATCCCAAGGTTACCATGGCTCAAGCCCCTGGGTCTTGGTACTCCACTGCCTGTATCTAGAACTGAAAAAGAAACAGACCAAACTGCAAGACAGATCCTTGTCTCTACAGAACTTAAAAGGTGTGAAGGAGGTGGTCCTTTTCCCACATCCAACTTAGTGCATCACACACATGTTGTTAGTGAATAGGATCTTCATCCCATACATGTTACCAGAAAGAGAGAGGCTATCCCAGTTTGGCTGGCTCTGTATCCAAAGGAAGAAAACTGTTCCCACTTTTGTGGTAGAGATAAACACAATGTTTTCTCCTACCATCAGAATAATTACCTTGTTCCACATGGGTACCTCCACCTTAGGTGATCTGGACACAGTAAAGCCCTGGTTACATCATGGTAAAGGATTGAAGTTGGAATTTAATAGAATACTAAAATGATGATGATATTAGTGATGGTTGTGATGATAACTAGAGCTGGTGATTATATCAACTTATATTGGTACAGACCTGGAGAGCTATAAATATATTGTCTTCACAGCAATACTATAAGACAGGTAATCCAATTATCCCAACTTTACAGATGAAGAAACTAAGAATTAAAGTGTTTGTGATTTGTTCAGTAGCACAGCGAAATTAGATAACGTGCTTCTTAATAATCAATGGTTATTTGGATGCATTTTTTCCTATGTTTAAATATTTTTCACTTTTTCTTAACTTATATTCTGTGTAAAGAGGCTGGCAAATATGTGGTTATTATTAAAGAATACTGATTAGTAGTGATAACTTTATCCACTTTCATCTTGAATTAAAATCTTTGTAAACAACAAAATTAAATCAGAGTGTCATAAGTAGTTGACTGCTTTCCAAACCCAAATCTCTTTTCTTTAATAGGTATTCATAGCTGTTTTGTGATTTTTATAATTTTAACAATGTTTGACATAACAAGATCATTTAAGTCTGGAAGGGATTTCAGTATCATCCAGTCTAACCTACTCATCTAACAGATGAGGAAACTGAATCTCATAGATAAGATAAATGTGACTTATCTGTAAAGTTTCTAAATACTAGAGTTTAGTTTTGAGTCACTTTTTAACTGTTCTTGACGATGCAATAATGTTACTCTTCTAAAATCACCAGCAGTGTCTATATTTTAGAGTGATTATGAAGTATTTCAAAATTTCATAGGCTGTTTTCTCTAACAATGTCTCCTTGAAATCCTATTTTTGTGCTGGCAGTAGCCAATGTCAATAACCAAATTCAGATCTTTTAGATTACATCAAATTTAATTGCAGTGTGTTTATTTCACTCCAGTGAATAGCTTATCTCATTCCAATTTGTTTATTCTTTGGTACCAAGCTAGCTGGTGTCTTATGCAAACAGCAGCTCTCCTTGTGTGTTTTTTTTAGTTATGTTGCCCAGGGGAGAGATAATTGTTTTGTTACCTTTGACATCCCCATGTCAGATATTTCATTCCCCAAACAATATTGGGGTGGCTATTTCCAAAAGACCACATTAACATTTATGAGTTTTCAAGGTCCATAACATAGCAATATTTATTCCAAAAATGCACAAAATGCAGTATCCCATTTTTCATTATCTCTATTAGAAAAATGAGCTGTAAGTTGTGTAATTCCAGTTATTTCTACATTCCTCTCCAGCAATAATAATGCCTTTCAGAAGATACTGCTTTTCTCTTAAAAAATAACTTTAGTTAAGATACCATGTTAAGATAATAAACACATCCATGTTTATTGCATGAATATTCTGTTAGGATAATGGGAGTGAAATCATTGGAAAGCAATATTATTACTGTCTTTGTATGAACTATCATCATTTTCATCATTGTCATTGTCAATATGTTCTAAAATGGTCACCTGCTCTAATTTGTCGCAGTAATGAATGCATTTCCTTTGGCAAAACAAAATTGGGAAATAAAAGCTCTAATGAGTGTAATCACATCCTTAATGCCTGCTAAAGAAATTTGATAACTGACTTCTTAATTGCTTAATTCTGCGTTGTTAAAAGTAACAAAAACAGATCACCACTAATTGGTCATCTTGGGAAAAAAATATTTAGGACTTTTTTTGAAGGTTAATTTTTTTTCCTCAAACAGAATTATAGCTAACATATTTAAAGTCCACATTTCATAAGACCCTGCTATTTCTGCTTTATAAGGAGTTATTTTCTTCAATAATATTTTACCTCTTTTACCAAGCTGTTAGTTTTCTTTTCTTAGCTTTTTTACATAGTTCTCATTTATTTTTCCTTTACCCTCTGTTATTCTTGTATTTTTAAATAATCATTTTAAACTGGTTATTAACTTTTTAAAATACTTGTATCAGTTTTGTATCCAATCTGCATTTTTCTTTGAAGTTTTGCTTATAGATGTCTTCAAGTCTTTTTTTTTTCCTGTTTATGTGTTGAACTTTCCTTTCATCATAATAACTCTCTATAATCAGGTTCTTTTTTGTTTGTTCATTCTTTGAATTTACTTCTTGACTGTGGACTTTATGTTGGCATTGTGCTCTGCTAACTTCTAAGGGCATCTTGATTAGTTTCTGTACTGTTATGTCCTGTTCTATTGTTCTATCCTTTTATGTCCCCAGCTTAGTCTGGGGACCTGTGAGTTTTCAGGGCTTCTAAGGTGGAGAGATTCATTCACTGTCTGCCTGGCTTGAGCTCTGCAAGATTCTGTTCTAGATTTCTATTGGATTGTGTGAGGTTGAATTTCATTAGATGGCTGATATACTCATTAGTCTGCTGGGAAATTCCTCAGGGTTAGAGCAATTGAACTGTTTCATTCGTTTTAGTACAAGTTTCTTACTCTGGTTAATCCACTGTAGACTTATGTGAAGAGCTAAAGCTTAGAACTGAGTTTTACTCCACACTTTCTGCTTTTGGGTTCAGAACTAGACAGCTACGATTTTGGCACTTGTTCCTGCTTTAGTACACAACTAGGGCATCTCTTGCAGCCAACTGTGACCATTCATCTCCTTCTTGGAACTACGACCCAGAAAATAGTATACTGGGCAACAGAGCTACCAGCTGGTACCTGTTCATGTTTCCAGTGCTTGTTTTCTGAGTCCCTGGGATCTCTTTCTGCCCTCATACTTCCAGCCCTGGTGTTCGACATTAATCTCGACTGCTTCTTATGGTCCCTGGGCACTCAAATGTTCTCCACTGCTTTAACTGCTGTAGTCTCAGCCACCTCTGCTGGTGCTGCTCTGTCCTGGTTATTACCACCCCCAGTGTCCAGAGACTTCTTTGTCTTCCTATGGTACCATCACGTGGAAAAATAACAGACTATGAGCTTTCCTGAGTGGCATTTGGTATAGCTTATGTTTTTAGGTTGTTGTGGAGGAGGTAGGTTGGTTGAACTGCACACACACACACACACACACACACACACATACACACACACACACACACACACAAAACCCAACAGCACCACCACCAACAACAACTGATTCCCATTTTGCCTCTTGACTCCATCTCTCAGATATTGCTATTTCTGAAGATAATATATTTGTCTTTTTTTACTCCATTTGGTAGGTAACCGGGGTTGGAAGAAATGGTCTGTTTCAGTTGTTTGAAGTAATAGTGAGAAGCTGTCTTTTAATTGCAAAATTATCTATTCTCTATAAAATACACCTAATGAAATAAGAGCCTACAGGGTGGAAAACATATTGCATGCATATTTACAATGCCTAAGAGTGTTCTTTTCCAATGTTCTGTCCATAATTGGCATTGAACATTTTATTTTTTTGCATCTTTGAGCCTATGGCTTTTCTCCTTTTCCCCCAATAGAGGAAACATTTCCTCTGATTATCTGATCATACTAGAACTTTTTATAAAGATTGAACCTAAAACAATCTTTCAGAGACTGAATATGCAATGTACTTTTGCTCCTAACCTATGAAAATACTATTATCTTCACCTCCCCTTGGAGGATTATATTAATGAAGAATTCATTTATTTTTTACCTTTTTGCCCCCTTAACTTTTTCACAACTCTTTAATTCAGTGTCCTGCACTTTATCTGCTCCTGTCTTCTGACCTGCTTGACTTCTACTTTTTATTGAATTTCCATTGATTTATTAATTCATTGCACAGTCCTGAGTTGAATCCACTTAATATTTTGCTGGCATTTCTCTTCTGCCATTATAGGTGCCCAGGGAATTATGTTTGCATCCATAGAATTTTCTTAAAGCCCCCGTCACCATTTTCTGTTTCTTTGTCTCAGTTTCTCCCTGAGTCCTTCCTACTTCAAATCAATCTGGTTTGAATAATTCCATTTTCCTTTCCTCAATAATTCATTGCACAAGGACCTTGATTCCTGTAATAATATCATCACTTCTAGCAAGGTTTTCCCAAGAATTCAAATATTTGAAATATTCTTAGCATATCCTCAAAAATTTTTTGACATTTATGGTCTGCTTCATTGTTTTTATAGAAAGCATATGAAGAATTAAGTTATTTTGAATAGATAATATGGTACACTGGCAAGAGCTCTAAAGACAGAGGTCAGAGACTGAAATCTCACCTCTAATACTGTGGCATCACTTGTGCAAGTCAATTATCCTGGTTAAAATACAACTTATTCAATTACAAAGCAAAGCGGATGAAATAGTTATACTTTGAGTTCCTTTCTACTTCTAAATCTATGATGATATCTCAGCTCAATATAAGTCTAAAGGGTGACATGCCAGCTATAAAAGCTAATACAATCTTGGCTAGTTTGAGGAGGCTTAGCCATCCAGAGCTATGGAGGTGATAATTTTGCTTTTCTTCTACCCTGGCTACGTCATATCTAGAGTAGTATCTGTGTATCACACTTAAAATTAAATATCTCTGTTGCTAAGGAGAACATCCAGAAGACAGTGATCAGGAAGATAAAGGGCCATATGAGGATTAACTGAAGGAATGGAAGTTGTCTAGCATGTAGGACAGTAGATGGGGGAGGAATGCAATTGTAGCTGCCTTCAATTATTTGAAATTTTGTCACTTAGAAGGAAATATAAATTTGTTCTGATGTGTCCTGTGGGGCAGAATTAGGCAAAAGAAGCAAACTTGGGCTTCATTTAAGTAAAATTTTCCTTATAATGTAAGCTATCTCAGAGTGGAATGGCCACCCTTGAAAGGTAAAGTGAGTTTCCCACCTTACATGGAATTCTCCAAACACCAGTTAGGTGATAATGATGACTTGTTCGTTCTATTGGAGATGGGATTCTCTTTCAGTTACAAGATAGATTAGATGATCTCTAACCTCTGAGATGACCTCCAATTTCAAAATTCTGTGACAACCTCCAAATTCAGAATTCTATCATTACCATACCCTGATCACAAATGTTATTAAATGTTCAAATAAAGTCTTAGATGCTTTCTACTCTCTGTTTGGAGAATTATTTCATGTTATTTTTCTGTTTTACATCAATCCATACACTGACCTTTCCTTGGTATTCAAAGCATTCTTTATTACCAATATATAATATTTTTCTCATTTCTATAACCTACCTATCTCTTGGAAAACCAGATAATACTGATCTTTTAATTGTTACATGTTTTGATGCTTTCAGGCTAACAGGTTCAGGCTGATATATTGTGGAATAAGGCATTACCTCTGTGGCACACTTAAGTGGCTCTGTTGTAAGTTTTGGATGGTCGTTGCCTTTACCATGAGATGATTTTAGGATCAGAACTTTCACTATTAAAAGATACTTCGAAAATTAAAAAATTTCAGCTTTTTCACTTCATTGGTTATTATCAAATATAATGGTGGGCTGAAAGGAGAATGGAAAAAAAGACAAGTAAGTTTTTCATTATGGGAAGATAACGAGGAACAGTTGGGCTGATGTGGGATATAGGATGTTCAAATGGAAAGATGAATGGATTTGGAGTCAGAAGATGGGTGTTCTAGACATGGCTCTCCTATTTATTCCCTATATGACGTGGGGCAGTAATTTAGCTTCCCTGGGCCTCAGATTTTCATCTACAAAGTGAGACAAATTTAAAAGGTGTCCTCTTAAGTCCTTTTGAATTCTAAATCTGTAATCCAAAGATATCCTTGTACCTGGGTCTAGCCTTAGGACACAGAGAAGAACCTAGAATGGTGGTGTGGGGGGAGGGGAGTTGAAAGGAGAGGTAGGAAAGTATCAAGAATCAGACTCACCTACTTTGATGTTTTTGCATATAATTAATATAGTAGCCTGTTGCAGCAGCTTGTTATAGTGGAGGATTCTCTAAATTTTCTTTGAAAGTTTTCCCAAACCTGCAAATTTTTAAATTATCTCTTATTGAAGGTCAGTTCTATTTTCTTCAAAATCTAGATAAATTTTTCACTACTTCCCTCAGAAGGTTATTGTGAGATTTAAGACAGAGACTGTACATGGAAGCACTTTATCATTTGAAAGAGCTAAGTAAATATGCTTTAATTTTCTTGTTTTTATATGGTCTAGAGGAACACAGAGCTTTCTGCAGGATACAGAAATGAGGTTCCCAAAGAAATAAGAATTAGTGGATAGGCCAGGTTATGAATCAATATAAATGGGATTAACCATTCTAGAATTAGCAGTATAGTAACTGAATACCAGATACAAGCCACAGATCAGAAATCTAATTTGATATACAAGTGCTCATTGAGCGACTATATTCTTTGAGTGCACATGTTAGGACTGGAGTAGATAGGAAGAATGATCTTTGTCCCATTAGTTCCAGTCAAAGGGAATGATAACTAATCACCACTGTTTCTGTATAAAAACAAGTTGGAAGAAACATGGGTAGAGGGTATCCTGCAATCCCCATCTAAGCCAGAGAACATGGTGAGATAAGTTCAAGGTCAATTAAATTGAAGAAATCAGAAAAATCCTGACATAGGCAAAGAATTTTCAAATTTGAAAACATCATTTTCTCAAATTGTGCATCTTTGGGTATCGGTAAGTTGTGTTAAGAGCATTATCTTTTCAAAACTCCTGATCCAAAAGTGAGCTAACTATGTGCCAGAACCAAAAAGTAAAGAGATGAAAGCAAAGTTACACTCTGCTAATCAAAGCAGTTACTAATTTTCCAGACATTCCATTTTAATTTTTATCCAAGCTTTCCAATATGTTTTCTATGCTGCTTTGGTTTAATGGCTTTGCAGCTATTTTTCTCATGCTCAATGCTTCCAAATAGAGATGAAAAATCAATTACTTTTGAATTGAAAATGCTAAATGCTGTTGAAATGTGATGTTTCCATCAAATACGTAGTCCCTTAAAATATTTCTATAGAAAGAGAAAGTTTAAATCATCATTTATAGAATATCACTGTGAGGCTTTGTAACTAGTAGATTCTTATTATGATCGTTAGCATGTGCATTATTACATGCAGAAGTGGAAAATTTACTATAGGCTTACTATGATGGCTAAATAATTGGTCCCAGTAAATGAAGGAAATAAGTAATACAGGAGACATTAAGTGCCAGATAAGTGCAATATGAGTTCAGAGAAGTCAGTGATGCATTTAATTTAGAATAAAGCTTCATAGCAGGAAGTGATTTATTTGGGATGGGCCTTAAAGAATAAGACTCAAACATGTGAATGGGAGGGTAGTGGTCATTTATACAGAATGTCTGAAAGTGACATCATACTAAGGTGCATTCACATATCTGATAATGTATAATATATAATAAAATAATTTTGTATAAAGAAAAAGTATAAATGAAAACCTACAGGTTCTATGAATTGTTTTGAGTAAATTCAAATGTATTTGATAAGATTTTGGCAAATATTTTAAGAAAGCATATTTTGACAAGTCAATTCAATACTTCAAATACTTAGTAGTTATCACCACGTATAAATCAACATGCTATCTTACAGAGAATAAAAAAAAAGTAAAATAAACCTTGTCCTCAG
Organism: Notamacropus eugenii; assembly: GCF_028372415.1. NCBI lineage: Eukaryota > Metazoa > Chordata > Mammalia > Diprotodontia > Macropodidae > Notamacropus > Notamacropus eugenii. The sequence continues at coordinate 88,921,678 of NC_092877.1, read as the reverse complement.
GAAGCTTGTATTACATTAGGGGAATACAACATATACACTGATAACTAGAGATAAACTAATTATTCTGAAGCACAGAATATAATCACAGAAGTTACGCATGCCTTTATATGTATATATAATCAATCTGATTATTTTGATGTAATCAATCTGAAGCAAAATTTTTTTAAGAGACAATAATAAGATAGAAAACATCTAAAAATTAAGGTTTGAAGTAAAGAAAAATTTCTTAACAATTGGAGCCTTTGAAAAGTAGAAAGTTTGCATCAAGTGCTACATAGGGCCCCCACCTGAAAAAAAATCTCAAAAAAGCCAATAATTCTTTAAGGGGGGATTATTTTAGGTGTAGAGAATGGAGTTGATAGCTGTTGACAATTTGACAGGAGTAATAAATGAAAATGTGAAGACTGGTTAGGAGACTATTGCGATAGTCCAAATGAAAGACGATGAAAGCCTAAACTAAGATGTTGACGGTGAAAAACTAGAGAGAGGATGAGGCAGGGAGATATTCTACAGGCAGAATCAGTCATCAAAATTGGAAATTAATTAAATGTGAGATGTGAGGGAAAGGGATTAAGAAAAGATGATACCTTGTTTTCTGTTTCCTAATGAGAAATAAACTTTTAAGTACTTTCTTTTCTACGTTTTCCAGGAAGAAAAAAAAGATAGAAATTCAGTGCAATTTTAAGGTTCATTAAGAGGATGGTTTAATATCATTATTATTGTCTACTCCCATTTTTGTATTTGTCCCTTCTGAAAGTAGAGAAGCCACAACCCAGTGTCAACTCAATTATGCTAGCTCTTGAACAGTTTAAATTGCCCAGTGAATTTCTTTCTGCCAAGATTATCAGGCAAATAGATAGGTCTCTGCGGTGATGAGCAAACATGATCAGCCCTAGAGAGTAAAAGGGTAGTCCCATTGAGCTGCTTCTCTTCTGGAGTCTGTATAGATGGAAACTTAATGCCATAAAATCGAGCTTGGCAGTTCCTGTTAGCCTGAAGATATGGCAACACCTTTCCCCCAGCAGGAACTGTTGTAGAGCAAGGAACTGTAGCAGCTGGAGGGAAGTACCAGGAGAGGGTATTATGAGAAATATCTGTATGCAGCATTGTCATTTGATGCAGTGTGCTGAAATGTAGGATGATTTTTCCCCCACACAAAAAAATCTATTAAAATTAATTCAGAAATACCTCGGGGATAGATTTACTGTCGTAAAGTCCTACAAGATGTGCAAATACTTTCTGCTTTGATAAGAGAATTTATTAAAAGCTAGGGGGAAAGTAGGAACCAGAAAATTTAAACTGGCACAAATTTCTACTATGGGACCAGGCAGAGTAAAAAGATATTTTCCCTATTACACCCTCAAACATACCACTTCTATTGGGAAAGCGATTTTTACATTATATAAGCATTCAGATGAATCCTAGAAAGATTTAATTTGATTAATGCTGAACCAGCAGAGGGGTAGAAACCATAATTGGAAGCAAATCATCTTTCAAAAGAGACCAATGTTCAAGAAATTTTATGTTTCAGGAGACATGGAAAAAATTTATTTAATAAATTTAACTGATATATCCGTGTGGCTACATGCAGTCATGCCAATGTTGGCTTTTACTTTTAATGGTGGAAGTTGTAAGCTGTGCCCATAATTAGGAGGTGGGTACTGTATTATTCTACTTTATATATATCAAACACATGGCATTTTAGCCTCCCCAAATTAATTGATGGAACATCCACCTTATTCATCTGATCTTCTCCTAAATGACCTATAGTTGTTTCTAAAACCTCTAAGTCACCCTCAGTGACCTGTTGTCACTAAGGTCCTTAAGGAAAAGTAAGTATAAAGCTCCCAAGGTGACTACTTTGAGAGGAATAGCTCATATTTGGAGGTGAAAAGTCTAATTTTTCTTTAAAATGCCACACAGTATTTATAGTCATACCTCATAGTAGGAGGAAAAACAGGTGGTGCCATTTTTGACAAATTTCTTAAGGTATTGCAATCTTTCTTTGTTAGGTAAGTTGCCATGTGTGGCAAATTATGAGTGATTCCTTTCTATGATGCCCCAGCAACCCAACAGGAAAGCCACTATTAAAGGTTTATTGTTTCTCTTGTTTCTAATCTTTCATTTTGACTCTATACTTTTTCTTGTTCTCAGTCTCTTAGTGAAAATGGAGGCATTGCTTCAAGATGCATGAAAGATCATTTTTAAGCCAGAAATAACCTTTGGTTAATTTTGAAAGTGAATGATCCTGAGATTTCTAAATACAGTTTATATAAACATAAAAAAGAACAAGTGCAGGTGCGTGTGCACACATTTCTGTACATGTGCGTATGGGTGTGTGTGCATGTGTGTATGTGTGCGTGTTGGTACTTCCAGAATTCTATCACCTTCTGGAATAGGTTGGAAGCAAGTATATTTAACTCAGAAACTTCGTATCCAAATTATTCTGTCCCAGGCAAGATGGTTATAGACATAGAGAGGTATAACTGATAATAATGTTGCTCTAAAGAAAGTTACAAATTAATAGAGGAAAAACAATATGCAAAAAGATAACTTGAACTGGAGATAATAAATGTAGAGTTCAGGAAAGTGCTATGAAAAAATTAGAAGATAAAGTGATCAATTTCATATTCCTGGAATCAAAGGAGATTCCACAGAGGAGATGGCACCTGCATTGGGCCCTGAAGGAAGTTCTAGAATATTGTGCGTAACAATAATAGTAGCTAGCACTTGTACAATGTTTTAAGATTTATAAAGGACTCAGGAAATCTCAGGGATGTTCAGAGACATAAGTGCTATAATTATTCACATTATACTACAGGCAGAAGTTGAATAACTTGCCCAGGATCACACATCTAGTAAATGCCTGAGGCCAGATTTGAAGTCAGGTTTTCTTGACTCCAAACCCAGAGTTCTACACACTGTAGCAGCCTAGTTACCTCGTTGCTCATGGATCTCTTTGGTAGTCCTGAAACCTCTGGATCCCTTTTCAGAATTTTTCTTTTAAATTTATATATATATATACATATATATATATATATACACACATGCACATATACATATGCATTATGTATACACATATATGTACATATTACATACCTACACACAGAAAGGAAATCTATTATATTGAATGCAGTTGTCAACATATTAAGAAAAATTCATAGATACCAAGATGAAAAAATCTCTGCTCTGGAGACACTCCAAGAAACAGAAATGGGGCAGGGAGAGTGGTACAAACTAGATCTGAGAGTATAGGATAGAAATGAGGAGAAAGAGTGAGTAGCGAAATTTGACTCAAATGCTGAAAATGTGAAACAAACTAGTTTATAACAAAAGTTATAAATCTGAGCCAATCAATCAACGAACATTTATTAAGTGCCTACTATATATTAGGTACTGCGCTAAACACCGGACTAAGTGCTGAGTAAGTAAAAGAACACTGGTTTTCTAAACAAATATTGAGAAAATAGTATGTGAGTATCAGATTTAGGGAGAAGCGCAGTACAGGGAACATGGTACTTAATAAATGCTTGTTGATTGATGTATTCAGCCTAGGAGAGTTTGAATTCTGAATCACTGAAAAGTGCAAGTGAAGACATTTTTCCGACAGACACATTTAAATATAGGACTCCATTGGAATAGACACTAGGGTTGGGGAAGGGAGTTAGAGATTTGGCATCATTTGCATAAAGATGATCATTGAGGCCATGATCCTGAGTGAGATCATCAAAGGTGAATGAATCTATAGAGAGAAAAATAATAAAGAAAGAAGAAAGAAAAAACAAAAATCAAGTGTTGCTATATCCTAATCATGACCTTTAAATATAGCATCCTCAATTCTGAATGATCATATTCAAATTACACCCCTCTATTCAGTATTAATGAAGCACCCATCAGCATATTGCACTTTTCCATTATTACAGTGACATTCAGTTTTATCAATGAGTTCTCAGATGGATGATATGTTATCTATGCTAATTAATGAGAGTAAATGGCCCATAAATGTTAAATTATACCCTTGGTATATTAAAATCAGAAGCCTTCCAAGGATTCCTCATTTCCCTCTGCATACCTTCTCCCCCAAACTCAACTCATCTTCAGTTTCTTTATTAGCAACACCCTGGGAGAGAAAGGGAAATATGTTGTTCTAGTATCCCTTAAGGTATTCCATGTTAGTCAGAACCTAGTCAAAGGTGTTCCTTTTTGAATCTTGTCCCAATTCCATTACTAGTGTGGGGCTGGGAATTAGAGGAAAAAAGCAGAAATGAAAAGTATCGCACAGATTTAAAATATCATCCCTATAGGAAGGCTGTGTCCCAGTAGAGTCCAAGAGGTACAGCTTGATTATTTTGTTTAGCCCTGCAGTTAAGAATAGTATTTACATTTTAAAATAAAGTTTTATTGTAGTTATTAGATTCTAATCCAATACCACTGATTTCTCAGGAAATGATCTAAAGACAGGAGAATGGAACTGATTTGTCTCCAAAGTTGCAGATATGGGATGTGAACATGGATCTTCTAATTCCAAGTCTAGTGTTTTGTTTTGTTTTTTTTCCAACATACAAAGGTGACAGAGGACTCTTTCACTTTACTGAGTCCTTCATATTGACTTTTGATCCTCCGCACCACTTCTTTTCTGTCTGATATTCCCACCCTGACTTTTGGGCATTGACCATATCTAAAGTTTGTCTTGTTCACTGAATCTGCCCTCTTCTTGAAGACACAAATTAAAACAAAAACAGAAATAAACAAAAAGCTTTAAACTTTCTTCCTTTGTCTTTCATTCCTGTAGAAATATTGCACTTAGGCTCAGCCCCACCAGACATCTTGTCGTGGCAGGGCAGATAGACCTTTGCCTGACTCATCCTACCTCTTTTGGGGGTCACCCCTACAAAGTACCCCTAGTGATCCTTAGTCTGATAATAAGAATTCTGCCTTCCCTGCCTGAGACCAATCTCCTGCGACTCTGAAAGACATATCAAAGTAAACACAGGAAACAAACTGATGAATTTAACAAACAAAACTGTTCTTTGATTTCAATTCTCTGATTATTAGTTCTAAACATTCCTTACTTTCATAGCTTATCACTCTTCTTTGAGATCACAGTGCCCATTATCTTCAGCTATCCATGTGATTTTATTAATAAACTCACATTGTAAACCAGTGTTGCTCTAGAGTTCTATATCTCTGCTTAGCAAGACCAAATATCTTCTGCTTCTTCTAGGTTTTTTTTTTATTTGTTTTCCATACGATAATAATTGTTTTATAGGAGTCAAGCTGTATGGAGGAAAGGGTAAATTTTGGAATATGGGAGACCTACATTCAAAACATATTTTTGAAAAATACTACCTACAGGAGCATGGACATGAGCAAGTTACTTAACTTCTCAGTGCATAGGGAAATTCTTTGAACTATAAATTGAAGTCAAGTTGCTGAGAGTGTGGTATGTAAAAAAGAATGAATAAGAATGGGTCTTGGAAGACCAGACTTAAAGTCAGAGGACCTAAGTGAAAATCCTAGTTTTGTTACTATGTGACCTGAGGCACTCACTGGAGCTCAGTTTCTTCATCTGTGAAAAAAAAAAAAAAATTGGAGTGGGGGAATTTGACTTAGATGACTTCTGAAGTTCCCTCTCAGTCTAGACTCTAGATTAGAATCTAGAATCTAGATCCATGATCTGATGATCTGTAACTGCATTGGTCAAGCTTGTTGCACACACTGGAAAAACACTAATCTGATAACATTAAATATCTATCATCTTATCTGTTTTGCATTTTTTGATTTAAGGAGGCAGAGAAAGATAGACAAATTATCTCATTTCTGATTATCTTATAATTTGATACCAATTTTGATGTTTTGGATTCAGAAATTTAGAATATTGGAAAGTTGATATATTTTTGCATATGACTTTATTGTGTTATCATCATATTCTGGATCTTTTGATTCCTTTTATGAAGGAAGGATTCATGACAGACTATAAGGCTTTTCTTTTGTTTCTTAATCCTGAATTATATTTTCCAACATATTTTCCAGGTAGCTGTCCTATGCTTGCTTTGAATGGATATGAGCAATATAAAAATATAAGTTGATTTAATTTTTAAGGGTTTTTTTTTCATGGATCATTCAAGTTATTTCTCTACCTTTATGTCTTCTACAATGGATACTGACACTTAAGCAGCAATTATCTTCCAGGCAATCTTTTTAGTTGCTTATCATGAATACTGTAATACAGAGGATTGTGTGTCCCATGAAATGTTTCTTTTCTTTGCTTGGACTCAACAAACCCACCTTCTGTTTCTGTCTCTGTCTTCTCACCCAACTCTGGTCTTCTTCCTCCTCCTTTTTCTTTGACTCCTCCTATTCTTCTTGTTCTTTTTTCCTTTTTTTCTTCCTTCTTTTCTTCCTCCTCCTAATTGATTGACTCCCAATTGAATTTCTACTTAGGTAAGGATTCAAGGTAACATTGAAAATAATAGATAGTGGGAACTGGATCACCAAGACAACTTTACTCTTACTTCTTTGCAAAGCATAATACTCTTTTATTGATTGGATTTGATTATTTTAATTGTTACCAAAAAAGAAAAAGTGTAGATTATTTATATATAAAATAGACGTTATGAAATAAAAGCACTAACAAGAAACAGAGATGGACAGTGTGATATAATATCTCCCTGTAGGACATTTTCTATCACATTTACATTGTGGAAGATAAGGGTTAAAAAGTAATTAAGTGGAGTTTGGAGACAAGAGCCATGGGCATCTTAGGTCTAGACAAAAAATTAAAATGACAATATACTATTCTTATAGTACTGTTGATTTAAGTAAGTGTTTTGAAAATTTAGCATCTCAAATGAAAAGATCAATGCATTTTACTTCTTAAATATATCTTTCCTTTATTGTAATAGACATGACATTTAACATTGACAGACAATATTTTAAATCATATCTTACCTTTATTATTATCACTAGTTCTTTCAAGTTAGAGAATTCATAACTCCCAAGAGGAATCACTTTTAGTGAGTTATGATGTGTATTCATCCATCATAAGCCAACAAGGATAAAAATACTGTCTCATTGCCATCTCTTCTGTATATTATATATTCAGATAAATTGAGATGAATTGGCAGGATCTGATGTATTGCCTGAAAGCTAATACTGGAAAACTGACTTTGCCAGATTTTCTTACTTAAGCTTCTATAACAAGGCTAGAGAATATTATTTTTCCAGAACAAAATTTATGCATTGATTGATGAATTTTTTTTGAGACATGATAGTTCAGAATAAAATCCCCTCAAAATCCAAGGTTTTGTCATATATATGTTCTTTACAAGAGGTATATTTGTTCATAATACTGAGTATAATTAAGAAATATTGTGGATCTGTTTTCTACCCACCCCCTATTCAATGGAAAAACGAAACCCTCTTATGAATGACCTGGCAAGTTTTGGAAAAATAACAAAAAACAGTTATTTTTTTGATCTAGTCTTTGTTTGGTGAACTTGAACTCACAGAAGCTGTGAAGAGCAACCAATTAATAGCTGTCATGTGGGCCAAGTTTCATAATAATGAATAACATGACACTAAAAATTATTTTGTTTGCAGTGGGATCTTTGTTATAATTGATAATTTGGTTTGTGTCATTCTACTTTACTGGCTCATTTTACAAACCATGCACTTGGCAAATATTCATCAAGTATTATAAACTGCCTTCACAAAAATCTTACAATTTACACTGTCAGAAAAAGAGTGAACTTGGGTTGTCAAAGGTCATTTTTATAAAGATTATAGGCTCTGGCATATCTTGCCATGACTGTCCTCTCTCTCCTAACATCATCAGCCTAGCTATACTCAGTGAGATCTATTACAAAGTTGGTAGCAAGTGATAATCTTGGACACAATAGGTAGGTGATGTTTGCAGAGCTCTGAGCCTGGAATAAGGAAGACTAGTTCAAATCCCACCTGAGGCATTTACTAGATGTGTGAATCACTTAACCCTCTGTTTACCCCAGTTTATTCATCTGCAAAATGGGAATAGTAATAGCATCTACTTCCCAGAGCTGTTGTAAGGATCCAATGTAAAGTACTTAATGCAGTGTCTGACACATAGTAAGTGCTTATAAATGTTTACGTTTATTATTATTGCTACTACTATCATTATTATTATTTCAGGCCACTCACTATGTCAAGAGAGGTGAAGCAAATTCTATTGGTGAGAGTTATCTGCCTGGTCTATTCCACGTAACTAACTCTAATGCAGAAGCTATGTATTTGGGAAATTGTATATTATGTATTTAAGATAAATACCTGTGACTATACTATATTCCAAATGATGAATGGTTATATTATTTTCTCATTTCAAAAAAAAGCTGCAAGCCAGATATGAAGGTCCAATGGCCCTTAGGATACAACAGTAAAGTAGATAGTAATTCATATTATTTGTGTTTTCTACTGATAAAGCCTTTTTGATAACTGATATTAGACCATTTTGTAGTGACAGGAACTTTAGCACTGGGAATTTGCCTTCACCGGTCTTTAATTTTTGAATCTTCCAAGCTACAATATCTAGAGAAGGAGATGCTAGGTCTGCTCTCCACAAAGATTGCTTCACTGGACATTGGCTGTGGGGGACTAGATTGCAAGTAAGATGACTAGTCTGGGAGACAACATTATTCCTAAGAATTTGGGGGCTTACTGCCCATAGGTGATAATTGCAGAGCAGTAAGCGTTGATGGTGGAGATGGTGGATCCATCCTCCATAGTATTCATTCCCCTAGATGATGGCTGTGGAATTGGGGTAGGAGTGAGATTGGGAGCAAGCCCAAAAATCTCTGAAGGCTAGTCTTCCCAGCACTCTAGATTTTAAGGTCATAGGTTGTCTTTCTTAGGGTCTGAAGAGAAGTGAGAGTTGAGTATTATCAGTGGTTGAACTTTCCTAGCACATGCAACCTTCTTCCTATCTCTGGTCACCTTGTTACTATAGCTTACAGTGTGTTTTCTGTAATGTGATTTTATCTATTTTCAGTCATTAGATCAGTCAACAAGAATTTATTGAAGAAGACTTACTGTATGCCAGAAATTGTGCTTCTAATCCTGGGAATATAAAGACAAAAATTGCCTCTGCCTTCAAGGAGTTAATATGCTAATGAAGGTGATGACTTGCAAACAACTATATAAGATATAGGAGAGTAGGTGTAAGATATTCTCAGAGAGGAAGTTGTTAGCAGCATTGAGATTCTGGAAAGACCTTCTGTAGAGCCTAAATGATCTCTGTCTCTCTGTCTCTCTGTCTCTCTGTCTCTCTGTCTCTCTCTCTCTCTCTCTCTCTCTCTCTCTCTCTGTCCCTCTATGTCTCTCCCTCTCTTTCTCTCTCCTTGCACCCACACATACACACACTGTGATGGTAATTTAAGGTTAATGGTGGTCAGGGAGAAGAGTTAAAGATCTTCTTTGCCCATCAATAGGCCTCAATACCTTTTGTTAATTTCTTCTGAGGCAGCAGGTCAGAGGGTCCTCCCCTCTGGCTCTGAAAAGTGTATAAATACTCTGAGGTTTTACTTTAGGGCTTAGTTTTAGAAGAAGGTTTATGTGGCAGATTAGACTCTGGCAAGCCGCTAAGCAGCCCTCCAGCTTTGAAAACCTAGATGTTGGTGCTTCTTTCTCTAGTAACCATAAATGTATGCAGTGGTCAGATAGTTAGATCTGTCTGTTGATCCGTGATGTATGTATCTGTTTAGGGTCAGACAGTTGGAAGCCCTGCCTGTTGATCTTTATTTCCTCTGTATTTTCTCTGAAGTTCAGGGTGGTGACTTTTCCACCTGAACTAAATGAATGATATATGTGCTTGATTAAAATAGACTGTTGACCCCTCAAAATGTACTTTCACTTACAAAAGTGGATCTAAGAACTTGTACAGCTATCCCTCCTGTCTATGCTGGGGTTCTTGCTATTATACACACATGTGCAGAGTTCAGCAAAGTAAGTGAAAAGATTTCTAAACAGAAGCCAAATTCTGAGTAATTTAAGACCAAATAATGATCCCAGACAACAGATAATGATATCTATTTCTTTTGATAGTATAAAGAATTGAGCCCACTCAGGAGAAAAATGCTGCCTTTGTTGACAGTTGAAGTCACTGTTGTCCTTTCATTTTTTTAGGCTTTTGTCATTCAGTTGTTTTGGTCATGTCTGACTCTTCATGACATCGTGTGGGGATTTCTTGATAAACATAATGAAATCATTTGCCATTTCCTTCTCTAGCTCATTTTACAGATGAAGAAACTGAGGCAAAGAGGGTTAAGTGACTACTCAGTGTCAAAAAGCTAGTATCTGAGGCTGGATTTGAACTCAAGACTTCCTGACTCAAGGCCCTGTGCTCCAGCCATCACACCATCCACCTGCCCCATTTTTAGGTATAGTCGCTGCATGAACTGTTTGACTTATTTGTTTCTCTTTGTTGAAGGGTGGGTTCTTCTTTTCAAGTGAAGGTGGAATAATATAGAATTGACTGTTACTTAAAAACAAAAGAAATTAATAAACTACATATTGTTTTAAAACAATGATAGTACCTGGATAATCCCTGTTTTTGTTGTATGTTCATAAACCATGCTAAGGATCCTTTAGTAACAGTGTTTGTAACTTCAAAAAGTTAGAAAAAGTCATTGAATACCCAGAGATACAAGGCATTAGAGCATAGACTTTTGAATACAATTATTTAAATAATCATTCACTAACTATTCTCTTTTTCCCTAATTTTTCTATTGTTTTTATTTTTGTTTACATAAAACATATGATACACATATGTAGAAATACATATGAATATTGTGCATGCACATACATACAAGTACTTATAGGGGGTTACAATAGCATCTTTATTCTTCAGAAATTTTATAAATTTAAATATATATGCAAATGTCAAACTGTCCATTTTAAATGGATTAATCCAGGCAAAGAAAAAGTCTAGAGGTGGGATGCATCTGGGAGACAGAAGTGAAGAGCAAAGGAACTTGTAAAATACCTCAGCACTGAGAATGGCAAATGCCAAAGGATGTGGATTGCAGCTAAGGTAACTTTTTTTTCTAGAGACCAGAAAACATGAGGTGAAGTTTTCAAATCTTGTGCTTTGCCCTTGGCAAGTGGACAGACCTAACTGTCACTTTAACCTGCTCTTGAATTACTTTGACTTTAAAGCTTAATCAACTCACATTTTTAATTAGCACATATATATATCATATATATATATACACATATACAAAATATTTTTTAGGATAGGAGCTATTTAAAGTGAGATTATAAAATAAAATATTGCTATTATGACTTAATGGTAATAAGCCACTGTGGAAAGTCCTGTTTGCTCCTTTCTTCTGAAAGATACTGAGGCACTTCTTGGTGGGCTAGCCTGGAAGAGATTGACAACTGATAAAGAGATGACAGGTGACATGCTCTTGGTGGTCTAGGCTAGAATAGACAACAGATAAGGATATGACAGGTGAAGTGTTTCAGGGCAATTATGGGTGTCAAAGGGATTCAGGAATCCTTTAAATATCCTGTAGCATATAATCAATCCATTGCCTGACATTTCCAGGGGATCTGCCAGAATTCTAAAGGGAAATTTTCCTTTTCCATCTTCCTCCTCAAACACATGATTTAGGCAAAATGCATCTCAGTTCACAGGATGTCAATTGTCTTAGAAACAACTTAGTTTGAACAATCAATTTATTATTTTTTAAAACTAAATTTAGTCCAACTATTTAATATTTTTGTTTGTATATCTGCCTCTATGATTCTAAGTAGCATCTTTTTGTTAATTTTCAACCCATTTTTTTTATGATCTAAGAATAAATTAACCTTGTGAATGCATTTATGTAACTTGTTTCATATTTATGTACATATATACTATATAGAAATTAACCTCGTGCGCATTTATATAACTGTATATATATATATATACACACATATATCATTATGTAGCTTACCATTTTGACTATATATAAAATAGAAGTCTGTGAAGTTAAATGCATATAATCTTGTACTTAAGTTTTTAAAATTACTTTAAAAATGTAAGGAACATGGAGATCTGATTAGAAAGGAGTGTCTGCAAAAAAACTTAGGCATATTGCTGAAATTCCAGCTTAAAACAAGTCAACATTGTGATGTGGTAGCCAAAGTATATGTTCCCTTTGGCAATATTAAGAGAACTATAGCTTCCAAGAATAGAGATGGAAGTCTGTCTGTACTATGCTCTTGTCAGACTATATGTCGAGATTTGCACTCAGATCTGGGTATCATGGTTTAAAGTAGATCTAGAGACATTGTGAAGATTAGAGATGTTAGAGTATGTCCTCACTACATGCTGAAGTCCACACAGAGGGCAGCTAGGTTGGTGATGGGCTTTATGTCTATTCTATATGGTGACCAATTGAAGGAATTAGCAATTAGCAAGTAGGCATAATATTATTGTATTTTTAAAGATTGCCATGTGAAAGAGGAATTATTAGATTTATGTTTAGCCAAAAAGAGCACACATTGAAATGATGAGTAGAAATGACAAAGATAAATTTAAGTTTTATGTCAGGAAAAATAACAACAAAACTTCCTAACAACCAGGGACTATACAGTAGTGGATGGGTTAACTCGAGTTACCGAGTTTTCTCTCTCTGAGAGAATTTATTGAAGCAGAGGCTGAATTGTCACCTGTAAGGCATGTTACATTTGAGATTCTTTTTCAATTTTTGATTCAAGGAAATGCCTGTTGAAGTCCCTTTAAACTCTCAAATTGTGTGAGTATATAATTCTGTTAAATAACTTTACATTTCACTATGTATAGGGAAAGCATTAGCTCCAAAATAGGCCAGATACAGGGAGGAAAGATTATGGCCATAGAGCAAAATTGTCATAAACCACCTGATCAGTGTCTTAGATAATAATCATAACCTACATCTGAATAATGCTTTTTGATTTATTAAATACTTTATATGCATTGTCTGCTTTGATTTTCACAATACCCTATGAAATAGAAGGCAGAACTATCCAAATCATTCCCACAAACACATTGAATCTATATTTCATACAGAATTTTTGGCACAGGGGATATAAATATGTAAAGATTAAAACAAAATAGCTCTTGCCTTTAAGAATTTCATTATGATATACCTGCTATAAATAAATTGAAGTTTAAAGTGGTGAAGTAATGACTCATGATTATATATCTAGAAAGTATCAGAGACAGAAATTAAAACCAAGTTTTCAGTCTCCAAATTCCATGTTCTTGCCATTTGCATGGTGGCTCTCTGGAGAAGTGAAAAGATGTGTCTCGATAGAGGAAGCACATTTCCCCCCTTCTACTGTGCTTACCCAGTTATTGCTTTGCTTGACATGCAAGCTCTGGGACAATCCTAGGATGAAAGTGATTTCACAAAATCCAGTAAAATCAAGCTTAATATCAAACAGGTTTCCATGTTTGCTGCTGGCTGTTTCTTTCATATGAAATATTTAACAAAAATAATTGTGTAAAAGTGTCCCCAATGAATTAATGAGAAATTGGGCGAAAGAGAGGTAATTTTCCAATTCTAGCTATATGAGGTAGAGTTAAGATTGAACTTGTCAACTGCTTATATTGCTAGTAAAATATTTAGCCCAATCTCAAATGACATTTTGGAAGAAAGAGAGAAATATGATGGGATGGAGGTTGGGAGAGGGATAAGAAGTCCAGTCCATGCTAAGTAAATTGCTTCTTGCAATTTGTAACACATAATTCCTTTAATAATTATATTTAAATGAAGGTACAAAAGCTAAATGTACAGACAAACGTCAGAAGGTCAAGGAAACAAATCAATTGTGTAACTACTCATAAAAATTCATGCTAATAGGGTTTAAAAACAGTAACTCGAGGTTACTGCTTTTAAAGGGGCATAACTTTCAGTCCTTTGTCTTAAATTCACTGCAATTAAATTCAATAAATAACTATTAGGCATCTACAATGTGCAAAGAACTGTGTAATGTAGTGAGAATACAAAAACCGAAAAAGAAAGCCCTTCAGCCGAAAGATTTCATATTTTATCATATTGTTTGTTCCAACAGTTCAGTAGGACTGGAAAAGATAGCAGAGAGGTGCTAGCAGGTAGAAGCTGGCTAAGTTGCTGAACTCCAAAGGTACCCCCACTGTCACTTCCAGAGTTGCCTTTATCTCTGTCGTTCAAAAATCTTTCTTCCTCTGAATTTCGTACAAAACTTAACACTCAATCCAAATGATGGTGGCTGTAATATACTGACCACCAGTTTGTTCTCCATCATCCATCTTCCTCTGCTGCCTGCCTTCTGATTTTATATGAAAAAAACCTTGTTATTTAAATGGACATTTCTCCCAATTTGTTAATTGCTAAATCCCTCAGCTTCCTTGAATGTCATGACCTAATCCATCATTTCCCTTTAGCCATATGTAGAGAAAGACTCAGCACCATTTGCCCACAAGTGTTCTAATTCAGTAATTCAAAACTCTAACATCATCCAACCAACCATCAACTCCATTCTCCCTATGCCTCTTTCTTCTTAAACGTCTTCTTCACTTTCATTTCCACCTCCACTCTCTCTACCCTTCAAATGCTTTCTTACACCATGGTCCCTACTCTGATTTTACTTTTTTCCCCTTTCAATCTCAATCCAACAATTAATTATTTCATTTCTATTTGGTTCTCTGTTGTACACTCCTTTGCCTCCCTTTTTCTATAACATCCCTTGAAAACTTCATTCCAGAATCACCCCTTCTATCAGCTTCTTATGATCCTACTTATGAGGGGCTAAACAAAGCTGGAGGAATTCTCACAACCACAATAACTGGGCATGTTATAAATTCATGCTAACATCCCACCTAAACTAGGCTCTCAACATAGTAAAACACTTCTTTTAATTCTTCTTAATAAATTTTCTCTCTCCCCTCTACTGAGAAGCTATTATGAACAGTTTTTCCCTCATCAAAACTCTCACATCTTGGTCCCCTCCTTCTCTGTCTGCTGAAGATCTAGCCTTTTACTTCACACTGAGAAAACTGAGAAAATCACTTAACTCAGTTTCATATATTCTTCCTTTGCCTCAGGGTCTGACAAAGATGTAGTTTTTCTTCTTATGGAGGTCAACCCTTCACAAGTACTTAATCCCATCTCCTCCTGACTTCTTCAAAAGAATGTATCTCAAGTTCTCTCTCTCTCTCTCTCTCTCTCTCTCTCTCTCTCTCTCTCTCTCTCTCTCTCTCTATGCGCATACACACACACACACACACACACACACACACACACACACACACACACCTGGCTTCTAATCTTACATTTTTATCATATAATTCAAAAGAATCCTTCCAAAGTTACCAGCATCTCAGAATTGCAATATTTGGAAGCCTTTTCTCAGTCCTAATCTTTCACAAACTATTGATGCATTAGTCACTACCAAACACCCATTCCTTCAGTATACTGTTTATTAACTGAGTTCATCTCCTACCCTTCCTAGCACTACTACTCAGTAGCTTTTATGGACTAATCATCATATCACATGGTCTTTCCAAATATTTGAATTCCTCAAGGTTCTCTCTTTGCTCCTCTTTTATTTTCCCCTATGTTCTCTCTTTTGGTAACCTTGTCAAATCCCTGGGGTTAAGTTATCATATCAATTGCAATAACTCTCAGTTCTATTCTTACTGATATTCACTGAGATCCAATCCCACGTCAACTGCCAATTGCATATTGAAAATTGGATGTCCTCAAGACATTTCAGATTCAACATGTCTAAAACTGAATTCTTTATCTTTCTCCTCATAAACCCTGTACCTTTCCAAGTTTCTCTAATATCCATAATTCTCTAATTTCTAATCTGAAGAAGGCACCACCATATTTTTTTCCCAAGTCCATAGCCATTTCATCATACTCAATTCTAAACTCTCCCTTACCTGACCTCTACAATCAGGTGAAAAATCTTGCTGTTTTGACTTCCACATTGCTTCCTGCATTTTCTCTACTCACACAATTCACATTTGAGTTCGGGCCCTCATTACCACTTACCTAGATTACTACAATAGCATCTATTTAGTCTCCCTGCCTTAATATTCTTACCAATAGAGCCCATTCTCTACACTTCTGCCAAAATGATTTTCTTAAGTATAGACATCAGCAAATACATGCAAAATTCAATCAACTTTCCTTTTGACTCAAGTTTAAATATGATATCCTGGGTTTAGCTTTTAAAACTCTTTGCAACCTGGCATTGATATATCTTTCCAACATAATGAAAATTCACTCCGCACTGGGAATTTACTTCCAAAAAAATCTAGTGAATACTAAGAATGGTGTACATTCTTTCTTTCCTAACATGTGGATGGAAGTAGCTTTTTTTCTATAGTATATGTAGCTGGAACTGTTGGCACTCTAAAGATGGTCTGACCACCATTGTGCTTTTATTTGTTTTTTTGCTGCATTCATGTGTGAGGGTAAAGACAATTCCATCACTGTGGCTTTCCCTTTACTGAATAACAAATCTGTCTGAAGAAATACAGAGAAGATAAAATTTTATGTATAAAATGTCTGACCAGTTCAAATTTAAATGATTAGCTCTGAAGAGTGTATACAGAGAACAGGCTAAGCAGCATTGCTACCAGGACCATATGGCATCTCTGGTCAGTGCTAAGTCACGGTGCTTTGTGGTGTCTGGGAGGTCCCTATATTAGAAAGACTTAATTACTGGATTTCTGGATATTAGTATTACAAACATAGGTTAGACCCACTTACTTATCAGCTCTGTAAAAAAAATTCCATTCATCAATATTGAAAAGCTTTACATCAAAGATCACCAACATACTTCTTTACTAATTTAAATGGCAAGAAACACAAAAGTAAGATAGAAAGGAAAGGAACAGAGATTGAACTCATTTTAACTCACTCTCCACACTACTCATAGCCTTTGGTGATTTCCTATATTCTTTAGGTTAAAATATAAATTCTTCAAACTTTTAAAGCCCTTAGTTACCTGGCCCCAACCTTTCTTCTCAACTTCATTATACCTCTCTTCTCAGCTACTGTGTAAGTTAGAATCCAAATTGGCATAAACTTTGTTTTTCCAACATGGTACTACATTCCCCTTCTCTGTACCTAAAGTTTAGCTATCTTCCATCCTTGGAACTGACTTCTTCTTCATGTCCCTCTAACAGCATCTTTCTTTTCCTCCAAGATATGGATCAAGTACCACCTGCTTCTTGCATTTGTGTAAGAGCAAAAAACTTTATATTAATGTTTCAGTGCTATGCTTCTAAATTTTGAAAGTGATAAATAGTAAATTGGAATATTTAAATAATAAACATTTAATATAATAAACATATTACTTATTAAATCAAGAAATTGGGTTCACAATCAAAAGAATAAGCTGAATGTATTGTTAAATTAATAAATTTCATTTACTGTTACATTAATACATTTAATTTATTATTTAGTAAATGTTTTATTTAGAAATTAACAATTAGAAAAAGAAAGTAGTAATCATCTTGAAGTTGTTTCCTTAATAAGCAGTGTAATTCACACAAATCAGAGGATAACTATATTTTTTTTTCATTTTCTCTGGATGAGAATAGAATATATAATGGTCATTTTGTTACTGGAACATTGATGCATGATGACTTTTCATTCATTGAATTAAATAACAAGAGTGGGATATGTTGCAATTCTTTTAGGAAGAATTCACCAATTTCATGGTTGATGACCATGCATGTAGGTAATGTAGATAATTTTGGAGTAATGGAATTTCATGCTTCAAGTGAAAGATTAATCACTACAGATGACAAAGAAGAATCTTCTCTCCACCTATAATTCCATGGGGTTATCTAGATTTTAGATAAATTATAAGATGTCTTTATATATTTTCAAAGCACAAATAGTTTAGTGTTGTGAAAATATCCAATTCCTCAAAGTAATGCTTAAGCAGTAATAAATATGTAATCATACCAAGCAAAGCATATATTAAATAATCATCTGAATATGTAGTATATTGCAAAAATAAATATAGAATCATGGAACAATTAGGGACCCAAGCAATTCTTGAGGTGGAAGGATGATCATAGCCGAAAATTTTTTAATTGTTATTTTGCACAAACCAGCTCTGGTTTATTTATTAGTTCATTAGTTTTCCTCTTTAAATTTTGCTTCTCTCTCCTTTGGTTTTCAGAATCCCTAATTTGGCATTTATTTGGTGATTTTTAAGTTGTTCTTTTTCTAGTTCTTTTAGTTGCATGCTCAATTCATTGATCTCTTCTTTCTCTATTTTGTTCATGTAAGCCTTTAGAGATATCAAACTTCCCCAGGAAATGCTTTCACTGCATTCACAAGTTTTAGTAGGCTGTCTCATTATTGTTGTTCTCTTAGATAAAGTTATTGATTTCTATTATCTGTTGTTTGACTCATTCATTCTTTAGAATTAGATGACTTAGTTTGCAATTAATTTTTAGTCTATCTTTCCCCTTTATTACAGGTAATTCTTATTGCATCATGATCTGAAAAGGATGCATCTAATATTTCTGCCTTTCTTCATTGAATTATGAGGTTTTTATACCCTAATACATGATTAATTTTTGTGTAGATGCTATGTACTGCTGAGCAAAAGGTATATTCCTTTCTATTTCATTCAATTTTCTCCAGAGGTCTACCATTTCTAATTTTTCTAAAATTCTGTTCATCTTGTTTACATTTGTGGTTAGATTTATCTAGACCTGAAAAGAGGAGCTTGAAGTCCTCCCCCAGTATAGTTTTGTTATCTATTTCTTCTTTTAATTCCCTTAACTTCTCCCCTAAGAATTTGGATACTATACCTCTTGGTGCATATATTTTTAGTAATGATATTATTTCATTGTCTATGGTACCTTTTAGCAGGATATAGTTTCCTCCCTTATCTTTTTAAATTAGATCAACTTATACTTTTACTTTGTTTGAGATCATGATTGCTACCCCTGCTTTTTTTTTAAATTCAACTGAAGTATAATATATTCTGCTAGAGCCTTTTATCTTTAGTTTGTGTGTATTCCTCTGCTTCAGATATATTTCTTGTCAACAAAATATCATAGGATTATGTTTTTTAATCTTCTTTGCTATCTATTTCCCTTTTATGGGAGGGTTCTTTCCACTTACAGTTGTGATTATTATCTGTGTTTTTCTCTCCATTCTATTTCCCTCCCTTCCCATTTATCCTTTTCTCTCTCCTTTCTCCCTTCCCCCTTCACTAGAGTTTTGACTCTCTCAGTCTGCCCCCCCTTCTATCAGCCTCCTCCTTTTTCTTCTCTTTTACTCTTACTACTTCTTCCCTCCCTTCCCTCTTTCTTTTCTTTCCTCTTTCCCCTCCTACATCCTATGGGGTAAGTTAGATTTCTATACCTGATTGTTATTCCCTCTTTGAGCTCAAATGGATAAGAGAAATGTTCAAATAATGTTCATCTCCTTCCCTTCTTTTCATCTACTATTAAAGGTTATCGTGCCTTTTTATGTGATGTAATTTACCCTTTTCTGCCTCCTCCTTTCCTCTTCTCCCAGTACAATCCTTTTCCTTTTTTTAACTAGATTTTTTATCATCGTATCAAAGTCAACTTATACCCACACACTCTGTTTACATATACCCCTTTTAAATATCATAGTAATATCCCTTTTAATTGTCATAATAACAATGCAAGAGAGACAATTATCATCTTTCCCTGTAGGGGAATGAACAATTTGCCCTTATTATTAACATGTTATTGTTGTTGTTTTTTCTTTCATGTTTGCCTTTTCATGACTCTCTTGAGTCTTGTTTTTGAAGATAAAATTTTCTGCTGAGCTCTTATCACTTTATCAGGAAGGTTTGGAAGACTACTGTTTTGTTGAATGTCCATCTTATTCCCTGAAAGATTATGCTCAGTTTTGCTGGACAGCTGATCCTTGGCTGTAATCCAAGCTCCTTTGCCTTATGGAATATTGTATTCCATGTCCTCCAGTATTTTAAAGTAGAACCTGCAAGATCTTGCATAATCCTGACTATAGTTCCATGATATTTAAATTGTTTCTTTCTGGCTACTTTTCTCTTTGACCTGTGTAGTAGCAAGTACCCTGGCATACACAGGCAGATCTGCTATACAGACTCTTAGATCTGCCTTTCTCAAAGGAAGTAACATTTGAGGAGTCAACAATCACTTCAGTTAAGCACATATATCATTCATTTAGTTCAGGGGGAAAAGTCAGCCCCCTGAACTTCAGAGAAAATGCAAATAAAAACCAACAGACAGGGCTTCCAACTGTCTGATGATAAGCAATATATATATATATATATCACAGATCAACAGACAGATCCAACTTTCTGACCTTTTACATGCATATATAGTTACCAGAGAGAGAAAACCAACATCTTGGTTTTCAAAGCTGGAGGGCTGCTTAGTGGCTTCTCAAAGTCTCATCTGGCACACAAACCTTCTTCCAAAAACTAAGCCCCAACATTTTAAAACCTCACCTCAGAGTATTTATACACTTTCTGGAGCTGGATCGTAGGACCCTCTGATCCAGTGACTCAACAGAAATTAACAAAAGGGGGAAAGGGTCCCACATGTACAAAAATATTTACAGCGGTTTTCTTTGTGGTGGCCCAAAACTAGAAATCAAAGGAATGCTCATTGATTGAGGAATGGCTGAAAAAATTGTGGTATATGAACACGATGGAATATTATTGTGCTATAAGAAATGATGAACAGGAAGACTTCAGAGAGGCCTGGAAATACTTACATGAGCTGATATTGAGTGAAAGGAGCAGAACCAGGAGATCTTTGTCCACAGCAACAACCACAATGTATGAGGAATTTTTCTGGTAGACTTAGTACTTCATTGCAATGCAAGTACTTAAAAAAATTTCCAATGGACTCTTGAGGCAAAATGCCTTCCACATCCTGAGAAAAACCTATTGAATTTGATCACAGAATGAAACAGACCACTTTCTTTTGTGTTATGTTTTGTTTTGTTTTGTTTTATGATTTCTCCCATTCATTTTAATTCTTCTGTGCAACAGGACTAAGGTGGAAATGTATGTAATAGGAATGCTTGTGTAAAAGCTATATAAAATTGCATGCTCTCTCAGGAAGTGGGTGGGAAAGAAGGGGGAGGGAGGGGAAAATCTAAGGTATATGGAAGTGATTGTAAGACACTGAAAACAAAATAATTTAATTAAAAAAAGAAATTTACAAAAGGTATTAATGCCTATTAATATGTGGGGAAGATCTTAACGCTTTCCTCCTATCCACCATTAACCTTAAATTACCATTACAACCTGATAATTTTGGAATTTGGCTGCATTAGTCCTTGGCATTTTCAATTTTCAATCTCTCACAGGAGGTGATCAGTGGATTCTTTTGATAACTAGAATCTTCTGGTTCTAGAATCTGGGGGCAGTTTTCCTTGATGGTTTTTTTAAAGATGTTGTCCAGGCTCTTTCTTTTGTCATGGTTTTCACTCATACCAAACATTTTTAAATTGTCTCTCATGGATCTATTGTTCAGATTAGCTGTTTTACCAATGAAGTATTTTATGCTTTCTTCTATTTTTTAAAATTCTTTTGTTTCTGTTTGACTGATTCTTGATATGTCATAGAGTCATTAACTTCCACTTGCCCAATTCAAATATTTAATGAATTGTTTTCTTTTATTAGATTTTGTACCTCCTTTTCCATTTGGCCCGTTATACTTTTTAAGGAGTTTCTTCTCTTCAGTGAGTTTTTGTGCCTCCTTTTCCATTTGACCAATTTCATTTTTTAAAGACTTCTCTATATTCAGGTTTTGTCCTTCCTTTTCCAAACTATTGGCTCTCTTTCTTTCTTCTTTTCTTTTCCCAATTTTTCTTCTACCTCTCTTACTTGAGTTTTAAAATACTTCTTGTCAAAAAATTCCTTCTTGAAATCTTACAAGAATATTTTTGAGGTTAGAGAACAGTTTGAATTCCCTTTTTAGGTTTCATACATGGGTATATGGACAGTGTTTTCCTCTTCTGAATTTGTGACTTGATCTTCCCTGTCCCCATATTAAGAATCTATGTTCATTGACCATTTCTGCTTTTTACTCATGATATTTGCCTATTTCCTTATTTTTAGAGTTGAAGTCTTCTGCTGAAATTCAGGGGGCACTGACCCAAGATTCTTCTGCTGGGAGTCCACAATTGGGTCACTGGTTTTATATGCTAAGATCTCAGGTGCTGGAAGCTGGAGGCTGCAGGGGTCTGGCCACTGACCTGTTACTGAGCTGGGACCAGCAACATTGGAACTCTCAGGGTGATGTTGGGGAATCTGGTCGCTGGGGATGGCCGCTCACTTTATCTTCTTTAAAGCACTCTAATGTTTGACTGATAAAGGATATTTGCCATCTTGTGCCTCCTGGAGTTGTGCTGAAGTACTGGGAGATTTCGCTGCTAAAAAACAGCACATGTGGTGGTTTTCTGAGCTGGTATCTACTAGTTCCCCTGCCAGTGCTGAAGCACTCGGGAGTTCTGGTGCTGGCACTTGCCTGTTCTACTACCCCAAGGCTCAGGTTCTCCCCCTGGTCAGCTGAGATGTGGCATGCTACTGGCTTGCTGGGACACCTCCTGTCCTGTATTTCTCCCTTTCCTCAGAGTAAGAGGGGCCTTTCCCTTTAATCTACATAGCTACCTGGGCTACAAGACTGCTGTGTCCCATCTTTTGACTGGCTCAGATATTCCAGGGTTTTTCCTGGGGTGATGTTCTCTAGACTTTTAGAGGTCAATAAGGGAGGGTGAGAGTAACTTACTTCTTACTCCACCATCTTGGTTCCCATAAGCCCATAGTCACAGCTGATAAATGTTAAAGATGGAGTCTGAACCTAGGTCTTCTACCTCCAAGTCCCTGTCACTTTCTAATAGTGATTTCTTGCTAAATGTTTAATAAATTCCTTTCTGAAAAGACAGGCCAAACTTTTAAATTTAGTCTACATTATTCACATTTTCTCCATCTAGACATTTTTTAAGACTAAATAAGAAAGAAAAGAATAAAGAAAATCCTAATTTGTAGTGTTTAATAATTTCTGGTATATAAACGATCACTTTGAAAGTCAGAAAATCTGCTTTTGGAAGTTGTTGCAACAGTAGGGAAATAGACTGACACACACATGTACATATTCCAGGAACACTGGCAGAGTTGTTTGTTCATGGATCCAGAACTGGAGGTGATAGAAACATTCAAAAGGATGAGGTGAGAAGTGGAGCTCTTTTTGCATTAAAAAAAATTTCCCCTAAAATTCTCTACAGCTTTCAGAATGAAGTTCAGATATATTTATCTAGTATTTGTGATCTCACACAACCTGGCATCAATCTTTCTTTCAAGCCTTATCTTTCATTGGTCTCTTCCATATTCCCTTTGTTTCAATAAACTGAACAATTTTCCTCTTGAATATGTACCAAACCTGCTTGTGTTCCCACTATTTTTCTAAACCTAGAATGTTCTTGGCTATCTTTTAAATCAATCTCAAATGCCCTGAAACCTTTCCAGATATATCTTCTCAATCTGTATCCACTACAATTTACTTGACAAAGTTTTAAGAGACTTCTCATGTAATATTGGGTACTGTGGCTATCTTTGTTTTTGTAATTTCTCCAAATTATAATTTCTCCAATCTTGAAGATTGAGGATTGTCTCTTATGTAGGTTTCATTTTCCCTCAAATCTTTCTCTATATGTAGTCAATGATGAAAGAAGCTTTGTTGAATTGACTGAGTAGGATGTATGGAAGAAGGATTAATTATCTTAGTATCTAAACCATGAGTATACCTTATTGAATACATAAAAATGTCAAGGATCTGTAATTTTTCAGTCACTGAACATCACAGATTCCTCTATAATATCATAAATAGTCTTTTTTAACAATCTTGGTTGAATAGTTTATCACCCAATAGTCAACATTGTATTTAGACCTCAGAAATTAATTAGGTTGGTATTCCAACAGCAGACATAGAGTCTATCATAAGCTCATATTTTAAAAGTTGGGAAATGCAAGTAAGGACTCAGAAATATACAGGAAAACCTGCTATCACAGGTTCTCAGATCTGCTTTTCCAAAAGGAAAGCAACTTTTGAGGGGTCAACAATCACTTTAATGAAGCACATATATCACTCACTTATTTCACAGGAAAAAGTCAGCACCCTGAACTTCAGAGACAATACAAACAGAGAAACACAGATTAACCAACAGACAAGGCTTCCAGCTGTCTGATCATACATACATGTTTACCAGAGAGAGAAGCACCAACATCTGGGTTTTCAAAGCTGGTGAGCTCCTTAGTGGTTGCCCAGATTCTCTTCTGACCAAACAAACACTTCCAAAGAGTAAGCTCTAAAGTAAAACCTCACCTCAGAATATTTATACACTCTTCAGAGCCAGAGGGCACCCCAACCCTAGAGAACCTTTGTTTCACTAGCAAAAGATGTGGGCCTTCCTACAAATCTCCCCTCATCAAACTACCCTTAATGGGCTGGCCCATTAATGGGTGGGGAAGATATTTAGTCTCATTAGCATTACAGGATAACCTGCCAGAGATAGTGATCCACTAGAGAAAAAAATCAAGAACCTAGAATTACCCTGAGGTCATAATGAGGTAGCAGAGGAGTACTTTAGTGAAGATTTTAATAGAACGACATTTAGAAATTGTAGGAACATTCATTTGTTAATTTGTATAGGCATCACCATCTAAGATAAGCATAATCAAGTAAATAGGCATAAAAATGCACAAAAAATTTTGATAATAAACCTACATTAGCCAGAAGAATGTTAGACTTAGAGATGCTGCTGACATTTATTACTCTATCTGAGCAAGTTATTTGACCTTTTGATACAACAGGCAATCTCCTAAGATGCATATGCTAATTTATAGATGAGTTGGAATTTTTGTTATTGGAGGGTGTTTTTATAGTGTCCAATTCTTCAGGTATTTCTGGAAGTTTGGGACATGATGGAGGGGAGATAGGACACCTTATTAGCTCTATTTTAGAGAACTTTAATTTCATTTCCCTTTTTTTCTGAATAAAAATGGCATTCTGAAAGATCTCTAATCCTCTCTTAATACCTTTCCTCCTTCTTTCTGATTTCTTCAGTTAGATGGCAATTGAGTGAAGGTACAGAAATGTTGACCAAAGAGAAAAAAGTGAATTTCTGACTTCATAATTTTTGTTTTATGCTTTGGCTTGGAAAGGAACTTAGAAGAGTCTAAGATGGGTATTGGTAATAAGGAAATAATGGGCCAAAGCAATTGGTAGTATGGTACAATGGAAAGAGGAGTTAAGAAATATGTGTTCAAATCCTACTTCTATTATATGTATATGTATGTGTGTATATATATATATATACACATATATGTATACATATATACATACACACACGTATATATATATATATATATATATATATATATATATATATATATAATATAGGTATATGTAGGTGACTTTGAGAAAATAATCTAACCTCTCTGAATTTCAGTTTCCTCAAGTATGAAATGAGAGTATTGGGCTAGGATGTATCAACATTTTCTTACTTTTCTAAACCTAGGATCCTATTATTTCCACTACTGTACAAAGTGGTAGGCAGAATCAAGAAGTATCAGATTGTGAATGAAGGGGAGGAATGGAATTCTTTTAAGTTTATTTTTCTTTCTCTTCAAACATGGCAGAGGTATAATAATAAGTCTATGAAGTATCTTACCTTATCATAAAATCATCCCCTTGGGGCTGTTTGTTCCCAAAGTTTCCACACGTACAGGGAAATAATGTTTTCTGGTAAAAATCTGTACTGCACAGTGCACCTTTATTATGTATGGTACTCTCTCTGACATTTTGTACTGCATAGTTTAACACTTTATTATATTACTATAAAACCTATCATGTATAATGGCATTCCTTTCACCGATTATTTTATATTTGTATGTCTTTTAAAGGAGACATACATATGTTCCTTGCAGACACAGAATGTATTATGCTCCTTTATGTTCCCTATCCCAGGGTTAGGCAGCTGTTGGGCAATTAATATTTCATGAATTCGTTCACTTCCTCTTCTTCATCCCTGGAAAAATCTGTTGTCAGAACTTGACCAAGTTGTTTCATTCACTTCAATTTGACAAAAAAAAAAGTTCATTAAGCACCTAATATCTGCAAATGTAAAGGAGGTACTGACCAATAGAGGCGATCTGCTTTTACTAGTGCCAACCCACAAGGAAGCTTTTGAAGTCCAATTCCAGAAATGTATAATGGTATTTGATGAAAGGCCCCGCCTACCACTTCAAAGGATTCAAAGTTATTCTGTGACTCTTTCCAGTACACTTTCTGTGTGGTGGAGATATTAAATTGTCCCCTGAACTGAGTGTGTATTCAAAAGGAAGGAACTCAGCTACTCTTTCTTTTCTGGAAAGATAGCTGGTTGATTAATATGGGGGATTCAATTGACAGTAGATAATAGCATTAAAGTTTTCCTTCCAATCCTCAAGATTACCCTTAAAACTCAGAGAAATAGTAACATTGGTGTATTTGGTGATTCTGCCCATTAGTGAAAATGTGGGCCAGTAGAATGATTCAGAAATTATAAAAACTACCCATGATTATGTATTGGGTTCTAGAGATATAAAGCTTCACAGTAATACAACCTCTCTGACTGCAGTTTGCTATAAAATGAGATGGAAGTTTGTTTACGTCTCTATTTTCTTTACATGGAATTTTCTTCCCTTCTTTATTTCCCTGACTTTACAAGAAACAAATGAGAAATGATTAGGGAGAGTTCAAGATGAGGTGGAAGGTAGGAGGAAGATTAGATCACAGTCATACTAGATCAGAGTCATGTAGGTAGTTGGATATGGGTGGGTAGGAGGGGAGCTTTGAGCTAGTGCACTAACAATGAGGGATGTATGTTTTTCTCCTCAGGGTAAAAAGGGGAATGTGTTTCTTATGTGATTTTTAGTTTCTTTGCTGACCTATAATACAAGCATCCTAGTTTCTAATGTCTTGTACCATGGGGAGTCTCTCCTTCCATCCTCAATGACTGTGATGGTAAGTTCTTTAATTTGTTGGATTTCTACAATCTCTTTACACTACTTAAAACCATATTATCCTCTGTACCCCTATGCCTCTCTCCCAAATCCATTTTGTTTTCCATTCTGCCCCAGCTGAAAGAATTTACATGCATTGTACTGTATTTATTTTTCCCCCTATGTAAAGGGAATGAAAATCTGTCTCAAAAAGTATCAATTTACATTTATATCTTACTCCACCCTACCTCAAAACCTGAGGGGTTTTTTTAATTTAAAAAGTGAAAGCTCTTTGGATGCATGAGGTGATAACAATCTCAGTTTCTTGGTGATTCTGTCTTAGTTTTATTTACCTGAATGGTTTATTTGAAAATAATAAAAGAAAAAAAAAAGGAAAGGCATACTTAGTGGCAATCTAGGCAAATAAATAGACAAAAAAATCATTTAGAGAAGTGACAAGTTACATGAAAATCATGACTTTGTGAAATACCCTATGAAGGCATGAGAAAAATTGAGCAACAATGGAAAAAAAAAGTTCTTAGGAACAAATGTCAGTGGGACGATCCTGGGTGTTTTATTGTTCTGCTGTTGACTTTCAAATGTGCATAATCAGTGGACAGCTGTCTCCAAGTCTTGCACTGCTACAGTGATTTTCTGGCAGTCTCTTTTATAGAGGAAAAGCAATACCAAGATGCTATGTTGTGGATCTACAAATTGACAAAGAAAAGAGGATTTTTTTTTTTTTTTTGGTAACTGTAAATCCCTGACATCATTTGTAGCAAAAGTTTTTCTAACTTCTTATGATTATAGGACTACATAGCACAATGTAAATACAACTATTGGATAATATCTTTACTTGGGATGTCATTTAGTCCGATACTATTATTTTATCAATGAAAGATTAAGTAGCAGAACTAGGAACCAAACACAGGTCATCTAACTCCTTTCCAACTTTTTTTCCGATATTATTCAATCCTTGGAAATATACACATATGTATACATGTATACACATGTTTGTGCACATGAGAAGCTGTGTGATGTAGTGGAAAAATACTAGAAACCTGGAGTCATAATACCTACATCTGATTCTTGGCTGTTCCAATTATTAGCCTTTATGGTTAATGTGATATTGCATTAGTCATAATCTCTCCAAGTTTCAGTTTCATCATCTATAAGATGGGGAGAATATTACCTCCCTTATGTACTCCTGGAGTAGCCCTGTAATCTACCAAATACAATAAAATGTGAACTATTTTCTAAATATTTTGTACGGTTAATTGTTTTCACAGCTTTTGTCATTCACGTATCATTAAATCTACCTTCCTAAATTTCAGATATATGAATAATTTTCCAGGTTCTAAGGTCGTGGAACTCCATCTTGTCAAGGCTATAAGAGATTTGTGACAAGACGTAAGATCTCCAGCTTAAGTCGCAGATTATATGAATGTCTTTACTTCATATCCCAGTGTATTCTGAGATAGGTAATTAAATGTGAAAATAAGAAATTTGTAAAGATACTACCTTGTGGAGAACTCTAATGTGAGCAGGGTACAAGTTCACATAGCAAAGAATATTAAAGAATGAATGCTCAAGTTCTGGCTACAAGCTATCTTTCTTTGAGACTACATATCTATCTTACTTTGAGACTATGGATTCTGATTCTTATTATTTCATATCTTCACATGTTGTTGTTCCATTAGACTTGGAATGTCTTTTCTTGTTTATTAATTAACCTATTGAAAAGGGTTGCGATATTTGCTGACATTATTTATGCAGACTTCAACTTAGCATGAAGGTAAGCTCTGTTCCTCCAATATCTACACAAAACAGAAGCTCTGAGAGTTAAATTTTTTTCCCTTGAAGTGTTATACAAGCCTAAGTCATGATGATTATGATAACTTGAGATAACACAAGATCTGAAGATATTATGAACACTGAATTCACAAAGAGGAGACATGAGTTTGAATTCTATTTCTGTTTCTTTCTACTTGTGAAGCTCAGAAGAACCACTTCTATCAGTTTCCTCATTCCTAAAATTATGAAGATGACCTTAAATGATCTCTAAGATTTTTAAATACTCAAATCCATTTTGAGTATCCATTGCTCTAACATAAATGCAGATCACAACTCATCCATGGCTAATCATCCCATGTGACTCTTGTTCATGTATTTTCCATGGGCTGTCATAGGCAGCTCAGTGGCATGGTGATGTCATTGTGGTCCTCTTTGAGAATGAAGAGCCATAATCAGCCAACAATCCATAGGTTGTCTGTTCAATGTTTTGGCAGCCTTCTTCTATTTCTCATGACATCATGAAGGTATCCTTAGAGCGCTTGACCTGCTCTTGTTGTTATCCCTTTAGTAAGGACATTTGGCCACCTCTTATATTATTCCTTTCTCTCATCACATGACTAAACCCATCCTTTTAAATCACACATTTCTCTTTACCTAGGAGAAAAAAAAAACTTATCTAATTAAAAAAAGTAAAGAGAAAACTAGACAGTACTATGGCGAAAATAAGACTTAGACAAACATCTTATACAATATTCCATAATATAGTCTAATATATGGCCTTAATATGGAGTCACCCTATGAAAAATAGAAAAGAAATAGATTATATGCCTCTCACAGCTATGAGTAGGAGATATATCTTATCCAAACAAGAGATAGAGTTGATTACAAAAGATAAAATACATAACTTGGTTACTTGAAACTGAAAGGATTCTACAGAGACATAATTAATATATATTGGATAAGAAGGGAAGTGGTCAAATTGGAAAAAAAGATATTTGTATCAAATTTCTCTAATAGTCATTGCATAACAGATAAATAGGGCAGCTATGTGGAGTACTGAATAGAGCACTGGAATTAGAAGCAGGAAGCTTCATTCTCATGAGTTCAAATCCAGGCTCAGACATTCACTTGCTGTGTGACCATGGCCAAGTCACTTAATCCTGTTTTCCTCAGTTTCTCATCTGCAAAATAAGCTGGAGAAGGAAATGGAAAATCACTTTATCTTTGCCAAGAAAACCTCAAATGTGGTCAGAAAGAGTCAGACATGACTGAAAAAAGACTAAAGGACAACAATAGATAAAGTGTCAAGAGATAAGAATATTTTTCAAAAGAACTGCAAAGTATTCACAGCCACATGGAAAGAAATGCTACAAATCACCAGGAACAATAGAAATACAAATCCAAACAACACCAAGGTGGTACCTCAACCCTTTCAAATAGGCAAAAGTGACAGTTATCAATATTGGAGAGTCTATGGAAGGATAGGCACATTAATACACTACTGATGGATATGTGAAAGGATACAACTCTTCATGAAACCAATCTGGAATTATGAAAATAAAATAACTATATTGTTTATGCCCTAAAATGTTTTTACTCCATTGCTGGACTTATACTCCAAGGAATCCATCAATATGAAGAAAGTCCCCATGGATTGAAAACATTTATAGAATAATTTTTGTGATAGCTAAGAATGGTAAATAAAGTGATAAGCTTCAATTGGGGAATGGGTAAGCCAATTGAGGTACATGGATGTAATGGAATATTATTGCACTGTAAGAAATTATGTGTGTGATGAATGAAGATAAGCATAGAATGATCCTTATGAGCTGATATAAGGTGAAATAAGTGTGTGTGTTCATCCTTTGTTGCCGAAGAAGACCATGCCATCAGAGAAATAATGACATGACTTACACTTGACTTTGTTTTGAGTGAAGGAGGGTTGAGCAGGTCACCATTCTCACTTCTCTTCCAGAGCCATCTGAATCCAGTGACCAGATATTCATCAGGATGACTGGAGAAGACCCAGAATGAGGCTATTGGGTCGCACAGCTTGCCCAAGTTCACACAGCTAGTGAGTGTCAAGTGTCTGAGGTGAGGTTTGAACTCAGGTCCTCCTGACTCCTGCACTGGTGCTCTATCCACTGTACCACATAGCTGGAAGTGAAATAAGTAAAGTGCAGAAAACAATATGTACAGTAATTCCAACACTGTAAACGGAAAGCACAACTATATACCAAAAAATCAAATGTAAAAAATATTATAAAGATCAACTAGGGCTGAAGTACGAGATATGAGAAGACATTCCTAACCTACTGTTTCACTGATGTGGGAGGACCATAGGTCTTATACATCATATGTCTGAAGAATTTATCAACACCCTAATCAGTTGTGCTGATATTTCTTCTGTAAGAAATTCTATTTGTCAAAAAGAATAATTCCCTGAGATAGATGGAGGCACTTTGTGTAACTATGGTAATATAAGAAATAGAAAATATCGATGAAACTATTTTTAAACATTCTTCTTCATATCTCACATTCCCTTGACATATTTCACTTCCATTATGCAAATATCCTAGTTGGTGTATTTTGTGGCCTGTTTTTAACCATCATGTATCTTTCCACTAACCTCTGTGTGGTGATCATTTGAAATTCTAAAAGATTGCAGTATTTTATGCTAGATGACATATATCATCAGAGGAATATTGTCCTTAAAATAGGGGCCTTCCATATTGGAAAGAACAAAAAGCAAATTCCAAAAAATCTAGGGAGGCTTGTATAAACTGATCAGAAATAAGCGAATGGAATTGGGAAAATAAATTGTGCTATTATTATAAAATTATAAAGGGGAAACAACTTTGAAAGACTCAAGGACTCTAATTAATGTATGATCAACTACACTGATAACTCTAATGTGCCAAAGATCAATGATGCCCTAGATTTTCCTCTTAGGGTACTTATGTTCTTATACATCACAATCTTATATGTCCTGGATAACTTGATAAATTATTTTTTGCATGTTCTGCAACTAGAAAATGCATCACCCTATAATCAACCTGCAGATGAAACACCTCAAACTTTGCGAGAATGGCCTAGTATGGTAGCCAGATCTATATATCACTAATCACATATCTGAAGCCATTTCAGCTTAGGAGGGCCTACCTCAGCTCTTGCTATACTGGCATTGCCTCAAAAACCCATGGTGGACTTCTTACATCAATGAGGAAGAGAACTTTAATGGAAGAAGAAACAAACAATATACCTTATAATTCCTAGCAGGAATGTACTTTTACCATAAAGTGGTAAAAGCAGCATAGGTAATTACAATAGAAAAGTACTTATCTTCTAAAAATAAATAACTACATTAAATGTAGATCCACCCTATGGGAAGGAATTCTTTATGTTGAGGTTATATTCCATTAAGCAATAATAATGAGCTGATATTTCTCTATCATGAAATACATATTATTGGCTCTTTCACATACTTGGTTATGTTCATTTATATGAATGTCAACTCTGTATTAGCTTAAATATATGACAGGGTGCCTAATTCCACACTGCATCTTTGAGTTGGGCAGCATCGGTCATCTGTCCCCAAACAGAACTATTGTCAAGTAGATTCCCCTATAACGCATTATGAGAGAGATTTCAGGTATTCAAAGAAAAAAATATTGCCACTTTTGAAAGGTTAAATTATTTTAATACATACTGTTTCTGTAAGAGGCATGTACCACACACCAACTAATGAATATAGGAAGCAAAATAGCTTGTTCTCTATTACCTTTATCAGGTGAGACTGTCTTCGATTCAGCTATGGAATCAATTCAAATACACAATGGTGTGATTAATTTCTTCATACCTCTATTGAATCAGTTTGTCAATTAAAAACAAAAACTAAGGGTGAACAAACTAATTAATGTTTTTGAAAGGAAACGCTCCAAGACATAGGAGGAAATCAGATGTTGACTGCTGGGTTGGGTTGAAAGAAATTAAAGTGGTTCTGTGCCTTTGTATCTCACAGAAGGAGATTTCTGCACTCCAACAATTTCTTTGAGTATTAAGTTTTGAGAGTACTTTGAGGGGCTAGACCTTTATCTGTGAAAATCATGTAGTGGATACTGGCATGTGTATATAGAATGAGTCTAGAAATGAATGTTATGCTACCCACCTTCTATTAAGAATGGACTATTAACAGATAATGCTACCATCTGGGACCTGAATACTTACTGTCTTCCACTTCAGATTAGGGAAGGACGGAACTATGGAAAAAGAGTAGCTGTTACATACCACTAGTAAATGTCTAAGATCTGATTTGAATTCCAGATGAATCTTCCTGACTCTAGACCCAGCACTCTATTTCACTGTACCACCTAGTTGCCCTATTCTGTAACTAGGATATGGAAGTTAAAACTTCAGGTCTTCTTCATATGACTTCAGTGATCCTTCCTCCTAAGCTGTTATTATCTGCTAGAAATAAAGAATTGGTTATTATAAACAAGTTAGAAGTTTCTGAGCTTCCCATACTTCCTTTACATGAGAATGGAATTCCAGACTGAGCAAAGTATTCTACCATATATGGTACCAATTTCAAGTGAATTTCAACAATGAAAAGGTTACAGATGCCTCCTAGTCACTAACCTGGGGAGATGCTTTTGTTTTGGTAAAGGTGAGCTCAAATCTCAGGGAGTGGTAAAAATGTGGAATCACTCTTGAAAGCAGTAGAAAAAAATGCGTAGAATCTTGGGATCACAGATTTAGAACAGGAATATAAAAAATAATAACTTGCATATCTACAGAAATTTTTATTTTGTGATGTCACAGAAATTTGATCCTCGTATTTCAATAGCCCCGTAACATATGTAGGAAAGGGATTTTTTACAGCTATAGATCTTTATTTCCTAGAATGAAAAAAAATGACACTAAAATAAATTATATAAATTCCTCAAGGTCATGTAGGATGTGAGTGACAGAGGCAGAGCTAGAACTTGTTTTTTCTTCCTCCTAGTCTATAGCTCCTTCCATTACTCAAGCTAATTTCTATGATGAGATTGTAGAAATAATAAGTAATAAATTACAAATATTGGCTATATTAGGGATGGAATAAGGGGAGAAGGGCTGGTATCAGTCAGTAAGGAAGGCAGTGAAGTATCATGCAGTGTTTTATTTGTAGTCAAAAGATTTAGGTTCAGGTCACAGTTGTGATATTTTCACCTAGGTGACCCTGAACAAGTTTTTCTTCATTTACAAAATGAGGGCATTAGACTGCATGATTGAAAGCTAAATGTAATAAGGGGAGGGAAAAAACAAAACACTGAATTTGGATTTAGAGGACCTGGGCTGTAATCTTTGACAGGTAATTTAACTTCCTTTGGCCTCAGTTTCCTCATCTATAAAATGAGATTATTCAACTTGATCACCCCCAACATTCCTTCCAGCTTGAAATCTAAGATCCTATGAAGTATCCAGATTATCAGTCTACACTGATCTGATTGGATACTCAATTATCCTTTTCACTCTATTTGTGTAGGAAAAAAAGTAACAAAAGAATCACTGGAGGCAAGGACTAATTTGAAGACCATAATGGAGAAAGGGAAGGAAAAGGAAGAGAAGAAACATTAAGTACTTAGTATGTGCTAGGCAGTGTGCCTTAGCATATAGTCTCATTTGATTTGAATAGAAATATATATGTGTGTGTGTGTGTGTGTGTGTGTGTGTGTGTGTGTGTGTGTGTGTATAAAGAACATAAAGCCCTCAGCCTCGTAAAGAACAAAGGAAGCCAACAGAAATCTCCATCATTACTGGTTTTCATGGTGAATAAAACTTCTTCTCTGGTACATACTCTGACAACATTAAAGCAATCTGAAGGTGGGAGTTACAAGGAAATTGAGTGCATTCACTAAAGCACTTGTCACCCAAGCATCTGATTACGGTAGATAGAGTTGACTTCCAAAATACACCCAGCAAGCAGAGACTGCAGTAATTGTTTTGTAGAGGGGGATAAAATCGCTGAGCCAGCAGTATGAATGCAGTCTGGAACTGAATAAAGCTTGGCAGGATGAAACAGGGCGGAAATGTTTGTTAACACAAGCTGACCTCATAGACAACAAAACACTGTGACACTCTGAGTACTCTGGTCTGCACAGCAAAGCTTTTGGAAACTAAATTTGCAGGCAAAATGAAATATATCCAGAATAATGTCAGTGTTTCTCTGATCAGCATCTTCGTAATGGCTCCCCTTCCTTCTTCCTCTCCACAAAAGTGTCAAAGGAAACAACAAGTAAAAATAACAACAGTCTTATTTCTCATGTGAACCTAAGTGTTAGTGTAGATCATTCTGTGGCTATGCGACAGAAAGCAAACTAATTACCTCCATCATAATGAGTATGGGTGAGCAGATTTCTAATCCTAGCTTTGAGGTCAATTGCAGCTGATTCTCTAAATAAACAATCAGTAACAATGCCAGGGTATTGAAATCTGAAGATATAATTTGTATTAGTGATTAGTGTATTAGTGATTAGTATAATTTGCGTTAGTGATGTTAAGGTTTAATTATATGAAAATTTAATGATGTTAGGAATAGAAACAGCATACCTATCCACTATATACCTCTATTTAAAAGTAGTCATACTGCCATTTTTGGGGGGGATGTATAATGCACTGTATTAGAATAAAGGATAATTATGATTATGATGATGGGGATGGCATTCAACACACATAGATAGGTGATACAAGAAGAGAGAGAGAAGAGAGAGAGAGAGAGAGAGAGAGAGAGAGAGAGAGAGAGAGAGAGAGAGAGAGAGAGAGAGAGAGAGAGAGAGATAAAGACAGAGAGACAGAGACAGAGACAGAGACAGAGACAGAGCCATTGCCATGGGCAGAGTTCTGGGCCTGGAATCAGGAGGAACTCAGCTTAAACCTGCTATACAGACCCTGGGGAAGTTAGTTAATCTTTGATTGCCTCAATTAACTGCTTCATCTGTAAACTATTTAAAATAAAATAAGAAATCTGTAAAGTTTTTTGGAACATTTAAGTGTTATATCAATGCTAGTGACTGTTATTGTTGCTTATAGCAATAGTGAACATTTGTATTTCCCCATCTGCAAAATGGGGAAAATAAAAGAACCCTCCTCAAAGACTTATCCCGAGGAATCATCATCATCATCATCATCATCATCATCATCATCATCATCATCATCATCATCATCATCATCTTAAAGTGCTATAACTACCTATTGTTCGTGTTATTAATGAAGTATCATTGCCCTTTACTAATAAAATACTATAATTAGTGTTAATAAAGTGCCATATCAATGCTAGTATTATCATCATGACTATTAATAAGTAGCCACATTTACACTGTCATTATTGTTTCTAATAATAATAATAGCTAATGGTATAACACTTCATTAACAACCCATTTCCTTTATGCAATGCAACCTTGCCAAAATGATACATTTAAATTTTATATATTTGACACTTATATACAGTGATGTTGAAATTTCTATTTTCTATAAGCATCAAATGCTCATGGCCCACACCTATATGTCAGTATAATTTGGGCCCAGTTACTATGATCCAACGTAAATGTTTTGCAAGCTTTTCTGTTCGACCTAAAATTCTTTACAATCAAGTCCCAATCTATATTTCCAGATTTAGTGAATTTTGATTGATTGTAAACTACCTTTTATCATTTTACAGATAAGCCAAGCTAGTAGCATTTTATTGACAATACTAGTAATAGGTAGCATATACTTAGCATATATTTAGTTATTGTTAACTAATAATAACAACTTATTTGATCCTCATGACAAGTCTGTGAGGTTGGTATTAATATTACTTCCTTTTTGCAAGTAAGGAAATTGAAGAGAGGTGTTAAGTGATTTGCTCAAGGTTGCCCTATAAATAAATATCTGTAAGGATATTAAATAAGATCTTCCTGACTCCAAGTCTAACATTTTATCAACTTTACCACCTTAT
This sequence comes from Notamacropus eugenii, assembly GCF_028372415.1. Lineage (NCBI taxonomy): Eukaryota > Metazoa > Chordata > Mammalia > Diprotodontia > Macropodidae > Notamacropus > Notamacropus eugenii. The sequence continues at coordinate 88,884,867 of NC_092877.1, read as the reverse complement.
TTCATTGATCAGATGTTTACATAGTTTTAAAATAGCACAGATTTACGTAGCACTTCAATGTTGTGAAAAGGCTTTGCATAGAAAATTTCATTTGATCCTCACAACAATCCTGGGAGATAGGTGTTGTTATTAACCCCATCATAACAGAGGAGGAAAACGCTTTGCAGAGGTGTTATGTGACTATTCCAAGGTCCCATAGGTATTATATATCTGAAGCATGATTAAAACCCATTTCTATTATGTCATGCTACCTAACAAAAAATGATTCATTTCAATTTTACATATTTGATACTTATATACAGTGATGTCAAAATTTCTATTTTATATAGCATCAAATGATTATGACCCACACCCATATGTCAGTATGATTAGGAGTCAAAGACTAGGGCCTAATGTATGTATTTAGCAAGCTCTTCTGTTTGACCTAAAATCATTTCCAATCAAGCCTCAACCTACATTTCCAGATTTAGTGGATTTTGATAGATTAGATTACCCTTTACCATTCTACACATCAGCCAAGCTTATTGCCTTACTCTTCCTTATAGAAGATATTCCATTTTTAGTCTCTGCATTTTTGACCAGGAGATCCCCTGTACCTGGAAAGTATGCCCACTTTACCTTTACTTCTTAAAATCTCTTGTTTAGTTCAAAGCACAGTTCAAAAGCTATGCTCTATAGGTATCATTTTTTTCTCCTCTCCTCAGCTGCTAGTGCCTTCACTCCTATGGAAGCTGGTTATTTTTCCCCTAGGAGAATATAAGTTCATTGAGTACAATGACTGTCTCATTTTTCTCTCTGTAGCCATAATGCCTTGACCAATATCAGTCACATGGTAAGTGCTTAATAAATGCTTATTGACTGATTTTTTTTGTCCTTGTTCTAGGTAAAGGGAGCCACTTTGGGCAACAGAGAATAAGGGACTTAATTTGTTGTCTAGTCTCACTTGTTGTCTGGACTCTAAAAGACTATTTGTTCTAGGAAGGAAGCAGTTAGTAGCACAAAGAACGTAACAAAAATGTCATAAAATATGAGTTTTAATTCTAGTTTTACAACTAAAGAGTGATGTTGGACATTAGGAAAGTGTACTTAACCTTGAGGGGCACATGCTTCTCATATGTGGTGGAATGGGGTCAGTTTTATGCATTTAAATCTGAACTGGTTATGATTCCATATTCTGGTTTCCCTACTCAATGTTGGACATGAAGAGTTGATACGTTAAAAGTAGCTAGTTCAGGAAGGTTTGAGGCCCATTCTTTCTTAACAATAACTAATCCAGGAATGGTTTGAATTATGCTACTTTCTGAATAAATCATCTCTTGCACTGGATAATAATGAAGGCAAATGGGTACGATAATCTACTCTATCAATTAAATCCTCACAATATTCCTACAAAGGACAGTAACTTATTTAATCTATTTTATAAGTGAGAAAATTTTGAATCATTCTTCATACAATGTCCATACCACTCTTTGCTGGTTTTGACTACGTAAGCATCTAGTGAATTAATGATTTATAAAGGGATGTGTTACTATTGTCCATGAACTTGGATATTAAGTACCATTACTCTGACCCAAAAATAAAGATACTCTTCTGAGTTTTTGTGAGCTGTGGGCTTCCAGGAAAAGTAGCAAAAAGGTGAATTTTCTTATATTGTAAAGTGTTCATATTTTCTATGTGGAAACAACAAATACAAACAAAGGTAGAAACGTGGGGACATACAAAATATACACAGATATTGAATGTTATGAAAGAGCCTTTGACACTTAAGAACAGCAGAATATCCTGAAACACTCTAAAATTTGCTGGAATAAAAGTTCCCCAAATACTTTTGCTTTTTCCAAAAGGAAAGGATAATGTGTGAGAAAATTACATGTCATCAAATCAATTAATTGCGATTGGTGATGCTGATGATACAAATACTTTCAATCCGTTGCATCTGTATTCTGTAGACTAGGACAGCATCCAAGGTCAAGGAAATTTGTATGTTGTTTCCCAAATTACAAATCTAGATAAATATTTCTGATTAGGTGAAATTCAAACTCTAATTTATGTTCAGCAAGGGCAAGGGCTCTGGATAAGTCCATGTGGTGATTAATAACACTAAATGCAGCCTAATTTCAGTGGTTTACTCAGTGACTGCTATTTCACTATGGTAAATGTATTATATGGTTCATAATGGAAATCAATTATGTAATTCGGTGTAGTCTAAGATTAAACTCTTCATTTCCCTATACACACGGATAGGTAGATTATTTAGGCTATTAAAAAGAAAACTTGAACCAAAACAAAATAATCATAAACATAGATTCTGTCAATGAATGTCAGATTTATAGTTTTAGATCATCACCATTCCCTTCTCTATTTTACCAGCTGCTACATCTGTGCACGGGCTGGGGGTGGGTGGAAAGTAGAACACTTCTAATTTATGATCCACAAAAGCCCAACATATACATTTGCTGCCAAAATGGCTAACGGGGTAGCTTATTAAAATCATTGTGAAAGACTTGTAACTAATTTTTCAGGATGAAATGTGTTTGCATTTACAAAAATAATAATGACTGATTTTTATGTTGTCTTTAAAGTTTGCAAAGAGGTATGAATATATCATCTTATTTTAGCCATCCCATAAAAAAGGTATTAAAAGTATTCTTGTCTTCATTCTACAGATAGGGAAACTGAGGCTCAGACAAATTAAATTTCTTGTCCAGGTTCCCAAAAGTAGTGAATATCAGAAACATGATTGGAACACAGAGATTGCTAAATCAAAGTCGAACATTCTATCCACCGTATCATCTTTCTCTTAAAAAATAAATATTATAAAATACTCTTTTTTTTGTAAGGAATTATTTTCATTTATTTTTGATATAGTATTTAGTTATTTAGATGATAACTGATAGTTTAACTGCAAAGAAACAGATCTGAAGTAATATTAGGGTCTTCCCATTTATTTATTCTTCCTAAATTTGCCCAATCAAATCCATTTTCCATCAAATCATCTGTGTAAGAGAAGTGAACAAATGGCGGATGAATTTTGGTACATACCAGGAAATTTGTGCTGTGAGTTATTCATTTGAGTGAATGGTTTGCAAAAGACATTCAAATAGCATTTGCCATTATCTTGTTAATAGGCCCTCCTGCTTTAAATCTATAAGGAATGCAAATAACTGATAATTCCACACTCATTAAGGAAATCTCTAGCGGCTTACTTTGGTTAAATGTTCCAACAGGCATGTTTAGCACTTCTATTGGGACTGGTAAAGTTCCAAAAATCTGTAAATTAAAGTTCTGCAGAGTACCATAAAATATGCATAATGAAGCCCTGGATGTAAATTAAGAAGATTTATATTGCTGCATTCTGCTTACGTTATTCAATCTGAATGCTTCACAGGTTTTTATGAAGCAAATAAAATGTTCTTTTTCTTGAATTTCATTTTAAATGGTCACTATGGATTCATTCTTACATTACTTGATCCACCCATTAAGGACAGAATTGTTCTTTTTAAGCTATATTTCATCCTAAAGTTTTATAGCACTATGCATTCAAAGCCTGTGTGGCTTTCCAAGCATACCCCTACTAAGCATTACTCTATGGAATATATGGACAGTTCCTTTGAACAAATATTTGTTGAGTCTGTATGTATGAGTTTGTGTGACTTCAACAGGCATTACAGTCTACCCTAACTGTCGATTATGGACAAGCATTTAATCCAATAGTTTGTCCTTCATTCTTAACCTTAGTTATATTTAAGCAACATTAACTTTGCATATACAATTGCAATTTTTATGGGAAATATTGAGTCTATAGATTGAACTATATAGATCTTTTTTTTATATATGGATGGATCACTCTGATATATTTCTCTTGATCCAACAGGGATCTGATTCTAATTTTATACATTTTTAATCTCTTAAAAATCAAGAAATATATATTTTTACAACAATTGTCTGAGAATAGATCGATAATTCAAGACTAGAATCATAGAGGCTAACAGCACAGAGCCTACAGCAATGATTACAGGGATAAAACACAACGCTCAATTATAGCTAATAAAACTCTTCAGAGTTTGTAAAATTGACATATTTCATCTCATATCATCTTCACAATAACCCCAGAAGTACAGCAGATACTATCATCCTCTCCATCGTACTAATAAGGAAACTGAGCCATAGAGAGTTGACATTATTTTGTAATATTTAAGTTTCTGAGGAGATTTGTAGCCAATTCTTCTTGTCTCTAATTGCTGGAATCTCCATAAGTAAGGTTGTTTAGTATGAAGAAGCCCTTTTGAGAGACTGTGAGCAGAATTAAAGCCTCAAAATGAAAAAAAAAGTTGGCCATCTCCAGGAGGTAGCCAAATACTTGCATATTTATTTCTTCCATCCATCAAAAATCCACTATTCATTGCTTGGGGGTGGTGGTGGAAAATAAGTAGCTGTCTAAACGGTAATGAAATCCAAATATCCAAAATGAGAAGTTTATTTTTGGTTAATATAATCCATGATAGAAGCAGTAAAGTTATGGTGAAGACCTTGAAGCCAGAAAGGCCTAGGTTCAGACCCTAACTCTGATACACACCAGCTGGGCAAAGCACTTAAACTCTTAATGTTCTAAACCAGAGGTGTCAAACACACAAGTTGGTGGGTTACTTGGAGTCCACAACACTTCCACATGTGTCCTGAAGTAGAGGACAATGTAGCTGAAAAATATTTGTTTTTAAATTTAATGTAATTCAAAATATTTTCAGTTCTGAATTCTCTCCCTCCTGCCCTTTACCCATCCATTGAGAAATCAAAAAATATAAGTGGGAAATATTTTAAAAAAATATATAATAAAATATAGACATTATATTTTGATACTAAGTCACTCTGAAGCCCACAAGGATGCTTTTGTATGGTTTAGTGACCCCTATTTCTCTTTGAGTTTGATACCACTTCTCTAGACAACTAAGACTGTAGTTTTCAAAGAAGGTGCTAACTTATATTAGATGAGGAAATCTCCTCACCTGTGAATTCCTTACAGCAATGAAATCAAAGTTATAGTTGCTGTCACTATCCCATAACCCATGACAGTGAGATATATAAAGAAGATTCTGCAAGAATGAAGATTCATTGTTACTCGTATCTCTCTCATAGATCTAGTACTCATATACAAGTAACTCTTTGCTCACACATACATAAGGTTGGCAAACCTCTTCTCATATATTGTGTACCCTCACAACCATTTTGTAAGACTAGTGCTATTATTTTCTCCATTTTATAGATTAGGTAACTGAGATTCTTAAAGGACTCACCCCATATCAGTTATTCAAAGATATATATGACTTGAAACTGACTCAGTCTAGCACTTGATCCAATGTCTGGGGAAAAATCTGCATCACTTAAATCCATTGTTTCACTTTTAATGTTCTTTTATAAAAATTCCTTCCAGAAGCAGGAATTGCAAAAAGATTGCATAATTAATACAGACAAGAGCATAGTAAAAGAACAGACATACTACCATGCTCTCTGCCTGTGGTATATTACAAAAGGGGGTCTAAATTTGGAGCCAGAGAAGGTAGGTTTGAATCCCATTTCCACTATGTGCTCCCTTTGTAATCTAGAGCAAACCATTCCTCTACCTAGGTCTTAGTCTCCTTATTTGCAAATTAAAGGAATTAGAGTAAATTTCAGAGTTGCCTCTTAGCTCCAGATGTTGCCATTCTATTTAGCTTCAACATCCATCTTTGAATAGCACAGTACATTGGAAAGAACATGGGCTCGAAAGTCAGCAAATTATACATCTAGACAATAGAACCCATATGTTTTGTTTTCAAGAGCATCCACTGAATTATCTCCAGTTCAGAAAGGATGTTTTATGCTTTGGAATTTGCAACTTCAATCTTTTAAAAATAATGTATGAAACATCATATAATGTATGAGATATTTTATTATATAATATATGCAAATAAAAATTCTATACTCAAAAACTGGCTTTCTTTCACCTAAATGTTATTTCTAAGTATTACATAAAATATACTTTAAATACATTTATATACATACATATGGATTTGTTTGCATGTATGTATGTCAATTCATAATACTTTCAGATAATTACATTTTAACTTCTTAGGATTAGCTTACTGCAGAAACTAAAGAATGTTAAATGATGCTTTAACTGTTAAGCTAACTATTTAGCAATTGCTAGCAATTTCTAGTAATTAAATACCAATTAAGTAATGAAATACTGAGCAATGTCATAAGAAATCTTCACAATGAAATAAGTGACATCATTTGATAAGACTCATGGAACTTTGTTGCATGTCATTAAATTATTAATAGAGTTTTAGTGTAATCTCGAGGAAGGGTAAGATCATCAATCTGCCTCAGTTACAATATTAGTAGTTAAAATCACTCACTATTGATATCTAAAAACAGATGGGTAGGTGCATCACAAGTGAATAGTCGGGTGTGGGGACAGAATTCTCTGTTGTCCGGGGAATAATAATTCCATAAAGCACCTTGTCAAGTATACTCTTACATTGTATGGCTGGCACACTGCCCCTTTCCCCAGTCACCAACCACAGAGATGGGGAAAGAAGGACCAATCAAGGGTGGCTCAGCTAGGCCAATTAGTGGCAGAGTCAGTGTCTATGGTACAGTTGGCTTGAGTGACACAATTGCCAGGAGAGGGAAATAGCGGGAGTAACAGTGTTAATACCATAGAAATATTGGTGACAGAAAGTGATGTGTGTCATGTAGAAGATACTCTACTGACAGGCAGCATGGGACAGTTAACAGACCACAGAGAACTTGGAGTCAGGAAAGGCTTTGAGCAAATCCAGATCATGGCCTTAATTATCAGTGTGTGTGTGAATGTCATTTAACTTTGCTGAGCCTCATATTTTTTCATCTGTAGAAGTGAGGCTAATAATACCATCTTTTTCATAGGGTTGCTACCAGGATTGGGTAAAAGTTAGCAATGTACCTATCTATCTATCTGTCTATCTGTCTATCTATCTATCTATCTATCTATCTATCTATCTATCTATCTATCTATCTGTCTATCTGAAATGTTTGTAAATCTTACAGTACCATTCAGATATAAACTTCCACCACCATCATGATCTCCTAGAACCTCAGAATTGAGACTAATTTCCTTAAGACAAAATTTCTTAAGAAAGTAGTAAGAAGCATGAAAATACAGTTTTTAAAACTGTGTGTTCAGGAATGATTCCCTGTTGAATAAAAATTTTAATGTAGTTAATTTATTGGTCTTAAGAAAAAATATTAATCATTCATTTAGTCCTGGACTATCAGGCAATACTGTTAGAAGAACATGAAGAAACAAAAGATGTAATAGAAATTCTCTGTGAAAATGGGCAAAACCAAAAACAACCCTAAACTAACAAAGCGCTCAAAGTTTTTCACCACTACTTAGCAACCTACCCATGACAATCTTTTCCCCAAATCACAGTTTTTCTAGCTCATCCATAGGTTCTGTAAACCATGGTTTTCTCCTTACCCTTTGTGACATTGCTTTCATAGAAAAAGTCAGATCCACTTAGAGAAGATCTGTTTTACCTGTGAAATCAGTTTTACTTTCTTTACCTTGGGGCATACATTTTTTTTGTACCGGAGGCAAATAGCTTTGTTGGTATGGATTTCACAAATGCTAGAGGAATAAAGTGTTTATAAAAGCATAATATGATGCATATAGATAGTGAGGATGATAGAGAAGGGAAACTCTATTGCTATATCATTCTCAAACTACTTTCAGGACTAACTCAATTTTTTTGACCAGTCCAGTCATTTGAAATACTCAAACAGTCTTCTCTGTATGTGTAGACAAAACCTCAGCCATTACAATGGCTACATGAGACATTTTTAGACTATGGTTATTATAGACCTAAGTCTTTTTGTTCACACAAAATCTCAGCAGTTATCTCCAGAGGTCACCACCTTGTCAGCAGTCAGCTCTGACAGGCATTGCCTGCTCATGGAAATCATCACCTGATCACAGCCCTCATCCCTTGTCCCACAGAGCTGACAGAAAATGTCTGGGCAGGGGCCCCTCCTTTTCACAGCTGACCAATCAATGGTAATAACGCCCATTGATCTCCACAAAGAAAAGGGAGTTAAAGATATTTTCAAATGCTCATTTGACAAAACCCTCTCTCTGTGAACTTTGGTGAGTGTATTTTTCATCAGATTGCTCTTATATTTGATATGTCTATAACACTTTAAAATCCACAAAGCATTTTATCACGTAAGTCATGAAACAACCCTGTAAGGTCCTTAAGTATGGATATTTTAAAATCCCTTTGTCAGAAGGGGATTATGACACTTTTGGAGTTAAAGTGACTTCATTATGTTTACACAGCTACTAAATGTTAGAAGTGTAGAAGTGGAATCTGAACTCAGGTCTTCCTGACTCAAGGTTAAGTACTGCATCCATTAAGTAACATGATCATAGCTCTCTTAACACCTCCCCACCCCCCCCACATAATCTCTGTCCTCGGTGGCTATTGTGAATTCTAACCAGAAATTAAAGTTGCCTAAGAACTGACAATTTGCTGTATTAACTACTACAATTTCAAATGCCACCAGCCTTGATGATGATGATGATGACGAATATAGCACGTTTAGATTATAAAGTGTTTTGCATCTATTATCTTAATATTAATCGTCACAATAATTCTGGAAAGTAAGTGGTATTATTCTCCCCATTTTACCAATGAGGTAACTGAGGCAGACAGGATTAGGTAAATGGCTTACACAGCTAATAAGTGTCTTCCTTACGCTAAATCTAGCAGTCTTGCCCTTCTTGTTCTAGATAATACTAATATTTATAAACTGTACATATTTTATTTCTGAATTTACCCCCTCACCCCTATCACACACCTGAGGCACTAAAACCTCATTTTTAACAATGTTAAATAAACCAACATGGTAACATTCTAATGATGTACGGATAATGAATGTTCTATCCCTGGAATCCTTGTCTCTCTGTTGAAAGGAGATATATTTGATTATCTGCTCTCTATAACTACTAACGTTTTCCAGGTTCCCCTGTTTTCTGCAGTTTTAGTGATTTTTTTTCTTTTGTGTTTCTTTTTTGTTGCATGCATTGTTCCAGATATACTTATTTCAATTCATTCTGTATTACCTCATATAAATTGTCTTATGTGTCTGAACTTTTCAAACTTCCCATTTCTTATTATATAATATTACATTCATTAATGTGCCACAGTTTGTTCAGCAATTCTCCAACTGGGAGGTACCCACACTAGTTTCAATTCTTTGTCACCACAAAAAATAGTGCTATGCATACTTTGGTATATGTTAGACCTTTATTTTTCTCCTTTATTGATCTCCTTGGGGGTAGATGCTGAATGGTATTAACAGTTTAGCCTTCTTGCAGAATTCAAAGTATATATCCAGAATAGATGAATTGATTCATAGTTCCAAAAGAGTTCCATATTTCCTTGGCCATCAACTAGTGCTCTTTTTTGGTTATATCTGCCAAGTAGCAACATGTAGTTGTTTTAATTTATATTATCTATTATTAGTTATTTATGTGAGGTGTTCATATCACATTTTATAGGTTGCAGTTGTTGCTTTGAAAAATAATTATGAATTTAATTTTTCCACATATATGTTGAGGTGTAACTTTTGGTTTTATATATTTATGTCAATTCCTTATATCTCTTAGATGTCAGACTTTTATCAATAATATATCATCCACAGTATTTTTTTAAACTCAACAATTTCTCTTATTCCATTTGTATTGATTTTAGTTATAGCAAAACTTTTAAATTGTATGTAATCAAAATACCCTTTTACAGCTTATCTTTTTCATAATTCATTGAAGCATGTAACTGAGTACACAAATCCATAAAAAAAAAATCTTGAGTAATACTATAAAGCTAATGCTAAATGTAATTTTACCCTTCCAGAAAAAAAAATAAGATAACGTCCTGAGCCCCTCAGTTGTCCCTAGTGGACAATGAATATGAAATAATATGTTAAAATTAAAAAAATTATATTCCATTTTATGGTGAATATAAAGTCAGGGTTAAAGTCAGGAAGTCCTGGTTCCAATCCTACCCCTGACACATAGTGACCAAATCCATTAATTTCTCAGTGCTCTAGGACCTTACATTTCATAGAAGGTACTAATATATAGTGATATAATATAAGAAAGTTCCTTCCTCAGTCATTCTCTATACCAAAGAAATCATGTGTACTGCTAATCCTTCCCTTTATTTCCAAAATATTTTTTGTTTTTCAAGTATTTATATTAGAGATGCTCCAAAGATAGTACAAAGACAGTTCATTTAGGATCCTCAAAAGATCACAGTGCATTTTAAAATATATTTTAAAATTTTCATATGGAGGTGGGGTAAGATTCACAGGGTCATACTGCCAGATCAGAGATTTGCACTATGACAAAAATTTGAAACTTCTGAGAATGTATTAGCACTAAGATTTTCTTCCTGTAATTGTTAAAAAAAAAAAAAAAAAAAAAAACCATTGCAGGGTAATGTCTTTATAACATTAGAATAAAAATAAATAGCATCATCTGATAAGAAACATTAACTTTGTTTTTTGTTTTTGTTTTTACTGTGAAATTCTCTATTCCCTTTGTGTTTGACACAAAGATGTATTTATTCAATACCTTCTCCTACTCTGCTCCCATCTCCTCAGTTTTGTTTTTTGGGGTTCTTTGTTTGTTTTACCATTTTTTTTACCTTTCTGGACCATCTCAAACAAAGATTCTCAGTACACCAGTACATCTTAATTCTTTGCTCTCCATTTTTCTGTCTCTTGCTCACAAAACACACCCATTCTCAGCTTCATTTATTACCTTCATGCCATTGGTTTCCAAATTAGTCTTCTTCATTCCTATACACTTAGTCAAACTCTTACATCTCTAACTTCTTAATATGCATTTCCAAAATATACCCAGTTGTCACTTCTAATTCATCCTGTTAAAGGCTAAGTTCTTCTCTACAAAAGCATCTTCCCCTTACAAATTTCTTTCCTTTCAATGAAGTTTTCTCACAGTTATCACACTTTATTCAACTCTTTTCTTCATTTAGCATATTTAGTTTGTCAAAAACAGATGTTTATTTTTTCCTCTTCAAAATGGTCCATACCACTTCATGTTACATTCCCATATTAATTTTTCCTTGGGAAATTTCAAATGATGACTAGTGTGCCTCTTTGATTCTATTCTCTCATAATTTGGATCCACCCTGTATATAACCACAAGATATATTTTCTATTTTAACATTTTGCTAAAGCCTAGCCCATTGTTTCATTTATAGCTCAAAATCACCTATGATCTTGGCTAGATCAACATGCAATATGTTTTGTCATGTTCTAGTAATTGAGGAAGGATGAATTTTAAATTATTTCATCACAAAAATTGTTAAATATATATACATTAAAAAAAGAAAAAGGTCATGGGGATATGATATCCCCAGCTTTAGATTTAGATTTATAAAGTGCAGAGAGAGAGAGAGAGAGAGAGAGAGAGAGAGAGAGAGAGAGAGAGAGAGAGATAAGGAGATGATAGATAGATAGATAGATAGATAGATAGATAGATAGATAGATAGATAGATAGATATCAGTTTTTTTATGGAATAGCCCTGATTTCAAATATTCTTTCACAATTGATCACTATTCATGAAAGTGTTTCAGAAATGCCAATATTTCATCAAATTGTAGCAAAAGACTTCAAAGAGACAGATACAAACTTTATGCAAAGAACATCTTCTTAACAATTACACTTATATCAAAGTGTAAAGATTGTGTTAAGAGGTAGGTTATTGAGTCCTTAATCAAAAGTGAGTCATAGCTGATTAGAAGCAGCCACCCAGCCAAACTCTCCCAATATCCCTGACCCCCAAAAACATTAAAATAATGCCTCAAAATGAATTCTGAAGGAGGAAAACCAACAAAAGGATAAGATGAAACAATTTTCCAGTTCAAAACAACTTAAAAGGTCAGCAATAAAGGTCTATCTTACTGGGATGAGAGTGGAAAGTCATCCAGCATTGTCCTGGCAAGCCAGGAGCAGGCCTTGGGGTTGATTGAATAGGCTACATCAGTAGTTTCAATTCTAAGCCAATAGATGGTAAAGAGGTCAGACATGAGATTTTAGTGAACTCTTTGCAGTAAGTGGGAATAGGAGTCAGTTGCACTGCTTAAATGTACTTCTGGGTCATATTTCCTATGTTAGGAGGAGTATTAAAAGAATTAGGGACCCTGTTTGCAGTTCCATGGTGGAAAAGAGTACTTGTGATCACTCACAGACCAGAGCAATAACCATACCTCTCTTTAAATCATAGACTTTGGAAAAAAACTGAAAATTTATAGATCTTTAGAACTAACTCTGAAAATAGCAGCACAAAAAACAAACAAATGAAAAAACACCTGAGTGTTGAAACAGTGCCACCTACACTACTGGATCAGAGCTGAACATTAACATGAAATTAAAATTCAAGAAATAGGCCAGAAAACGAGCAAATGACAACATCAACAAAAGATTCTGACCATAGAAAATCAGTATGGTGGCAGAAGATAAAAACATAAGCTGAGAAGGGAAGGAAATCAAAGTGGCTACATGCAAAATCTGGGAGGAAAAAAAAAAAATTGGTCAGCTGCATTGGGAAGCTGCTTCAGCCTGTCACAGGAACTTTTACCCCCAGGACAGTTAGGGCAGTTGGGCATCTGACTGGGGAAGATATAGGGAACCTCTGATGATAAGGAATGCCAAACCCAACTGTGCTGTGGAAAGCAGTGGGGGTGAGAAGGAACCCGAACATGCTTGGTGAAGGCCAAAGCAGTGGGTAGGATACTGCTGATGGGGCACTTACAGGAGGCTGGCAATCTTGGTTTAATTTCAAGGTCAGAGGGGACAACTCAAGAGGATCAGAGACCAGAAGCACTATCTCCCATGCCCCATCACTAGAGATGATTATAAAAACTAAATTACTACCAAAAAAAATGCACAGGCAAAGGAGAAAGAATCCAAACATAGAGAGCTCCTATGGGAACAGAGAAAACTGGGATTCATCTTCAGAGAAGGATACTGAAGCAAATAAACCCTCTTCTACCCCAAAAGGTAATGTCAAATGTTAACCTGCCCCAAAAGAATTCAGTGAAGAACTTAAAAAAAGACTTAAAAATCAAATGAGATAGATTAAGAAAAAATTGAAAAATAAGAACAAGAGAAGGAAAAGATTATGACAAGAAAGTCAGCCAATTAGAAAAGGAGACCCACAATCTTAAGGAAGAAAATGACTCTTTCAAAATCAGAATTGGGCAAGGGGAAGCCAGCAAAGTTATGAGAGATGAAGAAATAAATAAAGCAAATTAGAAAGAATGAAAAATAGAAAATGTGAAACATCTCATAAAAAACAGACCTATAGAACAGATCATGAAGAGAAAACATAAGAATCATTGGAGTACCTGACAGTTCTGATCAAAAACAGAATCTTGTTAAGAAAATAGAAGAAATTATTAAAGAAAATTGTCCTGAAGCATTAGAACAAGAGGAGAAAGTAGAAATAGAAAAAAATCCATTGATCCCCACCTGAAAGATATCCTACAAGGAGACCTCACAGGAACATGATAGTTAAATTCCAAAATCTCCAAATCAAGGACAGAATATTATGAGCAACAAGAAAAAGAATTACATATGATGGTACCACAATTAGAATCACACAAGACCTAATGCTGGTTCCACTAAAAGATCACAGGTTTGGAATACTATATATAAAAGAGCAAAAGAATTGACCTCATTAAAAAATATTATACCTAGCAAAGATAAACACAATTTTGATTGAAAAAAAGGATATTTGATCGACTACCAGACTTTCAGGACTTTTTAAACAAACTCTGAAGTCAATAGAAGATTTGACATGAGAGCCAAGACAAAGGACTCAGTAAGGATATAATGTTTACTCTTTACTTAAGGAAAATGTAAAACTTATGTCTAAGACTGTTACGAGTAATTATATAGTTCATTAGAAAGATTGGGGTAGACATAAATACAATATGACTTTAAAAATAAAACTGTTCAAGAACAGGTACAAGAACAATTATCTAATATAAATGGTAGATTGGTTGGTTGAAGAGGACCAAAATGGCATCACTATGATAATGTCAAATTTTAACATTTCCAACTATGGCTGATCAGACCAATATGAGCTCAGAATGCTCTACCACAGATCAGGCACAAATAAATCATGTGGACATTTGACGTGGCTACTCTAAATTTGTGCATCCTGTGTTTCCTTTGAGCTGTGTCAATTCTTCTTTGCTCATAGAGCACAGCACCTTCTCTGATGTGGGCACACCATGCTAAGCAGCCCTGGGTCAGTGTCTCCCATGTCACATAATCAATTTCCAAAGTTCTTGAAAGCTTCTGACCACCGTATGACTGCTTGTCCTGTGTGAGTTCTTGATAAAATAGTCTTTTTGGCAAGCATACATTTTGCATTAGAACAATGTGGCCAACCCCTTTTGAGTTGTGCTCTCTGAAGCATAGTTTGAATGCTTGGAAGTTGAGTTAAGAGTAAGGACTTCAGTGTCTGGTACCCTTTCCTTCCAGGTAATCTTCAGAATCTTCCTAAGACAATTCAAACGGAAGTGATTCAGTTTCCTGTCATGGCACTGGTAGACTCTTCACATTTCAATGGCATACAATAATGAGATCAGCACAATGACTCTATAGACCTTCAATATGACTGTCCATCTAATACCTTGTCTTTCCCATACTTTCCTTTGGAGACTCCCAAACACTGAGCTAGCTCTGGGAATGCATGCATCAACCTCATTAGCAACGTGTATATCCCTGCAAAGTATACTGTCAAGGTAAGTGAACTTATCCACAGCATTCAAAACTTCACCATTTGCTGTAACCAATGGTTTCATGTATGGATAGTGTGGTGGTGGCTGATAGAGCACCTATGTTTTCTTGGTGTCAATTATTAGACCAAAATTAGCACAAGCAGCAGAAAATTGATCCATACTTTGTTGCATCTCAGCTTCAGAGGCTGTACTGAGTGACCAATCATCTGCACACAGAAAATCACACACCAAGACTCCCTCCACTTTGATCATGGCTTGTTGTTAATACAAACGAGGGAAAAGAGGAAGAACCAATACAGAGGAATTAGATGGAGGAGGGGGACTGTTAATTAGTTCTGGAAACCTACTTTCATTGGGAATGGGTTTAAGAGGGGAAAATACATATGGAACTAGATGAGCATGAAAGTCTTCTAAATTAAAAAAAAAGAAACTAAGGGGATATAGAGGGAAGAGGATAAAGGAGGGATCTTTAGAGAAGAGAGTGAGGGAATAGTTTAAAATGAGATATAGAAGGGTGTTTAGATTTGCAGGAATGGGAGGATAAGGGAAGGAGCTTTAGAGGGGAGGGGAATGGAATAGATCAAAGTGGTGTAAAAAGGTGTTCAGATTTAGGGGAATGGGAGAGTAAAGGAGGGATTACTGGAGTGGGGGTAGGTTAAGTAATAGGAGGGTAAGGAAGCAGTTAGAAATAAAATAGAGGAGTTAGGAAAAAACAGGAAAAAAGAGATATGGGCAAATATAAAAACAAGATGAGGAGCAGACTCTCTTAAGAAAGTATATGTTCATATATGTATGTATGTATGTATGCATGCATGTATTTATCAATACCTGTATCTAAATATATCCATGCTTACTTGTAGCCTTGGGGTGGCGAGTAGGGGTGAGAAAGGGGGGGAAAAGAACAAAATAAAAAGTGTACAGCAGAGAACAAAAGAAAACCTACAAGAAAGCACAAAAGAAAGATAACTTTCAACATAACACACAGTATTTAATATGTAAGCTTTCTTGAAATGATAAGTTGTTGACATATATTTTGAATCCTCTCCTATGTTCTGCTGTGTATATTACATTTTTTTTCTTTTTCTTGTTTTATATTTAAATTTATAACGTTTCTTTTTTCTTATGCTTTTAAATTTTAGTATTTGTCTAAAATTTAAAAAAAATAGAAAGTACTTTGGCAGTAATTAGGTATTATAAACCAACATTTCACCCAGAAAAGATTATATACTAAGTTAAGGTAAAAATGGGTACATGATTTAGAAGTAAAATTAGGGGAGCATGAAATAGTTTACCTGTTACATTTAGGGATAATGGAAGAATTTAGGACCAAAAAGAGATAGAGCACATTACAAGATGCAAAATGGATAATTTTGATTACATTAAATTTCAAAGTTTTGCATGAACAAAACCAATACAAGCAAGATTAGAAGGAAAACAGAAAACTGGAGTGGTGAGGGAAGCCACAGTCAGGATCACACAAAATTTAGCAGCTTGCATGTTATCAGAGCAGAGAGCTTTGAGGATGGTAATCCAGAAGGCAAAGGAACCAAGATTATAACTAAGAATAACCTACCTAGGAAAACTGAATGTAATCTTTCAGGTGGAAAAAATGAAGATTTAATGAGAGGACTTACAAACCTTCTTGATAAAAAGATCAGAACTGAATAGAAAATTTTGGCATTGAAACAGAAAAATCAAGAAATAGTATAAAAAGGTAAACATGAAAGAGTAATCATAATGGGCTCAATAAAGTTAAACTTTACATCCCTATGTAGGAAGATAAGAGATATATCTATATCTATATCTATCTATCTATCTATCTATCTATCTATCTATCTATCTATCTATCTATCTATCTATCTATCTATCTAACTCCTAAGAGCTTTTGTCATTATTAGGACAGTTAAAAGGAGTTTACAAAGATAGAGGGCATGGGTGTGAGCCAATTATGTGGGAGTAATCCCTCCAAAAAGTGAAACGGTAAGAGAAATGCAAGGAAGAGGGATAAAGAGAGATACAGTGCAGAAAATGTTCTTACATATAAGAGGACTACAAGGAAAAGACTGTACAATGAAGGGGGGAAAACGTGGTGGAAGACAGCAGACAATGCTTGGACTTTCATCTGAACTGGTTCAAATACGGAAGAATACACACATAGAGAGAGTTATACAGAGAAATATAACTTACCCAATAAAGACATAAGAGGAGAAGAACATAAAAGAAAGGTAGATGATAAAAGGGAGGGTGATTAATGGTGACAGTCATTAGAAGCAAAATAAACTTTTAAGGAGGAACAGGATAATGCTACAGAAGGAAATGCACAATTAGTAGTCATGTCCATGAATGTGAATGAAATGTAATCACCCATAAAATGGAAGCTGATAGTAGATTGGATTCATATGAACTAAAAAAATTCTGGGACAGCAATCATGATCTCAGAGAAAGTGAAAGCAAAAAGACCTAATTAAAAGAGATAGTCAGGAAAACTACAATTTGCTAAAAGATATGTAGACAATGAATATTAAAAAATAAACAAATTTCTTTGACAAAAGCTTTATTTCTCAATTATTTACTGTGGGTAGAAATAAGTCAAATTTATAAAAATAAGAGTAATTATTCCATTAATAAAAGTCCAAAGGATTTGAACAGTTTCCAAAAGAAGAAATCAAAGCTATCTGTAGTCATATGAAAAATGCTTTAAATCTCTATTGATTAGAGAAATGCAAATTCAAACAACCCTGAGGTACCTCCTCACATCTATCAGAATTGACAATTTCTAGGGTGAATAAGGAGAAAATAGGTACATTAATGAACTGCTGGTAGAGTAGTGAACTGGTCCAACAAAACTGGAGAATCATTTGAAACTAAGCTCAAAGGGCTATAAAGCTGCAAAGACTTTAACCCTTCAATACCATTCCTAGAACTGAAACTAAAAGAACTGAAACAAAAGAAAAGGAAAAGGACTTATGTACAAAAAATATTTATAGCAGCTCTTTTTGTAGTGGAAAAAAATTGGAAATTGAGGGGATGCTCATCAATTGGCGAATGGCTAAACAAGCTGTGGCAGATGATTGTGCTGTAAGACATGATGTGGGGATGATTTCAGAAAAAAAAAAAAAAAAACATGGCAAGAACCATAAGAACTGATGCAAAGTGAAGTGAGAACTGTGAGATCATTGTGCATAGTAATAACAATGTTATAATAATGATCAACTGTAAAGGACTTGGATTGCCTGCTCAATGCAATGATCCAAGATCATTCCAGAGTTCTCATGATGAAAATATACTAGCCACCTCCAATGAGAGAGCTGATGAACTCTGAATAAAAGTTGAAATATAATTTTCCCCTTTATTTTTCTTCCTTTCTGCAAAAATAAGACTAATATAAAAATATTTTGCATGATTTCATATACATAGTTGTTATATTTCTTGCTTTCTCAGTGTGTAAGGCAGAGAGCTGGAGAGAAGGAGAGAATATGTATCTATATGCATATATAGATATATGTATATATACAGAGAGAGTATATCTATACTGATATAGATATCCATAAATATATTTCCATATATCCATATAATATATATCCATAAAATATTTAAAAAATTGCAATATACTAATGAAAAATAAAATGAGAACAATATTTCTGTCTTTTAAAAAGTCCCTCTGAAATGTAAACAGCTCCAAGCTAGTTCCACTGAAACAGCAAGTGGTGAGCCCTGGAGCTAGCTGGGTTAGAAGTCTCAGTTACAGCCACAGTAATTTTCACCTCCTGAACAGTGTAGAGAGTTGGGCATCTGAGTGACTGGAAGATTGAGGAAATATTTGCTGATGGAGGATCAGGCCCAGCTGTCCTGCTGAGATGCATCCATGGATGAGAAAGAACCAGCACACACCCAGTGAGTTGAGATGTAGTGGAGCTGGGACATTTCTGGCTGTGGGTACTTGCAGGAGGGCAAAATTTCAGTTTCAGTTCTAGGCCAGTGGGGAGAACCAAAGGAGGATCTGAGACTAGAGCCACCATCCCCCATACAAGAACTAGAGGTGATTACATACATACAGTTGTATGATTACAAAAATCTTACAAATTAAAAAAATAAATTATATATAACTATACAAAGTTACTGTGGAAATAGGGAAGACCAGGGTTCATCTTCAGAGGAGGATGCTGTAGCAAAAACAAACAAACAAACAAACAAAAAAACATCTTCTACCCTAAAGAGTAACCTCAAATGATCATTTGCCTAAGAAGAATTCAGAGAACTTTAAAAAAAAAAGACTTTAAAGTCAAATGAGAGAGATTCAGGGAAAATTGTTAAAAAATAAAAACAATCCAAGAAAAATAAGAAGATTTTGAAAAGAAAGTTAACAAACTGGAAAAGGAGATCCAGAAACTTAAGGAAGAAAACAACTCCTTGAAAATTACAATTGAGGAAAGAGAAATTATCAAAGTTATGACACCAAGAAATAACAAGATAAAATATAAAGAAAGAAAAATAGAAGAGAATGTGAAACATTTCATAAGAAAAACAACTGGGGAAGAGAAAACATAAGAATAATTAGACTACCTGAAAGCTATGGTCAAAAAAAAAAAAGAATCTTGATATAATAGCACAAGAAATAAATTTTTCAAAAAGAAACAATAGAACAAAAGGGGTAAGTAGGAACAGAAAAAATCCACCAATCACCATGTGAAAAGAGATCCTACAAGGAAAACCTATAGGAATTTCATAGTTAGGTTCCTGAAACCCTCAGTTCAAGGAGAAAAATATTACAATCAACAAGAAAAAAAAAAATTCAAGTATGGCAGTGACACGGAATCACACAAGACCTAACAACAGTGACACTAAATGACCATGAGCCTTAGAACACTATGTATATAAAGCTACAATAGATTTAATCACAAGAGAAAAATAGAGAAACTCTATGTCAGACATATTAGTTAAAATAGTTTTGGACTATTTAAAATAACTAGACAGTATAAGGTTAGAACATTGTTGTGGTGTAGGAAATGATGAGTTGGTGAATTTAGAATAATCTGGAAAGACAGGAGATCCTATCTACCTTCAGAGAAAGAGAGGACAAACAAGTATACATAGCTGCAAATGAATGTATATGTCTACAGACAAGTATGATTATAGATATCTATGTATATGCATGTCTATATGAGTAGGTATATATATATATGTTCGTATGTGTATGTGTATATATGTGTGTGTATATATATATATATATATGTATGTATGTATGTATGTGAGTGTGTGTGTGTGCATCCAAGATAAATTTTAGCCTTCTTGGAAGAGATGAGGAGGAAAGAGGAAAAGAACAAAGTAAAAAGTGTACAGAAAAAAGCAAAAGAAGACTAACAAGGAAGCAAAGAAAAGATGGAGCGCTCTGAACACCTTTATTTATTTATTTAGTGTACAGGCTTTCTTAAAATGGAAATCTATTGCTGTATATTTTGAATCCTCTCTTATGCTCTGCTGTATACTTGGCAATGCTTTTTTCTCTTTTTCTTATTATGAATTAAAGTTTTAGTATTTAAGTTTATAATGTGTTTTTTTCTTTTCTTCTTGTGCATTTACATTTAAAATAAATTAATAAGAAAAGAAAAAGAAAAGCACTAGCTTTAAATTCCAGTTCTTGTTATTTTCTTCTTCAGTGACACCTACTTAGATGACTCGTTTAAAATATCTGGACCTCAATTTCCTCTTTAAATGAAGAGATTAGATACAATAATTTCTAATGTGCACTCTAGGTCTAACTTATTTAAGATGCAAAATTACTTTTTACTGCGCATAGGATTTTTAGAGTAGGAGAAATCTAAAATCAAAAGGCATATGAGATATTTTTTGGAGGAGTTTTGTCTGTTTATTTTTCTTTAGGTTCCTGAAGCCACAAAGAAAAGTTTGAGCCTGACTTACATGACTTGACAGAATGCAAAATACATTCATAAAAATCCTGGGTACTTCTTTATAGTAGCAATTACTGCAAAGTGCATGTAATAGAAAAATAATCCCTACTTATGAAGCAAAAACACAAAAAAAACAAGCAATATGTAAGTTATTTGGGAGTAAATTATCAAGGCACACTCAAGAGTTATATAGGCACAAGTGCAAAATATTTCTCAAACAGATAAAGAATGACAAAAATAATTGGTATGAAATTCAATGCCATGATTATATTATACTGATACATGGCATATATATATATATATATATATATATATATATATATATATATATATATATATATATATATATACATGCATACCATTTGTATGCAGTGTCTCAGTTGCTTGTTCATACTCCCAAAAGTCCTATAAAGTAATAATTTCATGTTCAAAAGTAACTCCCTTAGGAGTTTTCTTGGCAAAAATACTGGAGTGGTTTACCATTGACAAATGAGGAACACAGTCAAACAGGATTGAGTGACTTACCCAAAGTTTCACTGCCAGTGAGTGTGTGAGGCCAGACTTGAACTCAGGAAGATGAATCTTCCTGACTTTGGCCTTGACCTTCTGACCATTCTAGCATCTAGTGGTAATATACATAGTATTACCCCTATTTCCTGTAGAATGCTCCTTGATATCAGAAATTGTTTGGTTTTGTTTTGGAATTTTTTGTTGTTGTTTTTCCTCAAGATTTCAATCCACAGCTTTTCTGCATAGGAAGTGATCAATAAATGGTTGTTGAATTATATGAGAATAAGATAAAAATAAGTAACTTATCCAAAGGGATGATGATGGATAGGGAGGAGGAGGAAGAGAATTCATGGAACATCTTGCTCATCTATAATAAGCTGATATTAAATTTCATTACCAGACTAATTGATTCAGATTTGTGTTACCCAATAACTTCTCAACTCCCCCAATCCTTTCTCCCCTCCTATTGGAGGGCTGGAGGGTGAAACATTGAACTCCTCCTAAAGTCTACCTTTATAAAGGTCTAAGATATGTACTTTTGAGCTAACTCCATTTTCCATCAGCACCTCTGCTTGACTTCCACTCCACGTTACATCATGCCCACATCCTGGGCATGTAATTTTATTCCCCTCTCCCTCTTTTAGCTTCATTTTATGCATTGCCTTCCTCCTTTAGATTGTAAGTTCTCTGAGGAGAATGTCTTTCTTTATCTTCTATGTATGTGTAATACTTAGCACAGTGCCTAGAACATAGAGAACATTTAATAAGCATTTATTGAACTGAACTACAAAAAAAAAGATAAAATTAAGACTTAAATCTTGGTCATTTGACCCAATACTATTTTGCTTAAGCCACCATACATTATTTTTATATGCTTTCCCAAAAAACGCAACACATTTTTACTTCAGTTCTCTAATTTCTATCTACAAAGTTTCCTATTAATTAAAAAAAGTCATTCAACTTCAAGTATGTAGGGAATTTAGAATGCACTTTTAGGAAAGTTCTATTACTTTTGGTTCATCTGAAGGGCAGAAAAGTAAGCAACTTGTTGCTAGAGTGATAATAACCCAAATTTGTATGAGAAGTGATCTTAATTGATCTAAATTAAAACTGAAATTTTAATTAGTAAGGGATTTTTGTATCTTTGCATCAAAAGTCATTTAATTTAGGTTAGTGCCAGATTTGTAATTCTTCTCATTCATACTAAGGACATACGTTTTCCTTAAAGATAATATTAAACTCTGAGACAATAATGACAGTTAATATTTTAAGCCTTCCCTTATTGGAAGATACCTATTCCAGCCAGATGCATTTTTAGTTCTGTAGTTATAATTCACATTTATTCAACAATAACAATCCAATTTCATTTTATGTTATTGGATTTAAATTTTAGTCGTGAATTATGAGTCTACTTTGGGAACAAGAGGATTGCTTTAGGCATTCATGCAGAGAATATTTAAGTGAAAAATGTATATATTTCCTACGACTCATAGGCCCCTTTCAAATACAAGCAATTTAATTTCAAATAATTTCTTCTCTTTGTGTTCTAGAAATATTTGAAATGCAAAAATCTATTACCAAATTATCATGTGCTCTACCAAAGAGTTTTCACTGCCTAATGAAACAAGTATATCAGTTTTCCACAAAAGATAGAGAGTTGTTTGTGAATATAAAAAAGAAATTTCACTTTGATTATGTATATTATTCCTATTCCTATTATTATTATGTGCAATTTTTTTCTTGATATAAGGGGATAAACAATTGGAATTATTGAAAAGTGAAATGAATGCCTAAGGAGATTGTGAATTCCCTTTCACTCGAGGTCTTTAAGCAACAGATGGATTACCACTTGCTGAGTTTTTGGAAGAGGTTTCCTAGCCACTTTAAGTTATGTAATAATGGACATCCCTTGATCTTTTTGATGCTGACAATTATTTTATAAATTAGATATAAATGAAATTCAACTTCTTCTTAATGTTCTCAATTTAAGCGAGGCAACATAACTTATTGCTTTAAAGGGCTTATAAAGGGCAGATAGAATGTGGTATTATATTAAAGTCTGCACTGATACGGTGAGACTGTGAGGATCATCAGTAGAGGTGAGTACACCAGGGTGACTAGGGAGGGATGAACTGAGTCACATTAGAAAACTAGAAGGCTTCCATAATGATCAATGGTGGGATAATGCCTATGAGTTACCATTGCATTTCCACTCCAGATGATTTAGGGAGAACCCATCTCAAAAAAAACAAAAAATTCCCATCAAAGGCTCGATTAGTTTTTCTTTTATCTAAGAATTAAATCAGAAAGATCTCAAAACACTTTTAGTGAATATGGAAATGATGTGTTTGGGGGAAAGCCCATTGCCCCAAAAAACAGAAGGGCCAAAGATTTATAACATTACCATCGCTACCCATCTATGATAGCTTGAAGGCAGCTGGCATATCTTTATGTCTTTCTGCATTAAATACCTACTCCAATACATTTTTGTGGTATGGATATAACTATGAATTCTTGAAAAGTATTCCAGTGGCAGACAAGCTGTGGTAAGTCATTCAAGTTGGAAAGGCTTTGGAGTCCATCTTAGCTAATTTCAGAGACTTTTATCACCAGGTTAATCATAGGTTGTTAAATTTATTTGCCAAAACAATTACTGAAGACTATCTACCAGGTTATAAAACAATTAGGTTATCAGTAAGATAATAAATAATGAATTGTTTCTTCATGATTAAAAAAAAAAAACAATATTGATTTGTTTCCAAGTAATGGAATAAAAAAGAATTTCCATAACATAGAATAATAAAAAAGGTGATTACACATGAAACTCCTAATCTATTAATACAATTTGCTATTCCTTTTATAATAAAGTTATCACGTATATTTCTTTTTGTCATTTTTTTCCTCTGTCCCAATAGAGAGGGCTACCATTAGACAAAAATATGTATGAGTGGATGTATATATACATATACACATATACATACATGTGTACATGTTTTTATGTATACATATATGTGTATGCATATATACATATGTTATCTATACATATATGTATATATACATGTACATACACATATATGAAAAACTAATCTATGAATACTTCTATTTATTAGTTCTTTCTCTGGATGCAGATAGAATCTTTCTTCACATATCCTTTATAGTTAATGTGGGTACTTATTACAGTCAAAATGACTTAGTCATTCAAAGTTGTTCTTAAAACAATATCATTGTTATTGTATACAATGTTCTCTTGGTTCTGCTCATTTCACTCTCCATTCTTTGGTGTGTGTCTATCCAAGATCTAAGATCATCGAGCTTGTCATTTCTTATATCACAACAGTATTCCAGCACAATCATATACATATCACAACTTGTTCAACCATTCCCCAAAGGATAGACATCCCCATAATTTCCAGTTCTTTGCACCACAAAGAAATTGGCTATCAAAATTTTAGAATCTATCGGTTCTTTTCCTTTTCTCCTAATCATCTTGAGAAATAGACCTATTAGTGGTATTAATGGGTCAAAGGGTACAGGAACTGTCAATACTCATTGAGTATAATTCCACATTGCTCTCTAAAGTGACTGGATCAGTTCACAGTTCCACCAAAAGTAATTTAGTGTCCCAATTTCATCACATCTCCAACATTTGTCTTTTTCACCTTCAATCTTTTTAGTCAATTTGATGGATGTAAAATTATACCTCAAGGTTGTTTTAATTTGGATTTCTCTAATCAATAATGATTTAGAGAATTTTTATATGTCTATAAATTATTTTGATTTCTTCCCTTGAGGTTTTTATGATTAAGGTGACTTTCAATTTACAGGAAATATTTTGGTAACAAAAGAGTAGATTATATTATAGTGTCTGTGGACAGTCAGACATCAGGAGGTGAAATTTGAGAAAGAACTTTTCTTCTTAAGATTTTACTCTTTCTTGAGGTTTCTTTTGGCCTCTATCTTCCACTCTAATATAAATTTAAAAGATAATGGCTCTTCCTGATATTTCTCTTCCATAGCTCAGTCCCCACTTGTTTTTCTTCAGAATTATTCTCAGAATGTCTTTCTTGCTCTGATCTCTTAAATCCAGATGTTTAAAATACTTCTTTCTCCTTGCACCATTTCACAGTATCATAAATGTAGAAATAATAGGAACTAAACAGATCATGTTACAGTTGAAGAAATTAAGACTTAGGAAGATCAGAATGACTTTCCCAAAACAACACATACAGTAAACCTCAGTCATCAAACAAGAAAGATATGGATAGAATTCTACCCATACAAATAAAGCATAAAGATCTTTAAATATTGATGACTTTCATTGCCACCAGAGTTCTGTCACAGAGTTCAGAACCTCAACCCTGATATGCGTGCACCATCTCTTACTAATACATTCATGCAAACACTGCATGCTGAACAAAGAATGACCAAAACCCACTTATGCATTTGAGTGGTGTCACACATAATTGCCCTACCACCTGCCAGAGAGTACAGGGCAAAGAAGAAGAAAACCCTTTACCCTGATAGACATAGTAGTGGTAACAATAAATAAAAGGATAGGAAATAAGCAAGGAAGATGAGTGGTTGAAAAAATTCTACTAGAGCAAGAGAAATGAAGAGGAAACATTTTTAAAAGATAATAAAAGATGGCCAAAAGAATAGTAGTAAGGCTAGAAGTAGAAAAAATCAGACAAGCACACATGTGGGAGAGTTCCAAGACGAAACACACAAAATTATAGCCATAATTTATTAGCAAATGACTATCCCCCATCTATTACTCCTGGCTATTGGCAATTCTACCTCATGATCTCTGCTCTCCTTCCTGTTTCTTTCTTTCTTTTTTAACTAACACTTTTTCCATTCCACTTAAAATTCAGTAAAAAAAAAATATATAGGCTATACTAAATGAATATGAATAATTCACACAACTGTGTCTAAAACTTATTTGACTAAATTGATGTTCTGGTGCAATGTATGAGATTATCTCATTGTTGTTCCTTATTTACCTATCTACTGTTCTCTTATGGAAATTGCACCTTTTTCTTATTCCTCTCCCTCCCTCAACAAATCGCTAGGTAAAAGTATTATCTTGTGTAAAGATGTAAAGAAGAGTCTGGCTTGCTACAAAAGAATTCATATATAGAAAAATTTTTGTCATGCATTTCTTTAGGTGATGTGAAAGTCACCTTTATGAAGTAAAGTAAAAGTTGTTTAGCTTAGTTGATATTCCTGTGATGAGATGCCCAACCTCTTGAGAGACTATGTGTAAGACTTGTGGAGCAATTTCTTTTAGTTAAAATGTTAAAGCATTCATGTAGTGTGTGTGTGTGTGTGTGTGTGTGTGTGTGTGTGTGTGTGCTACCAACTGTACCCAGTTCATTCATTCAGCATCTATCTTCTTATTTTAAAAGTGTCTGATAATATAACCCTATATAAGTTCTCCTTTATATCAGAGAGATATTGATTCATTATAAATTATCAAAGGACTGTTGTCTGGTAAAATGGATAAAAATGCAAGGCATGGAATAAAGTACATCTAGGTTTTAGTTCTAGATCATTGACTTTATCTGAGTTTCCATGGGCAAGTGATTTCATCTTTGTGGGCCTCAGTTTCTTCATCTCTAAAATGATGCATTTGTACTAAATCATCTCTAGCATCCTTTGTATGCCTAAAATTCAGTGAAATGGACAGGATTTTACTTTCATTACTGAATAAAATTAAGAAGGGTGTGAGAAGTAGATATATAGGTCCTGAATAACTCTGCTTCCTGCTTGGTCTGTTTTCTTCTTATTATTGATGCCAAATGTACACAGAGTTGAGCTAAGTCAACTTAAGGTAAATCACAGTCTCTCAATGTGACTCATTATCGTCATTAGGATGAGACCTCATTATGGTCATCTATAAAATGAAGGTGTTGGACTAAAGGTCTTCCAGGTCTTTTCCAACTCTTACTCTTCAAAATTATTTAACCAATGCATACTTAATACATTGAAAAAATAAATTTTGTAAAATTCTTAGCCAGGTTTAGAGTCTTCAAATGTCACCTATGGTATTATTTATTATCGTCATGTGCTTTGGCAGCTCACAGATCCAGAACCTGGAAATTCTATTTAGACCAAAAACAAAGAGGAAATTTTGTGAAAATTCTCGAATATAAAAAAACTGCAGAGGAATGAAAACAGTTTGACCATTATATTTTAATGGACCTGAATTTGAACACAGAGGTGAATGTGTCTTCCATAGATTGCATTACTTTTGCCAATGCTGTAGATGTTATACTGCTTCAAGATTTGTGCTCTGTTATAAGCACCTAAAAGGGGTTGAAATTCCTCGAAATTAGACTCCCTTCCCCAGCTTAGCCTAATAAAAGATTAGGAAGAATACCTGTTGTAACAAGGAGTTGGTTCTTATCTATTCTGGTGAAGTACAGTACTCAGAGTTATCATGTCAGATTAACATCACATTTTCTAAAATTTTTATTTATTTATCTTGTTTTCAACATTTATTTCCAAAAATTTTTGAGTTCCAAACTTTCTCCCCATCTCTCCCCTCCCTCACCCCATAATGCCTTGCACTCTGATTACCCCTTCCCTCAATATGCCTTCCTTTCTATGACATCCCTGCCTTCCCTTATCAACATCTTCTCTCTTTCTTGCAGGGCAAAATAGATTCTGAACCCCATTACCTACATTTCTTATTTCCCAGTTGTATAAAAAAACATTTCTTAACATTTGCTCCTAATAATTTGAACTTCAACTTGTCTCCCTTCCTCCCTCCACCCATCCCCACTGAGAAGGCAAGCAATTCAACATAGGCTATATATGTGTAGTTTTGCAAAGGACTTCCATAATAGCCATGTCGCGTAAAACTAGCTATATTTCCCCCCATTCTATCCTGCCCCGCATTTATTCTCTTCTCCTTTTGACCTTCTCCCTCCTCATAAGTGTTTACTTCTAATTACTCCCTTCTTCCATTTGCCCTCCCTTCTATCATTTTCCTCACACCACTTGTCCCCCTCTCCCCTACTTTCCTGTAGCATAATACAGATTCTCATACCAAATTGAGTGAGCATATCATTTCCTTCTTAAGCCAAATGTGAAGAGTAAGCTTCACTTTTTCACTCTCACCTCCTTCCTTTTCTTCTCCATTGAATAAGTTTATTCTTGTCTCTTTTATAAGACACAATTCTCCCCATTCCAGTTCTTGCTTTCTCCTCCCAATATATTCCCCTCTCACCCCTTAATTGTAATTTTTTTAGATATCATCCCTTCTTTATCAACTAACCCTATGCTCCCTGTCAATATATATATATATTCACATAGGTGTGTGTGTGTGTGTGTGTGTGTGTGTGTGTGTAAGCCCTCCAACTACCCAAATGCTGACAAAAGTCTCAAGAGTTACAATTATTGTCTTTCCATGTAGGAATGTAAACAGCTCAATTTTAGAAAGTCCTTTATGATATCTGTTTCCTGTTGACCTTTTCATGCTTCTCTTCATTCTTGTGTTTGAAAACGAATTTTTTTTTTCAGGTCTGGTTTTTTCATCAAGAATGCTTGAACATCCTCTGTATCATTGAATGACCATTTTTTCCCCTGAAGTATTATATTCAGTTTTGCTGGATAGGTGATTCTTCATTTTAATTCTAGTTCCTTTGACTTCTGGAATATCATATTTCAGGCCCTTTGATCCCTTAATGTAGAAGCTGCCAGATATTGTGTTATCCTGATTATATTTCCACAATACTCAAATAGTTTCTTCCTAGGTGCTTGCAATATTTTCTCCTTGACCTGTGAACTCTGGAATTTGGCTACAATATTCCCAGGAGTTTCTCTTTTTGGATCCCTTTCAGGAGGTGATCAGTGGATTCTTTCAATATTTATTTTACCCTCTGGTTCTAGAAGACCAGGGCATTTTTCCTGGATAATTTCATGAAAGATGATGTCTAAGCTCTTTTCTTGATCCTGACTTTCAACTAGTCTCATAATTTTTAAATTGTCTCTCATCGATCTATTTTTCAGATCTGTCATTTTTCCAATGAGGTATTTCACATTATCTTCTATTTTGCCATTCTTTTGGTTTTCTTTTGTAATTTCTTGGTTTCTCATGAAGTTATTCGCTTCCATTTGCTCCATTCTAATTTTTAAAGAACTATTTTTTTCGGTGACCTTTTGAACCTCCTTTTCCATTTGACTAATTCTGCTCTTTAAAGCATTCTTCTCCTCATTGGTTTTTTGGATCTCTTTTACCATTTGAGTTAGTCTGTTTTTTAAGGTGTTAATTTCTTCAGCATTTTTGAATCTCCTTTAGCAAACTGTTGACTTGCTTTTCATGGTTTTCTTGTATCACTCTCATTTCTCTTCCCAATTTTTCCTCCACTTCTCTTTCTTGATTTTCAAAATTCTGTTTTAGTTCTTCGATGTCCTGAGACCACTGCATATTTATTTTTGAGGTTTTGCATTCAGGAGACTTTACTTTTAGGTCTTCCTCTGAAGCGCCATTTTGTTCCTCCTCATCTGAAAGGATGCCCAAAAATACTTGCTCACCAAGAAAGTAATCTTCTATTGGTTTATTGTTTTTCCCTTTTTTGGGCATTTTCCTAGTGAGTTACTTGACTTCTGAGTTCTTTGTCAGTGCCAAGCTCAGGGATGAGATGCTGATCAGTGGCTCAATTCCCCCAGGGACTTTAGACAGAGGTTTTCCAGGGCTGCCATTCAGGGCTGAGATTCAGATCAGCTGCTCAATTCTCCCAGAGTCTCTAGGTGGATGTTTCCAAAAATGGAAGCTGCAGCTCAGTGATGGCATGCTGGTGTCCAGATCGTGCTCCTCTCTCAGATGACTGAGCCCTCCCACTGACCTTTGAAGCTGTTTTGTGTATTAAGCAATCTAGAAACTGGTGCTTCCAGTGGCTCCCTGAAGTTTGTTCAGGGTCCTGTCCCTACTGGGCTTTGCTTGGTGCTTCCTAGGCTTCACTGCATGCCCTCTGCCCCAACTATTTTTCTAAACATGACTCTCTGCAGCCTTCCAAAGCCATCTCAATAATTATAGACTCAATGACTGTCACCAAAATTGGCTGTATAGGCTGATGTGGTGAACAAGTCCTTACTCAGTTGTCCTGAGAGGCCTCCAGTAGGAAACAAAGCAAACTTCATGCATTCCTCTGACTTTCCCCAGCTAGGTGATTGCTAGCTCAAGGACATGCCTATATCGCAGGCCTCACTTGTTTTAGGAGGAATCCACCTGAAGTGAATTTTCCATCTGTGTGGTGACCTGGCCTAATTCCTGAACTTTTCCAATACTTCAACTCAAGAAATTAAAACTTACATATTATGAACTACCTTGCCTATGAACTAGGCTCTAAGAACATTTCTCTCTTAAAAGGGAATTGTGGGGCAGTGAAAAGAGCACTGAAAAATGGAGATCTGAGTTTGAATTCAGTTACTTAGCACCTTTCTTCTTCAATATTTTTCTCTGTAATGTGAAATTGAGATAGATCACTGGTTTCTACCCTTTTTATGCATCATGGAAACATTTTGTAGTCTGGTGAAGCCTATGCACCTTTTCTCAGAATAAAGTTTTTTAGATGTATAAAGTAAAATACAAAGGAACATTAAGGAAACCATTTATATTGAAATGCAGTTATCATTTTTTTTTAATTCATGTACTCCAGGTTAAGAATCCTATGCATGAATGATATCTAAGGAATCTTCTAATCTTCTAGACAGTAACATTCTTTATCTTATGTTCACATAAGAAGTTTGTGATTTTTTTATGGCATCTACCATATTCTACTTATTATTGTATTTCTTTGTTGAAAATAAGTTTTTACCTATGATATTTAATCATAAGCTGCCTAAGTAGAGAAGGATAAAGATGTCACAGGGATAGAGAAATATTCTCCCCAGCTTAAGATAGTGCTGTGGAAGTATTTGACTTCTCCTTCCTTCATATCCTCCTAACTTCTACCCTGGAGGCAGTAGGAAATCATCTCAAGATAACTTGAATAGTGCTGCATAATTGGCTATAGAGTAATACACAGGGTTTGGGAATTGATCGTAAAGATGAAATAATTTGGCATTTTACTAAGCTTCTAGATCAGTGATAAGTAATGCCAAGTTTATAATGTACACAGTCAGGATGCTTTGGAAGAATAGATGCCAATAGATGAAATTCATCCTGAATCAAATGAGTATTGGAGATAATAGAGGCTGTCTTAGAATATTAAAGGAGTAAAATTTTGCTGATTCCTGAGCAATATTCATGCTGATAAACTAGCTCAAGGGAGCATGTCCAGGACCTAGGTCCTAGAAATGCTTTATAGTTGGGTTCTAGACATCCAAAGGACACTCAACTAAGACAAAATATCTCTGATGTAGCTGCTAGTCCCCAATCCTACCTGCAATGAAGTATGTCTCTAATAGAAGGTTTACCCTTAGAAGCTATTTTACTGGGGTTCTGAAAAACAAACCTGTAAAAAAGAATGGAAAATGGGTTCCCTAGTACTGGGACCTACAAAGCAAATGAGTAAGAAACTTCTACGACAAATATTTCCAGGAGTTTGGAGTACTTCACTGTAAGTGCCTCAGGCTTCTGAGGGCAAACTATCTGGTATAAAATGGCTCATAGGTAAGCGGCATGTTATCACTGAGTCCCATTAATTGGTTTTGTACTATAAATTAAATTTTTGTTCTTTAATTTTTTTTAATCTTATCCCTTTAAGGGAAGGGGTAGACACTACAGTTGGTATTATCAGCTAGTGAAGCCCACAGATTGTCTGGGTTAGGGTAATAAGGCCAGGGTATAAAAAGTCACCATAAGTATACATGGATCCTTCACATCATGTGAGAAACTCAGAGAGGAAGTATCATAATGCAAATTTTGCTCTTTGTTTCCTCCACAGTTTTACATATAGTAGGTTTTCTATAATGTCTGATAAGTCAAATTAAACTTGTTATTGGAGTCTTGGAGACATGGTGTGGTAGAGGTTATTCTCCCTCACAGGAAGCATAACATAGAAGATAGAGTGTTATTGGACTTGAAAGAAGGAAGATTTGGGTTCAAATTCACCCTTCTACACTAATTATGAGACCACAGGACAAATCACTAAATCAGTGATTACTGTTATTTTTATTTCTTTGAGTTCATGTCATGTAAGAAGAAACCAAGGTGTAGAGAAGGGCACGAAAAGCAGAGAACATTATGAGACATTTTTCACCAAGTCCATATTTGGGTAATCTAATTAAAGTTGATCCACAGATTTCTGTCTCCTACTATTGTTAATATTTACCTTCTCTTATAGTACAAAAAAAAAAAAGAAAGAAACAAAATTATTATCTAATTCAGGAGTTGAAATAGAGTTAAGATAAGTTTGAGCTTTATGTTTTAGAGGATGTGTTGAAATTTCATTTTGGGTCTAGTTCAAGAACTTTAGAAAATATTTGAGTTTGCATGAAAATGATTCAATTGTCAAACACAGCAATAAGCCGATATACTAACAAACTGTATTAGTTGACTTAGAAGTGTATATGGGTAGGGTGGACTAATTTGTCTGAGATAAATCTTGATGTTTTAGGAATATTGCCAATTAGTGTACTTTCTGGTTTGGGGACAAATTTGATTTAATTCAATGTTTCATTTAGCTTACTGCATGACATATATGCAGAACAGTGCTTTTGATTTGCAACTTACTGCCAGATTGAAATGGGCTTGCTTTCTAGAACTTTCCCATCTTGAATTATATGAATTACAGAATTCTTTTCAAAGTTAATATCTTGTCTGATTTTGGATAAGCTAGAAGAATGGAGCTAAATAGATGTTTATACTTGTACATTAGACAAGAGTCTTGTCCTGTGTATTCTCATTGAAATTTCTGGTTGTAAGGAATACTCTGCTCAGGACAATTCTCTCAGGTCTATTTAAAATTGGAGAGGTTTAATCTTTATTTGTGTGTCATCCAACCTTTTGTTAGATGGTTATCCTTTCACCATCCTTTCAAAATAATGTGTTTAAATGCATAAGAATATATATGGACATATATACACATATATATCCATATATAGACACATATGTATATATATATGTAGATGTTTTATGTTTATATATATATATACATATATATATATATACAGAGAGAGAGAGAGAGAGAGAGAGAGAGAGAGAGAGAGAGAGAGAGAGAGAGAGAGGTAGAGATATGTATGTATTTGCAAAGGAAACTAATTATATTGAAATAACTATTGTAAAAATAAGTTCATAGACACAAGATTAAGAACCTCTGTATTTAATGGATATAGTTCTCTTTCTTTTGGAAAAGAATATATTTAGAAATTGAAAACTTTAGAATCTGAAGAAAGCATTCTCCACTGTAACTCTTCCTTCTCTGTGTACCTTTTCTCTCACAGAAAGGGTGAGTGGAAAAATCAGGAGAGGGAACCTCAAAGAATTTTTCAAGGTTTGCAGAACTCCTAGCATGCAAAACACTTTAGCTGAATGTTATCTGAATTTCTCAAAAACTCACATATCTTCAATATATTTTCTTCTCTCCAAGCTAAGTGCTAATACAGTAGCCTTTTTTCACTTTTCTTACAACAAATTTGATGACAATATGCCTTCTACAGATTTAAATGTTTTCCTTGTCTCATTTTTCTTTCCTCACACATTGTTTATCAAGCTCTTTTTCATCTTCCTTCTCTATATTAGATCCCATTGGCATTGCCTTTATGGGAATGCTTAAATTAAGAATTGTTTAGATTTACATCAAATAAACTTTTGTTCTTTTTTCTGGCTTGTCTTCTCAACTAAATTGCAAGTCTGCCAATTTAAAGGAAATTGGTTAAAAAGAGAATTTTAGCATCTATCTAGTATTGTTTCTATAGGAAAAATATCCTGTATGTATCCACTACAAGAGAAATAACAAATGGTCACTCAGCTTTGCTTGGAGACTTTTAATGACAGGGAATCTTCCAAGGCAGTGCATTCCAATTTGGGGTAACTCTAATGTTTAGCAAGCATTTCCACCTTATATTAAGCCTAAATTTTCCTATTTTCAAATTCTATACATTGTTATAAGATAGTGTTGCTTAACCTGAAGACTGTAGACTTGTAATTTTTTTTAATATTTTGATATCTGTATTTCAACATAATTGGTTTCCTTTATATTTTAATTTGTACATTTAAAAACATTATTCTGAGAAGGGGTCTATAAATTTCAACACATTCTGGAAAGGGTCCATGACAAACCAAAAAATAAAGAAGATCTGTGTCATGGGTCCTATTTCCAGAAACAAGTTAAACAAGCTAATCAGTGTTCCACCACGACAGTCCTTCAATTGCATTGGGAAAGAGGAAGCTTCTAAATTTATTTATGTCAATTTTCACATGATATGAATGTAACTCCTATATTATCCTGGGTGCTTTTCACTGACTACTTTCTAACTTACAAATATCCTTCCTAAAATGCAATCCTTCCTAAAATCCCAGACTTAAAACCTTGGTGTTCTGACTAGAGCCTGATTTCAGTCAAATAGTTGCTTCAGTTTTCCTTGACAGAATGAAGCAGTTAATCTAAGATTGTACTGGCCTTCTTTTCTGATAAATCATGTACTTGAGTCTTATTAAGCTTTTCATTCAGCAAATAGCCCCCCACAACTTTTTTTTCAAATTAACTACTTTATAGCCATATCCTACTTCCAACCTTGTACTAGTGAAAAACAAATTTTCCTATTTGATAAACCCTACTGGATAAGTTGGAAAGTAGCCTGTCAGAAAATAGGCTCTTCTCACCATCTTGGACCATATTTCACAATACACTCAAAATGGAAAATCATTAATCATACCAAAAGAAGTCAAAAGTGTAGATTATGTATCTTAACTATGTGTGATATATATTCTTAAGCAAATAATGAAATCAATTGATAATTTTTTTCTTTTCAAAGAACTAGATTTAATTTTATTTTTCATTTTTACAGTTCTATAGTTTATTTCTCTCTTAATTATCAATGTCTATACCATTGTGCTTATTGTGAGTTTGTTTATTCATAGTCTTTCCAATTTTTAAAGTGCAAATTCAGTTAATTAACCTTTCCTTTTTAACTTTCTTAATATATGTTTTTAAAGATGTAATATTTCTCCTGAACGAGGCTACAGTTACATGCCTGAAATGTCGGCATGTTGTTTTGTCATTATTTTCTTTTGTGTAATTATTTGTTTTTTTTTCCTCTGGTTTGTTATTTAGGACCCATTATTTAGTATTTCTTTGTTACATTTCCATTTGGGTTTATTTTATTCGTTCATTTTACAACCTGCAGCTTTACTGTAGTCATTAATTATCTTAATTAGTTCATTTCCTGGTAGCTTTTATTTTCTAAGAAACCAGCAAGTCCAGAAAAGCAAAAACATCCCTTTTAATATATTTATATCTTTATTTTATTTCTCTTATTGCTAATATTACCAAAATAATAATAATAATGTAGAATTAGCTTTATTCCTATATTTTTTTTAAAGTTTCTTTTGTCTCTCCATTGCTTATGATGTTTACGTAGATTTTCATAGTTACTTTTTGGTTATTTTTTAAAATTCCTCTATACCAACTCTATAAAGTTTTTAGTATAAGTGAGGGTTGTACATTGTCAGAGTTTTATTTTTTAATATCATGTGTTTTTGATTTTTTGACTGTTTTCCTAATGTTGAACCATCCTTGCATCTACATGTAAATCCAACTTTGCTCCTGATTCGTTACCTAAATGAGTTTACTTCAGTTCTTTTGACAAAATTTTATCAAAATTTTTTTCTCAATATTAATTAATAATACTGTTACATTGTTCTGATTCTTTGCATTAGCTTTCCCTGGTTTAGATATTAGGATATTGTTTCTCACAAAAAGTTTAGTAGGGTGTTTTCTTTCACAGATTTTATGAATAATTTGAACAGTATAGGTGCTTATATTTTTAATTGATAAAATTATTTAAGTGAATCAATACCAAGAATTTTTTCTATTTCCCTCTCCCTTTGGTAGTTCTATGAAGACTAGTTCCATTTTTTTTTTCCTGAAATTGGATGGCTTAAGATTTTCATTTGTTGAGTAGTTTGTATTTCTGAAGTTAATGTTTGTTATTTTGAAGTGATTTTACAGTGTGCATTTGCTATTTTGTTGCTTTGATTTTCTGCCTTTTTCTTTTTAATAAGGTCAGTTCATGGCTTTTCAATTTTGTTAGTATTTTCAAACAACCAACTTTTAAATTTACTTTTTACTTTGGGAGCCTATTTACTTTCTAGTTTATTTCTTTTCTCATTTTCGATATCTTTTCCAATATGTCTATTTGGAGTTACTTTATTTGTTGGATATATATTCATTTGTGGTTTGTGGATTACTGAGGACTACCACCTCTGGTGTGAGGGCTTGCCAAGCCCTTTTCAAGACTGCTCATCCACTTTTGTTGTCCACCCAAATCACCCAAATCTCACCTGTGGCTCCAAGAAGCTGTAGCATGTATAGTAGCCAAACACAAGTAAATCCTCTCAAGACATAGGCTAAATTCAATAGGCCTCAAACCTGTGGGTAATTAGGGGAATATCTACCCCAAGCATGGAAAGACTTTGCTTGATGGGCTGGGTGAATGAGAACAATTTGTTCAAATGATCATAAAGATGGATGAAGCAGGCACTGTGGAGGGCTTCAAGCTTGGTCAGACATATAAGACACCAATATCATGAGCAGTATACCAGGCCATCATCTTGACTTTCATATTGGCACTAGAGTTCAAGGACTCAGGAAAAAAGGGGAGGTTGAAAACTTTGTTCAACTCTGCCTCACTTGAATCTAACTCACATGCAAGTAATGATCCTTTTCAAAAATGAACAACAAAAAACAATGCTATACAGTTCAATATTATTTTCTATTTTGCTAATATATGTGTTAAGCATTATGTGTGCATGTGTGTGTGTGTATGTATATATATATATATATATATATATATATATATATATATACATATATATATTTACACATGTACACGTATTTCTTTGTTTGGGTGTATATCCCTGAGTGCTAATTTAGCATACCAGAAATTTTATTATGCTTCATTATTGTGATTTTTTAATGAACCTTCTTTTCTTGCTCAGGTTAGGATTTCAACAACTATTTATTGGCAGAGCCTCACACTAATAGGTGTAGGAATTTTGATCAGTTCCATTTGTGACTTGAAGTTTCCCCCTTGTAGATGACTTGGTGGTCCCCAAATCCTGAAAGTTCAAATTATTAGTGCTAAACATAGCGTAAACATTTGGTCCACTTAGCCCACTGTAGTTCAGAACTCTCTTGAGTTCAAGAGATATACCAGCAAGAGTTACAAGTATGGTCCATAACACCTAGTGTGTAATTTTCTTTCACATATTTTTATTATGTTCTTTGAGCCTCTCATTATTTAAAATTTCACCGTTAAGCCTCTATTTGGAGCTGGGCCCTTCCTTTATTTGACCTTAATGAACTGATTACTATTTTTGTTATGATATATAAGTAGTATGTTTGGTTTTTTTGCCTTTTCATCTCTATTTGCAAAATCACTGTGCCCTAACATCATTGATTTTTGTAAAAGTTTGTTGTGCTGGGAATGATGAATATTCTTTAGCAGTGCTATTTAGAGGACGTCACAAATCATTTAAGCCTAGTTTCTCCAGAAATCTGTTCAATTCTATGCTACCCATTTATTTATCTTTCTGTTAGAAAGAGGGATATTAAATTTTTATGCTATTATTGTATTACTGTCTTCTTGAACTCAGTTAATTGTTCTCTCTCTGAATTGAAGTGCTAAGGCATAGGAGACATACTGTAGAAGTTTAATATTTGCAATGTTTTGTTGTTTATGGATTCAACATCATGTACTTTGTTACTGATCTCTATTTTAACGTGGATTTTTATTTTTTCTTCATCAGATAGTATGAATGAAGTCTTGTTTCTTTGGATTCATTGGATATAAAGTAAATTTTCTTCAAGTACTTCATTTTAATTCTGCTTATGCCTGTTCTTTTTAAGTGTGTTTCTAGTAAGCAACAAATTTAGGGCTTTTAATTTCTTATCTAATCTGTCATCCATTCAATTTATTGGACTGCCTAATCCAGTCCCATTTAAAGTTTTGAGAGTAAGTTTTAAATGTGG
This sequence comes from Notamacropus eugenii, assembly GCF_028372415.1. Classification (NCBI taxonomy): domain Eukaryota; kingdom Metazoa; phylum Chordata; class Mammalia; order Diprotodontia; family Macropodidae; genus Notamacropus; species Notamacropus eugenii. Next base: position 88,846,442 of record NC_092877.1, on the reverse strand, counting down.
CTTCCATTTTTCTCTTGCTTAATTAACATAAATTTACATGTTAAAATATCAATGACCACAAATTGTCAGATATACTTGGAATCTGGATCATGAAATATAGAGGTTAAAAAAAGATAAGTAACTATTTGCATTCATTTTCATGTTTTGTAAGTAATAATAAAAATAGACAAAGAATTAACAGGTTTTTAAGAAAGAAAGTTGTCCTTTATTGTCTGAAAGACTAAGGAGAAAACCTCAATTTATTCACATCTAAATTAAATGAGATGGTTTCTCTGCCCTTCTAGATGTCTTTCACTTCTAAAATCCTATGAACTCTACCTTACTTAACATTTGTATGCATGGTATAGGAGCTAAAATGCTAATCTCTTTCCTTTTACCTGGCACAAACTTTTAATAGTCACGTGGTACAGCTTTTTTGCAAGGCTCCATCATATTAGTGAAAAAGAAAAGCCTCTACTTTCATTTCACACAAAATCTTGACTACTTCTTGAAAAGTGCATAAGCCTTCCTCATTTTTCAAGGAGGACATATATATTTTTTTCATTATATGAGGATGGATATAGTCAACGTTTTGCAAATTGTAAGCACTTATTTATTAAAGCCAAATATATCACCATGAAATATCCGAAGTATTTTGAAATACAGATAACACATATTTATACAATTTCAATCAATTACACTATATTATTGAAGAAAGAAGTCTTGGACAGTATCACTAATTTGAATGAATACAAAGCAGTTCTTATTTAGATAAAGTAGTATAGTCATTAAATTTACCACCTGGCCTTTTGTTTCCATTGATTAATGTATGTTTATCCTTTTTCCTCAATCTTAGAATGGGTATTTATCTTGCTCATCTCACTTCAGTCATTTAAAAAACTAGGCCTTGTCAGGATTTATTTTTGTTTCACTTTATGATATGCATTGCTTTCCCTGGAGGTCTTCTTCCACCATCAAATCTGAAATAAAATAAAGAGTTGCTGTACCCTTTTTTTCACATCCCAGTGAATTATGTTTTAATAAAATCCTTGTGAGATTTAACTGAAAAATCTGTGATAGGTAGCTATAGAAGAGACTCTCAAAGTCTTTCTCCTGTCTTCAAGTCACTCTGGGATAAATGGATTTTTTTTTTTCTAGTAGTGGCCATACCAGTCTATCAGTACTTTCTACCCTTTGTATATCTCTAAGACGCCAATCTGCAGAATCAAATAATATCATAGCTTGAAAAGGTCTCAATATATCATCTTAATTTCAAATTGCTTTCTTGTTACATACTATGTTGTACCAGGAGAAAACTGATAGACATTTTCAGATCATGTCTTTCAATCTGCTTTAGGCATATTGACTACTCTGCACATTTTTTCAGATCTATTGTATGCATGATATGTGATAAAATAATATGGTGAAAGTTTGAACATGATTTCCATAAGTTAATTCCTTAAAGCCAGATATTTTCTTGGTTCATATTTTCATTCATGTGGAAGATGTCTCTTCTAGTGACAATCATCAGTCATTCATGCCTGCCTTGTTCTTTTTTTCTTCTTTTTCTTTTTTAATTCATTTATTTATTTTTAGTTTTCAATATTCATCTCCACAAGATTTTGAGTTTCAAGTTTTCTCCCCATCTCTCCCTTTCTCCACCCAAAAACACCATGCATTCTTATTACTCCTTCCCCCAATCTACCCTTTCATCTATCATACCCATCCCTTGCTTTATCCCTATCTTCTCTCTTTTCTTGTAGGGCAAGATAGATTTCTATTCCCCATTACTGTATTTCTTATTTCCCAGTTATATACAAAGACAACACTCAGCATTTGTTCCTAAAATCTTGAGTTCCAACTTCTCTCCATTCCTCCCTCCCCACTCATGCCCACTGAGAAGGCAAGAAATTCAATACGGGCTGTATATGTGCAGTTTTGCTAAAGGCTTCCATAATAGTCATGTTGTGAAATGCTAGCTATATTTCCCTCCATCCTATCCTGCACCTCCATTTATTCTATTCTTTCTTTTGACCTTATTCCTCCCCAAAAGTGTTTACTTCTAATTACCCCCACTCAACTTATCCCCTTCTCCCTTCCTTTCCTGTAGTGTAAGATAGATTTTCACAGCAAATTGAGTGTGCATATTATTCCCTTCTTAAGCCAAATGTGATGAGTGAGCTTGACATTTTCCCCTCACCTTCCCCTTTCCTCTCCATTGAAAAAGCTTTTTCTCATATTTTTTTTTATGAGAGATAATATGACCCATTCCATTTCACCCATTCTCCTCCTGTTATATTTCTCTCTCATCCCTTAATTTTATTTTTCTATATATCATCCCTTCTTATTCAACTCACTCTGTGCCCTCTGTCTCTGCCTGTGTGTGTGTGTATGTGTGTGTACAATCCCACCAACTATCCAAATTTGTGAAAAGTTTCAAGAGTTACAAATATTATCTTTCTATGTAGGAATGTAAGCAATTCAACTTTAATAAGTCTCTTAAGATTTCTCTTTCCTATTCACCTTTTCATGCTTTTCTTGATTCTTGTGTTTGAAAGTCAAATTTTCTATTCAGCTTTGATCTTTTCATCAAGAGTGCTTGAAAGTCCTCTATTTCATTGAATGTCCATTTGTCCCCTGAAATATTATACTCAGTTTTGCTGGGTAGGTGATTCTTGGTTTTAATCCTAGTTTCTTTGACTTCTGGAATATTATATTCCACATCCTTCAATCCCTTAATGTAGAAGCTGCCAGACCCTATGTTATCCTGATTGTATTTCTAAAATACTCAGACTGTTTCTTTCTGGCTGCTTTCAATATTTTCCTCTTGACTTAGGTACTCTGGTATTTGTCTACAATATTCCTAAGACATTTTCTTTAAGAATCTCTTTCAGGAGGTGATTGGGGAATTCTTTCAATATTTATTTTACCCTCTGGTTCTGGAATAACAGGGAGGCAGTTTTCCTTGATAATTTCATGAGAGATGATGTCTAAGCTATTTTTTTGATCATGGCTTTCAGAAAGTCCCATAATTTTTATCTATTATGTCTATCTATATTATTATCTATGTCTATAATTGAATCTATTTCCCAGGTCAGTTGTTTTTCCAATAAGATATTTCACATTATCTTCTATTTTTTCATTCTTTTGGTTTTGTTTTGTAATTTCTTGCTTCTTATAAAGTCATTAACTTTCATCTCCTCCCCTCTAAATTTTAAAGAACATTTTTTCAGTGAGTTTTTGAGCCTTCTTTTCCAATTGGCTAATTCAGATTTTTACAGCATTCTTCTACTCGTTGGCTTTTTGGGCCTCTTTTGCCATTTGGGTTAGTCTATTTTTAAATGTGTTAATTTCATCAACATTTTTTGGGGTCTCCTATAGCAAGCTGTTAACTCACTTTTCATGATTTTCTTGCATGACTCTCATTTCTCTTCCCAATTTTTCCTCCACCTCTCTTACTTGATTTTCAAAATTCTTTTTGAGCTCTTCCATGGCCTGAGACCATTGTATATTCATTTTGGAGGTTTTGGATGCAGAAACCTTGATTTTTATGTCTTCCTTTAATGGTATGCATTGTTCTTCCTCATCTGAAAGGGTGGAAGAAAATACTTGCTCACCAAGAAAGCAACCTTCTATTGTCTTATTCTTTTTCCCTTTTGAGGACATTTTCCCAGCCAATTACTTGACTTTTGAGTTCTTTGTCAAGAGAAAGGTATACTCTGTGGATCTGTAAGTTCTCAGTTACTCCAAGGTGGAACAATCAAAAGAGAGGTATTTACTTCTCTCCTGACCTGCACTCTAATCTGGAAGCAACTACAAGCCCTCTTTTCTGCCCGAGATCTTCAAGTGGGATTCCCTCTCCACAAATACCTCCTGCTCCACCATGCCAGCCAGTCTTCCTCCTCACCCCAGTGCTGCCACTCAGAGATGATAATCAGATCAGCAGCCCAATTCCCCCAGGGTGTTCAGGCCAGGGCTCCAACAATGGAAACTGCAGTTGCCTGGGGCCAGGATTAGACCACTGTGTTCCCTTCTCAAGCACATGAAAGGTCTTTCTCACTGACCTGTGAAGCTGCCTTTGTCATTTGTGGGTTGAAGAATCTGGGAATCTCAGCTGCTGCAGGTAGAGCCTTGAAGCCTGTTCCAGTCCTGTCCTTGCTGAATGGCCAAGGTCAGGCTGCACTCTGCTCCAGGCCCAGTGCAATAGACCTTTCCTGTTGGCCTTCCAACTTGCCTTGGGCTGGAAATCTCTTTCACTGTCGTTTTCTGACTTCTGCTGCTATAGAATTTGTTTACAGTCATTTTTACAGGCATTTTATGGGATGTGGGTAGAAAGCTTCTAGAGCTGTATTTTTCTATTCCAACATCTTGGCCTTGCCCCACCCCTCCTTGTTCTTTTCTAAAACATTCATTTTTTTGACTTCTAAATTATTCCCCCCCCCCATGTAGCCCCTTGTCGTTGTATTGACATTGTATTGTATTGAAAAAAAACAAACAATATGATACATATTATACATCTGAAGTCATGAAAAGCATATATACATAATATCTAATAGCAAAAAAAAGTCAGAAACAATATGCTTCAAATTGCACTCAGAGTTCATCAATTCTGTGGAAAAGAATGGTATTTTTTTTGCTCATGAGTCCTTGGGAATTGTCATGGATCAATGCATTGACCTGAATAGCTAAGTTTTTCACAGTTTATGTTCATTGCTCTATTGTAGTAACTGTACAAAAATATTCCTCTGGTTCTTCCCACTTCACTTTGTGTCAGTTTACATAATACTTCACAGGTTTTCCTAAACCATCCCTCTAGGCATTTCTTATAGCACAATAGTATTCTATCTCATTCATATACCACAACTTGTTCAGCCACTCCCACTTTGATAGACATTCCCTCAGTTTTCAATACTTTGCTACCGCAAAAAAAAAAAAAAAAAGCTACTAAAATTATTTTTGGTGATTTGGATCATTTTCTTTTTCAGATATAGATGTTGAAGTTCTATTGTTGGGTCAGAAGGTATGGACAGATTTACGGCTCTTTGGACATAGTTCCTTCTTATCTTATTCTTTTCCAGAGACTCTTTTCAAGACCTTGTTCATCTACTCTTATGTATTTTTTTTTTTTTGGAGGAGGACAGCAAGGCAATTGACATTAAGTGACTTGCCCAAAGTCACACAGATAGTAAGTGTCAAGTGTCTGAGGCCAGATTTGAACTCAGGTGTTGCTGACTTCAGGGCTGGTGCTCTAACCACTGTGCCACCTGGCTGCATGCTTTGTGTCTTTAATATTCTGTGGATATCAATCTCCTACAAAGGAGGTCTACTATTCTTTCTATTTTTTACATGACCAGTCAACTTCTCTGTCACACACTTTATGGTTTATATCTTTAGAATCAGCTTAGCTTAGAGGACAGAAATCTCACCTCAGAGCCAGAAGACCTGGGCTCATGTCTAGGTTCTGACACACTAAAAGAATATTCATGGGATCCTGAGCAAATCATTTAACTTCTCAGACCTCTAGGCCACTAGAGTACTAAGTTCCAGAAATACCAACTAAATCATGGGACCAACCCCTAGATTTTATTTAAATCATCATTTTATAGCACACTGTAGGCTACTTATCATCATCATTTCCCCTTTACGGATTGAACATAAGTTCAACTACACTTTGAATTATTTGGACATCATGGTGACACATATTTCATAGCCATCTAGTATTACTGAGAGAATATTAATATTAAAACAATATATTCTTAGATTGAGAAGCAGTTTTGTATCATAACAAGTATTACAAAATTTTCAAATGAAATCTAACTCGATTTTTGTGCATTTATTTAACTTTGCACCATAATCATTATTTTCTCCAGTCTGTTCAATATATATATATATATATATATATATATATATATATATATATATATATATATATATATGCACACATCGATATATACTTTGATTGACTAACTCAATAGGCCATCCATCCAAATGCAAGTAGGCAACTCTGTGTGCGTATGTGTGTGTGTGTGTGTGTGTGTGTGTGTGTGTGTATGCACCACCTTATTGATTTTCTTACAAGGATTTTGCTAGAGTAATCTCTTGAGAGGATGTTGACCCCACTGAGTGGGCTTTATAATACCTAGTGGATTAATAGAACCAGGACAATGTCATCCACAAAAGCAGTAGTACCTGGAAGCTTTCACCTTTCACAGAGAATTATGCCTAAATCTTGTGTCTTTTCATGGTACTTACTCTCAACAACGATAATACTAAATTATCATACTTCTCTGTTTTATGTCTCACTTTATGTTGTTAATCAAAGCTTCATCATTATTCATTAATGGCAGAGTAAATGCCAATCATTTTTTGTAAATTATATTTTTGACAATCTCTGTCTTGGTAGAAGCTTTCCATAGTGTCCAGAAACATATGGTAAGAGACATTGTCACAAATTTCATTGTAATGTAAGTATTTACTTTATACATAATATTTGGATGTTCTACCACTCTAGAAACCCTATCAAAAATAGTAAGTTTTTACTTCACATTCAAGAATTGCCTACCCAGCAAAACTGCCTATAATATTTCAGGGGAAAGCAATTTGGGTCTTTCAGCATTCCTGTTCAAAAGATCAGAACTGAAAGAAAAAAAGTGAAATAAAAGATTCAAAAGATGCATAAAAAGCTAAACAGGAAAGAGAAATCATAAGGGATTCAATAAGGTTAAACTGTTTACAGTCTTACATGGGATACTTGTAACTTCTAAGAACTTTCTCTTTATTGGGAAACTGGAGGTTGTATAGGTGTGATGGCAGGGGTATAAACTGATTATGATGGGATAGTATGTAAAAAGATGAAATTAATTGGTAAGAAAGAGAGATGCATTAAAGGAAGGGGAAGAGAGAGATAGGGATTATCTTACATAATAGAGGCATGAAAGAGTTTTTATAGTGGAGAGAAGGTGGGAGAGGTGGGTCAAACTCTTAAATCTTACTATCATCAGAATTGGCTGAAAATGGCATGAACATACCAACTCTAGGGGAAGAAGGGGATAAAAGAAGGGTAGAGGTCTGGTAAAAAGGGAGGGAAAATTGAGGGAACAATAGTCAGAAGCAAAATACTTTTGGGTGTGGACAGGGTGAAAAAAAGAGAGAACAGAATAAATTGAGGAAAGAGTATGGAGGGAAATACACAGTAATTTTATCTTTGAAAAAAATTTATAGCAAATTTCTCTGATAAAGGCCACGTTTCTCACATATACAGAGGAATGTATATATTTATAAGAATCCAAATTTATAATAATCCAAATCATTTCCCAATCTATAAATGGTCAAAGGGTGTGAACAGGAAGTTTTCAGATGAAGTAATCAATGCTAACTACAGTTGTATAAAAATGCTCTAAATCACTACTAATTAGAGAAGTGTAAATTAAAACAATTAGGAAGTACTATCTCCCACCTATGAGATTGGCTAACATGATAGAAAAGGAAAATGATAAAAATTGACACTAATGCACTGAATTGGTTCAACTATTCAGAAGAACAATATGGAACTATGCTCAAGGGGCTATAAAACTGCATAAACTTTGACCCAGACATACCACTAATAGGTCCGAATTTAAAAGAGATAAAAAAACAAAAAGGAAAAAGATATGCATATACAAAAATACTTATATCATCTCTTTTCTTGTGGAAGCAAAGAATTGAAAATTGAGATGTCCATCAATTGGGGAATGGCTGAACTAGTTGTAAATGATTGGGATGGAATACTAACATACTGTAAGAAATTACAAGCATGATGCTTTCTGAAAAACCTTTAAAGATTTTACTGATCCAAAGCGAAGTAAATACAATTGGAAGAATGTTGTACACAATAACAAGAATAATATATGATTATAAACCATGGATAACTTAACTATTCTCAGCAATATAATGATGCCAGACAATTCTGGAGGAATTAGAATGAAAAATGTTATCTACTTCCAGAGAAAGAACTGATGAAGTCTGAATGAAGATTGAAGAATATTTTTAACTCTCTTTATGTCTCTCTGTCTGTTTCCCTGCCTCTGTCTCTCTGTCTTTCTTTTCTTATTTTCTTTCACAATATGACTAATATGGAAATTATGTGAAAATCTACCTTCTCTAACAAAGATAACCCAAGATGCTCATGATGAAAAGTGCTTTCCAACTCGGGAAGAAAAAGTTATGTATTCTACATTTAGAATGAAGCATACTTTTTTAAACTCTATTTCTGTGTGTTTGTATTTTATTTTGCATCATGGACACTTTGGAAATAAGTTTTTACATGACTTCGACAGATCCAGAAAATGTTTTTGATAAGTCACAACACCCATTCCTATTAAAAACACTAGAAATCATAGGAATCAATGGAGTCTTTCTTAAAATTCTATGTAGCATTTATCTAAAACCAAGAGTAAGCATTTTATATAATGAGGATAAACTTGAAGCTTTCCCAATAAAACCAGGGGTTAAGAAAAGATGCCCATTATCAACACTATTACTCAGTGTTTTGTTAGAAATTTTAGCTATGGAAATAGGATAAAAAAGAAATTTAAAAATAAAAAAGGCAACGAGGAAACAAAAATATCACTCCTTGCCGATGATACGAAGGTATACTTATACAACTCTAAAGAATCAGCTTTAAAAAAAACTAGCTGAAACAATTAACAATTTTAGCAAAGTTGCATGACCTAAAAATATACTCACATAAATCAATATACCATTTCTCTATATTACCAACAAAACTCAGAACTAAGAGATAGAAAGAGAAATTCAATTTAAAATAACTTTAAACATTATAGAATATGTCAGTCTACTTGTGAAGATATATCCAGGGATGATATGAACACAATTACAATTAACAATTTGGGAAATATTATTTGTTCATGGGTAGGTTGAAGCAATATAATAAAAATGACAATTCTACCTAAGTTAATTTACTTATTTAGTGATATACCAATCAAACTGTCAAAGAATTGTTTTATAGTGCTAGAAAAAATAGTAACAAATATCATATGGGATTAAAAAAAGGTCAAAGAATGTCAAGGGAATCAATGAAAAAAAAAATGAAGGAAGGTGACCTAGCAGTACCTGATTTCAAATTATATTACAAAGTGGTTATCATGAAAAAAGTCTAGTAGCGATTAGAAATACAGTGGTGAATCAGGGGAATCAATTAGGTATAGACAGTAACAATAAACCAGTGTAATCTATTGACCAAAAGCATTTAGGTGACTGGTCCAGGGTCACACAGATAGTAAGTAACTGAAGTCATGTTTGAACTACATTGTTCCTGACTCTAGAACCTATATTCTACCAACTGCACCATCTAACTGCCTCCCAAAAGTAGGAACAAGCTTTAGGATCTGTTGAGATCTCCAATAAAGATTGCAAATGCCATTTAGTCTTAAATGACATGTTAAATGTTAAAATTTAAGTTAAAAAATTCTATATATTTAACCACACAGCTGTATAACTACTGAAACAGGAACACTTGATAATAGATTATCTAAACTCAGAAGGGAAAAAAAAAATGTTAAGGAACCATTTCTCCAAGCCCACATGATTCAGTATTCCATTATACTCAAATTAAAGTGTGAAGGGTTACTTGTAAGTATGAGATTATGTGCTAATTAAATCCATTGTGTACAACACTGAGAATGCATTTTTAGTGTTAAAGCTACTTAATGGTCCAATGCATTAGTGGCAAAGACAAAGTTTGAGGAAATGTATCCTGTTAATCATAGTAATGACCAATGGAATGGCAATGGTATGACATTTTGAATTTTTTAATATAATAGATTTTCTAATGTAGTATCTGTGATAGTGTGAAGGTATTAATCTTTAATTAGCATAATTTATGTAATTTTATGATATGATTTTATAGTTAACATTAGAAAAGCATTGTGTTAAAATATTTATGAATTTGGAGTTAGGTCTGTGTTCTAATTCCATCTCTCTGATATTTCTTTCTGTTGTTTGTCCTTTCTCAAAGAGGATCAAGACATCAGGAAGGTGATGCCATGACTTGCCAGTTAATTGGATTTAAGTGAGAGAGGGTAGTGCAAAGTCACCACCCCCTCTGGACACCCAACTACCCTCCACTGGAGACCCAACTGGACAGTTTCAGTTAGGCAGTACAGTTCCTTCTCTCCTCTCCTCTCCTCTCCTCTCCTCTCCTCTCCTCTCCTCTCCTCTCCTCTCCTCTCGTCTCCTCTCCTCTCTTCTCCTCTCCTCTCTTCTCCTCTCCTCTCTATTCTTCTCCTGTCCTCTGCTCCCCTCTCTGCTCCTCCAGAGCTATCTGGGCAAGATATATATCAGGACAACCGCAGATGGCCCCTGGAGACAATGGGAGACCATGGTCTTTTTAATCTACAGTCTTTCTCAGTTCTGAGAAAAGAGGAGAGGAGAGGAGAGAATTTGCATTACCCAACTGGAACTTGTCAATTGATTCCCCAGTGGGGTAACTTGTACTACTCACAGATTGTTGTCTGTCCTTAATTCTCAAATAGAGCCATGATATCAAGAAGGTGATGCCATAGCTTGAAAATGAATTAGAAAACTATGCAAAGTCACTATCCTCAATTTGCCTTCCAGACATATCTGGCTGCAGTAGCAAGACAGAGATCAGGATAACTGGAGATGGCCACAGATGCAATAGGAGACTTTGGCCTTTTTAAACTAAGGTTTTCCTAAGTCTCAGTTTTACTGAAGCAATGCCCAGTCAGTGATTAAGGCGAGGTAAAGAATGACTAGACTCTTCTACCTTGTCAAAAAAATATTCAGTCTGGGAGGGGAAGACTAACTAAGCTACTGAATACAGCAAAGGCATTAAATCTCTCTGGGTCTCTGATCAACTATCTATGATTATTCACTAAATTAGAACATAAGGATAGAATTAAATACACATAAAGGTGTATATGTGTATACACATGTGTATATATGTATTTGTGTTTATGGATAGCTAGATAGATATACATACATACATATAGAAACATATATACATATAGACACAAATATGTATGTGTCTGTGTTTATATAAATAGATAAACATACACATAGACAGACAGATAGATAGATAGATAGATAGATAGATAGATAGATAGATAGATAGATAGATAGATAGATAGATAGATATCACATTTCATTTTTAGCTATCATGATATAGAAGAAATCATATTGGAATTAGAGTCAGATGACATGAGTTTGAGTCCTAGCAGTAATGTTTAATAACTTTATGATTCTGGAGAAGATATTTAATTTCTCTGCAAATGTTTTCTCTGTTAAATGTGGTTAAAGACTACATTGCACACAACATCATTCCAAGGAAAATAAGTTTTAACATTGAAGTATAGTACAAGAGTGACCTATCATTGTTATTTTTAAATATGGCCTATTCTTTGGGGGTAATCAGAGCAATGACAGTTGCACACAGATCATAGAACTCATACAATTAAACAGAAAAACTCATTTAGTGCATTTATGGAAACTTCTTCAAGTAGAAGAGAAATATGTAGTCTCAGTATCGGTAAAAGGAGCAGGATAGGACCATATCACATACAATCTGAAAGGGACCTTAGAGGCTTTCTCTTGCAAACTCCCTTATTTTACAGATGAGCTGAGTGAGTCTCAGAGATTAAATGATTTACCAAAATGTCACATGGAAAATACATTGTATAGCTATACTTTAAACACAAGTAATCTGATGCCAGTTCTACAGTCCTTGCTACTACAGATGTCAACCTACCAATATAGATTTTAAATGTCAGCTTTTGGTATAATTTAAGAGAACCATTGATGTTATGCTGTGATATCTAACAAGGGCCATGATTTTCATGGACATTCAAGTCAAGTCATGGTCCCTAAGGAAAACTGCAAAATAGTAAAGATTTATCTTTATTGGCTTCCAGTAAGCACTATTTCTATAAAACTCTCCTACCTCTCTGCAAAATCACCTCTTTATAATATCCCATACAATCACTGAGGTACAAAGCACTGCTGACAAGTGAATATTCTCATGAGAAGAACAGACCTAGAAAAATCATAAGACCAAAGGATGAGTGAAGGAATTTACAGAATTTCTGGTGCCAAATTCTTTTTTTTTAAATTTATTTAACTTTTAACATTTATTTTCACAAAATTTTGGGTTCCAACTTTTCTCCCCATTCCTCCCCTCCCCCCACCCCAAAACACCAAGCATTCTGATTGCCCCTATCACTAATCTGCCCTCTCTTCTATCATCCCTCCCTTCCCTTGTCCCCATCTTCTCTTTTGTCCTGTAGGGCCAGATAACTTTCTGTATCCCATTACCTATATTTTTTTATTTCCTAGTAGCAAGAACAATACTCAACAATTGTTCCTAAAACTTTGATTTCCAACTTCTCTTCATCCCTCTCTCCTCTCCCATTCCCTCTGGGAAGGCAAGCAATTCAATATAGGCCATATCTGTGTAGTTTTGCAAATGACTTCCATAATAGTTGTGTTGTATAAGACTAACTATATTTCCCTCCATCCTATCCTGCCCCTCATTGCTTCTATTCTCTCTTTTGATCCTGTCCCTCCCCAAGAGTGTTGACTTCAAATTGCTCCCTCCTCCCACTGCCCTCCCTTCCATCATCCCCCCCCACCCTACTTATCCCCTTCTTCCCCACTTTCCTGAATTTTAAGATAGGTTTTCATACCAAAATGAGTGTGCATTTTATTCCTTCCTTTAGTTGAATGTGATGAGAGTAAGCTTCATGTTTTTCTCTCACCTCCCCTCTTTTTAACTCCCCTGAAAAGTCTTTTGCTTGTCTCTTTTATGAGAGATAATTTGCCCCATTCCATTTCTCCCTTTCTCCTCCCAATATATTTCTCTCTCACTGTTTAATTTCATTTTTTAAAGATATGATTCCATGCTATTCAATTCACTCTGTGCTCTCTGTCTCTCTCTCTTTGTGTGTGTGTGTGTGTGTGTGTGTGTGTGTGTGTAATCCCACCAACTACCCAGATACTGAAAAGTTTTGAGTTACAAATATTGTCTTTGCATGTAGGAATGTAAACAGCTCAACATTAGTAATTCCTTTATGACTTCTCTTTCCTGTTTACCTTTTCATGCTTCTCTTCATTCTTGTGTTTGAAGGTCAAATTTTCTTTTTAGCTCTGACCTTTTCATCAAGAATGCTTGAAAATCCTCTATTTCATTGAAAGACAATTTTTTCCTCTGAAGTATTATACTCAGTTTTGCTGGGTAGGTGATTCTTGGTTTTAGTCCTAGTTCCTTTGACTTCTAGAATATCCTATTCCATGCCCTTCTATCCCTTAATGTAGAAGTTGCTAGATCTTGTGTTATTCTGATTGTATTTCCACATTACTTGAATTGTTTCTTTCTAGCTGCTTACAATATTTTCTCCTTGACCAGGGAACTCTGGAATTTGGCCACAATATTCCTAAGAGTTTCTCTTTTGGGATCTCTTTCAGGAAGTGATTGGTGCATTCCTCGAATACTTAGTTTGCCCTCTGATTCTAGAATGTCAGGGCAGTTTTCCTTGATAATTTCATGAAAGATGATGTCTAGGCTCTTTTTTTTGATCGTGGCTTTCAGGTAGTCCCATAATTTTTAAATTGTCTCTCCTGGGTCTATTTTCCAGGTCAGTTGTTTGTCCAATGAGATATTTCACATTATCTTCCATTTTTTTTTCATTCTTTTGGTTTCATTTTGTGATTTCTTGGTTTCTCATAAAGTCATTAGCCTCCATCTGTTCCATTCTAATTTTGAAAGAACTATTTTCTTCAGTGAACTTTTGAACCTCCTTTTCCATTTGGCTAATTCTACTTTTTAAAGCATTCTTCTCCTCACTGGCTTTTTGAACCTCTTTTGCCAATTGAGTTAGCCTGTTTTTCAGGGTGTTATTTTCTGCAGCATTTTTTTGGGTCTCCTTTAGCAAGGTGTTGACCTGCTGTTCATGCTTTACCTGCATCTCTCTCATTTCTTTTCCCAGTTTTTCCTCCACCTCTCTAATTTGATTTTCAAATTCCTTTTTGAGCTCTTCCATGGCCTGAGCCCATTGAATATCTATTTTGGATGTTTGGGATACAGAAGCCTTGACTTCCATGTCTTTCCCTGATGGCAAGCATTGTTCTTCCTCATCAGAAAGGATGGGAGGAGATATCTGTTCACCAAGAAAGTAACCTTCCAGGTGTTGTTTTTTTTCCCCTTTTTTGAGCATTTTCCCAACCAGTTACTTGACTTTTGGGTCCTTTGTCAAGGGCAGGGTATACTCTGGGAATCTGTGAGATCTCAGTTCCTCTGAGGTGGCACGATCAAGAGTGTACTTGTCTGGATGCAGGTAAGGATTTTTGTGCCCAGAATCTTAGCAGATACCTCTCCACAACCACTTGGCCTCCAGTTCTGCTAAGTCATCACTGGGGGCTGGCTTTCAGATAAGCTTGATGGGCAGGGCCACCATTCAGTGTGAGATAAAGACCAGCGCTGCCAGGACCTCCACCCAGGGCTGAGGTAAGAATCAGCCCTTCTATGCCCCCAGGGGTTTTTGCACTCCAACAGTGGAGCTTCCATATGGGCTGCTGTGCTCTCTCTGTGGCCACTGCCTGCTGCCAGAGCTATGGGAAAGACCTTTTCCCTTCCTGGCCAGCTGATGAAACGCTGTCACTGACCTTTGGCATCTGTGGGTTGAGGGATCTGAATATCTGCTGCTGGGACTGGAGATTCCACCCCCAAGGTGTCTTCCTCCCAGAGTCTCATAGCACTGCTCTACACGGCCAAGGCTGGGCTGGGCTCTGCTCCATGTCCAGCGCAACCTACATTTCTGTGGGCTTTTCAGGTCACCAAATCTCCTCCACTCTGTTGTTCTCCACTTCTGCTGCTCCAAAATTTGTTGAGAGTCCCTCTCCACAGGCATTTTATGGGCTATGGGGAGAGACCCTGTGTAAGTGTGTCCTTCTAGTCCACCCTCTTGACTCTGCCCCCTCCCTAATTCTTAATTAATAGATAAAAAAACTGAAGCCCCAAAGAGATTGTGATCTGTCCAAGATCTTCCATAATAAAGGACAGAAAAGTGTTTTTGTTCACCATTTTTATTTGAAATTTTCAGTTCCAAATTCTATCCCTTCCTTTCTCCTTTTCTTTTGTCCCCCCTCCTTGAGACAGTAAGCAAGCAGATATAGGTTACAAGTGTGCAGTTATGTATAATATTTCCCTATTAGTCATTTTTCATAAGAAGACTCAAAGGAAAAAAATGAAAGAATGTGAAAAATAGTATGCTTCAGTCAGTATTCAAACTATCTCTGGAGGCAGATAGTATGCTTCATCATTAATCTTTTGGGATTGTCTTGGATCTTTCTATTGCTGAGAATAACTGAAGTCATGCTGTTATTGGTACAATGGCCTCCGGCTTCTATTCACTTCACTGTGCATTGGCTGATGTAAGTCTTTCCAGGTTTCCTGAAACCATCCTATTCATCATTTCTTATAATACAATAATATTTCACTACAATCATTACAACATCACAAAAAGATTTAAACCCAGGACCTTTGACTCCATATGTAGCTTCCCCTACTGTACCACAATAGAATACCAGAATCTCCAGAATACTATAGTAACCACTAACCACTACCAACAAATATATGTGTGTATATATATATATATATATATATATATATATATATATATATATATATACACACACACACACACACACACACACACACACATATACATATATGTATATGTACACATGTGTGTATATATATAAATACATATACAGACAGACAGACAGATAGAGAGATAGATAGATTGCACCAACCCTGAAACTCCTATCTCCTTTGTATATTCTGGTCCTGGGGCCCCAACCTCAGATTAGAGAGTGTATAGAGCTTTTTGTAGATCATTCATGGAGGGTACCAAAGGCAGCCATCTAATCATTTCCAGTCCACTGCATTCTTAACTTCTTCATGCCCTATAAGAATATCCACCCATCTCTTTTTCAGTTACTTTTTTATGTATTCATTTCCCCAATTAGACTGTGAACTCCTTGAGGGCAGGGAATGTCTTTAGTATTCATTTGCATTCCTAAGGCTTAGCAAAAGGACTGGCTCATACTAGTCATTTAATGCTTGTTAGTTGACTGTGTGTGTATATGGGGCAAACTGATTTTATTTTGCTCTAAAAATATAAAAGTAAAACCCACTAATCAATGTACTAAGTATCACTAATGTCATGGTGTTTTAGGGCCCTAAATATGTATTCAATCAAACAGTAAATCCATAGTGCTGTCACTCTTATAGTTTTACTAAATACTGGAGATATAAAGAGAAAAATGAAACAGTGGTTGCCTTAAAGGATAATAAATTCTACCTTATCTTCCAGGGTCTTGGAATCAAAATCCAATTTGTTTCTTACTAGTCTGGCTATTAGTTGAAGTTTTGTCACTCTTATTTCATTAATTTATGCTATCTTTCTCTGAAATTATAATGTTACTTTTGTTCATTATTTTCTTTTAAGAATTTTATTTAAATTACCAAGCATTTATACCTACATCCCCTCACTGAAACTGAATTTTAAAAGAGAAAGGAAAAATAAAAGTCTCTTAGTAAATATGAGTAACAAGTGAATTAATTTTTGTCATTTTACATATCTAAAAATGTATGTCCTACTCCGCATTTTTAGTCTATTATCTATGTCAAGATACTAGCTCTATATATTCTACTTATGTGAACTGGGACAAGTAAGTTATCCTCTCTGGATTTCAGTTTCCACATCCACAAAATGTAAGTTTTGGCCTAGATGGTCTATAATGTACTTTTTAGTTTTAAGTCCACGGTCCTATATTTTGTTTTGTTTTTACACTTTTAAAGTTTTGAATTCCAAATTTTATCCCTCTCTATCTACCCTTCCCCCTCCCTGAGATGGTAAGCAGTCTGATACAGGTGCAATTATGTAGAACATTTTCATATTTGTCATTTTGTACAAGATTCGAATAAACTGAAAAAAAATGAAAGTGAAAAATAACGTTTCCATCTGTATTCATTCAATTTCAGGTCTTTCTCTGGAGGCAAATAGTGTCCTTGATCATTAGCCCTTTGAGATTGTCTTGGATCATTGTATTGATAAGAATAGGTAAGTCACTCTCAGTTCTTCATCACACAGTATTGGTATTATTCTGCACAGTGTTCACTTCATCGTGCGTCAGTTCATATAACTCTTTCCAGGATTTTTTGAAATCATCTTGCTTGTCACTTCTTTTAGCACAATAACATTCCCACAGCTTTTTAACCATTCCATAATTAATGAGGATTTTGATTCTCAATTGTAAGCCACCACAAAAAGAAGTGTTATAAATATTTTTGTATAAAAATATTTTATCCCTTTTTTTGGATGTATTTGAAATACAGACTTAGCTGACAATGGTATTGCTAGATCAAATGTTATGTAAGGTATTATAGCCTCTGGAGCATAATTCTATATTGCTCTCCAGAATGGTTGGATCTTTTCACAATTCCACCAAAAGTGTGTTAGTGTCCCATATCCCGTCCAAAATCTAACATTTTTCTTTTTTGTCATAGTAGCCAATCTGATAGGTATGAGTTGGTTCATCAGAGTTGCTTTATTTTACATATCTCTAATAAATAGTTATTTAGAGTATTTTTATATGACTACAGATAGTTTTAATTTCTTCATCTGAAAATTGCCTGTTCATATCTTTTGACCATTTATCAACTGGGGAATGATATGTATTCTTTATAAATGTGACTCAGCTCTCCATATATTTGAGAAATGAGGCCTTTATCAGATACTTGTTGCAAAAAAGTTCCCTAGTCTTCCACTTTCTTTAAAATTTTGGTTGCATTGGTTTTATTTGTGCAAAAATTTTAATATACATATCAAAATTATCTGTTTTACATTTTGTAGTACTCTCTATATCTTCATTGGTCCTAAATTTTTCTGTTATCCGTAAATCTTATCTATGGTCCTATGTTACTATAATTTCATATTCATTTTTAGTAAACACAAATAATTTTAGATAAAATGTAAAGGGAATGATATTATGCAGTGTTGTTTCAGTCATTTTTCAATTGTATCTGACTATTTGTGACCATATTTTGAGCATCTTGGCAAAAATATTAGAGTGGCTTGCCATTTTCTTTTCCACTTCATTTTAAGATGAGGAAACCAAGATAAACAGGGTCAGTCAGCTAAGAAGTATTAGTGAGTGAAGCAGGATTTGAACTCACAAAGAGGAGTCTTCTTGACTCTTCTCCAAGCACTCTATCCATTGAGTAAGATATGATAAAAGAGAGAATTAAACAAAAATCTTGAATAGTATATACTGTCAACAATAAAGTGAGCAGAACTAGAAAATAATTTGTAAAAAGAGAGCACAGTTAAGAAGAAAAATCACTTTCAATGAATTAAAAATTTTGATCAAGGAAATAATGAACACTGTATCCAGAGGACTATATGATGAAACATGTTACCTACCTCTTAACAGAGAGGTGATATACAAAAAGGCAAATATATACATTTTAGGCATGGTCATTGTATATATTTATTTTGCTTCATTGCATGTTTTCACATGTCTCTTTTTCTCAGGTTTTTAACTGGGAAGGGAAATCAAGGAAGGAGTTAATTAACAATAGTGATGGATTCCAATAGAGGGCCATTTTAATATTTTTTTAGATGTGACAAGAAAGTTGGGAAGCATAGATAGTAAGCATTTACTACATACTTTAAAAATCTGAGGGGTATGAAAAGAAGCTAAATTTATTCTATGCATGTATACACTTTTTAAGCATGTTTCAATTTATTATAAAATATCAAAATATTTAGAAAGCTTATCTAAGTATTTAAATTTTTATTAATCAATAGTATGCCATATGAATTCACTGAATATATGATGTCAGAATAATTTTATTGGAATATAAACTCATTGAAACCAGGGATGGTTTCCTTTTCTCTTTGTACTGAGTCTCAGAAAAGTGCTTTGCAATACAATCTCTTACTAAACACATGTATCAATGAATTGCAGCTCCTTATTTGTTAGGGTTTTCAAAATGGAAGATTAGGTTGATGTCATCTGTTTTAGCACAACATATCTGAAAATGTATGCCTCGTTCTGTACATAGAATTCAGCACATTTTTGCTGAGATGTAGGAGGCATGTTTTACTATTCTGAAGAGAATATGTATGACAAATTAAAGAAATTTTTCTATAGCCCATAAACATTTTTATCCTTTTTTTAAGAAAAAGTATTTTTTTTTAGTTCTGGGACGTATTCTCTGATATATTCTCTGTCTTCCTCTGTAGTCACATTTGCATTCATAAAAACAATTACATAAAATGTGTTATTTTAATCTTGAGAATTCTTCATAGACTTGTAGAACATCAAAGTTGGAATGGAATTCAGTACCCATCTAAAATCAACATATCCAAAAAGAATCCTTACTCTAAGATTAATCAAGACCTAGCTCCAACTTCTAATTATGTCTTGAGGCATTCCATCCTAATTTTGGATAGCTATATATTCAGAATTTGTTGTCACTTTATTTTTCTTTGTTTTGCTTTTCCCAACATCGTCTAAATATTTTTTCCTTGGAAACTTTTATCTGTTACTCAAAGTTCTTCTGTCTAGGTTCACAACCATCAAAAAATCTAAAATCTCTTCCATGAAAGATTTTGTGAAATCCTTGAAGATACCTATTATTTTCTTCCCAAATCTTGTAGTTGTCCATGCTAAACACCAGTTCATTTAAGTGATTCATTTATTTGGACCCTTTGCCATCCTGGTTTTCCTTCTTGGAATACTGTCTAGTTTATCAATATCCCTCCTAAATTGTACTACACAGAAAGAACACAATACTACAGATATGGTCTGAGTCAAAGGGACTATCAGCTATTTATTTCTGGAAAATATACTACTCAATACAGCTAAAGATCATAGTTCTTTTGACTGGCACATCATACTGCAAACTCTTATAGACCTTGTAATCCATTATAACCCCCAAGATCTTTTTCTGAATAATTGGTAGCTAGCAATGCCTCCTCCTTGTTTTACATGTGTGAATTGAGTGAACCTTTCTTTGCCCCACTTCTGTGACCTTCATCCATCCAGGTTATACCTTACTATTTAAGGGATAAAAAGAGGAGTTTAGTAAAAAGACTACATTACTATTATTGATCATTATAAATTCTGAAACAAGCTTTTATTGTCAGTTGTTTCTCCACATTTCAATATGTTCTATTCATATTTTTCCATTTATACTCTGGTACTGTGGGGAAACTAGTTGAAAAAGTAGATAAAGCACTGGGCATGGAAACAGGAAGATTCATATTCCTGAGTTCAAATCTGGCCTCAGGAACTTGCTAGCTGTGTGATCTTGGGTAAATGACTTAACCCTGTTGGCCTCAGTTCTTTGTCTCTAAAATGTACTGAAGGAAGAAATGACAAACCACTCCAGTATCTTTGCCAAGAAAACCCCAAAATGGGATCATGAACAGTTGGACACAGCTGAAATGTCTGAACGGTAGCAACACTTTGGCACAATCTGAATTCACATAACTAATGTGCTTAATTATTTCTTTCAATTCTTAAGCTTTATTATAG
The DNA here is from genome assembly GCF_028372415.1 of Notamacropus eugenii. Taxonomy (NCBI): domain Eukaryota; kingdom Metazoa; phylum Chordata; class Mammalia; order Diprotodontia; family Macropodidae; genus Notamacropus; species Notamacropus eugenii. Next base: position 88,825,844 of record NC_092877.1, on the reverse strand, counting down.
CCACGCTGAAGAGTAGTTGACAGCAAGAGAGACAAGAAGAGAAAAATACATAATTTCTTTCCCAATATAGATTTCAAGTGCCAGAACTCAATTCAATGTAACAGACTTCAATCAAAATCTCCTTTTGTGAAGGCTTTTGTGTTTTACATCCAAAGTGTATAGTTCAATTAACCTTATTTATTTCATAACCTTCTTATTTTATAGTACCAAAATGAAGAATTAACTTATCATTAACTCCAGAAGATCCCCTCTTTATATTAAAAGTCAGCACATTCTTGTAAACAAAGTGATTAAATCCAGCAGCAGGAACAATTTGGGCTCCTGGATCACTGAGAAAACCCTTCCCTGCCACTGCCCCTTTTTATTAACAGTTCAGATGTAAGTGATGTGAGAAAACAACTGTGAAATTAAGATCTACATGGTAGACATAATTTTGTTGCTCTGATTTTTCTCCATGTTCCATGTACTTTTGAGAAGATAAAAATAAATTTATCATTAGACCAGTTTTCATACATTTTCCTAACCAACCAAGAGGGCAAACTGTTCACCATGATAGCAGATTAACTCAATGGTCCCCATAATCTTGTATAATATGTGTGCTATATTAGCGGTAGCATAAGAGTGGCAGTTCTGATTGTCAAGGAGCTCAGACTAGCTCTTCTATTTTCAGAAACAACTGTCACATGGGGGACATTGATCATTTTGGCAAATTTGGTCCCCATATAGCCTCTTTGGCTCCTGTGTTTTAAGTCTCTGGCTTTCCCCATCTAAAAACGATGTTTTTTTGGTAAAACCAGAGAATGAATGTTTCCAATGTCATATATAATTGAATCCCTTATCTATCATATTTTACACCAAGCAGAAAAAATAGAAAATAACAATTAATATTTCTTGAGGTTTGAAGAATTGATAGCTAAAAATATGTATGTTTTTCAGAACTCACACAATGAAAAAATGACATTCTGATTTTTCTCATGGAGCTCCACACAATGATATCCTGCCTAACTTCTGTAAATTGTAGCTTTTTGCTGACATTACTCATGAAAAGGAGGAAAAGGGTTGTGTGGGAAGAGATGAGAAAGTAGTCAAAAGAATAAAAAACTTGCAACTGAATTTTGGATTTCTTGGCTTCTTTTCATTTATAGGAAAGTGGTACCTCGTAGTCCTTCCATGTTATCTATAGCCTTCCCCTCTTTAACTCACTTTTCTCTGAATGTAGACAATTCTATTCTTTGTGGAAAGTGGCTATTTAGCATGCATTGCTAAACTGGCATAGATGAAATATTAAATAACAACCTGGAAAGTCTCCAGAATGTTGGGTACATCCTCTATGGATCCTGTTTGAAAGAACATAGATAAGAATTACACAGAATGAGAAGGGATGGATCTTTTGTTATTGCTGTCATTACAAGGAGTACTTGCATTCATGAGACCATGAATTCATCAAGAATATAATAATAAGAATATGATCAAGAATAAGACTGTATTGTGTAAAATATTCAGTTGTCTGCCAAATCAAGAAAAGGAACACATTACTTCAATTTGTCATTTAAACATAGGCCATTCAGGGCAGTGTTAGAATATCACTTGCAAAAGTTCAAATGATAATGACTAGATATGAAGCTAAATCAGTTAGGTTCAAATTATCTCTGCTATGTATTAACTATGTGATCCTGGGCTCCACTTCTCCCGGATTAAGACATCAAAGGTGTTGAACTGGAAGGAACCTTATAGATTTTTCTAATCCAAGCCCCTTGTTTAAAAATAGGGGGGACAACATGTAAATAACAAGGTAATAAAAGATATATATATATATGTATATACAGATAGATAGATAGGTAGATAGATAGATAGATAGATAGATAGATAGATAGATAGATAGATAGATAGATAGATAGATATGGAAAGAAAGCAATACATACCTGCAGAGAACAGGAAAGGTCTGCTATCAGAGTGAGTATCTGAAGTGATTCTTGAAGGAATTTAGGGAAGTCAACAGGTAAATTTAAAAGTATCAGAGATTCCAGACATGGAACATCACTAGTGAAATGCATCAAGATAGGAGATGAAATTTCCAGTGTGAATAACACCAAATGTGCCAGTATAAGTAAGTGGAGATAAGGAAACTGAGGTCCAGAGATGTTAAGTTCCTTATCCAGGCTCACACACATGGTAAGTTATAGGACTGAGATTCAAATGAAGATTTCCTGATTTCATAAATAGTTACCAGTTGGAAATTGGTAATACCTATGCAGAAATGTATGTAGATGTGCACACATATACACGTGTAGTTTTATGTTCCTTCTCTTTTCTTTATCTCTCCTACCTCTTCTCTTCTTCCATTTCCCCTCTCTTCATTTTAACCCTTTCTTTTCTTCCTCTGTCGCCATCTGTTCTTCTCCCCCACTCTCCTCCTCCTTCTGTCTCTATGAGGGTCTCTCTTTGAATCACTCTCACTATCTTTCTCTTTCCTTCTTTCTTTCTTTCTTTCTTTCTTTCTTTCTTTCTTTCTTTCTTTCTTTCTTTCTTTCTTTCTTTCTTTCTTTCTTTCTTTCTTTCTTTCTTTCTCTCTCTCTCTGTCTCTTTCTCTCTGTCTGTCTGTATCTGTCTCTTTCTGTCTCTGCCTCGCTCTCCCCATCTATAAGGTTTTGAGTACTGAAAAAAATATCTTGTGACTGCAGTTGAATTTCTGACTAAACATGGAAAGAACAATATATTTCTATGTAGCAGTTATGTTTTTTTCATGCCACTCAACATTTGATGGAGAATTAGTCCGGGGAGTATACAACAGAAGCAAAAATGGAAATAAGGCACTCATCAATTCAGTTTCACCAAAAGTTAAGCTACACATTTTATTTGTTAACTCTCCTTCAACTACTGTCACTATTTTAGTAAAATCAATAAAATTCATTAAAATGAATAATAGAAATCAATATTGTTTTTCCCCCTGGTGACATATTGTTTATTTGTGAATTTAAAGTGGACTTATTATGATATTGTGTTGATGAAATGTAACAAATTATTTTAACTCATATTATTCAAAAATTCAATCTATATGATTAGATTAAAAAATCTTTGAGAATGACCCAGTTAAAGAGTATAATTACCAAAACACAGAATAAAATTAGCTAAATTGGATGTGCACAAGAATGCATTAATTCAACCTAGATGAAATGCAATGTGATGAAATAAATATTCTTTTTTGTATATGTTTTTATTTGCTTACCAAAAAAGAAAGGGCTGATAATGTTACTTAATCACAGAATCTCAGATTTGGAAGTTAATATAGAAACTACATGGTTTAAGCCAGAGTTGCAAATATCTGATCTGTGTACAGGCCACAAGACTTCCAAGTTTGACTGAAACCAGACTAAAACATAACTGGAAAAAATTTAAAAAAATTAATAAAAATTAAATAAAATACAGATAAAATTACATGTTAAGAGAGTAATTATGCAGCTTACCTGGATCCTTAATGGCCCCCAGTTCTATTTGAGTTTAACATCACTGGTCCAAACCCAATCTGAAAAAATAGAATCCCTAGTTCAATACACCTGAATGTTCATACAGTTTTTGCTTGAATAAATTCCCCAGAGGCAGCCCATTTTACTCTTGAATAGCTATCATTTTTAGGAATGATTTTTTTTTCTCCCTTGACATCAAGACTTTTTAAACTTCTGTCCATTGTTTTTGCTTCTGACCTCATGGGTCAAACAGAATAACTCTCATGCTGTCCTCCCTGACATAATGATCATTCAAATATTTGTTAAAAATTATCATACTCATCCTAACTTTTTTTCTTTTCCATGCTAACTTTTCTACTGTTAACTAATCTTGAATTTGGAATCTACTAACACTTCCATATTTTTTCAAGACATGCTTCTTTCCAAGAGATGCCCAATCTTATATTTGTGAAACTGATTTTTTAATCCAAGTATAATAGTTTTTATATTGTTCCTATCGAACTCGATCGCACTAGATTCAGCCTAGTATTCTAGCCCAGGGGTTGGTATGGTTAGAAAACAAAATCTGACCACTGCAAGACTGTTTAATGGCCTGTGAGTTAAGTATGGTCTTTACATTTTTAAATATAATAACCTTTATTCAGAAATGCTAAAAAATATTCCCTAGGGTTGCACAAAAAAAGGCAGCTGGCCAAATTTGGCCTTTGGGCCAAATAAACTTCTACTCTGGCCTATCAAGATCTTTTGAAATCTTAAATTTACCATCCACTGTGCTAGATATTCCTTTCAGGCAATTTGATAAAAATACATCCATGTTTTATTACATATAATTGGTAAAAAAAATTATTACCAGCACAGAGTCAAATACAAGAAACTAGGGTCACTCCTGCCTGAATCTCAACCCAAGTTAACATCAAACTACTAATAATTATTTTAGTCTTGTCATCCGCTACTTCTAAATGCATATAATTATGTTGCTATCTCCCCATTTTCCCCATAAGAAGTATGAAATCTTTAATTAAACAGTTTGCTAAAGTCTAGGTAAAATACATCTCCACTACCACATTGAATTATAGCCACCATGTAGAAAAGTGGGAAAAATCAGTTTGGTATGACCTGTCCTGGATGAAACTATCTTGCCTTTTTGAAATCTGTAGATTTTTATTCACTCATTCTTTAGTAATCAATCATTGAATTATATCAGGAATTTTATTCAGGTTCTACTCCTGATTTGAAGACTGTCATTGTTTGTTTGTTTTTTAATTAAGATATTCTGCTTTTGTCCAATACTGTGGTATCTCTTCTGTGATCTTTCACATATCATGGATGCTCTATTAGCAATCATCTTTGCATGATTTTTCTTTACTTGAGGAGGTCATTTATTGGGACCATGTGATTTGAATTCATCAAGTAGTACCTCCAGGAGATGTCTTCCTATTTCTTTATCTTTTATGTGGTCTCTTTTGTTTTTGCCCTTTTTCTGTTCTGTTGATTCCAGTGTAATGACTATTCTACTTGGTAGAAAAAACAGAATCAAAATAAGATTTAAAACATTCTGCATCCTCTCGGTAGACATTTATCATCATCCTGATCAGCAATCCTTCACTTTACTTGATCCAATATAACTCAAAAACCTTATATTTATTGTCTTTAATATTCCTTACTAGCCTCAGCTTTGTAAGCTTTAACACTGACATTATCGTTACCATAATAGGATGATCTTATTTTCATATTATGTTATTTTTTGACCTCTCTGAATCTTTTGATTCTCTTCATCACTATCAGGTTATTATTTCCTCTCTAAGCTCTCATGACCACACCTTCTTATTTCTCTCCTATGTCAGACTTTTCCTTCTTATTTTTTTTCACTTTTTTTTCCCACTGATGTCATGCCCACTAACTGTGGGAATTCCATAAAGTTCTGTAGTGAACACTTTTCTCTTTTACTTTATGCTTTCTCACTTGTGATCATGTCAGCTTTTCCTGAGTTCTGTTATCATCACTATACTGACAATTTCCAGAATTGCATATCCATCCAGCCATAATCTCTCAACGGCTAGAGTCATACTTCTCCAGCTGCTCTGGAGAAACATATAGATATACAGATATAAATTCATATATATATATATAGTATATATATAATATATATATAATATATATATATATTTCCTTTTCTATCCACTCATATCTACAACTCTACTCCAGGCCCTCATCATATTTCACGCGGACTATTGAAATATCCTTCTAATTGGTGAGCTGCCAAGCTTATTTTTCTAAAGTATAGATTTGATCATGTCACCCCACTATCATCATCACCATCTCCACACAATGATCTGCAGACACACACACACACACACACACACACACACAGATGAACACTCAACTCACATACTTTGCTAAACTACATATTGGCTACATCAACCAGTTCTCAAATACTCTAAATATCATAGCTATGGTCATAATTTGTCTCATAAATATCACTAACATTAAGCTAAGACAGTTTTCAATTTTAAATATTCATTATATCTGACTTTAACCTAAGTGACTGAATTTTGTTTTTCAGCAAGGGCAAACCATAAGAGCTATAATCATCTACACTATTTTTATTTTCTAGATCAAGAGAAAAATTAATACATTTGGGAGAAAGGATGGATGAATGGCCTATTGATTTAATATTTCCTTCAGCGCAAGTATATCTTGTCTTCTGTGAGAATTTTTATTTTTCGATAATGGATATAAGAGCAGTATCTTGATCAACAAATTGGCTTATTACATCATTGAAATATAGATTTATAATTAAATGTTATCTAATCCAAATCTTTAATTTCACAGTTGAGGATTCTGATGTCTAAAAGATTTAAGTGGCATGTTCAACATCATATAGTTAGAAAATCATAGGAAGTCTTAGATTTCGGAGCTCTGACATGAAATTCAGCCCAAATTTTACTATACTAGCTTATTGCCTACATCTTCAGGTGTGGTGTCACACCAACCTTATTTATAGCTAAAGAGAAAAGTAGTTAGAAGCAGAGTCTAAGTGGCCAGTATAAAACTGTTAAAAGCAAAAACAATGGAGCAGAAAAAAATTTCAAAATATTTTGGAATATCTGGCACTGGCAGTAAGCTATGTCATCTGGCCATGGATTTCTGTTCAACAAAGAAGTTAGGAGGCCACCCAGATTCTCAACAATTTCAATAATGCTCAAATATATGAGTACTTTTTGAGCAAATGTCATAAATCTAAAATCACAGTTCCATAACAGATCTTAGAGCAATTCAAATCTAAGTTTCTTTTTGTATAAGTGACGAAACATGGGCGCTGAAAAGTTATACAGTTAGTTATTGACAGATTTAGAGATAGAATCACCTTCTCCTGAGAGTCCACTTTTTCTTTCTACTGTGTTATCCTGCAATCTAAGAAGGCCTTGAGTAAATTGAGATGCAAAATTCCAAATAATGAAAAGTATGTTTACTAGCTCTGTGACCAGCTTGTACATGTCATGTATTCCTCTGAGTCTCAGTTTCTTCTTCTGTCAATAAGGGAGGGGGGGAAGGATTGGACTGTTTCTAAGATCTTTTCCAGCTCTAAATCCTATAACATTGTCAATCTTTCTTTGAATATCCAGGATAGAATGGTGCATATTGGAAAATGATGATACATTTACTTCCTTTTTTCACTAAGCACAAATCCCAAGTATCGGCACCTGAGCCAATGAGTAATTCAGCAAGCTGGGTAAAAATAAATTCAAATTATATTTCAAAAATTAAACTGGTTGTTTAGATGCCACGTTAATAAAAGACTTCATTGAAATATTTATTTATTCTAATTTTGTGAAGTTATGGAAAATCAGTCTTTGCAATATAATTTTGGCACTTTGGGCATATTTCTGAAGCTATTGCAACTGTCTCCTAATAGCTCTCACTTCTTCAGGTTTATCCCACTAAAATCCAGCTTCCTCATAGATGCAGAAGTAATTCTTCTAAGGTGAATGTCTTATTGGGTCACTCCCTTAATCACTAAATGCCAGTGATTCCTATTACTGGAAGGATCAAGCATAAATTTCTGTTGTCATTAAAAATCTTTAAAAACCTGGTACCATCTAAATTTTCTTACCTTGTTTCATATAACTACCCTCCACCCACTCTATGTTCCAATTAAAATGGAACTTTTACATTTGTTATTCAACACCTTAACCCTTCTTGATTTTTCCCTGGCTGATTCTACTTACATCCTCAGTTTCTTTCAAGTTCCAGCTCAAGCACACTTCTCTATTTCAAACCTTTCCTGATCCCTTCCTTACCCATCCAGCTGAAAGGGTTTTCTCCCTAAATTACCTTATATTTAACCTGGACATAATTTGATATGTCTCTGTATGAACGTATTCTCTCTTATGATTACCTTCCGTATTCTTGATGCTATATACAGTGCTAGATACCTAATTGATGTTTAATAAATATACGTATATAGATCATATACATGATTGATTAAATGTATCACTGGGCAGTAACTCAGTCCACCACATGTGCCTGCCTTTTCTAAATGTGGTATTGGCTTCTGAGTATATTGAGCTGGAGGAAGCAGGGGTCAAATCCCTTCAATCTTTGAACTAAATTATAGTTCAAGATTTCTAAACAAAAGAGAATATGACAGTGTCAGACCAGAATAGATGTTTTAAAAATCCTCTTCTCCTTTTCCCTTAGTTTACAGTAGAGTCAGCAGGCTATAGCACTTCAAGGCTTTCACATAAGTGATGTCAAGTAGCTTAGACTGAATTGAAGCTGCCAGATTCAGCAAAGATATTGAAGGTCTTGGGACCCCAAGGGCACTAGAAACTCCAGTAGTCTCAAATTAATTTAAAATATATTAACATCAAAAAGCAAGAAATATACTCAAGTGGTAGAGAGCATTGGAAGAAGGATTCTCGTTACTTTTTCTGGCTTTCCTTTGAACAGCTTTATGATCTTGAGCAATTAAGTCAGTAACATCTATGTTTCCACCTACATGATACCAAGATATTTTTTTTTGTCAGTAATTCAGAATCAATTTATTTCTCTCAGAAGCTAAATGGTGAATTTGACTTGGGCTCAGGGAAGTTGGGAAAGGGGGAATTAGAAAAGTTGCCTCCTTACTGGGTCTCATCCTGAAGAGCCATCTTTCATTTCTAAGAAAAAATAAACATGCTTAAATAACAGATTTCTGTAAATTTTCAAATAACATTTTTACCATAGTTATATTTGAGAAGCACTGTGGTATAATGAAAGGAAGACAGCAATGTATTGCAATTCAGAAAGTCAAGATTTTAACTGTATTCTGTCAATGAAAATTTCTGTCTTTGGTTTAACCTTATTATCTTCTTTATGCTGTTTTTATGTTTGTGACCACTATTATAGATATGAAATTTTAAATCACACGACCTCAGACCTATTAAAATAGCTGGGACAGTTTGACAAAAGAGGAATCATTCTGTAAGAATATTTCCTGCATATACTACTCTATCATAAAATATGTCAGGGGCTTAGTATAGTTTGGGGAAATAAGAGAATAACTCTTGCGCGATGGGATGCTGAAACACAGTAGGGTAATTTTTTTAAATTCCATCTGGTTTAGTATAGGTACTTCTCATAAGGTGCAAAGTATTATATTAAATTTAGTTTTCACAAGAATTATGATAATAGTGGAAAACATAGACTAAACAGGATCATAAAGTTCTAAGAAAAAATTCATGTCATCAGCATGATGTATTTCATGTATTTCATAATATTGATACTTTGTATTCAAATATATAGCATTGCCAAACTTCTAACAAATTGCTCTATGTAGTCTTATTTTATTCCCACATCTGTCATATAGGGTAGGTTAGGTAGGCATTATCCTCCTCTTTCAGTTGTAAAGAAGCTTCAGTTGAAAAGAATTTAACTACTTAATGGTATAATTCTCCTTATAATCCTCAGTTTTTGGTAGAAACATAAATGAAGAAATGAACTGCTCATTTTGTGCATATTTAGGTGGATTTTTTAATAGTATTTTATCATCTGATTGATACTGATTGTGTCATCATCACTCATCCTTTAAGCCAAAAAAGACATTTATTTTAATCCAATTTAATAAATATTTGCTTGATGTCTGTTCTTGTCTGATAACCAAGCAACCACCTGAACCTTTGAAGACATAAAGATGAAGACTAGCATGATCCTTAACCTCAAGGAACTTATAGTCTAATAAGTCAGATGTAGCATGAATGCAAATAAGTATAAAAGTATAAGTCATCTCTTGGTAAAAGGAAGACACATGCAGTATTGAGGAGAGATCAGTTTCACTGAGGAGAGGGATTCAGTAAAGGAGTTGTTTCAAGTTGGAGATGCCACCTGATTTGACCTTGATGTCCTTGATGGACAGAAGACTTCAACATACTGAGAACGGGATTAAGAAGGTAGTTCCAAGGTATGGTAAATTTGGTAAATACAGGCATAGAAAGGAAAGTAGAATTTAAAAAGGACAGTATTCTAGTTTTTCTGGAACAATAGGCTAGGTTATGGAAGCCTTTGTTCATTTAGAAACCTTCAATGGCTCCCTATCCCAAGACTTAGCAAACAATAGTTAGAATAGTAGTCATTAATGATTTCTGGATGTCATAAACCCCTTTGGATTTCTGATCAAGTCTAGGGAACTCTTCTCAAAATAATGTTTTTAAGTACTTGAAGGAAATACGAGATTTCACTAAAATTAATGAAAATAAAGGTACAGTTTTCCCATTCAAGTTCACGGACCCCAATTCCTCCCAACTAATTCCTTGTACCCCATTTCCATCTTCTGAAATCTTCTCTTTCCATCAAGGCCTAAATCAAGTGACTCTTCCATTATGGAACAACTTCGTTTGCTGAACTCTGAGGTTTTTGTAGCATAGTCAAGATACCCTGTTTTAGAAGAATAATATGATCACAGAGGTGGATAATTCACAAATTTCTTAATGGATTATATTGGTTTTTCCTATTCTCATCCTCTGGTATCATCACTACTGTACTGTGGAGCTATATCCTAACTGGGAATTAGGTTCTAAAATCAGTGCATGAAGTGAAAAGAGGATGGAGACAAAATCTCCATTGAAAACCCCGTAAATCACCTCCTTGATATAGTAGAGTCTTTTTTAATAGTTGTAGCTGCAAAGGGTTTAGTATCACTTTAAAAAAAGGTAGTCTGCAGCACAAAGGAGGTGGATTTGATATAGTTTATATGGAAGCAAAATAATGTTAGTTTTATCTTTCCAGCTAAAGAATTGATCAGGAAAGAGCGGATCAGAACTTGTGCTCATATGGAAGAAAAACAAGTGCAGAATAAAATCACAGGAAAGGGGAGAAGTGTACCTGAAAGCCATCACATATAAGTATGATTCAGTGAGATGCTGATATACCAATATATAACCATTTATTTTTTTCTGATTTATTATGGAGCAATAAAAGGACACATGGAAAGCAAGAAAACTTATGTTGACATACTTTTTGTTCATCACTATTCTCTGAACCCCAAAAAATTCTAAACGTATTCAACTGTTCATCTAGTTGATATCTTTCCATCACCCCCCTCCCAAGGATAGCTTGAGAGACTTTTCCAAGGGTTTTGATGAAATTCAGGGAGATTATTTCTTTAAAAGTCTCCTTAACTATTTTTAGTAACCATACCAAAAAAAAGTTTGGGGGAGGTAAGAAGGGACAAATTAGTTTGGATTAATTTATTCTTGAAAAGCTCGGTTGGATTTTAGTGATTAGACCTTTACTCTCTAAATTCCCATGAAACCTCACTTTATCTTCCAGAATTTTACCTGGAATAAAACTCAAGCTTACTGAAGTTTGATGATTTCATTATCTTCCCTTTATTAAAAACTGGAATTCCAATTGATCACTTGTTGTCATGGATCCTTTCTCCTTTCCTTCAGAATGTTTCAAAAATTACTGATATAAATGGCTCAGCAGTTACATTTAAAAAATTACATTGACATCTATTTCATCAGTCTGGTGACTTCAAATCTACCACAAATCACTCTTTTAAAATTTTTCTCAATTAATTGTGGTTTCAAATATTTGTAAATCATTTTTGTTTCTTATTTTCTAGTCAAAGATCATTCTTCTCAGTAAAGAAAACAGTAGCTAAATATGGCAAAAATTTATTCTTGTCTCTGTGGTTCTTTATCATTTCTCAAAGAATTCAAATGTTTTTAGCATACATCACTCTTTTATCTTGGTACTTCAACAGAAGTTATTTTTAAAATGTTTTCCCTTACCATTCATTACTATCTTCAGGTAATTTGAATTTTAGACACTATTCTTAAAGGACTATGATGGTTTGGGATTTTTTTTGTTCACATATTTTATTAACTATTGTTACAACAATATATTTAGAATTTAGATTTATTAATGACTTTCTGCAAATGTATATTAGCTTATTTTGATTATTGATTTTTTCCATACTCATTTGAATGATTTGTTACTATTATGAGAATTTTCTATTTCTCTTAGATTGACTTCACCTGTAGAATATTACAAAATTCTATTCTGCCATTGTCTCTGAAATCTAGAATGTCAATAAGATTAGGTCTACCTTTCCTCCTTTCTACCACAAATCATCTGGATTGATCATTTGGATTATCTGGAGTGATCATTTCTCCTATACTTCCTTTCATTGCAGCTTCAATCTCCAGATCCTCTTTGGTTTGAATAAAGTCCAAATTGCATTTCTCCTAGTTTAGTTCTCTGCTTTTTGAAGAATCCACTTGTCATTAAAGATATTCAAACATTTTTCAAAACCTCTGCATATAACTAAGATCCTCAACTGGCAATCTGTAAAACAATATAACCTTAACATCTAATAGTTTCTCCATCTTTCAGTTACTTAATGAGATGGGCAAAAAGTCTTTTGAATCTGGAAATTAACATTTTAAACAAGAAATGTTAGAATTAACAAGGAAATTCCCTTATGTCTAGGTAACACAGAGTCAAGGAGGTTCAATAATAGAAAGTCAGGAATTGGGTTATGTGAAAGACTAAGCAGATGAAGAATGTCTGTCTCCCAGATGATATATATATCATATACGTATATATGTATATATACGTATACGTATATATACATATATATATCACGCACTTGGATTGACATGCTAGAGAGCTGATTTGTCAGTATGCGTATCTCCATACTGTGGGATGACTGTGAGTGAACTGGGCATAGAGTTGAAGAGTGGGAGGAGAATTAGCTAGATTAACTTCTGAAAAATAGTTCTGCTATCTATCTAGTAGTGAGACATAGAATACAACAATGCACTCTGCCTCCAACCCACCACCTTCTGTATGTATATCTATATCTATTCTGTATAGATAGATATCTATATATCTATATATATCTATATATCTGATATCTGTATCTGCAGTCTATTATGTCAATGTATAGAGTGGACATGTGCAAATCTTACGCACCCATATTCATGCTCCTCATCTCAGAATATGATACCTTTTACAGAGAAGGAGTTTGGATCCTATGTTCTATATTTTTTGATTGCTACCTACTGTTATCCTAGAAATCAAAGAAATTAATGTCAGTGGTTCTATGACTATTTTGTAGGTTCTATCACTAGAATAATTAAATGATAAATAAATTATTTAATGATTAGATAATAAATAATTTAAGGTTAAATATTAGAAAATGAGCTCACTTTCTCATTGATAGGCATCATGCTGTGTATGTTATACTCTTACATGTATTGAAAACATATGTATGTGTATATACATATATGCACAAACACATATATATGTGTGTGTAATTTCTTGACGTAAAGAGTTGCATTCATTTTTACAGACCATATCTCAACTAGAAAAAAATTTAAAATGGATGAGGAATATACTTCTGAAATCTGAGCATTATAATAGGAATGGCAACTGACCTTTAACAAGCATGATTCCAGCAACCTCAGCTGTAATTGTTTTTGGAAAAGAGAAAGAAATTGCTGCTCTGATTGCTTTGTAATATTCATCCATCAATAAAAATGATTTTCTGTAGGATGATTATAGTCTGAAAATTGGATGTCACGTGAATTCAGGGCAAGAGAGGAAGACTAAAAGCATTCATGAAGGAGATTATACCTGGAAACTCAACTAACATAGAATAATAAGAGAATTAAATTATTTTAGAAGACTTGCTTCCTGACACTATAGGTATGGGACATCTCTTGAATCAGAATAATAAGGTGTATTTGGGGAACAGAACATGTAGTATCAAATCCAAAGGACTTTCTTTTCTTTTGTCTAAAGAGGGAACAGTCCAAAACTAAAACCTAGCAAAAATCTGCCCCTTGCGTATGTGATATCTCCATTTTATGGAGGAAAAATTTTAATAAGAATATGACATATATACGATGAAAATTAAAAAAAACCTTATATGTGAAATGGATTTATAACTTTAAAAATGAATCTGCCTCTCATATGTAAGGGCAAGTTTAAATTCCTAAATCAAAATTGTAGTTGGAATATATCGCATTATGGGAAAAAGGATGAGGGCTATATTGAGAAGTATAGATGATAAAAGAAAAAAGAAATCTGGTTAAATCTTTTGAGATGATAAACAATGTCATTTTTTGTCTTTTATGATTATAATACCTAGCACATAGTACCCTTAAATTGTTGTTGATTGATTGACCAAAGTTGTGAAAGATCAAATAAATGAACATAGCACTTCAAAATTTTTTTGAATCAATTTATGCCACAGCAAAGTCTTTTTATTGGAACTCAAAGATTTCCTCCCAAGACCTCTCAATGGTATATTAATGTAATATGCATACATAGGAATTTACAAACCTGTGGCAAATTTAGTCGAGGCAGTAATAATTTGGGGTGAACTGGGGCGAGAGCAGTATAATATATGTGTACTCCTTTGTAAGAGTAGATACTACTAAAGGAATGACTGACATATGAATACTTAATATTTCCCTCATTGGTAAAAGCATGACAGATTGATGTAAAGAAAGCCTTTTCCTTACATTACTGCTACCACTTCACATCTCTACACTTTTTGTACTAGCTATTACTATTACTTGAATGTACTTTAATTGTACCTCTGATAATCTGCTTCCTTCTAAACTCTTCTCAAGCATTCTTGAGATCTCCTATTCTTTTTGGCTTCCTGACCCAGTATTAGTAGTTATTACTTCTTGGTAGGCACACAGGTTGATGGGGCAGCAAGGTGGTGCAGTGGATAGAGCACCAATGCAAGAGTCAGGAGGACCTGAATTCAAATCTCACCTCAGACATTTGACAGTCATTAGCTGTTTGACCTTGGGCAAGTCACTTAACCCCAATTGCCTCCTCCTGGGTCACTGCCAGTCATCCTGATGAATATCTGGTTACTGGACTCAGATGGCTCTGGAGGAGAAGTGAGGCTGGTGACCTGCACAGCCCTGCCTCACTCAAAACAAAGTCAAGTGCAAGTCATGCAATCATTTCTCTGATGGGCATAGTCTTCTTCAGTAACAAAGGACAAAAACACACAGGTTAACGAAAATAATTGAAATTGATGGATATCTTAAGAATATAACTGATTGTTTTTGCAGATGTAAGTGTCTAAATCTCCATGTTGTATATGCATACCTCTTTGAAACTACAGGGAATCTATATGCATCAAAAATAGGTAATGAAATTATTTCATATCTCTCACATGAAAGCATATATTATATTAGATGTGATCTCAAGGCAAAGGAAAATTAAGTCCTTGTTTCCCAGAATTTATGTTTTATAAAATAAGCCCAGTTGTATTCAATTAAGTACCATCTAT
Organism: Notamacropus eugenii; assembly: GCF_028372415.1. Taxonomy (NCBI): domain Eukaryota; kingdom Metazoa; phylum Chordata; class Mammalia; order Diprotodontia; family Macropodidae; genus Notamacropus; species Notamacropus eugenii. The sequence goes on along the minus strand of NC_092877.1, from coordinate 88,810,571 downwards.
GTGATATATTCTGCTCAGTGCATGGAATAGAAAATAAAAAAAAAAGAAATAGGCCCTGCCCTCAAAGAAATAACCTGTGATTAAAGAATTTTAGAATTTTAATTCTAAGAATAACTCACTTTCTACTCCACTACACTGCTTATTCTTTGGAGAAAACAACTTCATAAAGTTATATAACACTTTAGAAAACATATTTTATAAAATGAAACTTTATTTTAATTTCATTTTGAGTAGACCACTCCAGTAAAAATGCTTAATATTATTGCAATTTGGCATTTTCATTCTAATCACTATGTGCATCTTTATGAGTATAAATTATATCTCATAAAAGAATGAGTACTGAGGGAAAAAAAAAGAATGAGTACTGAGATCAAATGTTACACAATAATAAATTCCATGCTATTTTGTAAAATTATCTTGTAAATTTTTGAAAAGGAAAATTTGGTCACAGATGCTTTTGAAGTGACATCGTTAACCTCAGTAAGAGTTTAAAAAAATACTTCTAAGGACAAGTTTTAGCCAAAGGCTTAATATTTTCATAGATGAATATAGAAACAAATCACAGACTATGGTGCTGAGGGTTGATTGTATAAGTTAAAAGAATCATATACCCATAATTAATACAATAATCACCTGTTGCAGATTACTTATAAAATGACAATCATAATAATAGCTTCTAATCTTTTGAAGTATAATGGTTCATTAGACAAAAAATATATGTAATTTTTGAACTTTTGGTGTAACTTTAAAAAACCAAAACTAACCTGAAAAAATTAATGGAGACACATTGGTGCATGACAAGTTCACTGAATGTCAAGTTAAATTATTCCCAAAGAGTAAAGGTAGCATTTTATGATCTGTGATATAGCCTAGTCAAATAGCTATTTTATTTGAGAGGCCTATTCAGAACAAAGGTAGCTTTGAAGTCCAATTCTGTGTACTCTTGTGGCAATAATAAAGTGATCTGAAGATGGTACATTTTTGATACTCTGAAAGTATGGTAGAAAATTTGATTGAAAAGGAAAGTAGGATATTACATTTGATTTTTCTTAATAAAGGAAATGGTATTTTAAATATATTGAATGTTACTGGAGTTGATTTGCACTTTCATTCTTTTAAGTATCTTTATGCTACCAAAATCACAAAAGAAACCATAGTTATTTCATGAAGAGAAAAATGTGCTTCAAAAGGGGAGAATGGAAAGAAAGAGATCCTGCATTTATTAAACGCCTACTATTTGCCAGACACAGTGTTAAGTACTTTACAAACAGTACCTCATTTGATCTTCACAACAACCCTGGTGCTATTGTCATCTCCACTTTACAGTTGAGGGTTTGACCTTGCGCAATGAAAACACAGTGACCAAGTTTTGAGTGATTTCTGTCTTTCAGGCTTGTGAATAAAAGTGAAGGAGAAGAACGGTTAGTGTAAGCAAGAGGTTTGGCAAAGTGGGAAAAGAGGCAAGAGATTCAAAAATAAAGAGAAGTGTGCAATTGAACTGGTTCACCAAGGAGTCAAAATTGTGGAAGTGTCATAGTATGACTGGTAGACATGGTGATATCCGGGGAAATGAACGAGATGTGGAAGGCTAGGGAATCATATCTAATAGAATGGCATACCATGGGGCAAAAATTCACTTTTACTAATACATGACAAACAAGTGTGACTAGATTATATTTTAAAAGTCTAGGGGCTTATTATGTCCTTAAGACCATGACCTCTATGTTGTAGATAGCATCATCAATAATCCTCTAGAATCATGAATACTTTTTGTATTGATCATATTTTTAATAAATTTCAAATGATTCTTTTTATGGTTCTGTTATTATCATATAAATTGTTCTCCTTTTTCTGCTCATTTCATTCCATTACTTTACAAATGTACTCAAGGTTGTTCATAAATGTGTTTATTTCACTCTGTATCAGTTCATATGTCTCTCCTCATTTCTTAAAGCACAATTGTATTTCATCACATTCGTATGTCACAATGTATTCAGTCATTCAGTCAATAGGCATCCCCTTAGTTTCCAGTTATTTGTCACCAGAACAAGAGTTGTCACAAATATTTTGGTGTATATATATATATATATATATATATATATATATATATATATACATAAAACAGGTATATCTCTGGGAATTATTTCAAGTAAGATCAGAAAAAATAGAAAGATAGATAGATAGATAGATAGATAGATAGATAGATAGATAGATAGACAGATAGATAGATAGATAGACAGATAGATAGATAGATAGACAGAGATATATAGAAACACAGAAGTAGCAGAGGTTGTCATGGCTTCTGGCATTGGCCACTACAAGGACAAGTTTATCATACCTTCCCTTTCTTCCCATTCTTCCCCTTCTCCCATCACTTTCTAAGTGGAATGGAATGATTTTCAAGAGAGAAAGAGCATTAAGGAGAATATTATTTAACAAGAAAACTCAAATCTTGATTTTGCTTCTTAGGTTTAATAATGAGCAATATACAGTTGGGAAAAATGAGGTCAATTTATTCTCTTGAAAGAAAATAAATTCTTGAAGAATAGATTTTAAGTTTGACAAATATCGAGAGCAGAACACAGGATGGCTTCTTAGCAAAGCTAGACTCAAAACCTAGGAGATGTGAGAGAGCTTCAATCCAAATGTCACAAGTTAGAAAAGAGAAGCATGAACCAATTCAAGATGAACCCTTTTCACATCATTCTTATGCTTCTCCCCTGGGGTGAGGGATCCAGGTGTATGGCTGCTAGCTTGAGATATTTTGGTTACCATTTATATAAAGTCAATTTAAGGCTGTATAATGGATGATGAAATTGACTGACATAGTTAAGTTAGAAACAAGTGGAAAATCGTTTAAAAAATAAGGTCATACTATTAAGTACCCTTAGCTGACCCATGACAAAAAGAGATGACATTATTTTTAACTAGTCCATTTGTTTTCTTGGATTGTTAAATTTATATATGCAAAATTAATCTGGATTTTAAAACATACAGAACGTTATGAAAAATACAATTAAAATTCAGCTTCTGGCTACTAACAGGCAAATATATAAATTTCCAAATAAAATAAGCATTTTAAGGAAATAAGGATAATAATACAGTTTTCTTTTTATAACTTTCAATGCTAGTCATAACTTGGTCTTAGCATAACTCAAAAATGAGCAGCTAAGTGGATCGAGCACACAATGCAGGAGTCAGGAGGACCTGAGTTCAGATCTTACCTCAGACACTTGACACTCACTAGCTGTGTGACCTTGGGCAAGTCACTTAACCTCAACTGTCTCATTCTGGGTCATCTTCATTCATCCTGATGAATATTTGGTCACTGGATTCAGATGGCTCTGGAGGAGAAGTGAGGCTCGTGACCTCACTACACAGCCCTCCCACACTCAAAATAAACCCAAAAAACAAAGTCAAAGTGCAAGTCATGTCATCATTTCTCTGATGGTATGGTCTTCTTCAGAAACGAAGGATGAACACAAAACTCAAAAATAGATACTTAACAAAAAAGTCATCTTCTGAAGCATTTCAGAAGTAAAAATCATAAATATTTTAGTGATAGCAAATCATTTATTGCTATATCTTAATACATTTTTTCCCTTAAAGACAGAGTACAAAAATACTATTGTCTGAGAAGCGTAGTACTGAAGCAATTTGTAGAGATTCTTGAAAATAGTTGCTTTAAAAACAACCCTCCACACAGGAGTCTTCAAATATCTTATAGCTTAAAACATAAATATGTATCACTATTTTTAAAGAAAAATACTTCAAAAGAATACGCACCTCTTGTATTATTGCCTTTGGGAGCACTTACAATTTAAAACACAACTGGTTTAATTATATGCTGGCTCCCACGAACACAAAATGAAATATCACCTTCCAAAATATATAACCAAGTTCTCCCATCTTACATTAAGGACAAAAATAATGAAACAGTCCTACATTATATTAAAAACAAAGACAAAATGCAGCCCTCAGCAAACTTTTTTCAGATAAAAAACATTGTTAAATAGCTGGGGACTTAATTTCAGTGACTACACGTTCTATAAAACCAGGAAAAATCCACAGTTTTGTTCTCTATAAGGAGAAATCTTTGTTTTACAATTGAAATACCAAGGAAGTACCATCAGCATTTCAAATGTGAATCAATAGATTTTGGGATTCTTTATGTTTCTCATAAGCTTGCTTTTCCTAAAAAAGTTCCCTACTATGAGTATACCACTATTCTTCTAATTGTTCAGGTTTATATTTAGGGATCATCCTTGACTCTTCCCTCTCCCTAATATCCATTGTCAGTCAGTGCTAAGTCTTGTAGATTCCATCTCTATCACTGCTGTTGCATTAGGCTAGTTCTGGCCCTCATCACTAGGTAACTAGATTTCTGCAGTAACCCGATGATTTGTTGATCCTCCTACACTTAGGCTTTCACATAGCTTCCCAAAAGAATAAGTTACTGGGAGGAGGTACTACATGAGGTAAGTGAGGCTCAAAGACATTTGTACAGACTGCAGGCCTATAATCATTAACATTCTTCATCCAGAGTTCAGTTCCGGCCTCAGACACTTACTAGCTGTGTGACCCCTGAAAAATCACTTAACTGTTTGCCTCAGTTCCTTATCTCTCAAAAGAGCTGCAGAAGGAAATGGCAAGCTATTCCAGTATCTTTACCAAGAAAACCTCAAAAGGGGTCTCAAAGCTGAAAAAATAACTAAACAATTACTAAAATGAGTATAATGCAGAAGTCAAAGCTAATTATCTTATACTATATCTAGAGTTCTTTCTGGAATAATATGTAGCTTCCCCCAAATATTACAATATCCTATGGTGTTACATAGAGGTTTGACAGGCATTTAACCCAGTGAGTATGAGACCAGCACGTAATAAGTGCTTAATAAACGTTTATTGATTGAATTTTAGACTTTCTCAAAACATCAAAGTGTCTTCTGTCTTAAGACCTATGACTTTACCCATAAATAAGACAAAAGGTTGCATCCAAAACACGTCAGATTTGGAGTCAGAATAAGCATTTCCAACTCTTTGCTCTGCTATTTACTACCAAGCAACCTTGGAAAATCTTGTTAACTTTATTGGCATCAGTTTCCTCATTTGAAAGATGAGAGAGCTGGACGAGATGTTTCTATGCTCTCTCTGAGCAGTAGTTAGTATTTATGTGTTGAAATACAGCAGGGGATTTCCAAAAATTGTCTGTGAGACCACAAAGAATCTGGAAACTCTTCCCTTTGACTGTCAATGGAAATTCAAAAAACAAAATAGGATTATTCTATGTACAATTTATATTCATCATCTCACTAGAAATGTGAATCCTGAAGAAAACAAAAGACAAAAACTGAATTTATTAAAATTGTAATCAATTTTATTCCAATGTGAAAAATGTTTTAAATGGTTTTAGTCTTTAGTTGAAAAAATCTCCAGAAAGATTAACTTACATTTAATTCCTCATGGTTCCCCTACTTTCTTAGGACATGGAAAAGGGGAGAAAGGGAACAAATATTTATATGGAACTTATTATGTGCCAAACACCATGATAAGTGCTTTACAAATATTTCATTTAATCCTCACAGCAACCCCAGGGGTTGGGGAAAAGTTTCTATTATGATCCTCACTTTACAGATGAAGAAACTAGGGCAGTAAAAAGTTAAGGGACTTGCCCAGGGTCCCAGAGTTAGGAAGCCTCTGGGGCCAGATTTAAACTGAGGTCTTCCTGATTCAGGCTTAGCTATCCACTATGGCTTCTAGATGCCTCTACCATTCCTCTAATAATCCCCTACTACTCCAGTTTGTCTGTGATGCCGATATTACCTCCATTAATGCATATCACAATGAATCCATGACTATCTACCTGTTGTAAAGTCTCATGTCCTCCCCTTGTTCAATGGAGAGATCCATCTACACATTGAAGGTTTTATTGCTGTACATTAGACACCATACGTGCTTACAAGTAAAACTTGTAAGCTAATAATCAGCTATACCTTTACTATATGACCAGTCTACCTTATTTCCTGGTCATATATTTCCTAACAGCATCCCTTATAATACTTCCTCTTTGTTATGTCTTATAGTGTATTCATACCTACAATGTATACTTATCTATTGCTCTTTAAGTGATTTCAAGTATAATTCCTTTTATGATACTGTGTTCCACAACTAACACACATATAATATTATTGGACCAATATGGGTGGTAAAAAGATCATCCTTTATTTTAGGGTAAAGCCTGGAGTCATTAAAAAAGACACAATTCAGTTTACTCTCCTCTACCTGTTCTATTCTGGGCGTACCTCATTGTCCATGTGCTACACCTGACCTAGATAAATGTCCTAAGAATGACCTTAGGGAAAACTGTGAAAATAAGATGTCATCCTGGGCTCTTCATTCTTATTCCCTTATCAAATCTTTTGCCAAGTTCCATTAATTCTACCTTTGCAACATCTGTCATAAGTGTCCTCTTCTCTCTTCTGACATTTTCAGTACCCTAACTCAGGCCTTGATCACCTCATTCCTGAATTGTTATAAATAATCTTCCTGTCTCCATTTTTTCTCCATTCCAGTGTTCTACTTAGTTATTCAAAACAATTTTCCTAGGATACAGATCTGACCATGTCATTTCCCCATTAAATAAACTCAAATACCCCCATTTTACCTCTTCAATAAGCTATAAAGTCTTATTTTTTCCCTTCATAACCTGAACCCTTCCTTATGACTTATTCCTCTCTACATACTCTGATCCAGTAACATTATGATCCTTGGCTGAACTTCATACAAAACACTCCCATCCCCTCACTATGCATTTTCATTCACTGTCCTTCATTTCTAAAATCCTCTTCTTTCATTTCATTTCTTCTTCATTTCATCCTGACTTTTCTTGTTTCCTTGGAGTCTCAGATAAAATCCCACTGTGGGCAAGAAGTGTTTTCCAGTCTGCTTCTTAATTCTAGTTTCTACCCACTAAGATTATTTCCAGTCAATCCTGTATATATTCTACTTGTACAAAGATTTTTTTTTTGGTGTCTTGTCTACCCCACTAGATTGTGAGCTCCTTGAGGACAAGGGCTATGTTTGTCTTCCTTTATACCCCAGTGCTTAGTACATTATTTGACAAATGGAAAACTAGGTGCCACAGTGAGTGGAGTGCTGGGCTGGAGTCAGGAAGACTTATCTTCTTGAGTTCAAATTTGGCCTCAGCAATTACTGCCTTCCTTGCTATGTGACACTGGGAAAATCACTGAATACAATTTGCTTCAGTTTTTCATCTATAAAATGACCTGAAGGAAAGGGCAAACTGCTCCAGTGTCTTTGCCAAGAAAACTCCAAATGGAGTCACAAAGAATTAGACAAGTCTGAAAAATGACTGACTAACAGCCATATGCGTTTCATAAATGCTTGTTTAGTTGACAAACTAACCCATTGCAAGAGCAAACTCCCGAAGTCAACAATAGATATTTACACAAATCCGTTACAGTAGGCAATATTGTGACAGTTTCTCAACAATCAATCAAAAAGCATTTATTAGGTACTATTTTTCCCCTCTCACTGTGTTAAGTACTTGGGATATTAAAAACGAAAGAATCCTTGTTGTTAGAGCATTTATATACTAATGGGGAAGCTTCTATAACTGATGTGAGTATACTCAGAAGATATACATATTAAATACAAAATTATTTTGGGAAAAAGGGAAGCACCCACTATAGGAATCAGGAAGATCTTCAGGCACAATATGATGTTTGAGTTAAGGTTTGAAACAGCACTCCATAACTAGTTAAATATGAGGCACTCAACAAAATAATGGAAGTCCACAAATGATTCTCAGGTCTGATCACTCTCTGACACCTGAATCTCAGTAGCTACTGATTCCTAAAGGATCTTGGCAGGAAACTGGGGAAAGGGATAATCAGAAACAAATACTATTGTGGAAGGACAGGTCAAGGGACAGAATGGAATAAATGGAAGGCAAGATAGGAGAGGTGGAAATATGGTTAGCCTTTTGCAACAGAACTCTTATGGAAGTGTTTTGCATGGTTACACATGGATGACTTATATAGAATTGTTTGCTCTCTCAATGAGCATTGTCAGGAGAGAGGAAGGGAGAGAATATGGAATTCAAAGCTTTAATAATGAATTTTAAAATTGTTTTTGCATGCCACTGGGAAATAAGATGTACAGGCAATGGGTTATAGAAATCTATAGGAAAAGAGAGAGGAAGGGAATGGGAGAAGGGGGTTAATAGAAGGGAGGACAGACTGGAGGAAGGGGTGGATGAGATGTATGTTGTCCTGGGGTGTGGGTGGGGAGAGATAGGGAGAAAATTTTGAATTCAAATTTTTATGGAAGTGAATGTTGAAAACTGATAAAAATTGAAAAATAAATAAATATTATATATATATATATCACATTTATTTATTTTTCAATTTTAATCAGTTATATATATATATATTAAAAACAGAAGCTTAACAGGGAGAACCTGAATGTCTACAATGCAATCAGTTGAAGAGCAGTTTCCATCCACCAGCATTAAAATTCAATGCCTGTCTGTATCTTGAATCTTTTTCCTCTGAAACAAAAACATACAAATAATCTAAGGAAAGATGACACATTTCAGTGTCCATAAGGGTAACTGGGCAAACCAGAAGAAGGGGAATTCCTTGAAGGAATCCCTATTTTGTTTTTGTCTTTGTATTCCTACCTAACACAGTGCCTGATACATGGTAGATTTTTTTTTCTTTTTCATCAGATTGAAGCAATACTAAAATATGGTCTTTTTTATATTAGAAGAGAACTAGGTTTTCTTCTCTTTCCCTTGCAATTTGTTGTCAATTTATATAGAGTTTTGGTCAATACTTTTAGTTATATTTACATAAAAGTATAACTTCCCTCTACCTCACCTTTTTTAAGACTTACATAACCTTAAACGAAATCATGCTTTATTTTGATCCACTCTGAACCCATTGGTGGAAAAATGTCCTAAAGTGGAGGATTACAAATGTAACTAATAAGTCATCATCTTATAAACACACTAATAATTATTAACAACTTGAAACATCCTCAAATCACAGATTCAAAAGAATCTGCTGGAACATCTCTACTTCCCTCCTTTGCCAGAAAAAGAAATAATGTTAGTTACTTGGGTATCACATCCCTTAGAATTGATTTGTTAACATCAACACCTTGATTTGCACCTGCAAGCAATTTGGAAGCTATCATGGAGTAGGGAGCACAGTTGTAGTGCACTACATGACTCCAAAGTGATTTTAGCAGGTGGGTTACTTCTCATAAAAATATATCTCTATTTAGGAAAAAACAAAACAATCTCCTCTGTTTCTTTTAAACTTATTTCTCAAATTGCAAACCAATAACACTTCAATAACAATCCAACAGATAACTATTAAGTTGGTTATAAAATTTTCTAAAAAGCTTTTATCAGGATTTAAACTCTAATAATTATGAAGTTGGCCTGAGAATTACAGAGACCCTAAATTAAGTTGGTTGAAATAGCCTTATGAATAACTAAAGCTATTTATAAGAGAGGTGAAGTGAAACAAATCATAGACTTAAAGTTGAATAAGACCTTTGCCATTGATTCCAACTTCCTAATTTACAGATGGGGAAAATAAGATTTGTGGAGGTTAAAGATTTGCTTAAGACCATACAGTTAACAAGCATCAGAAAAACGTTTTCAACCCTGGTACTCTGATTTCAGAGTCAATTCTCTTTCCATTCTACCATGCCAGGAACTAGAAGAAGAATGCCTAACCATGATCACAACTTGTAATTAGGGGGAAAGAGTGCACTCAGTATGAAAACAAAGTTTCAGTACTTATGAACTACTTGGTGGGGTATTTTATGATTGAATGGAAAGCGTGGGGATTTCCAGTTCATCATAAAAGGAAGAGTCAATACTAGCCAAGGTTTCAGCCACCAATGTTGTTCAATCAGGTCTGACTCTTCATGACTGCATTTGAGGTTTTCTTAACAAAGGCACCGCAGTGGCTTTGACCTTTCCTTCTTAAGTTCACTTTACAGATGAGAATCTGGTGCAAAAAGGATTAAGTATCTTGCCCAGGGTCACACAGCTAGTGATTATCTGAGGAGAGATTTGAACTCAGGAAAATGAGCCTTTCTGACTCCAAACCAAGCATTCTATCCACTTTACCATCTAGCCACAGTTAAAAGAAAAGTGGACATGGGTGAGGAGATAGAATCCCATCTCCATAATACCTCAGATTAGTTCTGTGGTGTGGGCACACACACCTGGCCTCTTTAAGCTACAGAGACCTTATCTGTAAATGAGAGAACTGAATTTGCCATGTTAGGTCTTCACCAGTTCTTAATTTTTTGCTTATTTGTCTTTTAAGATTATCCATTATTTTAGATACTAAGCACATACTCAGCTACCTAGTATATTTCTACTAGGCTAGAAAAAATAAGACAAAGAAAATCAATTTTTGGAAATATTTTAGCATAAAATATGAGATTACGTTGAGATGGAATGGGGATATGCTGATCGTTATCCCTGCTTCCATATAATTTAATCATGAATCTTCATCATTTAAGTTAACCTGACTAAACCATGTGTAATATATAGCTTGAGTATTGACAATATGTTTCCCTCAAGTTAAATGAAATTTTTAAATGCCCCACATATCAACAGATTTCATCAATTTCTCTAACACAGTTGAGCGTTTGCTATTTTTCCTTCTTAAATGGTTTAGATTTTTCTCACATACTTCGAATTTCTCAACTATTTTTTCCATCTATTGCACATTGATAAAAACTGCTTGATTGATCCCATCATTACTCTTGTGTGCCTCCAGTTCTTTCCAATTCTATTGAGTACTCCTCCTCCTCATTCTAGGATCCTGCGTATCTTGAGCTCTCACTCTTCCTATGTACTTGACATTTCAATCTATAAATACCTAACATTGTGAAATGCTCTCTGCCTTTATATTGAGGAGGGAATTGAATGATTTCTAGGTCTTTCAAAATATCAGCAAACTCTGAATGCAGTCAATTTCTTTGTCTTTATTTAGTTCTTATACTTTCTAAACCAGATGCTAAAAAAGGTAAGTATAGATGGACAATTCTCAGAAAGGGAAAGTCTTGATATATTGTCAGAATTTTTCATACCTGATGTGAAATCTAATCATACCTTTTTTTTAGTAAGAGTATTCAATTATGTGCACCTATAACATTACCTTATGCATAGTAAATACTTAATAAGTATGGATTGAATGAATCAATGGACAATAATAATTCATATAAACATAGTGATCCATAAGTAAAAAAATAAGTACATTTGTGTCAATTTTCTAATAAGAGAATTAAAAATGAAGAATATGTATTGTAGGGTAACAGCACATACAAGTGAGTAATTGATATTTACTTTTTTCCTAATTAAAGGAAAACAACAGAAATTTTCTAAGATAGATTTCTCCCTGTAGGATTTACAATAGAAACTCATTGAGCAAAGGCCTATTGGAACAGAAAGGGCTGCTTTACTTTTTTATACTATTTAGCATATAGAATTCTTCTTAAGTTGGTCCTTTCCAATGTTTCCAATATTCTTTCCATTTACTGCCCTTCACATAAAATCCAATCCAATCACAATGGCCTACTTGAAGTTCCTTGTACACTGCACTCCAATTCCATCTGTATGTTTTTGCACTGGTATCCTGCCATGCTTGCAATGCTCCTCTTCACCTCTGCTGACTGCCTTGCTGGGCTTTCTCCAAGACTCAGCTCAAGTCCCACTTTCTGCAGGAGACCTCTCATGATCTCCCCTAGGAGATCTTTACTATTTGCAGAAACAAAGCACAGTTAGTTTTTAGCATTCTCCCTGAAATAAGTATCGAGACACAAAATGAAAAAGTTAGAAAATGAAGTTAAAAAATTAAAAAGTACGTATCTGAATACACAAAAAGGTACTACATTCTTTCCATCATGTTTTTCATTTCATTATTTTACTGTCTAAGTTGAGCCTTTTACTGCATTGTTTTGACTTCAGATTGAGTTTAAACATTCATGTTAATATTTGTCTCAAATGTATGAACCATTCCTTGTAAGAGTAGGCAAATCTGCTGGCATTTAATAAGAACAAAAGTAAAAGTTATGAATATTTACCCAATCAAATTCATGTCAAATTTTATAGTTAATTAGTAAATGTGGAAAATGCTATGAACCACAAAACTTCTTGAGATTATGATAATTACTTGAATTTTCAAAATAATAGGTACATAGTAGGTATATCAGGATATTTGTTGAGATTTTTATTAAAGAAAATAATTACTGATAAGCATTTCATAGATTAATTCATTGAGGTTATCATTTTCTTTTTACTTTGTTATACAGAAAATGTTGTAGCAATGGTATTTGGAGCACAGGATTTAGTCTATGTTACTGTGGCAGTAGGAAAAGGGAAGGAAGGAAGGAAAAAGAATCATAAATGATGGGGAGGACTTTAAAAAGAGAGAGAAAGAACAGAACGATCAGAAAAAGTCAGAAGAGTTGACAATATTCTAGTCATAAGATAGAACTATTCTACATATGTGTTAAAAAATTAGTTTTGTCCATATTAGAAGAATCAAATTTCAGGATTTTTTAAAAAAATATGTTTCTCTCTTAATGCTGAAAGAACATAAATAGACTCTTGCTTTTAAGGTAGGTTCATATGAGAAGACAGGAATTAATTTTGGTATATAAATATACTATCAATATAAATCAAAGAGTAAATATGGGCATTGAAAACAGAAATGTGAATTTGGTTCTTTGATCCTCAAAGAGTATTTAGGATAACACAACACACCAATGAAGCAATTTCATATTAGGTAATAATGCCAAACCTGGGCAGAGAAAGTTGTTTGCCTAGCAACCAAGGAAACACTGTATGTGATAGTCAAGTAACATCTCCTCCTCCTCCCCCACTTCTCAAGGTTCCTTTCAATTTATTATTCTATATACTGATTTGCATAAGTAATGAAACACCCATGGTAATATTTTTTAATGTTCATACCCAACCAGAGTTTGTTTAATAAATTTCAGATTTTACAGTAGACAAAAATAATTAAATGAAGGCATGTGAGAAAGACTTTTTTCATAACAAAGAATACATCACAGAATGTGAGGATCAACAACTTATGTGACAGAACTTAATATAAATGAATTTTCAAAATTATATATACATTTTAGACCCAGAAGAGAATTTAAAATTTATCTAATTACAACTTCCTCACAGATAAGAAAACCAGAGTGCCAGATAAATTAAATATTTTTTCTCTGTCACAGAAATCTATAATGTAATAGACAGAATACTAATCTCTTTGTTTCCATTGCCCATGACGAAATACCCAGATGTTTAGAAATAGTTGAGAATGGTGTAGAGTTATGAGGCTAAATAATCACAGGATTGAGAGCTAGAAGGACTTAGGAGATCATTAAGTTCAACCCTTGATTTTTTTTAAAGTCAAAACTGAGACATTGAGAATTGAAGTAGCTTTCTTAAAGTCACATAGAATCAAGATCCAAGTATAGAAATGAGATCTTCTGATTATAGGTTATTTAACATTCTCATTAAATCCAATGACCTTCATCTCTACTGCACTTCAGTCATCTCTGAGATTGAACATGGTCCACTTGTACCTTATCAGTTCTTGGAATAACTAAGATGTCAAAAATAAGTTTCTCTTTCTGATAAAAATCTCTCATCATATCTTTTTTTTTCCTTTTTTATCTCTTGAATTTGCTTTTCCTCCTAATAGCAGCAATCCCTTACTTTACTACTAAATCTTGTCTTGGCCTCTTTTGTCTTACTAGACAATCAATTTAACTGTCTTCTCAGTGTTACTTTAAAATCCTTCACCTCTGTTATATTCCATCTTTCCTGCCTTGCCAAAGACCATGGAGCCTATAGAGCGCTGCTCTAGGTTGGAGAAAGCCATCTAAGAATGTGAATTGCTTCCAAAACTTGGTTGATTAAGATCATCTCATTTTGGTAAGATCTACTTTGATACCAATAGAATTTCCCAGAGGTAATTCTTTCAAAAGATTTCTACTGATGCAGGGCAGCCCAGAAAACATGGAGTGCATACAGTGCAACCCAGGAAGCACAGAGTGCAGCCTGACGTGGTAGGGAAAGGCCCTGGACAAACTTCAGGGAGCCACTGGCAGCACCAGTTCTCAGTTGCTCAAAACTAAAACTGCTTTAAAGGTCAGTGGGAGGGCTCCTTCACCCAAGAGAGGGGAGTATGGTCTGGAGTGGCAGCCCTGGGAGACTTCTGTCTGAAATCCCTGAGGGAATTGAGCCACTGACCTGAATCCCAGCCCTGAGCTCAACCCTGACAAAGAACTCAAAAGTCAAGTAACTGGCTGAGAAAATGTCCCCCCAAAGAGAAAAAGAATAAGGCAATAGGAGGCTACTTTCCTGGTAAGCAAGTATTTTCTTCCATCCTTTCCAATGAAGAAGAACAATGCATACCATCAGAGGAAGACCTAAAAGTCAAGGTTTCTGCATGCAAAACCTCCAATGTAAATATACAATGTTCTTAGGCCATGGAAGAGCTCAAAGAGGATTTTGAAAATCAAGTAAAAGAGGTAGAGGAAAAATTGGGAAGAGAAATGAGAGTGATGCAAGATAACCATGAAAAGCAAGTCAACAGCTTGCTAAAGGAGACCCAAAAAATGCTGAAGAATTAGCACCTTAAAAAATAGACTAACTCATATGGCAAAAGAGGCCAAAAAGCCAATGAAGAGAAGAATGCTTTAAACAGCAGAATTAGCCAAATGGAAAAGGAGGTTCAAAAGCTCACTGATGAAAACAGTTCTTTAAAAATTAGAATGGAGCAGATGGAAGCTAATGACTTTATGAGAAACCAAGAAATTACAAAACAAAACCAAAAGAATGAAAAAATAGAAGATAATGTGAAATATCTCATTGGAAAAACAACAGACCTGGAAAACAGATCCAGGAGAGACAATTTAGAAATCATGGGACTACCTGAAAGCCATGATCAAAAAATGAGCCTAGAAATCATCTTTCGTGAAATTATCAAGGAAATCTGCCCTGATATTCTAGAACCAGAGGGTCAAACAAATATTGAAAGAATCCACCAATCACCTCCTCAAAGAGATACAAAAAGAGAAACTCATAGGAATATTGTAACCAAATTCATAGCTCCCAGGTCAAGGAGAAAATATTGCAAACACCTAGAAAGAAACAATTTGAGTATTGTGGAAATACAATCAGTATAACACATGATCTGGCACCTTCTACATTAATGGATTGAAGTGCTTGGAATATGATATTCCAGAAGTCAAAAGAACTAGGATTAATACCAAGAATCACCTACCCAGCAAAACTGAGTATAATACTTCAGGGGAAAAATGGTCATTCAATGACTTTCAAGCATTCTTGATGAAAAAGACCAGACCTGAAAAGAAAATCTGACTTTCAATCACAAGAATCAAGAGAAGAATGAAAAGCGCTTTGCATTACTTTATGATGCTCCCCCAACTACACTACTCTGCTGGTCCAGGAAGTAAGTACTGCTGACTATTTAGGTCTTATTTGTGACCTCTGATGTTGCTCTGAGAACCAAAGTTTCTGTATTCCATTCAATTTGCACAGCTGTTGCTGACATTTTAAAGTAGATGAGTTAACACTGAAATTATATCAAATGATGGCAAACAGAAATGGTTCATATGTGGTTGCCTCAAGCACTTGATGGCTCTTTCTGAACTATGGATGGTGGGCCAACAAAAGGAACAAATTAAATAATCCAAATAATGAAAGAAGCTTTAGGTAGTTATTTGAGTCATCTAAGCCTTTCAAAGTCATGAGAGGACGTAGGTAAAATGTAAAGCTATAGGAGGAAGAAAATTGACTCTCTTTGAGTTTTGATTTTCTTTTTTCAAATGATATTTTGTCTTTTTGTCCAGTTCAGATGTTATACTGATAGATTCCTTTAAGAGGACAGGGTTTAACTTCTCTTTAACTTTACTGACAATTATACACCATCTATAATATACAGAGTTTGTTCTAGGTCCTAGAGGAAGACTGAACTTGTGCAAATCAAGGTATGATGATTACTCCCAAGATGTTTGAATTATGAGGTGAATACAGGTGAATTTATTTAGATGTGCATGTTTACATCACATGTGTTATATATGTTACATGTTTAGCTCAATAAGAGCTGTACATGCCTATACACATATGTTTGGAAATGTACGTGCATGGGTAACATACTAATCAGACTAATCATTTAATCTTACATTGATGTTTCCTATTCCTATGTCTTCTGAATAATTTCCCCAAATGATCCACATGGGAATATGTTGTCACTAATTGGATCCTGCTACCTTTTTTCTAACCTATTTCCTCCATTAATTTTCCTTATCTCCTCAAGTTTTTTATCCCTATCTTTTTTTCCCCTGGGTCCTATTACCTTTATCTTTTGCTTCCTTTATATTTTCCTTTTTCACTTTCTACTCAAGGAAAAAGAATGTCACATTACCTCATAATATCCTATTGTTCTCTATTTCATTTCTAATTTTTAGAAGAATTTTAAAAATCACGTTCTTTGTCTTTTTATCCTTTTTGTCTCATTCATTTTGTCCAGCCTAGACCTGATCAATCTTTTTACCCCTCTGAATAAGCCATGAGGGTGAACATAACTCCTCTAACATGGTAATGAGAATCACCACATTCTATGACCCCAAATGACAGAATGGAAGTCTGGTCATGACAGGCAAACATCAGTGGTTCTAAACACCACTGGGGGAAAAATACAGGAACAGAGACATATTGTACATGAAATAAAATGAAATTCCTCAAAAAAATAAGATGAAAATAATTATAATAGCACCTGTCTCCCAGAGTTGTAGTAAGTTTCAAATGAAATAATAATTGTAAAGAACTTGGCAAAGAGTGAACACTATATAAATGCTAAAAGCAAACAAACAAAAACAAATTTACTATTCTCTAGCCTTTATTTGTTTCCACACACAAATAACTGCTGTTGGCATATTACCTTGCCCATTAATTCTCTAATATCAAGGTCATCCAACAACAACTCTGGTCTTCTTGTATGAGATTTTTAATGATCTTCACCCAGTATTCCTACATATCTCAGAAAGAAAAAAGTATATAACCCTTTCATTTCGGTGCTAAAACTCCACCTTTGACTCACTTCTGGCCTTTGCTCCTATGTTATCTCTCTTATGTGGCACTGGGAAATTTTGAAAACAGTTGGTAGTTTACACCTACTGTCTCTTCAACAACTTCCATTCCAAGTTTAATTTTCACGATTTTATATTCTCTTAAAACTGCTATCCCAAAATGTCCTTTTAGTTAATGAATCTGTTATTCTTCCAGCACTCCTAGTTCTCATTCTCCTTAATCTCTGTGCACCTTGTCAGAGTGCTTAAAAATCTCTTTTTTTGGGTGGCAGAATAGAAGCAGGGACATGCCTGAGCTCTCCCACCTAACCACTCAAAATACATGTAAAAATGACTCTAAATAAATTCTAGAGCAGAAGAAGCCACAAAATGACAGATTGAAAGAGATTTTCAGCCCAAGATAACCTGGAAGGCTGACAGGAAAGGCTTATTGTACCAGGCTCAGAAAAGAGCATAGCCAAGTCATTCCCCAATCAATATATGGTCAAAGGATATAGACAGTTTTAAGAGGAAGAAATTACAACTATCTATAATCATATGGAAAAAATGCTCTAAATCACTATTGATTAGAGGAAAGCAAATAAAACAACTCTGAGGTAACACATCACACCTGTCAGATTGACTAACATGACAAAATATGAAAATGATAAATGTTGGAGATGTGAGAGAGCTGGAACACCAGTTCACTGTTGGTGATGTGAGCTGATCCAAACATTCTAGAGGGCAACTTCGAACTATGCCCAAAGAGCTTCAAAAATGTGCATACCCTTTGACCCAGCAATATTGCTTCTAGGACTGTGTCACCAAGAGATCATAAAAATTGGGAAAGGGTCCCACATGTACAAAAATATTTATAGCAGCAATATTTGTGGTGGCTAAAAACTGGAAATCAAGGGGATGCCCATCAATTGGGGAAGAGATAAACAAGTTGTGGTATATGAATGTAATGGAATACTATTATGCTATAAGAAATGATGAACAAGAGGACTTCATAGAGATCTGGAAGGATTATATGAACTGATGCTGAGTGAAAGGAGCAGAACCAGAAGAACTTTGTACACAGCAACAACCACAGTGTGAGAGGAAGTTTTCTGGTAGACTTAGTCCTTCATAGCAATGCAAGGACCTAAAAAATTCCCAATTGACTCTTGAGATAAAACGCCTTCTACATCCAAAGAAAGAAATATGGAACTGGATCCCAGAAGGAAACAGATCATTTTCTCTTCTGTTGTGTTTGGTTTTGTTTTATGGTTTTTCTCTTTCATTTTAATTCTTCTATGCAACGTGACTAAGATGAAAATATATTTAATAAGAATGTATGTGTAGAACCTATACAAGATTGCATGCCATCTAGGGTAGGGAGTGGGGATGGAGGGGAAATATCTAAGATATATGGAAGTGATTGTAGAAAACTGAATATAATAAAATTATTTTTTTAAAAAGAGAAGCGTATAGCCCAGTGTGGGCCATGCTGGCACAGACAGGACTGGAGCAGGTGCTGAATCACTGGCAGCTTTAATGGTTTGTAGACTTTTCAACCACAAAATGCCAAAGGCAGCTTCAGAGGTCAGTGGGAAAGCTATCACTTTGAGAGAGGAACGTGGTTAGCCGCAGCCCCAGCTCCAGGGTGGCAGTAGTTTCTAGTGCAGCAATGGCTGTTTCGTGAGCTCTCAGTCTACAGACAATGGGGGAATTGAGTGACTGGTCTGGGTTGCAGTCCTAATTGGCAGTCTTGGGGTGAAGAGGAGGGCTGGCATGGCAGAGCTGGTGACAGCTGTGGAGGGAGAAATCTACTCACAGTTCCAGGGTAGAAAAGAATGCTTGTGCTTGCTCACAGACCAGAGTGCAGCCCAGGAGAGGAGTAAACACCTCTCCTTTGCTCATACCACTTTGGAGGAACTGAGAATTTACAGGCCTTTAGAGATATCTCTGAAAACAGTTGCACAAAACCCTTGAAACTTGGGGCAGTAAACACTCCACTTGATAAAGAACTCAAAAGTCAAGTTATTATTGGGAGGGAGGGTGTAGGAAGGGGAGAAAATTAAAAGTTATGGAAGTACTTGTTGAAAATTGAAAACCAATTAATTTGGAGGGAAAAAAGTCAAGTAATTGGCTGGGGAAATGACCAAAAAGGGGGAAAATGACTATAGAAGGTAATTTTCTTGTTGCAAAGATATTTTCTTATGATGAGGAAGATCAAAGCATACAACCAGAGGAAAACAGCAAATTCAAAGCTTCTTGATGCCTCCAAAGACTCCAAGAAAAATATGAAATGGTCTCAGGCCACAGAAGAACTCAAAAGGGATTTTGAAAATCAAATAAGAAAATGGGAAGAGAAATGACAGTGATGCAAGAAAATCATGAAAAACAAGTCAATAGCTTGCTCAAGAAAACACAAAAAATGCTGAAGAAAATAGAATCTTTAAAAATAGACTAACCAAAATGGCAAAATAGGTTCAAAAAGACAATGAAGAGAAGAATGCCTTAAAAAGCAGAGTTGGCCAAATGGAAAAAGAGGTCCAAGAACTCACTGGAGATAATAATTCCTTCAAAATTAGAATGGAGCAAAAGGAAGCTAATGACTTTATAAGAAATCAAAAAATTATAAAATAAAACAAAAAAATGAAAAAAATAGAAGAAAATGTAAAATATCTCATTGAAAATAACTGATCTGGAAAATAAACCCAGTAGAGAGAATTTTAAAATTATTGGTTCACCTAAAAGCCATGATTAAAAAAAGAGCCTAGAGATCATCTTTCAAGAAATTATAAAGGAAAACTGCCCTAATATTCAAGAACCAAAGGGTAAAATAGAAATGGAAAGAATCTACCTCCTGAAAGAGATCCCCAAATGAAAACTCCTAGCTATATTGTAACCAAAGTCCAGAGTTTCCAGGTCAAGGAGAAAATATTACAAGCAGCCAGAAAGAAACAATTCAAGTATTGTGGAAACACAATCAGGATAACACAGGATTTAGCAGCTTCTACACTAAGGGATCAAAGGGCTTGGAATATGATATTCCAGAAGTCAAAGGAGCTAGAGAATCACCTACCCAGCAAAAACTGAGTATAATACTTCAGGATAAAAAAAAAATGAAATTTCAATGAAAAAGAGGACTTCCATGACTTCTTCTTGGAAAGACCAGAACTGAATAGAAAATTTGACTCTCAAATCAGGAGAAACATGAAAAAGTGAACAGGAAAGTCAAATCAGGAGAAATATGAAAAAGTAAACAGGAAAGTAAGCCACCAGGGACTCAATAAAATTGAATTGTTTAACATTTCTACTTAGAAAGATGATATTGTAACTCATGAGACTTTTCTCAATATTAAGGTAGTTAGAAGGAATATATATATATATATATATATATATATATATATATATATATATATATATATGCATATGTGTATGTATATATTATACCTGTATGTGTATGCATATGTATATTACATATATATTCACATGTATATATGTGTATATCTATATATCTGCCTATATATACATATACACATGCATATTTAATGTAGATAGATAGATCCTTACATGTCTTTATAGATATATAGATATAGATATATAGATATAAATACAGATATAGACAGAGAGCACAGGGTGAGTTGAATATGAAGGGAGAATACCTAAACAATAAAATGAAGTGTTGAGAGTAATGTACTAGGAGAAAGAGAAAGGGAAAGGTAGAATGTAGTCAATCATCTCAGATAAAAGAGGCAAGAAAGAGCTTTTGCAATGAAGGGGAAGAGGGGGTAGGTGAGAGGTAATAAGTGAGCCTTACTCTCATCAGATTTGGTTTAAGGACAGAATAATATACATTCAATTGGTTATGGAAATTTATCTTACAGTGCAGGAAGGCAGGGGGAAGGAGATGGGAGAGGGAGGATAATAGAAGGGACAGCAGATTGGGGTAAGGGGTAATCAGAATCAATCAGTATCATGAGGCAACAGGTCAAGGGAAAGAGTGGAATGAATGTAGAGAAGGACAGAAAGTGTTTTGCATGTCTACACGTATATGATCTATATCAAATTGCCTGCTTTCTCAGTGAAGGTGGGTGGGGTGGGAGGGAGACAATGTGGAGCTCAAAGCTTTAGAAATGAATGTTAAAAATTGTTTTTGCATGCAACTGCAAAATAAGTTGTACAGGCAATAGGGTACAGAGATCTACCTTGCTCTACAGGAAAATAGAAGGGGGGGGATGGAAGAAGGGAGGAGTAATAGAAAGGAGGGCAGCTTGGGGAAAGGGGTGGTTGGGGTGCTCACTGACCTGGGGTGGGGAAGGGGAGAGATGAGGAGAGAATTTGAAATTCAAAATCTTGTGGAAGTGAATGTCGAAAACTGAAAATAAATCATATGGAAACAATTTTTAACCTCTTTTCCTCTGGCCCCTATCCTGGTTCTCCACCCTATCTGATTAACCACTCTTTTTCTATTGTTCCTATGCCTTCTCACTCCTCAAACACCTTTCAAGATGATTTTGTATTCAGAACTCTTCATTCTATTGCTTTCTTTAGAAATGTTACAAATTTCCTTCTGTTTCAATTTCGTTCTGTGTAGGTCATTTCCAAATGTTTATCTAATGCCTTATCTACTACTTAGGGCATCCAACCACAGTTCTGACTTTTCCCCCTGCATAATCTCTATTTTCTGTCCCACCAACCCCTCAAACTAATTATGTCTAAGAACTTAAGTCATATGTCTTGTATCCTTCCTTTCCTCAAGCATCTACCACTCTTGGTGAGACCTCTATCACCTTCTGCCTTTACTTATGCAATAATTTCCCTAATTGTTCGTCCTGAACTCTCCCTTCTCCAATCTATCTTTCACATGCTGTTGAATTGACATTCATGGCATACATACATACATACACACACACAGAGGCATGCACATATGCACATTTAGCCATGCCACATCCCTTCTAAAGAAGTTCCAATGGTTCCCTAAAATTACCTATACAATCAAATGTAAACTCTGGTTGACATTTAAAGATTTCACTGTCTTCTATCTGTTTCCTTGGCTTATAACACTACCCCTGATATACTCAAAAGTGGCTAAGTGGCCCAGTGGATAGAGTTCTTGACTTAGAGTCAGAAGAAGTGAGTTCAAAATCCAGACTCAGGAACTCATTAACTTTGTGATCATAGGAATATCATTTAAGCTCTTTCTGGCTCAGCTTTCTCATCTGCAAAATGCAGATAATAACAATATTTACCTCCCATGATTGTTGTGAGGATAAAAGTACAGACCTTGAAGAATCATATAAATCATTATTTTTAGAGTAGTGGGTATATGCATTATGTATGTGCATAAACAAATAGACAAAGTAGATGTCATTCCATCTCCCACCTACATACCTTTGCATAGGCTTTCTCTGTCTTAGTATCCTCTCCCTTTTCACCTGATAATTTTGGAATTCCCAGATATATCGAAAGATCAATCTTAGTGTTGCCTTGTTAAAAAGTCCTTTCCTGATTCCTCTTATTGCTCAACCCCTCCCAGTTATCTTGTGTTTATGTTATGTATATGCTGTGTTTTCTTTTCTGTGAATATGTTATTATCTCCCTCACTATCCTTCCCAACCCCTGCCCTTGCCACACACACACATATACAAACCTTGCAGTGGGATGTGAGATATTTGAGGGCAAAGGCGACCTCACTTCTACCTTTGTATCCCCAGTGCCTAGCATAGTGTCTGGCAACATAGTAGGCAATTGAGGAGGGAGGAAGATTGCTGACATATTTGTGTTATACATACGTATGAGAAACAGGAAATAATATTATTTGCCTTGCATATAGTAAACACTTAATAAATGTTTATTGATTGATAAATTTGTTTATACGATACCATTTAATTGGTACTTTCATTGATTATCGATTATTTGTCATACTTCATTTTTTGAAAACTACCAAAGACATCATGTGGTGACTTACACATGAATTGGATTTCAGTGAGGCAAAGTTGCACAAAGTCTTCAGTTTCACTCTCTCTTCCCTAGTCATTGAAATCTAGGGTCATGACAAAAGTCAGGATGCTTGGTGATGGTCCAGGATGCAGAGGATAATCTTAGCATCTTCATGTCTGACAATAGCTCTTAGCACTCCACAATGCCTATTTCAGTCACCTTCATGGCAGTTAGAACAAATTGTTATCATCCATTTGTTCTACTGGGAGAAGTCTTAATTCTTGGGGTAGATATCCCCCTAACTCACCAACGGGTTTGAGGCCTGTTGGTTGTCCTCAAGTAGTTCAGTCCATCTGCCAAGACCATTTTGCCAAGGTGTGACTGCTACACATACAATAGCTTCTTGGAGCCAAAGACAAGAGTTGTATGTCAGGTGAACACCTTTTTTGATTACTGATTCAGAGAAATGAGAAGACCTGGGTTTAAATCCCCACACTGGCACGTGCTGGCTGTGTGATCTTGGACAAGTGCTGGGGTCAACTCTTTTGGACTATAAGTAGCCGAGAATGCGCCACCTCACATTTGTAGTAGGAGTTTCTTTATCGTAAACAGTTTAAAGTTTCAATGCTATAAATATTTACTCTCCAAAAAAAGTTTACTCTGTATTGATTTATCTGTGTAAATCTTGCTTTTCTCTAACAGATTATAAAGACTTTGAAAGCAAGCACTGTTTAATTTCTGCTTTGTTCCCAGGACATAGCATAGTTCCTGGCATATGGAGTCTTAAATACATACTTTGAAGGGATGGATGAACGTAGAATGTGCTTTCACGTACATGATCGTATTTAATCCTCATAGCAAAGTTGTGAGAGAGTTAAGGCAAGTATTATCATCACAATTTTACTGAAGTTCAGAGGTAAATCCTTACGATAAGCCTATGACTTCTTGGAAACTCCAAACAAAATCTGCTGAATACAAATTCAGGGCTCTTTTCATTACATTTCATGGCCTTTCAAGATTGTCTTAAATTCTTGTGCCATCTCTCTCTCTCTAGGTCAGTTTATGAGATGAATACACCTAGTATCAGTTATTATTTGTGAATTTTTAAAAGTAATTTCATAGGTTAAGTACCTTTGCTCATGGTTGTGTAGCTAGCAAATATCAGGTACAAGGTTTGACTATTGGTCTTCCTCACTGCAGATGCAACACTTTATCATACCATTGTATGGCATTTTTGCCCTATAAAGACAACTGTCTTAGGTAGTGTGGCATAATGGGGAGAATGGTAAGCTTGTACTCAGGAAGTCTTGGAGCATTGACCTCTGGGGAAATCACTTCTCAATCAGATCCCTAGGCCTTATCTACTTCTGCCTTAGATAATTTTGTGATCTTATTAGTGGAGGGAATTACCTATCCTGACAAAAATATCAGATCCTTCATGTACACACATAATGATAAATAAAGGTGAACTTACCAAGTTACCTGGGTCTTAAGCATATTTTTCAAAATGAAAGCAAAATGGCATTATCAATCAAATTGGTTAAAAGTATCTCTTCCCATGGGTTCCACTGAAATTAATGAGTCATTACTATTTATTCAGTAACGCAACCCTAAAAGAAATGGATGCAGTAGTTCTCAAATCTCCCCCACTTGTGCAGTCATCATGAATCCATATCAGCAAATCTTTATGTAGCATTTGCTTTTGTCATGTGAACTTGGTTACAATCTCAGAGAGGAGTAGCCATTTCTGGTCACTTCCTAGTAGTCTAACAGTCTCCTACAGGCTCATCTTAAAGACTAGTCTTGTCTGTTGGGGTCTGTAAGCCTTGATAATCCATTTATAAATAAAGATCAGTGTTGCAATAATTTTTTTTCTGATTCTATCTTTTCAGTGCTCGGTAACCTGAAGGAATTTGTTGGTTTGTGACATTTGCTATAGAACTGGTTAAACACATAGTGAAATGAAATTCAGATAGAAGTCAGAAATTTAAGAGAAATAGAAATGAATGCTATTTATTTTCATGGCTAATTGTATGTCCCCTTCAGAAATTTTGCAAAGACTTACATGGTCTTTAATGTAGCACATGATCACTATCTTTAAAAATGATTATAATTGGAAAAACTAGATTGTAAAGTTGCGTTCCCAAGTGCAGTGCAACACCATAGCATCTGATGATGCAGAGTAACATTAGGTAATGAATCATTTTCATAAAATTATTTAAGCTTTAGCTAAAAAAGTAAAATCTTGGGACAACAAATAATTAAAGAGTAAAAACAAATGCAAATTAAATGAAAGATTTTACTTTCTACATTAAAAGTAAATTAAGACATTCACAAGCCATTATCTAAGCCACCCTCCCACTCAGCTCAATGCAGCTGCATCTGAGTCAGCCTATTCACAACTCCTTTTAATTAGCAGGCTTTGTGAGGATCCCAGAGGTTGCAAATTAAAAAGAACATAGAACACTTGAATCTGTCCTACTCTGAGAGGAAATATCCTAGTCATGACTACAAGTAGTGATAAGAAATTATAAATTGTGAACACAGAAGGATAAACATCAGTAATAATCAGGGAAGCCAAAAAAATATTAAGGCTTATTGCTAAGAAGCTGGATATAGAAGTAGTATTTTACCTCCCTGTCATCACCTCCCAAAGTCTAAATATGGTCATTAATTATAACACAAAGAACTTTCAGAGGAAGGCATTAATTCTTTACTTCTGGGACAGGGTTTATTTGGTCATCCAGGGCTGAGAGTGATATCTCCAAGTGATTATTATCCAATGTCCTTCAAATTCATTGAGGCTCTAACAGGCTCTGTTCTCTCTGAGTTTGTGTATAGTATTATACATTTCGTGTTCTCAGAATCACAGCTTCTTCTCATTAAGAGGCCAACTAATTCAACACATTATTGACCAAAATGCATCTACAAGACTTTTAGCAGGTGTTCCTCTAACCATGAATGCGAGATAGCTAATAAAGACTATAGGAGTGGATCACAATGTGGGTTATCTAAATGTATTTGTGTATGCATGCATACACACATATGCATATCTGTGTACATGTGCATACAAACATGGAGACTTATAAACATCATATACATAGACACAGTTATTTATGTCACCCACGTGGAGGAGGTCTTAAATTGTTCTATATGCACCTAGATAGACTAGAAAGGGAAACAGATAAAGTTCAAGAGTTACCTTTAGGTTCAAAGAAAAGACATTACAAATTAGAGCTGGCCAAACACTTGTACTAATGGGGAGAGTACTAGACCTGGAGTAAGGAAAACCTAAATTTAAATTCAGCTTTAATCACTTACTCCTACATGACCCTGAACAAGTCACTTATCCTCTGACTGGGTCAATTTCATCACCTGTAAATTGAGTATAATAATAGCACCTACCTCCCAGGAATGTTGTGAGGAGAAAATGAAATATTTGAAAAGCTTTTGGAAAACCTTAAAGCTCTGGATGAATGCTAACTACAATTAGTATTTGGGTAGCTAGGGGGTACAACAGATAGAGCACTGGACTTGGAATCATGAAGACTCATCGTTATGAGTTTAAATCCAACCAAAGACACTCAGTAGCTATATGACCTCAGGCAAGTCACTTAACTCTATTTGCTTCAGTTCCTCATGTATAAAATGGACTGGAGGAGGAAATGGCAAACCACTCCAGTATCCTTACCAAGAAAACCCCAACTGGGGTCATAAAGACTTGGATATAACTGAAACAACTCAACAACAACATTAGCAATCTGTTATCAGGAATCCTGAACAGTTTTGATATCTTGATGGATGAGAGACTATGGAATTTTTATTTGTTTTTAATGAATTAAAAAAAAAACAAACGGTTGATAGCTTTTCTTAAGTCACGTTTTTCAAAATCTACTTATCCTTCTCCAATTCAGAGAGACATTACTTAAAATAATGGTTTTAAAAAATGGGGAGGAAAACTCAACGAAATTGACCAACACATCAAAACAGTCATGTGTTTTGCAGTGTTTCATAAATATCATCAAGTGCCATTGCAAAGAATGAATAATTCTTCTTTGGACTCAAATATATTCATTTAAATTTTCCAGTATTATTTCTATCATTTTGTTGCTCCCTTCTATTTAAATTGTTTTAGACATCTTCACTTCTGTCATTCTGATTCTGTTTATTACATATTTCATCAGTTTATATGTCTTCCCATACTTTTCTGTTTGTCATAACCATCATTTATTCTAATATTGGACTGTAATACTATATTCTATTATATCCATATATTAGTTTGTTTAGCAATTCCCCAAATCTGGATATATGTATTGTTGAAAAGTTGTTGATATTACAAAAAGTACAGAAATAAATATCTTTATTTTATTTTGAGCCTTTTTTTAACACTAACTTCCTTGAGATAAAAACTGAGGCATGTAATCCTTGCGTGAAAGGTAATGGATATGCAATTTAAAATACATTTGGAAGAGCACAGCATCTATAGAACATCAAGAGAAATATTTTTAAATGATATGAAGGTAGTATACATTTATAAATATTATATTATTAAAAATATTTATTAAAAACTATTTGGTACTGGGGTAAAAATGGAAAACAGATCAGCATAATAAACCAGACAATGGCAAATCAGAAATAATAGAAATCAACCAATGGTTCAATAAACTCTAAAACATAAATTACCTAGGAAAGAATACCAATTTGCTTAGAAGACTTGAAAACAATCCACACACACACACACACACACACACGCACACACATACACACATAGGCACATGCACAGAGAGAAAAGGAGAGAGAATGGGGGAGACAATGAGTGTGTGTGTGTGTGTGTGTGTGTGTGTGTGTGTGTGTGTGCAGAAGGAATACAACTAGAATTGATATGAGATAGTTTGGGGGGTGGAAACAATAGCTATTGGGATGGGGTGGAGGAACAGAAATGTTTGAAACCTTTCCAAGATTGACTGACATAGACTTGACACAAAATTTTCATCTGATTCTATGAATTTATGATTGGGTTTCTTTGTACACTCACACATATTTTATTTCATGTAGTTAAAAATGTACTATTGTTAAAGTCGCTAGCATTCACCAGAGTTGTGTTCATCCTTTGTTTTTGAAGAGGATCATGACATCAGAGAAATGATGACATGACTTGTACTTGACTTTCTTTTGAGTGAGAGAGGACTGCGCAGGTCACTAACCTCACTTCTCCTCCAGTCATTTGACTCAGGATTCACCAGAGAACTAAAGGCATGACACACTGTTAAGCAGCAATGGGACAGAAAGGAGTGCTTTAGTTGAAGATTGAAGGAAGAAAAGAAATTCTGGGAGATGAAGGATGAGGAATAAAAACATTCAAGAATAAGAAGGCTAGCCAAAAGTAAGTCACAGACATGGTAAATAGAGCTGGAGGAGCAGAGAAATAAGTTTATCTGGAGTCAGAATAGGAGAGGGCAATAATATTCAATGAAGTTGGGAAGATTAGTTGTGAAGGGATTCAAAAACTAAATAGAAGAGTTTACATTTTATCCTAGAGGCGGTAGGAGATCACTGTGTATGGACAAATATTTCTCAAGACAAGAATTGCAAACTATTAACTATAGAAAACGGTTCAAATTGAAACAACAATGAGGATTCACCTGATACCCAGAAAAGATGACAATGATGACCAGAGATGAGAGCAGTCCTCCAGCTGAAGACTGAGGAAAGACAGACATGCCAACACATTGTTGGCGAAATACAGTATCATCTTGTATTTTCTAAATCTTTCAACCTCTCCTCTCTATTTACATAACCCATTTACATCTAGCTTAGGTTCTCACTACCTCCTACCTGGAATCTTATGACTTCCTGTTTAGTTTCTGCTTCAAACGTTTTCCCATTCTAATTCTCCACAGTCGTTAGAGTGATTTTCCCATAGTACAAGTTGGATCAGGCCTCTCATTCTTCTAGCTTATTTTCTATAGGAAAGATTCCCCTTTTTGACATTTAAATCTCATCACAAGCTGGTTCCTCCCTATATTTAGAGTTTTTTTACACATTACTCCATCTTTATGGTTGTATCAAATTCTACTAAAATGCATTTATATTGTGATTACTAACCAGTGCATTACATTTGGAAAATAAACAAGAGTATTGTCCTAAAAAAAAAAAAAAACAGCACTATTTTGACATGTCTCAATTTGATTCTCTCCATTTCTTTTAAACCAATTTTTACATATTTTAATAAAAAATCATGTGCAGATTCAAATAAGTTAGTTCCTAGTTAATGGTAGCTATCATATCTAGTTATATGTTCTAACATTTATTGTTTATATTTAATAATCTTTGGGGGCTATTTAAATGCTAATTATTATTATTTTTGCTGGGCAGCCAGGTGGTACAGTACACTGAATATTTCACTTTATCATGGTGATGTCATTTTGGTCCTCTTCGAAGATGGACCACAACCAACCAGCAGTAAATAAAGTAGAAGGCTTGGCATCAGGAAGATCTGACTTCAGATCCATCCTCAAACACTTACTAGCTGTGTCATGCCAGGCAAGTCAGTTTCCTCATCTATTAAATGAGCTGGAAAAGGAAATGGCAAAAACTCCAGTATCTTTGCCACAAAGACCCTAAATGGTGTCACGAAAAGTCTGAGTAGACTAAAGTGACTGAACAACATCAAAAATGATTGACTTGGCAATAATGTTCCCAAAGCAGGGTCTCTCAGGTGCCTCTGAGCATGGAAGATTTATTCCAGTACACAAAACTTTTACAATCAAAATCCCTTACTTCTTAAAAATGTTCCTCTTTTTCCCTTCCCCCTTCTTGCATCCTGGTATTTCTATCCTCAGTTTCCTCCCACTCCCTTACACTCATGCCCCACATCCAAGTTACCCCTCTGAAGCCAGAAAATGTAGATAGAATTGTCCCACTTCAGTGGTCTGTAAAATAGGTCGTGTTGGAAAGCAATACTCGCAAATGTATGCTTGCCAAATTTTGGGGGCCTTCTCGGTACAGATCAATGCAGTCAGCATAAAACTGCATTGTAACTTTGTAAGGCAGCATCGACCTTAAACCTCAGATACTGGTTGCAGATACCTTTAGAGACACTCACGCACTGTAGAAGTGTTAGTTCTTCGAAACAAAATTCTGTTCATCAGACCATATTAATATCCACAATAGAAAAAAATAAAAAAGTGATACTATTTGAAATAAGAATTTTATAGAAAAGAAAGTGGTAAGCCTAGTATAATAAGGCTTTTAAAATATTGATATTAATTGACAAATGTTGCTGGGGTCATTAATATAAACTTATCCTAACTTTCATATCTGAAGATTCCAGAGTTGCTGCTTTGAGATTTGAATCAAATAGTTAAATATCATACCCTTCCTCACCTCCTATGAGTGTCTTAACATTATGTCCCTAGAAATGCAGTGGGGCATTTTAACAGCACAATGAACTGAGAATCAGGAGATGTGATCACTAGTTCTGCCATATTTCAGCTCTGTTGTGATCCTCAAAACAACCTCATGGGATTGTGCGTATAAATGTCAATTTAAGTGAAATAATATGAAAGTACTTTGTAAAGTGAGGCAGAGGTCTGTGAATCTGAGGGCAAGTCTCTCTATTAAGCTCTTGAATGGTGTGATAGAGGGCCCTATCTTTTTCTTGTCCTGTTCAACATGTTTATGTATAACTTAGCTGAAGATATGGATTTAGTTTTTGTCACTTTTATTATATATAACAAAATTATGACAAAGATGAATAGAATGTTGGATTATAGAATCAAGATACAAATGTGTTTTGGTAAATTAGAAAGGTAAGAATAAATACTAAAGTGCTTAGTCTACATCTCAAGGGGTATTACATGCTTGGCTGCAATTTTTTTAGATGATTATTGGTACCTTGGTAGTAAGCTAGATGTAGATTACGAGTACACTGAAAAGATTTAAACCATGAGAAAGTTAAGTGAAAACATGGCAATGGCAAATCAAGGATGGATCAGCATTTGTTTTTTTTTTTTTTTCATTCTACCTCCTATAACTTCCTCAGTTATAAATCAAATATTAGGAAAGAAAGGAGAAAAAATGTATAATAAGACAATAAATAGATATCAGTTGTAGACCTTCCATAGGCTAGTAATTTAACACATAGTGCCCTAAAATAATAAAGAAGCTAGAAGACAGGAAATTTGTTTATTAGTCCCACCAGCTCTCACTGTGATCTAAAGGCAGTCCTTTAAAAATTAAGTTACTTCATATGTCTGTGGTTCTATATGAACCAAGAGATAAGAATGAAATAAAGGAACTATCTAGGTCTTTAAATGGTGACATCTGTATTTTTGTTACTTGATCGCCCAAAAAGTTGAGACCCTTTCTAGGAACCTCCTTGCTAGTCAATATTATTTCATTCAATAAGCATTGCATAAGCCATATCTATGCCAGGAGCTGAGATAAGATCATAATTAGATATACAAAGGCAGAAAGAAAATATCTCTGAATGAATTTATATTCTACTGGATGGCTATGTATATAGATAATAACATATAAAATATGTGCCTGACAAATACAACTCTTGCTACTTATGGCTTAAGGAAAGGTTTTTTTTGTTTTGTTTTGTTTTTTGTAGGAATTGTCACTTGATCCACATCCTAAAGCTAGTTAGAGAGAGGTGGAAGGTGGAGGTGAGGATGGATAGCATTCCAAGAATGTGGCACAGCCTTTAATAAGGTTTAATAAGGCATGAGATAGAATGATACGTATGTACAATGTTATATTGACCAGTTTGCCTAGAAGGTAGTATACACAAGGAAAGGGGTAGGCTCAAGCTATTATCCATCCAGATCTCTTCTAAATAGTTAATTCTTAGAATAGACTATGGAATATAAAGTTGAAATCCTTTTTGTTAAGCTGGATTTTTACTGACAGATGCTGCTTCTCAAGATTATTGAATTAAACTAAATCCTCAGTCTAACTAAGAAATAATTAGGTTTAGTTTTTTTAAAACTAAATAGCCCAAGTATTCTAAAGGTCTTAGCTTTTCCTCACTGATTCTGTCTTCCTTTTGTAAAACCACATTTCAAATGAAATCATTTGGTTGTGATTTTTTTTAAAAAAGGCAAATTAAGCATTTAATTATATCAGGGAAAAAGAAAGAAAAATCCTCCACGTGGAAAGTAAATTCTTAAAAAAAAAAAAAAAAGCAGTCATGGCTTAGGAATTTGAAATTAGGTAGTAAAACACAACTGTCTAAAAATATACAAGGAACTG
This sequence comes from Notamacropus eugenii, assembly GCF_028372415.1. Classification (NCBI taxonomy): domain Eukaryota; kingdom Metazoa; phylum Chordata; class Mammalia; order Diprotodontia; family Macropodidae; genus Notamacropus; species Notamacropus eugenii. The sequence continues at coordinate 88,778,210 of NC_092877.1, read as the reverse complement.
TGAATTTCCCCCCCTTAAATTATTTATCAACTAATTACGGTATATTGATGATCATTTTCCATACAAGCTACTGGTGAGAAAATGAAACTATGCAAATGTGCCATCAAAATTTTAAACTATAATTTAAAAAAAGTAAATTATAAAATCTTAAACAGAAATAACCCTAGTGTATCCATGACTTGTGAATCGAAATAGATTAGCCTGGTAAACTTTAGGAAAAGCAAGGAATCTTTCAACAAACCTCCAGCAATTCTCAGTTTGACAATGTACAAAGAACAGAGGCAAATTTAATAATATCTTTGTCATATATAAAGCTATTTCTCAATTCCTACTGGTCTATGTGACCTAGTGCAAAAATCCCCACAAATTCTACATGTGATTGTTTACATGAACATGACCTAGGTCATAAAAGATGAGTGAACTTCATTCTATTTTAGAAAGGCAACCTGGCAGTTTTCTTTTCTTTAACATTTACTAGCATTTCTCTGGAAAAATCACTTTCTACACACATAAAGGCCTAAGATTTGCAATATATTGGATTAGATGGCGTTTTTAATCTTAAATTCTGCTCTGCGATATTGCATTTGGCCTTTTTGGGAGATGGAATTTTTTATTGAAGTCATCTGTTCTCAAGGAGATAATCTGCTTGTTTGGCTCAGATTCTCTATGAAATTCAGTTTGCTATTTTAGCCTGTTAAGCTACACAATGATAAGCATAATAATTTATGATTCTGAGGACTATTCATTTGGGTATCATGAGGTTTTGTCACCTAGTCTACATATAATTTATAATAGAAGCAAGGTCTGACCCCAAGTTATAAATGAAGCAAGCAGCATAGAAATTTAGGAAAGTGTAAGACAGGTGGCATTTGTTTATTTGGCTTAAAGTCATACATTTTTTCAAGTTCCAAAATGGTTCTCAACCTTGAAAAGTTTGATTAATAATAAATAGATTCAAATTTCTATGTCTACAAAAAAGTAGACTAGCTGTAGTACTCATGAAATAAAGGAAAATTCCTGTCAGTCCTTGATTATTAAATATAGATTTACTACACAATAAAGTACTAGGAAAAAAGTCCCTCCTTTTAATTTCTATCAATATAATACTGGTAGTACATGTGATGGTCTATGTCTTTTCAGAGTATCTATTGCCGAAAAGTGAGGGAGCCTTAGAATGCTAATTCTCATTAAAAGACCCAATCTGGCTGGCCCATTTTTTAGGACATATTCCTTCAAAGACACACAAAGACCAGATGCCTCTGAAAGAAAATAATGATTTCTCAGTTATATTTAAGCATAGAACCTACTTCCTAGTATTAGCACACTGGGACATGAACAATACATGTAACTGAAAATTCCAGAGGTCCAATGAACTATCAGCTGACTATGTGGGCCAGATTCTGGAAAAGTGAGCTTACACTATTACACAGAGAGATTTACTGTTCTGAAGAAAATCACTTTTGGAGAAAAGAGATAGGAAAAAAAAAATCCATATAGATTACTACTGTGAAGCAGCAACAGGAGAAGTAGGGCAATATCTTATTCATCTACTACCTTCGTGCGTGCACAGGACTGGGGCTTCACTGAATCATTGCCATAATCAGTGATGCCCTAGTCTGCTAGTAACAGTATTAGAATAAGGGTAGTAAGGATGGGAGATAACAGCATTTTGGTTGTTGCTGTTTCTTTTTTTTATTTTGCTATTTATTATTAACTTAATGGAAGCATTTAGTGAATTAGCATAATAAGAAAAGTAACAATAGAATTTCTCATAACAGTATAATATATGCAGTGCATGTTAATGCATTAATAATTTATAATTAATATATTACACATTATTTCTATATTGATATATAAACAGGCATACTGTTTACAGAGACATTATTTTAATTTTTATTAGCATAAGTTTGGTGATGGTAGTATTATTGGTATTATTGCAGAAAGGGAGTAGAACAGTGGAAGGCAGAAATTAAAAGGTGTCGAGTACTGACATATCATGAAGCCATTTTTGCTCAATCCAGATATTTATAATCATAAGGGCTATGAAAATATGACTGTGGGAAACAAATAACAATTACAACTTCCTTAACTACAGAGAAAAGCAAAATCAGAGAAAATTTTAACTAAATTTCATTTTATTTTGAATATTTTGAGTAAAAATTCAGGTTTAGAAACCAGAAACTGGGAAATAACAAAGCTATCCCAAGAGAAAAAAAAAAACACATTTCTTATACAGAGCTCATTTTCTCTAGTTTCCATGGGAAATTAATTTAACAGACTCACTTAGCGTTACACTAGGTGTGAGACAGATTGTTCATGGAGCTATTTGGCCCAAAATGACTCCCTAACGTTAGGAATACATCTTCTTCCTATCATTTATTATGATATTCAAATTATGAAATAGGGTTAGGGGTTCTAAGATGGAAGACGTAAAAGTCGATTCTTCCTAAGCAATCTATTTTCAAGTACTCAAATAATAGTAATTTAGAAAAAAAAAAACACATTTGTTTCAAGATCAGCACTTTCAGGGTCAACTGAAGTCCACTGTGTCATCTAGTATTTGTCATGAGGCATATTTAACCTGAAGGTGATGAATTCTGAGTGGTGACAGATAGTACTCCGATGTTTCGTAATGTCCCATGATGATTACTGTGAGATTAAAAACAAGTTCCCTGTTTGAAACACATGTCAATATTTGTGGTTTAGAGAACATGGGTATCCCCAATTGTATGACAGCTCACTAAGATAAAGTATTGATATTATTATACTGATAAACAAGTAAGAGCTTTACCTAACCATGTCACCTTGAAGTTTGGACACAAGCTGTTTTGAAGCCTTTGCATAGTTCAGTTCCACAAACATTTCCTGAGTACCTGTTATAGTATTATAAAGTATTAGGTACTTTACTAAGTCCTAGGGATAAAGACCAAACTGTAATGTTTATGCTCAAGGAACTTATATTCTGTTGGGACAAAAAAGTAGACACATAAGTAATTAAATGTAAAATATATTATATGAACAGAAAAGAGAACCATTACAACTGAGGCTTCTTTTAGGAGGTGGTCATTGAACTCAGTGATACTGCACATAATATTTGATCATCCTTCTTCATAAGATATTAGAAACAAATATATTTTCTAACCTGATGCTGACTTTAGCTGACATTTCTCTGCTTGGCAAGTCACCTTTACTGACTAACATATTTATAGACTCTGCTCTCTTATATCAGATGACTTGTACACTGGCTGAACTTCTGATTAAAATGTTTATAATTAGCATCTATTGTTTCTTCCATTTATATTTAATTTTCATAATCAATAACTTACTAAAGGAGACATTTATTGTTGTATGAATTGCACACCATATGAATTTTGTATTTTTTAGTATCTACATTATTAGTATTTTTCTTCTTTGATATAAAGATAATTTTGACTTTAACCATAGAGAAATTCAGAAATGATTCTCATATCAATAGTGGCTTGTAGTCTGTGTGTTAAAATACAATAAATGCTATTTTTTTTTAGGATGCTCAGTGGTTACTGTGGTTAACTCCTACCAATTCTATTCTTAAATGAAGTTTTCACAACAGGAAGGTGTGAACTTTCTGTGTTATTTGTAAATAATTTTGGCTTCTTATGTTCCTTATATCTGACTCACATTGTTTTTCTATTTTTGCCATCCTCTTCTATTCCTTTTGCATCGATTATCATCAGAATAACCATATTTGTTCATGTAACATACATGGTCTAATGAAGTCCTTCATATAATTTCTTTATTTCTATAACTTCCACTCCAGCAATTAATACATGAACTTGTAATTATTTGATGGGTGGTATTTTAGAAAAATTTCCATCAATCTTGCAATATAAAACATCAAAAAGTTCCATGAAATAGTGTTTCTCATCGCTTTGGATTTCTGAATAATATTGAATTTACTGATTCCTTCATTTGCTTTCCAAAGACAACCTGTGAGTTATATTTTCAAAAGTCAAACTAACTTTTATCTTCCAGTTTCTTTTATAGAAAGAATGCCAATTCAGTTCCTCCTTTAGTATATTCATTAGTTGTGATCATTGGAGAAGCAACTTACATTTAACATGCCAATAGAAAAATGAATGTTTATAGATTACTTGAAAATGTTATTCTTAGCATCTTATGCCTTCTCTTCCATTGCTCTGGAAGCAGATAGGAACCAGATAGAAAGCAAGTAAATAATAAAAACAGGAAAATAAATTTGTTCCTTGTTCTTTAGGATAGAATCCTAGGGCAAATGCTTCGAGTTTTTGTAAACTCCACTCTCTAAAAAAAATTCTGAACCTAAACACTAAATAAAATTGGCATTTTTATATGCATGTAAATTAACTTGCATTCATTGTATCTCCTCCCCCCATTTCAACCTCTTTATTTTTTTACCAAATGGGAATACCAAATGCTTTTGATGATTACTAGTTTTTAATATATTTTAACATCTGGTACAGCTAGGTCTTCTTCACTCCCCAGTGTTTTCATTATTTCTCTTGAGGTTATTAACCTTTTGTTTCTCCAGATATATTTCTTATTATTTTCTAGTGCTAGAAAATAATCTTTTGGTAGATATTTGGAAATTTAAAAAATGGATTAACTTAGGTAAGGTTATTTTTGTTATAGTGTCTCAACCCACCCTTGAGCAATTAATATTTTTCCAATCATGTAGGCCTCTATTATTGCTATAATTAGTCAGTAATAAACAATTGATAAGTGCCTACTGTAAACACTACTACCTGCCAGGCATTAGCACTGGGGATATCAAAAGCAAAAGAAGCAAAAGAGAGTGCCCGACATCAAGGAGCTCAAAATCTTACAAGGGAGACAACAAATATATATCTACAAACAAGCTATATACAAGATTAATAAGAATTAAAAGAAGTAAGGCATTAGAATTAAGAGGAGCTGGGAAAGACTTTCTGTAGAAAATAAAATTTTATTTAGCACCTGAAGGCATCCAGGGAAGTCAGCAGGTAGAGCTGAACAGGGAGAGCATTTCAGCTGTTGGAAACAGAAAAAAAAAAATGCCCCAAGACAAGAGATGAAAGCAAAGACATGAGTGCCATTACATGGAAGAATCTATGGCAAACAGATGGGAAAAATAGGAGGGCCCTAAGTTGCGTAGGGCTTTGAATGTCATAAATAGGATTTTGTATATGATCCTGAAGGCAATAGGGAGTCACTGGAGTTGACTGAGTAGAATGATGACATGGTCAGAGTTGCACTCAAAGAAAATCATTTTGGACAGCTGAATGAAGAATGGATTGGACTGGGGTCAGACTTAAGGCAGGGAGACCCATCAACAGGCTATTCCAAGAGTCTAGGGGTGAGGTAAAAAAAGACCTGCTACAAAAGTATGGCTGTGTCACAGTGGAGAAGAAAATGTGTTTGAGAGATATTGCAAAGGGGAAATCAACAATCCTTAACAATAGATTGAATCTAGGATGGGAATAGGGAAGATATAGTGAGGAGTTAAGGATGACACCTAGATTGTAAGCCTCAGGGACTGAAAGGATGGTTTTATCCTCCATGGCAATAAGGAAAGTAGGAGTAGAGGGAGAGCTCAGAGAGAAATAAGAGTTCACCTTTGGACACTGTTTAAGATGTCAGTTGAACATCCAGATTGAGATGTTTGAAAGGAAATGCATGTTTTGTAGTTTCATTCAGAGTTCCCATGAGGAACTCAGCAGATAGACTCATACGGATTTAGACATTATGGAGTTCTCCAACTCAATTTGTTCTAATGATAGCTATGTTATATGTGTGTGTGTGCATGTGCGTGTGTGCATGTGTGTGTGTGTGAGGGGTTAAACATTAGTGGGAATTAGATTTTGCAAAACCCTTCTCAGCATCTAATGATATAACCTTTTCGTTTTTTTCTTTTTCATTACAAATATTGCTTATTGTCTCATTAACTTTCCTTATATTGAAATAACCCTTCATCCAAAGTATAAGTTTCTTCCGGTTATAAAGCAAAATATTTTCATTTGTTATTATAAATTATTTGTTAATATTTTACTTAATATGTTTTCATCAATGTTTATAGGGAATGTTTGTCTATATGAGTTTTTTTCTCTACTGTATCTCCATTTGGTTCAAGTATTAAGATCATATTTATATAAAAATGAGTTTGAAACTATACCTTTTTCTTATTTTGAAAAATTTATGTAATATTGGAATTAATTTTTCTTGAATTTCCTTATACGCATATTTCATTTTATATGGCAGTTTTGTTGACATATATTTTGGAAAGATAGTAATTTTGTGGCCTACTTTATCATTTTTCTGTGAACAGTGTGTTTTATTCAATTAGTTTTAATGAACCGAGCTCCTTATTTTTTCTTTTAACCAAACTGACATAATTTTACTAATTTTTTACATTTTAATTTTTATTAATAATATCTTTGATTTTTCATAATGTTTTGGTTTTTAGTTAAGGATTTTTATTATTTGCCTTTCTAGTTTTTTTAGTTGTATTCTCAATTAATTACTTTGTTCTTTCTTGTATCAGTGAAAGCCTGCATTTATCCATATATATTATGTGTTTGTGTATGTGAGTACACACATATATCTGAAAAGTTTTGGTATTACGTCATTGTTGTAATTTTTCTTGATGAAATTTTCTGTTTCTATGATTTGTTTCTTGACCCACTAATTATTTAGAATTGAGTTATTTAATCAAATTTGTGTTATTTTCTTAAATACCAGTTATTAAATGTAATCTTATTATACTGCGCTCAGTAATGATATATTCAGTATTTTGGGCTCTTTCAATTTGCATATGAGGTTATTTTATGCCTAATTATATGGTCAATTTTGGTCAAAGTATCACGTCTGACAAATTTGTTATCATTTTCTACTCCCTTTCAGTAATGACCACACTTCTATCATATCTGTTTTTTTAAGGTTCTTTTCACCTCCTTAATTTCTTTCTTGTTTATCTCTTTCTTAGATTTGTCTAGGCCTGAAAAATGTATATCAAGATTGGCAACTATTGCAGCTTTATTATTTCTTTTTTTAAATTTATTCTTAGTTTTCAACATTCGTTTCCACAAAATTTTGAGTTACAGATTTTCTTCCCATCTCTCCCCTCTCCCACCCTGAAACACTATGCATTCTGATTACCCCTTTCTCCAATCTGCTCTACCTTCAGTCACACCCCTCCCTTCCCTTATCCCCATCTTCTCTCTTTTCTTGGAGCGAAAGATAGATTTCTATAACCCATTACCTGTATCTCTAATTTCCCAGTTATATGCAAAAATAATTTTCAACATTCATATCTTAAACTTTGAATTCCAACTTCTCTCCCTTCCTGCCTCCTTACACATCCCCACTGAGAAGGCAAGCAATTCAGTATAGACTATATATGTGTAGTTACGCAAAAAACTTCCATAATAGTCATGTTGTGAAAGACTAATTATATTTCCCTCCATCCTATCCTGCTCCCTAATTATTCTATTCTCTCTTTAGACCTTGACTCTCCCCTAAAGTGATTATTTCTTATTACTCCCCTCCTCTCATTTGCCCTCCCTTGTATCATCCCCCCACTTCATTTATCCCCTTCTCCTCTACTTTCCTGTAGTGTAAGATAGATTATCATACCAAATTAAGTGTGTATGTTATTCCCTCCTTAATCCAAATGTGATGAGAGTCAGCTTCACTTTTTACCTCTCACCACCCCTCTTTTCCTCTCCATTGAAAAAGCTTTTTCCTGCCTCTTTTATGAGAGATACTTTGCCCCATTATATTTTTCTCCTTCTCCTCCCAAAATATTCCTCTCTCACAACTTAATTTTATTTTTTTAGATATCATCCCTTCCTATTCAACTCACCCTGTGCCCTCTGTTTATATATATATATATGTATACATATATATATGTATATATGTATGTATGTATGTATGTATGTATGTATGTATATATGTGTGTGCATGAGTGTGTATAATTCCTCCAGCTACCCAAATATTGAGAAAAGTGTCAAGAGTTATAAATATTGTCTTTCCATGTAGGAATGTAAACAGTTCAACTTTAGTAAATCCCTTATGATTTCTCTTTCCTGTTTACTTTTCCATGATTCTCTTGATTTTTGTGTTTGAAAGTCAAATTTTCTATTCAGCTCTGGTCTTTTCAACAAGAATTCTTGAAAGTTCTCTATTTCATTGAATGATTATTTTTTTCACCTGAAGTATTATACTCAGTTTTGCTGGGTAGGTGATTCTTGGTTTTAATCCTAGTTCCTTTGACTTCTGGAATATCATATTCCAAGCCCGTTGATCCCTTAATGTAGAAGCTGACAGACCCTGTGTTATCTTGACTGTATTTCCACAATACTTGAAGTGTTTCTTTCTGGCAGCTTGTAATATTTTCCTTTGACCTGGGAACTCTGGAATTTGACTATAATATTCCTAGGAGTTTCTCCTTTTGGATCTCTTTCAGGAGGTGATCAGTGGATTCTTTCAATATTTATTTTTCCATCTGGTTCTAGAATATCAGGACAGATTTCCTTGATAATTTCATGAAAGATGATTTCTGGGTTCTTTTATTGATCATGGATTTCAGGTACTCCCATAATTTTTAAATTATCTCTCCTGGATCTATTTTCCAGGTCAGCTGTTTTTCCAATGAGATATTTCACAATGTCTTCTATTTTTTTATTCTTTTGGTTTTGTTTTGTAATTTCTTAGTTTCTCATAAAGTTATTAGCTTCCATCTGCTCCACCCTAATTTTAAAGAACTATTTTCTTCTGTGATCTTTTGAACATCCTTTTCCATTTGAGTAATTTTGCTTTTTAAAGAATTCTTCTCCTCATTGATTTTTTGGGTCTCTTTTGCCATTTGAGTAACTATTTTTAAAGGTGTTATTTTCTTCAGCATATTTTGGTTCTCCTTTAACCAGCTCTTGACTTCCTCTTCTTGATTTTCTTGCATCCCTCTCATTTCTCTTCCCAATTTTTCCTCCTCCTCTCTTATTTGATTTTCAAAATCCTCTTTGAGCTCTTCCATGATCTGAGACCATTGCATATTTATTTTGGAGGTTTGGATGCAGAAGCCTTGACTTTTATGTCTTCTTCTGATAGTGTGCATTGTTCTCCAAAAGAATGGAAGAAAATACCTCTTCACTAAGAAAGTAACCTTTGATAGTCTTATTTTTCCCCTTTTTTTCAGCATTTTCCCAGCTGGTTACTTGACTTTTGAGTCCTCTGTCAGGAGGAAGGTATACTCTAAGGACTTGTAAGTTCTCAGTTCCTCCAGGGTGGCACAATCAAGGGAAAAGAGTTACTCCTCTACTGGCCTGTGCTCTGGTTTGGGAGCTACAAAAGCTTTTCTGAACAGGACCTGCAAGTAGAATTCCCTTTTCATCATTTCTAGCATCTCCACCATGCCAGCATTCTTCCTCACACCAGGGTTGCCATTCAGGGGTGAGACTCAGATCAGAGACTCAATTCCCCCAGGGTCTTTAGGTTGAGGGCTCCATAAATGGATGCTGCTGCTGTTGCCACTGCCTGGGACCAAGACTAGGGGAGGACTGTGCTCCCTTCTCGCTCAGGTGAAAAAGTTTCTCACTGACCTTGGAAGTTATCTTTGGCATTTGTGGGTTGAGGGATCTGGGGACCACAGGCTGGCTCTCAGCTTATTCCAGCTGGTGCATCATGGCCAAGGTTGGGTTTGGCTTCATGTACTGTGCTTTCTCCATGCCCTGTGATATAGACCTTTCTTGTCAGCCTTCCAGGCTACCTTGAGCTAGAAATCTCTTTCACTCTGTTGTTTTGTGGCTTCTGCTGCTCTAGAATTTGTTGAGAGTCACTTTTTACAAGTAGTTTATGGGCTCTGGGAAAAGAGCTACAGTAGGTGTGTCTTTCGACTCTGCCATCTTGACTCCACCCCCAAACTTTACAATTTCTTTCTGAAATACAACTAACTTTTCCTTGAAATGTTCAAATAATATGTTATTAGAAATATGTATTAAATTGATATTAATTCTAAAGATGTTAAACATGAAATTTCAATATTTCCATTTTTTATTATATCTTTTAATAATAACCTTGTCTGATCCTATGATTGATATACTTGCTTTTTCTTAGTTCACCTGAGACAAAATGGATGCTACTCTACATCTTCATTTTAAAGTGTATGTGAATAAATTAGTTTCTTGTAAACAACATGCTGTTGTATTTTTTTCTAATTCATTCTTCTTTCCTCTTCCATTTTATAAGTCAGTTTGTTTCATTCACATTTGTGAAAATAATGTTAATTTTGCATTTCTTTCCATACTATCCTCTTTTAGTTTTTCCATTGTGCTTGCCCCCCCCCCATTTACAAATAAAAAGAAGTTTAAAAGAAATTTGCTTAACACTTATCTGTAAAGCATTGATTATATTTTTAATCCTTTGGAAATTCTCTTTCCTTGCCCTCAATCATAGGTAATCTTTTCTTTAAATTATTTTTTTCAGTTTTCCTTTCCAAATTGGAGGTTGTTTTGCTTATGACTTGTCTTTGTTTGTCAATCATTTTTCAGTTGTGTCCAAATCTCCACTACACAACTGGAATTTTCTTAGAAAAATAATGGAGTGATTTTCCATTTCTTTCTCCAGTTCATTTTACAGATGAGCAACCTGAAATAAATGGAATTGAACAACATTCCCAGGATCACATAGCTAGCAAGTGTCTGAGGCTGGATTTGAACTCAGGAACATGAGTCTTTGTAAGTTCAATCCTGACACTTCACACTGTGTCATTTAGTTTGCTTATGACTACTCTTCTCAACTCTCCTCTCCTTTCCTGCATCCTTTTGCTGATCTATTTTCCAGTTGAGTTCAAACATCAAGGTTTAAATAGGTTAAAGACCTATTTTAAAATCAAGATCTTATTGTGTATGTGTGTGTTTCAATGTGTTTATATTTCTCACTTATTCCAATCTTTACCAAATATAATTCATTTTAAAAATACGTAGTCCTTATCTATCCTTCCAATTCTCAAATTCAATTTATGCAATCTATATCAAGGATTTGAAATCAGAACATATGTTTGTCCCTTGAAAAATATTTTTTTCTCATTTTATTTTTAAGATATCTTTTTTGTCCACATTTAGGACAGTTTTTCTTTCATTTTTATCATAAGTAACTAACTAACCACAACATGCAATAGTGCTGTTATATCATTAATAACATGCTAAAACTTTATTATTACAGCAACCAAAGGTAAAATTCCTAAAGACAGTTTAAGATACTAGAGGTATGGGTTAATGATTGAAATTTTTCACAGAGATTAGACACTTTCTGTGTTATAATGTAAAGAGGGTTGAATTTTGAGTCAGAAAACCTGTGTTTGAATCTCAACTCTATCCCTTTTGACTGCGAAAAATTCACTCAAGCTCTAAGCATTTTTACTCTCTTCAAAATACACATTCCAAGAAAAGTCCCAATGTAAATGATGGAAGAAAATATCTTGAAGGTATGTTTTAAACCAAGAATATTCTTTAATCCAACCCACTTTATAAGGTAAATAAAAGGCACTGAAAATTTTTTGGATAACTGCTTTTTAAAATTGTATTTTCAAGAATTTATGTGGAAAGAATGAGCCACTGAAATAAAAACTATTTAGCTTTGATTGCCTAGTAGTTGGTTAGTCTAAACCACTAACCTAGGGTCATAATTTTGGTGTCCTTTTCTACTCCCAACTCTCATTTATCCCAAATATTCAGTCAGTTGCCAAAACTTTTCATCGGCACCTCTACGCTTCTCACATCTAAGAACAACATATACATATCCTTTAATCAAGCAATACCACTACTAGGTCTATACCCAAAAGAAGTCAAAGAAGAAGGAAAATGACACACACACACACATATATATATATACATGTATACATATATATATATATATATACATGTATACATATATACATATATACAAAAATACATATGTATATATACATATATACAAAAATAATTATAGCAGTTTTTTTTGTGTGACAGCAAAGAACTGGAAAATGAGCGCATGTTCATTAATTGGGGAATGGCTGAACATTTTGTGATATATAATTGAGAAAGAGTATTATTGCTCTATGACAAAGGGAATGGTTTCAGAAAAACATAGGTAGATCTATATCAACTGATACAAAGTGAAGTGAGCAGGACCAGGATATCTTTGTATACAGTAAGGGCAATATTGTAATAATGATGAAATGTGAAAGACTTGACTAGTTTAATCAATGCAACTCCAAAAGAGTCATGTTAAAAAGAGAAAGAATTAGGTGTTAGAGAAAGAACTGATGAAGTCAAAGTGCAAATTGAAGTATAGTGTTCTTACTTCATTTTTCTTTCTTTTTTGCACAATATGACTAACATGGAAATATGTTTTTCATGATTTCACATGTATAACTTGTTGAGTTGTTTGAGTCTTGTCTGATTTTTTGTGACCCCATTTGGGGTTTTCTTGATGAAGATATTGAAATGGTTTGCAATTTCTTTCTCCAGCTCATTTTATAGATGAGGAAACTAAGGCAAACAGGGTTAAGAGACTTGCCCAGGGTCATACAGCTAGTAAGTATCTTGGGCCAAATTTGAATTCAGGAATATGAGTCTTTCTGACTCCAATACCAGCAAGCTGTCCACAGTGTCTCTCAGCTTCCCCTTTACATTATATATGTAAATTGATATCGTATTGGTTGCTTTTTCAGTCTATGGAGGAAGCACAGGAGAGAGAAAAAGACTCTGGAACTCATTTTTTTAAAAATGTTAACAAAAACACAAATAAATAATAAATGTAAAATATAAAACAAAAACTAACATTTATATAGCACCTACTATATTCCAAATACTACATTAAGAATTTTACATCATCTCCTTTAATCTTTGTAACAAGCTTGAGAAAGTAAGTATTGCTATTGTCCCCATGTTATAGTTGAGGACACTGAGGGTCATACAGCTAGCAAATGCCTGAGTTTGAATTCTGGTTTTTTGACTCCAGGCTCACCCAGCACTTTATCTACTGCTCCACCTAACTTCCTTTTTCAACCATCATCTTCACTTCTTTACATTTATCCCCTTCTCCCCAGTCATATACCTCTCTAATTCAGGGTCCCTGCATCTCTTTCCTAGAATATTGCAGAAATGTCTAGCATGTCTTCTTGCCTCAAGTTACTTTGATCTAATCTCTCCTATCAGATATCAAAGTAATTTCCCTAAAGAATAGATCTGATCACATCATTTACTCATTCAGTAAACTCCAATAATTTCTTACTACCTCTAGGGTCATAAAAGTTCTGCTTTATTTTACCTTTAAAGTTCATGAAGATATGACTTCACTTACAGTAATAGTGCTAGAACAACTAATCAGCAGTCAGTTCTTGAAGCTGGAAGCATGTGTTAATATTTTCTGCATGCTTCCAGTCCAAGAGACAGAGAAAAAATTTGGGGAGTGGGGTGAGGGAGGGATGAGTCAGTTTCCAGTCATGCATGACTGAAGGACTTATAATATGTCATGATGGACAATGTTCTAGTTGTCTGAGGAGCAAGATCCAATAGTTCAAGGAGTGCTGAGCAACACTTGAATAGATAACCAAAAGGGGCAAGTTAGCTCTTCATTCCTCACCTTTTAATTGCAGAGTACCAAAAAGTTTGCTGAGGGGTGTGGCACTGGTCATAAAGAAGTCCCACCACTGGGCTGCTCCTCTGGTCATTGCTTCTGCTACTGTTCAGCTTCAGCACTAATTTTTACCTGTGATGGCACCTCTGAATATCCCAAATTTGCAAGGTCATCTCAGCACCTTTATTTCAGAAGATAATTTTACTTAAGATTAGGAAGAAATAAATATAGAGACAAAAGTCATCTTGGAATCTCAGCTGTCACAGCTTGGTAGGAAATAAGAGCATTGCTACTAACTCTCTCAACCAATTCAAAGTATTCCTACCTCATTCTAAACCAAAAGGAAGAGATATTTTACAGGGATGAACCATCCCTTTTGTATACACACTCATTTCTGGCTCAGTAATCTCTGATTCATCAAATCTAATAGATCCACAGCCAATCAAAAGACCTTCTGTGTTTGCACAGTTGTTTGTCCTTCATTTTCAAAGAGGATCTTGACTTGTGTGTGAATTAGATTTAAGTGATGCAGAGTTGCACAAAGTGACAAGACAAAAGTCAAGATGACATTTGATGGCCTGTGTTGGCATCTTTGAAGTTTGATCACACTCTAGGTGCTTCACAGTACCTGCCTCATTCATCTTCATGGCCACTGGAACAAATTGTTCTCATCTGCCCATTCCACTAGGGTAAGTCTTTGTACACTTGGGGTACATATTCCCCTAACTCACATAGAAGTTTGAGGCCTGTTGATTATCTTGAATCTGGTTTAGCCTGCTTGCCTAGACAGTTTGCCAAGCGTGTGACCTCTGCATGTACTACAGCTTCTTGGAGCCATAGGTGAAAGTTGAGTGCCAGGAGGACACCAAGGTGGATAAGCAGCCCTGAAAAGCTTTCAACAAACCCTCACCAGGGGTTCTAACACCCTTACATCCCAACACGCCATATGCACTTCTCAGTGATATGACCACCAGGAGCACACTTTCTTGAAGTCTTTACATGGTCACTTGGACTGAAACTAGGCAAAGTTTAATGACTGAATATCTTAGACCAATATACCTCTATTAAAATATCTTTTCAAGACTTAATGTGAATTATTTCACTTAATACACTTTTATAATCTAGCCAAAATCACCTTCATAATGCTCCTTGTCAATCTATCAACCTCCATATTCCTGAACAGCCTATATCTCCCATGCCCGAAATGCCTTTCCACTTCACTTTTTCATCTTGGAATTTTCATCTTGAAATTTTCTATAAATTTGCCTTCTATGTGAAGTCATTCCTTACCTGTTAGATGCTGTTTCTATCTCACCAAACTATTGCACTGTTTTTATTGTGTGTGTGTGTGTGTATGTGTGTGTGTGTGTACATATTTCCCCCACCCTAAAAACTATGTGCTCCTGGGGGAAGGCAGGCATGGCTTTTCACTTTTGTCTTTGTCGTCCATGCCTGGAAACGTGTCTGACACATAATAGACACTTAATCAGTGTTAATTCAGATTACTTATGCTTTTAAAAAACAGCTTTAAAATATATATATATACCTACACACACTAAACATATGGCCATGTTTGTTCAATTAATTGCTCAGTGCCCCCCAAATAATTCAATAAATGCCTAAGTTATAGAAGACCAACGAATCTTCACTGAAGGAAGAATTTTCCACACTAGAAATTTCTTATATTTCTTATACTTATGAAGTATTAGTCTATAGATATATATAATATATATACACATATGTGTGTGCTTTTTCAATATATATATATATACACACATGAATATATGGAATGTAATAAACATGCATGTAAATTATATATAGATATATGTGTGTATAAACACATATTTGTTTGGGACTTATGGGAAATATACACATGTGTATATACATAAATGCATACATAGATACACACACACATATATATGCACACATAAAATTATCTGGATATAATGAATTGGAGTAGTGACATGAAATGACTTACCCAGATTCATACAACTATCTTGGCAATTTGTAGTAATTAAAAGATCTATATCACTCATCACTTTCTTTATGAATAAGACAAAAATTTTCTAGTAATACAATAATTTAAAATGGTGAATTTGAATTTATAATATTGACTAGGCCTTATTTAAAGTCTCATCTTCATTTGATGAAAAATAATTGATTATTCTGGTTAATATATTGTGTTACAAACTAAATAAAATAAGAAATAAATTCAAGGAATTTAGAATGCAATAATAATATTTCAAACAATTGTTTTCATAAAAAATTTTGACCTTATACTTCTGTATTCATTTGAGAAAAAAAGGGGGAAAAGCATTATTTTATAAGTAAATTATAATGCAGGTCTATTTGTTACTAATTCAGTAAAAAGCAAGTTAAAAAAAAGTTTACTAGATAAAAACATGACTAAAAACCAAACCTTTTGAACATTTGAATTTCTAATTACCTATTGCACCACTTTTACTGAAGACTATCCTCAGCTTGATTGTTTTTTAATAACTTGTGTGCTTTATTTACAGAATTCAGTTTTTAAGTTCTTTGATTTACATAAATATCCGTAATCTGTATAATTTATAGTAAATCCATTTTTTTCTTTTTCTTCTATGCTAATTGCACACAATGTCAATGCTGAGTTAGTCATTTCTGAGTCATATCTCTTCTTTATTATTATATAACTATGATTTATACTTCATCACAAAATTCTTTAGAGCACAATTCAATTATAACCAAATAACCAATTATTTTTTTAGAGGAGAAAATGGGCAGAGGATCCAGTTGAAGGTGTAGGAAAATTATGATTTCTCAGAATAAATTATTGTCTCTTATTCTGATAGACTCTACTTACATAATGGTTACTGATATGACTGCTAAGCAATTGCCAAGTCCTACTATCCAAGGGTAATAGTCTGTGCTTTGCATGATGACTACAGCTGTATCTAATAAAATATGTCATTGTTGCCTTTTGGTCTCTTGAAAATTAAACTAGCTTTTCCCTTTACTTCCTGCTCCCCTTGACCAGATAAATATACTCCTAGAGACATTTACTTTTAAAAGTGACAATACAAAATCTGAATTAAGAAATTCATTCTTTGTGTTTAGTGAAGGGGAAGGGATAGGGGTGGAGAGGGAATCAAATCATTACTCCTTTATTTTCTTTTGAAACTATATTATGTAGCATTTATCTCCTGAATCAATATCAGGGTGCCTGATATAAAGTAGGAACTTAATAAATAGATATTTGAATGAGTGAATGAAAATTGTCACCAATCCATCAGATTTAACTAGATACACATGGGAAATCTGCAGTACCCATAAGACTAATGAATATTTCAAACACATGCCTACTATACCCATGTTACTTTTGAAAATTAAATAAGATTGTATAAACAACACTCAAAGGAGATGCCTGAAGAGACAGGGACCATCAGTGAAATAAATGTTATATTAAGAGGCTACAGGAACAAATAACCCCAAGATAAACTCCTTTAGAATAGCCTTTAGTTTAGAAGTGTGGACTTTTATAAGGGGATTATAACTATGATAGGAGAGTGTATCCTGTCTTTCAGTTAATTGTTTCTCTCTTTTGTTATTTAAAAAAGTGCCATTGAATTGATGACTCATGTTTAGTTAAGTGTTTTACATAAGACTAAGCTTATGTGTAGCATAATATAATGCCATTTCTTATGCACCACTTGTCATCGTACTGCAATCTTGGATTCTCTCAGAAGGGAGAAAAGGAAAATTTATACCCCTTCCTATTACTATCCCCCTCCTCCATACACATATTCATCATCATGTCATGAGAATTAAATACAGGTGAACAATTTTAGTAGCACACAATTATTTTTTAGATACAAAAAGAACAAAAGGAAAAGAATGAACTAATACATCAAGGAAGAGTTTTGTTAAAACAAAAGAAAGGACCCACAACCCACAGAACGGCTACAGGGGAGAAACTCACGGCGAATTCTGCACCCAGAGGCCACGGAATATTGGAGCGAGGGAGATTTCTGTTCCGGAGGGACCTGCAAACCTCTCGTGGGGGTCCTTCCCGCTGCAGACTGGGCGCCGGGACTGGGAGCTGAGGGCAGCCCTGCAGCGGCCGCGGCACCAAGAGGAAAAGATCCGAGCGGGCTTCAGGGACGGGATCTCCAGCAGCCACGCGGGTCCCTCCACCCACAGAGGGACCTGCAAACCTCTCGCAAAATGTCCTTCGCGCTGCAGACGTGGAGCCCAGCCCAGCCCAGACCTGCTGTGGCCACGGTACCAAGAGAAACAGACCCAAGCAGGCTTCAGGGACGGGATCTCCAGCGGCCACACAAGTCCCTCTGCCCACAGGTGATGGGGGTTGGTGAGAAAGTCTCTTTGGCGAGTCGAGAGGGAAGTGGGGTGTCCCCATGATTCGGGCCCCCCCGGGAGGTAGAAGCTGAGAGGCGGCTGCAGACCAGGGCTCCCCAAGCGGGCGGGAGCCTGGATGCATTGTGGAAGGTCTGTGCACAAACCCCCTGAGGGAACTGAGCCTGAGAGGCGGCCCTGCCCCTACCTGACCACATGAACTTAATTCTCACACTGAATAGCAGCCCTGTCCCCGCCAAAAGCCCTAAGGCTGGAAGCAGCATTTGAATCTCAGACCCCAAACACTGGCTGGGAGGACCAGGAGGCGAGGTGGGTGTGAGGAGAATATTCAGAGGTCAAGTCACTGGCTGGAAAAATGCCCAGAAAAGGGAAAAGAAATAAGACTATTGAAAGCTACTTTCTTGGAGAACAGACATTTCCTCCCTTCCTTTCTGATGAGGAAGAACAATGCTTACCATCAGGCAAAGACACAGAAATCAAGGCTTCTGTGTCCCAGTCCACCCAATGGGCTCAGGCCATGGAAGAGCTCAAAAGGAATTTTGAAAATCAAGTTAGAGAGGTGGAGGAAAAACTGGGAAGAGAAGTGAGAGAGATGAAAGAAAAGCATGAAAAGCAGATCAGCTCCCTGCTAAAGGAGAACCAAAAAAATGTTGAAGAAATTAACACCTTGAAAACTAGCCTAACTCAATTGGCAAAAGAGGTTCAAAAAGCCAATGAGGAGAAGAATGCTTTCAAAAGCAGAATTAGCCAAATGGAAAAGGAGATTCAAAAGCTCACTGAAGAAAATAGTTCTTTCAAAACTAGAATGGCACAGATGGAGGCTAAGGACTTTGCGAGAAAGTATGATATCACAGAACAAAGAGAGAAGAATGGAAAAAATGGAAGATAATGTGAAATATCTCATTGGAAAAACAACTGACCTGGAAAATAGATTCAGGAGAGACAATTTAAAAATTTTGGGACTACCTGAAAGCCATGATCAAAAGAAGAGCCTAGACATCATCTTCCATGAAATTATCAAGGAAAACTGCCCTGAGATTTTAGAACCAGAGGGCAAAATAAATATTCAAGGAATCCACAGAACACCGCATGAAAGAGATCCAAAAAGAGAAACTCCTAGGAACATTGTGGCCAAATTCCAGAGTTCCCAGGTCAAGGAGAAAATATTGCAAGCAGCTAGAAAGAAACAATTCAAGTATTGTGGAAATACAATCAGGATAACACAAGATCTAGCAGCCTCTACATTAAGGGATCGAAGGACATGGAATAGATATTCCAGAAGTCAAAGGAACTAGGACTAAAACCAAGAATCACCTACCCAGCAAAACTGAGTATAATACTTGAGGGGAAAAAATGGTCTTTCAATGAAATAGAGGATTTTCAAATTTTCTTGATGAAAAGACCAGAGCTGAAAAGAAAATTTGACTTTCAAACACAAGAATGAAGAGAACCATGAAAAGGTGAACAGCAAAGAGAAGTCATAAGGGACTTACTAAAGTTGAACTGTTTACATTCCTACATGGAAAGACAATATTTGTAACTCTTGAAACATTTCAGTATCTGGGAACTGGGTGGGAGTACACACATACACACGCACACATGCACACATACATAGAGACAGAGTGCACAGAGTGAATTGAAGAGGATGGGATCATATCTTAAAAAAAATGAAATCAAGCAGGGAGAGAGAAATATATTGGGAGGAGAAAGGGAGAAAAGGAATGGGGCAAATTATCTCTCATAAAAGAGGCAAGCAAAAGACTCATTAGTGGAGGGATAAAGAGGGGAGGTGAGAGAAAAACATGAAGTCTACTCTCATCACATTCCACTAAAGGAAAGAATAAAATGCACACTCATTTTGGTAGGAAAACCTATCTCACAATACAGGAAAGTGGGGGACAAGGGGACAAGCAGGGTGGGGGGAATGATAGAAGGGAGGGCATGGGGAGGAGGGTGCAATTTGAGGTCGACACTCATGGGGAGGGATAGGATCAAAAGAGAATAGAAATAATGGGGGACAGGATAGGATGGAAGGAAATATAGTTAGTCCTATACAACACAACTATTATGGAAGTCATTTGCAAAACTACACAGATTTGGCCTATATTGAATTGCTTGCTTTCCAAAGGGAAGGGATGGAGAGGGAGGGAGGTAAAGAAGTTGGAACTCAAAGTGTTAGGATTAACTGTAATGTTCTTACGGGGTAAAGAAAGCTATCTGGCCCTACAGGACAAAAGAGAATATGGAGACCAGGGCAGGGAAGGATGATAGAAGAAAGAGTAGATTGGTCACAGGGGCAATTAGAATGCTTGGGTTTGGGGGGGGGGAGGGGATAAAAGGGGAGAAAATTTGTAACCCAAAATTTTGTGAAAATGAATGTTAAAAATTAAATAAAAAATAAAAAATAAATCAAAAGAAAGAAAAAATATGCATTTGTAGAGGGAGCATCCCAGCAATCCATAAATATAAAAGTCCCCTAATTCTTCTCACTCTTTCTAGTGTCTCTCCACTCTAGCCCATCCTCTATACTCCTTCCAAAGGGATTTGAGTTAAGTACATTTCTGACCATGTTGCTCCTCAACTCAATTAACTCTAGTGGTTATCTATTGCCTTTAGAATAAAATGGAATGGCTTCTCTTGAGCTTTTATGGCCTGCTATAACTAGTACCCCATTGATCTTTCTTGTCTCATTGGTCATTATGCTGTTACTCATTTTCTGATACAATTAAACTCCCCTAAAATCTGTTCCTCATATAGAATTCCTTCTCTGCTGCACACATTCATTCATACACACACACACACGTACACACAACCTAAAATGCACTGACTTCTCCATCTAATTCAGATTTCTTTACTTCCTTCAAGAATTTACTCAAGAACCATCATCAACATGAAGCCTTTCTTAATCCCTGAAACTACATGTCCTCTCACCCCAACCAACTTGAATTAACCTACTCTGTATTTTTTTTGTTTTTATTTTCCCTAAGTTAATTCTGTGTGTACTTTATTCCTTTCTCATTCAAAAGCAAGTTCCTTTATAAGAAGGGAAATGAGTGCTGTTATCCCCAGGATCTGGCACAGCACTTGAACATGGTGGATACTTAACAGTGGTTATCCATTGGTTGAATGATTGGAAAACAAAACAAAACATTAACCATATGTTAGCTTACAACCTTGGGCAAATAATTTCCCTCATCCTGTTTGAAATTTTCTATTAACTGAAAAAATGAAAGAGTTAGAATGGATTATCTCTATTGCCATAGACTAATATATATCGATCCCAATGAGCTAGCAAGTCCACAAATACCTTCTAACTCTAACATTTTCTAATTTAGTGTCAAAGGTTAGACAAGTAGGTTACACTTTTGATAACTATATGGTTAAATGCTGAATTAATTGCTACCTATTTTCCAGAAATGAGATTGGCAAAGTTATTTACACACACACACACACACACACACACACACACACACACACACACTGAGTACCTTTTTTTATTAAAAGCCAATATCAGATGAACTGATAGTGTTTGCATTCACAATTACCCCCATTGAACTTCCCTGATGGTTCTGTACTTATTTAGTGCCTGGTTGGGTTGTTTTTTGTTTGTTTCTTTGGTGACAATTTAGCTCAGAAGGGATAATAGAAATTGCTAACATTTGCTATGGATAATTTTCAAACGTTCCTTTGAACCAAAGATGGGCCAACTCCAGAGTTTAGATTTATCCCTCTAGGGTAGATTCTATATTCAAAAAGGCGTCATTACTTATAATACTGTATAATAATGCCTAATGTGTTCAAATATAGCTCATAAACAGGAACTGAGTTACATAGGAGGATGATGATAATGCTGATGAAACAGGCTTCATAATAACAGCTCCCATCTGGATAGTACTTCAAGGTTACAAAGACATTTTATATATAGCATCTCCTTCGAATTGAATGCAAATCTGGCTAAATAAATAACAATATATAATTATGGTCAATTTCCCAGATACTAACTCCATAGGCTATAATTAGAATGGTTTTTGTGTCAGGTTTCCTTAGCTTGAATTCTTTCCCCTGAAGGTTTGGAAGAGACAATGTATATTAGCCTGTGCCATGCAGTTTACAGGCTATATGAATTTCATGCACTGGGAAAGCTAGTAAATACTAATTATCTGAATAGTATTTTTTTGAATTTTATCATTTGTGAATACCCAGGGGTGACAGAAATATGAAAAGTTCATAAATTGATAAATATATAGTATGGTGCAGTGTTCCAATTAATTTGGAGGAAGTCCAACTAGCTATGCTTATGCATGACAATCTACATGCACTAATTCATTAGGATACAATTAATTATTTATCGTAGCGATTATAAATTTTAGAAGAGAACTTTGCTATAAGATTTGCTGTTGTAGGTCCCTTAAATATATCATGTGAACTAGAAATTAGATTGAATAGTTTATAGTAAAAAGAGTTCTACATGGAGAGGTTTTCTGAATCTAAAATACATCAGCATACTTTCTCCCCATATCCATGATCTCTGTTCCTATAAATATTGCAACTGCAAGTAACACATTTTCTAACAGTATTTGTGTAAATGATTGGCAAGAACCAAGAATTATGTGAGTTCAGGGAGAGATTGTGATTACACACACAAATTGGATTGGGAGGGAGACTGAAATTTAATCAACCGATATTTAACTGAATTTCAAGTCCCCCCTCCCCAATAATTCCTTGCATGATTGATTTTAACTATTTTTTTTTTCAAACTAATGTCTCTGGGTAGAAACAGCCTACACTTAAGTCCTTGAAGGGGAAAAAATAGACAGAAAAAATGAGAGAGAGTGAAAGAGAGAGTAATAACAGGAGGTGAGAAGCAGGGATGTGCTGGTAAATATTTAAGAACCAGATCTACAAAAAACATTGCCTGACATTTTTAACATTTAAGCTGGAATATTTTCATTCTATCCACCACTTTCTTACGTATAGACAGTCAATACAATAGTAAATAAAGCCTTAATTTATATATGGTATAAATGCTCACACTTACAAATTTAATAATCCACTTTCATAAGCCAATAAGAACTGGCTCCAGCACACCCCTGTGTATTTCTTAGCCATCAGAGCAAATTTAAGTAATGGGGAATCTCCAGGTTTCAGTCTTTCCTTTAAAGGGAATGTTTATTATAGACATCATCTTCAAAAGATAGATAACTTTTCCCCTAGAATTCTCTGCTTGTGTAAAGAATAGGGAATTATCTTTTCAATGGGCTTTTGTTAATGTAAATGGGGGTGAGGTTTAGAGGAGAAATTATAGCTCTATTACAACTTGGAATAATTTCCAGATGTCCCATCACTTCTCCCTTCTATGCCCTTAGATAAGGTGGTCACACTATGAAGGGGAAATCTGGATTATTTGGCAATAAGTTTATGTTACTTGGAAGAGTTTGTTTTTTGCCTGAGTCCCTTCCTCCTAGCTAAGGCTCAATTCTTGTGCTCCATCTACAATAGATGTTACGGATATAAAACAAGATTTATCTCAAGCCAGAATTAGGAAAAGAAAAAAAAAAAAACACTTTAAGCTGTATCATAAAACTTTTGATAGGGGAAGAGGGAGTATAGGCTGTGAAGACAATATTTCATGGTATACACAGAAATACCTGTGCTCAACTGGATAGGGACAAGATTTATTTATATTTTCTTGTTTATAAAGGGCTTTGTTTTCTGTAACAACTAAAGGGAACCAAGTTGATTTTAGTGATTGAATTCAAGTGATTGAATTCAAGTGATTAAAATTCCCTCCAACTATCTCATATTTGGGAATTCCATAACCAATACTTTCAATTTATATAGTGGTACAGTATCAGTACTATTCTCAGTTCCTATTGCTATGTGCACATGCATACATGCATGCTTGTGTGTATATAACTATGTACATACATATAAACCCACATATAAATGTGTCTGTCAATGACGGAAAAGAGTTCTCTCTTTAGGCTGAACAAATCCCACTGGAGAATAGTTCTGACATTGGTCTTTGTTTTTTTGTTTTTTTTTTGATGATGGTAGTGGGGGTGAACATTGCTTACAGTTTTATTTCAAATGAAAAGTAACAAAATTAGAAAGAAACAATTGTGTGAAAAAAGTGCTTCCTTTTTTGTTTTCATTTTCTTTCTCTGAACAAATTAATTATCTGCTATTATTTTGTTTTTCCTTGCAATAAAATCCCAGGACAGTGTAGGGAATTGCAGGAAAGGTACAAGTGAGCAGGCTGACAAGCCTTGAGGGTATAGCTCCAAAGAAGCTTTATTTCAAACCTCCAAAGTTTAATTAAAAATAAAAATTACAAGAGTCTAGCAAAGAAGGGTCCCCTCACCTCACCTATAGGCATTCACTATGAAGTACCTGTTTCCTGACAGGTTTCCTGACAATACCTGAATTGAAAAAAGAATGTAAAATAAAGGCCAAAAGAGGCTCTTCTCCCTTTGTGGCCAGTCTATAATAGAAGGAAAGTTGTTAAAAATTCATTGCAATCACTGAATATTTCCATGCAGGCATAAAAATATTAACATAAAATGGAAACATCCCCAGCTACAAATCCTTGTTATATAGGATATTCTTTAATTTTCAGTGATCCTGATAGAGAAACCTAGACAGATGTTAACATATTTGGTATGTCTATCTATTCATCAGTGGATTCAAGCACATGACTTTGTGTTGTACATTTCTACATAATAACTAAAAAATATTAGAATATTGTCAAAATAGTAACCACAAATACTATAATAAAGGCAGCAACTATAATTAATAAAGGAATGAAAAGCCTTAGAGTTAAGAATAGTTGGATTCAGTTCTTATCTTTGGCACGTACTGACATGTATCATCCTAGAGAAGTCACATGAAGTCTAAATACATTAGAAAACTCTCTAAGGCTGTAAATTGCACAGCATTTGCACATCTGCAATGAGAGATCAGGTTTCCACACCTGGAATCTTCTCAAGCTAATGAAAATACTGATTTGCACAAAGACTTTTTTTAAAGACAAGTTTTTTGGATTGTTTTGAAGCACTTTAATAAATGATAAAAACTTTTCAATAAATTCCAATTCTTTTCTACGATCTCTAGCTCAACCAAAATCAAAGAGCAGACCAGTTCATTAGCTGATTTTTGCAAAGGGTAGAGGGTCATCTCCAAAGGTTATCTCTAGTACTAGCACTCCCACTTTGGGTCATATGGATCCCAATCTCTCCCTCACAGGTAGACAGGAGGAAAGGTGTTAAAACTTCATTATTCTGTAAGTCAGTGCAGGGATAAACCCACTTCCATATACCTAGAGAGAGAGAGGAAAAAAAAAACATTGCCCATCTGAGGTTACTGGGGAATTGGACAAAACTGATATATATCATCAGACCACAGAAAGTAATGACAGGGTAGGATTAGTGTTCAATACAGATCAGGAATGAAGGATGAGAAATCTGAAAAGGAGACACCTTCCATGTTTTTCCTGGTGTGCTGTGAGTCTTTTTAAACTCCACCCTGAGGAGTCAACTTACCGAATGTGTACATCAAAGCACCTCAAAGATGAGAGCCAGGAACTCAGGCTATGAAATCCTAAAATAGTACTGACACCTAAAAGAGAGGTAATTTGGAGGCATTGTGAAAATGGATCAAACTTTTTAAAGGTATTTAATAAGAGAACTTGACAAAGAGGCAAGATTGAGGAATACATGACTGTTGAAATTAATTGACACAGCATGCAGTCAGTCTGTTGGATTTAATACAGAAAGAGAAGAGACATTCAAACACTGAACTTGGGATTGTATGGGGGATGAGGTGATTTTCCCAGCTAGTGACAATCCTAGTAATGGTGTGCGCTAAAATTTCATATTTTGAGGAATTTTCCTTAAAGAAGTGTGGGATGATGGTGAGGATATTTAAGAAATTCAAGAAGTTTTGTGGGGGGAAAAATAAAGAATGTTGATTTAGAATTGAGGACTTGAGTTCAAAATTTAGTTTTGCCCTTTGATCCCTCTGTGACCACGGACAAGTGACTCTACCACATAGCACCTTGATTTCCTTAGATATAAAATAGGGAAGTAACTAAGATCCCTTTCAAACTCTAAATCTTTAATCGCATGAATCTAGGAAATCTAGATGATTCCTGGGGGTAAACTTGGACAATGTTTGCTCTTCATTTTCCCTAGGTCCTAGATATCTGTTTCATATATTTGCTGGATGTCTATTTTATTTTTCATTTAGAAAAAGAAATGGGGAATGTTAAAACTACCCCAGTTACATAGCATAATTATCAATGTCTGCAAACTATAGGATGGGAATTATAATTCAATTATGGCTTAATGAGATAAGTGTATTCTAAGGATTTTATTTCTCTTGAGCCATCAGTCATAGGTCATTAATGGGAGCAGGACACAGGATAGGACAATGTTCAAGTTGCAGTAAAATTTGACATACGGCAAAATTCTGAGAACTCATTTCTTCACCTAATAAAAAATACTAGACTTCATTATTTTAATGCATTTTCCTCTCTGAGAATGAAATATGATAAGCCTGATTAAGAAGCTCCATTGAAAAGTGACATTTTTCAAGTTATTCTAAAATACACATACTCTTCTTGAGAAGTATGGCTCTCATTAGTGACAGAGAAGTTTCCTGATGGAAAACCTCAGTATCTCCCAGAAATTTCTCTCTTTCCTTCCCTAATTTCTTAAATATGTACTTTATATTTACTGCTAGATATTTAGGCAAAATGGAGAGATACTATAGCATTATAAATAAGTTATAGGAATATATATATATATATATATACATTATATACATATGTAGCATATGTATATAACATATAGTATAACATATACATAGATATAATAATATATAATTTTTTCTGTATGTGTATGTGTGTGTGTGTATGTGTATGTATTAGTCTTATCTCCTCAACTGGGCTGGCTGGACACTCCTTGAGGGAAGAGGATATGACAAATAGCCTAAAGCAATATCACAAATCTTATTAGGATAATTACTTCCTTCTTCTCCCAAAGCTTATTTCATTGCTATGCATATCAATGCTTATTGTTTAATAAATACTTGTGTTTTATTAGAATTAATAAATAAGTTCCTGACCTTAACCAATTTATAATAGAAGGGAGATAATATCTATCAGTCAGTCTGTCATCTATCTATATTTGTGTATGTGTGTGTGTGTGTGTGTGTGTGTGTGTGTGTGTGTGTGTGTGTGTGTGTTGGAACAATCTACCTAGGGATAGATTGCTACACAACCATTCCACTGAAAAAGATCTGGGGCATTTAAAGAATAACAGACTCAATAAAGGTTCACAGTGAGATTAGGCAGTTAAAAATGTTCATGCAGAAATATTTAGAAATCTGGAGGTGGTAGCCCCTTTATACTTCTACACAAATAAACACCACCTTCTCTTCACATGTGAAATATAACTTTAATTCCTAGGTACTACAATTCAAGAAGACTATTAAGAAAATGGAGAGCAACCTAACAGGGTGACCACAATGTTGATGAAGATGGGCATTGAGATCATGTCATATGATGATCAGTTGCAACAACTTGGATCCACATCTTGATTTGGAGGAGACATAAGGAGTAGTTAGTTTACTTCAAAAGTAAAGCCTGTCGGATGGAAAAGTTGGTCTACTTAGCTCAGAAGACAAACTTAATTTGAGAAATTGAGGAGAGATGAATTTTGTTCTATGTAAAGGAAAATTTCCTTAACAATTAGTTCCTCAGAGATGGAAAAGGCTTTTACAAGTTGTAGTGGATTCCCATTTCATACAGGTCTTCTAGCAAAAATTGATCATTTATTGAGTAATATTGTATGTGTCATGGCTGTACTGATACACACTTGACAGGCCAGCTTTTATCTGACTTCCAGTTTTGCAATTCTGTGATCCTGTAAAACAATTTGTTAATAAGACAATAAAACTCAAAGAAGTATAGAACTAGAAGGGATCTTGGAAATTATCTTGTCCAAACTCTATTTTGTAGAGAAGTAAATGGAGTCTGGAGATGAACGTGGCTCAAGGAAAGTCACACTGCATCCTTCTAAGAAATAACACCAAAGGAGAAGTTTCTTAATGTTGAGTCTACAGATCTGGAGAATGATTGGAGTTCAGACTGAATCAAGTCCAAATCTGACAGAAGGAAAAGATATTTACAAATAAAGTATTTGTTTTTGTTGTACTGATAGATACGATAGTGTGCTTCTTGGGGCTTACTTTTTTGTAATTCTACCCTTGATCATCAGAAATAGTGACTTGGATCTGACCAATAAGTCATGAGAGTAGTAGAGGCACAATGACATCTCTTTCATTCTCCAGTTAGTTTCTAAACCTTATACTTCTTTTATTTGCAGTGGGTGTTAACATCAATTACCTTTTATTAGTTGCGTTTTAGTCCTTCTGATCAATTTTATTGAAAAGACACCTTAGGTCTGGGGGGATACCATGATGCTTTGATGAAATTAAGGTGACCCTTTAGGGTTCTGGCAACCAGCAAGATGTCCCATTATTCAAGTTTTGAAAACCCTTTCAACGATTCTATTTGTGAAGAAAGGAAGTATATAACAGATATGGAGTACTTAGAACTGAACTTTCAAGAAAAAAAACTTGGTAGAACTCACTTTATACCACCTCTGTCCACATGGGCAACATTTTACATAAAGTCACATGCTCGTAAAGTTTGGGGCCTAAAGTAGGGGCAATGTCCCCACTTCTAAAAACATAATAAAACAGCAATAATGCAGACTTCCCAGTTACATGAAGGGAAATGAGGAGAGATGAAATAAGAATGCTCAGCTTAAATGTGTGACAAGATAAGAGGCTGCTGTGACTCAGTGGAAAGGTAACTGAAAACACATCTGGAACAAACCCTAGAAGGTGGTCAAGGAAAGAACCCTGTACATGCAGCCATTTTGCCTCAATGCTGCTAATCTTTCTCTGTACTTCCTATGGAAGTATCCTTGCACTTGAGGGAAAGGATTGGGAAGGAGAAAGAAATTAGGCAGGCCTGCCAAATTACCTGCCATCAACCCAAGGACAAGGTGATTGGAAAACAAATTGGAAACAGTACTTCACGAGAAGTTTACTCAGGGCAAGGACTCAGATGTGGGAATTCCATATCCCCCAACACAGCTCAGAAATCCAGTTTCTTCAAATTGCCTGCAGTGTAGGAAGAGAGGGAGGGGTAGATATATCGGGCAGACATGTATGCATGCATATGTATGTATATAAGTATATAGATACAAGGATAGAAATAGAGGTACAGCTTCATTTTTGCTTAAAATAATGTCCATATATTTACATATAGATTCACAGACACATACGTATATGCATATATGTGTCTATGTGCACACATACCAAGAAAAGAATAAGGCTGAGAACACACATGCATGAACATGCACACATACAATATATATGTACATACGTATATATAAACACATATATAATTTATATCTATATTTCCAACATTGATGCAAAAAATAGAGTGGTTCGTACAGAACTGCAAAATACAATTAGCAGTCTGAAAAAATGTATTCCATCAAGTAGAATCTCTCTAATTAACTGAGAGTAACATTTGAAACACAAAATAATGAAGCTGATGAAAATGTGGCAGAGCATTAAAAAGACAACAATATTTACCACATTCTATAAAAAACAAATAGAATGACCTTGAAGGCAGAATTGGCAGAGATTAATTAGTGATCCTCGATCTGCCAAAAGAACATAATAAATTTTTAAATTATCATAATGCAGATAATAACATGAGAAAAATATACAGAACATCTGATTATGCCACAACAAAATATACATCAAGAGAACATACAGATTCACAGACAGGAAAAAAAAATAATAATTCTTACTTTGTACTCCAGGACAAGCAGTGGTTAAATTAAGCAATTTTAATGATAAACTACAAATTTTTTTTTCCTGTGGCTGGGAGAAGGTCCTTCAAATGTGAAGGAGATTCAATTTGAATAACAAAGGGTTATTCTGCAGTTAGAAGAAAGTGGTAAAGGGAAATAACAGTATCTTCCCAAAAGCAGTGGAGCACAAGAAGTGAGGCAAAATTTCATATCTTCTAATCCTGACCATAATCGTCAACAAAAAACAGGCACTTGACTCTTTTCTACAGAAAGAATAGTTTTAAAACAACAGAGGTGAGTAGATGATGTGACTTGCAAACACATCTAACAGAATCACTAGAAAGGTCAGGGTGTACAATTATCATGAAAAGACTAGCTGACGTGTTGATCCCATTAGTAATATATTTACCAGTTCTCAAATACTGCTAAATCTCATCCAGTAGTTTCATTTTCAATAAGATTTTATGATTTTGTCCCTAGATTCTGCACTGCATTCTATTTAATCTTTGACTATTCCTGCCCATAACATTCATGCATAATTATAATTTAACCAAGTTATCCTCTAAATCTACCGAAATGAAGGAGAGTGAGAGAGAGAGAGAGAGAGAGAGAGAGAGAGAGAGAGACAAAGGGAGGGAGAGAAGAAGAGAGAAAAGGAAGGAAGGAAGGAAGGAAGGAAGGAAGGAAGGAAGGAAGGAAGGAAGGAAGGAAGGAAGGAAGGAAGGAAGGAAAAGAAAGAAAGGAACTAGCCCCAAATTTAAGGCATCAGACTATATGGGAATTTTAGTCCAAATATGTAATTAAATATGCTACAAATGTTCTAGATAAACATTTACACTTTCACACAAAAGTTAAATTCTCACAGTTCCCCAATCAGTTTTATTTTCCATGTGCATATCAATGATAGTTAACAATCAGGTGACTTCTGGAAATACAATTCTCATTTTCAGAGAGAATTTGCAGTTAACTTTGACTCCAAGCCCAAAGCCCACTCCAATGTACTTACCAAGTATAATTTCAAACCGGATTTGAGTCTGAAACACCCAGGTGGAAATTGAGTTAGGGATTATATATTCAATTTCATCTCACCTTCACTCCAAAGGTAAGCTTACATTCTGAATTAATCTGTGCTGGAAGTTTTCTATGAAAAAAAAATCATTTTCATTTTGAAGAGCTTGTTATTTTAAGTTCAATTCATTTGCATTCAAAATTGCATTTTTCCAGTGAGCAAATGCCATTAGACTAGCAGCATTGTAATGAAAACTGGTCACGGTTATCCAGGATTCTCTACTTTCTCTCTCAGGACTGTTAACAGAACAAATATCACAATCTGGTAAATTGAGGGATCTTTTGACATTTGACTATATTTTGGTAGGTTTTACAGTAGCAAAATAAATTTTTCTTTTAAACCTATAGGTGCATATTATTATATTTATTACACACACAACTAAAATATTCATTGAATAATTCATTAATTAATGAAAGTTTTGATCTTTTTAACTGCTAAGTGATATTGCTAGCCACTGATTAGATCCTATTAAAAAAAAGTCAAGTTTTGGGTTTTGCAAGCTGGTGATTATGCCCTCCCTCCACCCTGCTGATGGGAGTCATGGGGAAGCATTAGATCGCTAGAGTTCATTTGTTTCATGCTCACTAGGTGGCAGCTATAACTCAGTTAAAAGGGAGGTGTTTAATATGGATTTACCCAATCAGAATGCGTTCTCTGCCACACCAACCAGAGGCTGTCTCCTTGATTCTCCTGTATCATTGAGACCTCCACAGTCACCTATTGTTGATATGATGAAGTTGGCCTTTTACACCATAGACAAGCCTGCCTTCATTCCATATAAAGAGTTGTACTCATTTTACATAGAATTAGTAATCTAAATAAACAGTACATAATAGATGGTTTACTATGTGCCAGTGCCTTTTATATTCTCCTAAACCCAAGCCACACCCATACAAGTATATAGGCATATTAGAAACCCAAGAGTTCCATAAAGGTTATTGTTCAGTTATGTATTCCTACATCCTCTTCCTATCACAATGCTCTTCCTCCTGCCAGAATGCAAAATAATTTCGGTAGTACAACAGAGTCCCAAGTCTGACTCAGGGAGCAAAACGTGGGTCTGTCATCACATGAAGGGTTCAGGAACTCCATAACCACATCTTCGTTTCCTCTTGTCATGTGCAAACATGGATACAGGTACAAACAGAAGTTGCTATGGTCAGTGATTTTTTTAAAAAATTTAAAGTTCTATCACTGGCACAAACTCCCTTACTTACATCACCCATGTCTTACCATATCTCTTGGAGGAAAACAAAAACAGAAAGAAAACAAAACAGTATGACCTTGGCAAGGGCAAGCCAGAGGTCAAGTACAATTCATTTCACTCTTCTGTCCATTTATGCGATTTCACTCTTAGACCCAGGCAAGTAGGGCTCCATGTTTTGGAAGAACCCACTATTGTAAGCATAAATCAACAAAAGTAGAAATGAAGTATGCAAAATTAAACAAATAATTGTGTATACCTGCACAATTAAGAGAATATCTTATTTGCACTGGGATATGGGAACATCTGAATTCGCCTAAATTAAGCCAGGCAATTGTGCTGAATCATGGTGCTGCCGTAGGACTATGTGGGAAAAGCTCCTGTTTAGGAGCTAAGGCAGCTGATTTCTGTGTCTTTGTTTCTGACAAGCTCAGTTCCACAGCTGCTGGACTCCACTACCAATTCCATCAGGATGAGTGGTTAGAGCTTGTGTAAGCAGTTTAATTCCCTTCTTTCCACCTTCCCCTCCAGGAAATGCCACTACATATATTTGTGCTATGTTAGAGAACTTCATGCAATATAGGAAGGAGGTGCACTTCGGTTTTTAAAGTGTTTTCCTGGAATATCTGAGGAATAGTGTTGGAATAGCAGAGGATGGGGCAGTATTCATGCTTTAAATAAGTAGTGCAAAAAAATCAGTGGCCCCCATACATCGCATACATGGGAATTATGACACAAGTGAACTACAATAGTAAATGAAATTCAGACAATCATTTTGAACGTATAGTTAAGTGTTTTAAATCACAGTACAACTTATGAAAAGGTGACTGCTGTAAGGGAATAATTCTAAATCTTATTGATAAATCAGTACACTTCATATGGTTTCATATAGTTTATAATACACTTTTAGTCAGATTGTTTTTATAGACAGGGCCCTGTGGGTGGGGAGTAGAGGTGGAGGGAGTGCTTATTCAAGGGTTTCAAACAACACACCAGGGTGACCCTGCCTTTGTGTCATGGATATGTTCTATCGCACTTTGTCCTTGATCAATAGATGTATACTCCCTCTCCACTATTTCACTCATCCTCTCTATGTAATGAGTGAAGGGACACAGTTTAATTTATTACTTTTAGATACCAGTGACTTGTCCATCATTACTTTCCTTGTTTCTAGCCTTTTGTTTCAGGTGGGGGATCAAAAAGCATGGGAAAGGGAGAGAAATAAATTTGTATGTTGCAATGGCTTTTACTTTTCTTTATATAGCTAAATTTATGGTTTATCAAGTTTTGAACTGAACTATAATCCTCCAAACTATTAGTATAGCTGAGGCTAAGGGGGAAGGGGGAGGAGGTGTGCTCTTATTTGCAGAAAGCCATTTCTCCAATCCATTCTCACTACCTCATTGTTTCCTTTCTGAGACCTTTAAGAAGTCTGTTATTTCCATTAGGGTACACCCCAGTAAGCAGCTAGGGAGTAACAAAGCATCATCCCATTCAATCAGAATCACACTAAATATCATGCAGGAAGACTGTCAACATAGTATAGAAATGAAGTTGTTTTTTTTTTTAATTTTTTATTAATCTGTTTTTAGGTAGGATCAGATTAAAAGGACCTAAATGAGCATCATTTCATAATATACCATCCTAGAGCAGTAGGCCACAGAGGTAACCTTTGTAAGCACACAATGTGTATACAGAGTGGGTCAGGGGAAAAAGCATTGAATTTGGCATCAGAACAATGAGGTTCAGTTCTCATTCTGTCACTTTTTTTCCATGTGACTTTGTACAAGCCCTCTCTGGGCTAGAGTTTCCATATCCATAAAACAAAGGGATTATGTTCGGTGACTTTTACAATTCCTATAGCCAAAAATATATGATACTGTTGTCCTCAGTAAGAGTTGAAATCCAACGTTTTTATCAAGTCTGCTGTAACTTCCTGGATCTAAGAGCTCCAACAAGAATGACACTCTACCCTACTTTTGCTGACTTTTTTCCCCATTACTCTGCCAGTGCAGTATACATTCCAGTCAAACTGGACTACTTGGCAAGGTCCCCATTTACAAAACTTCATCTCTGGTATCCACACCTTTCTGTAGCCTAAACCCCCTAGACTTGGAATGTTTTCCTTCCTCCCTTCTGACACTTGGAATCTCTGCTTATTGAATGCTCTGCTAACCTTCCTCCTCTTCCACTAGACCTAGGTTTTCTTAATTTTTAGTGCTTCCCTCACTTACTTCAACTGTATTTTGTATTTGCTTACCCGTGTGTATATATATATACACACATATGTATATATATACACACACACACACACACATATACATATACAACTATATATATGTATATACACACACATATATACATACATATACAACTATATATGTATCTACACACACACACATATATATATGTATACATATACAACTATATATATATGTATGTATGTATACATACACACACACGTATATATAGTTTCCCCAGCTTCCAATAGAGTGTACCTACTTTTAGGATAAGGATCATTGCTTCAATTTTGTCATTGTATCTACCACCTAAATGGATATAAAGTACTGCTTATGTCCCTAGTAGATACTTGCTGAATTGAACTGAATTGAATTAAGATATGGAAATTTAAAGAGAGACAAACAAGATATTTGACCCAGAAGTCTTCCCTGAGTGGTCTGGAAAACAATTCTTATTTTCTGAATCCCCAGAAGAGATAGTCTCAGGTACACAAAAAGTCATGGGAGGAAGGGCTCTCCCTCTGGCCTGGAAGTAGTGTTACTGAAATGGAAAACACAATAACCACTGTGGGATTCATGAGACCATTGGACCAATAGATAATCTTTTCCTGAGATGAAATGCTGTGACTTAAAACTTGCTGTTGGTCCAAGGTTTCCCCAAAGAGATCCTTAAGTCATTTCCTCCTGTTTGATCATGGTTTCTGAGGTCTGGATTCAGGGATAGTTACCCTGTCCACTGCTCTTTATGCTGTACTAGCCTTGACTCTGGATCACAGGCCTTTAATTAATATTCCTTGTCAATTTTACTGACATTTATAGTGGTTGTTGTTTTTTTCATAGCAAAGCTCCAAATAAATTCTGCAGGGAATTATTTGCCTGTGACCACGTTGTGGCATTACAATGCACTGCTTGAGCCTGACATGCCACCAGGGACTAGCAAGCTGAGAGATGATATCAGTGACCTTGGTTCGATGTATTCAGGGCAGTGGAAAATGATCCAAGGAGGCCTTGCTCAGCACGTCCAATGGGTCCACATCTGAATAGATGCTGGGACATCACAGTTCAATCGCAGAGTCTGAAGTCAGGTGGTTTGCCAGAGGCTCCACTTGCTGGGACCCATTTTCAAGAGGAAATTCAAGGAGAAACATCTCTGTGTAAATGAGCTGGAAAAAGTGCTGGCTGAATCTCCTCACTGTTTGACTTCTCAAAGAACTGGAAGCTGCGACCTCGCACAGAACAGACTATCCCTTGTCTATCTCACAAAAGTAGAGGATGGCAAGCAGCCAGAGGCAGCCTTGCTGTGAGAAGAAATGAAAGAAAAAAATATAGCATTGTAACTTCAGAGTAAAAGAAATTGGAAGGGAGAGACCAAAGAGCAGGGGGGAAAGAAGGGAAGAAAACAGAAAAAAATGAGAACAAGGAAGCAAAGAACCTCTACTTTGTTGAAACCCTGTAAATTTAATTTGGTACCATTGATTTTACACGGAAACATCTTTATCACAAGTAAAATGTTAAGTACTTACATATCTGTGCTGCATGTTGTCCAAGATGAATTAAGAGAAAGTATGGAATGGAAAGACCACAGGAAGTGGAGTCAAGAGACCCAAGTAAGGTCTTTTTGTCAGTTTAGCCTTTGGGTAAATTACATTCACTCTATGCACCTGCTTCTCAAATCAGACAGTACGTCAATTAACATTTACTAAGCGCCTGCCATGTACTAAACAATGTGCAAAGTGTTGCAAAAGACATTCCCTGTCTTCAAGGAACTCATGTCTGATAGGAAGTCTATAAGCAGACAAATATGTGCAAACAAGCTAAATACTGCATAGACAGGAAATAATTGAGAGAGGGAAGGTAATAGAATTAAGAGGGGATGGTAAAGACTTACTCTCAAAGATGGAATTTTAATTGGTTCTTAAAGGAAACCAGGAAAGCCAGAAGACAGAAATGAGGAAGGACATTCTGAGCATGGAAGATAGCCAGAGAAAGTTCTTGTAGCCAAGAGATGAAGTGTTTTGTTGATACAACAACAAGGAAGTCAATGAGTGGATCAAAGTATCTTTGGCAAGTATTAAAGTTGGGGGGCGGGGCAGAAAGAAACCAGGTTATGAAGGGCCTTGAATGTGAAACACAGGATTTTCAGTTTAATCCTAGAGGTGATAGGGAATCACTAGAGTTAATTAAAAAAGGAGATGGTATGGACAAGTATGCACTTTAGAAAAATCACTTTAATGACTGAATGGAAGATGAATTAGAGTGGGGAGAGACTTGAGGTAGGCAGACCCATGAGTAAATTATTGCAAAAGTCCAGGCATGAGGTAACGAATGTTTGGACCAAAGTGGTGGCAGGGTCAAAGAAGGGAAAGGTATGTTTTTGAGAGAGATTCAAAAGGTGACACTGATGGCCCCTACAACAAATTGGATGTAGGAGATGAGACATAATGAGAAGTTGAGGATAACATGTGGGTTGAGAGACTTTGGAATGGGAGAATGGTTTTGTCCTCTGCAGGAATAGAAAGTAAGAGAAGGGGAGGGTTAAAGGGGTACAAAAAAAATTTCTATTTTGGATAGATCCAGTTTAAGATATCTACTGGACATCCAATTCAAGAAGTCTGAAAGACAGCTGAGAATGTGCGATAACAGGTCAGTAGAGAAGTCTGGGCAGGATAGGCAGATTTGGGAATCATCAGCATAAAGTTGATAATTAAAATCATTGGAGCTGATATGATCATCAGTGGTATAGAGAGAGAAAAGAAGAGGTCCCAGAATAGAACCGTATGGGACACATACGGCTAGAGGGTATGATCTCAATCAGGATCCAGCAAAAGAGATTAAGGGGCAGTCAGAGCAGTAGAGGGATAACCAGGAAAGAGTAGTATCCTGAAAGCCTACAGAGAAGAAAGTATCAAAGACAGAGTGTCAAAGTTTGCAGAGTTAGTATGAGGGGTTGTTTTTATTTTTTGTTTTTCCAAATATACTATATCTATATATGTGTATGTATGTAAATTTACATACATATGTGTGTGTATGTATATGCACATATATGTGGATTATTGACTTTTTCAGTTTTCATCTGGATAGCTGGCTTTGAGGAAATAGAGGAGAGTGGATAGAGTGCTGGGCCTGGAAACAGAAAGACTTGAATTTAAATCCAGCTTCAACCACTTTCTAGTTATGTGACAGTGGGCAAGTCACATCCTCTGCCGCAGTTTCCCCAACTATAAAATGGCAAAAATAACAGCACCTACATCTGAGGATTGTTGTGAGGATCAAACAACAACTTTTGTAAAGCATGCAGCACAGTACTTGACACAGAGTAAGTGTTATAGAAATGCTTATTTCCTTTCCTTTTCCTTCCCTCTAATAAGTCACAGAGATACAATTTGAAGACAGTTCAAATTCCATAAGTGGTAAGCTGTGTACTGAGTCATATCTTCTCCATCTACTTGCATCAGATCTGTTAGAGTCAGCTAATACTGGCTCAAGCAAGCAAACTGTTGTGAGTATTTACATGTTGGAAATTTGACAATGAAACAAATCAAGGCTTGATTTATTGCTTAGTTGATTTTTTAGGCTTAAGAAAGTGATGGAAAATGTTAGCATAGATTAAACACTGAAGTATATTGTGTGTACATATATTTGCCCCCTTAGAAAGCTAATTGTTAAACATTTACCAGCATACTCAAGCCTTGTGGAAGAAAACAGAAACTATTTTAGATATTCTATAATACTGAGAAACTATTTCTCACTTAGTTATGCTCTTTATACAGTAACTTGCCTTAAAGTTCACATTGTTCTTTTGCTTCAAAATTCCACAGATTTAGGAAAGTAAGAGGTCAAGGTCTGGGAAGTCAGGTGTGGAGTCCATGCTATAACAATGAGTCAGTAGCACTAGCAAGCAGAACAATTTGGTAAATCTGATTCTGTCACAGAAGATCTTTGCTGTTGGTCTGGATTTATATTCTGAGAGAAAATTGGTGGGTCTGGAAAGACACAGATATCAGAAACTTAATCATAGATAAGAGGATCTGTGGCCAGCAGGCAAATCCCATTCCTTGTTGGAGTCAAGGACAGAGATTCTAGGATTACTTCACAGCCCTCAAATTCTTAAGTGTTTTTGAGGGGAAGCGTTATATCACATTCAGCCATCCACTGCAAATATCTTGTTGAAATATCTTCTGCTATTCATTGCACTCTTTGTATCACTGGACATCCTGAGACAATACCCTAAAGAACTTAATCCACTCAGTTATGAACTCCCCTTTTTAAAATGAGCTGTCCTGATTTGTCATTGAGTATGAACTTGTATCATCTATTATATTTAGCTAGCCCAAGACCAGACCATGCTTCACATCTTCTCCAGCATCTTTTTGCCATTAACTCTGCCACTATCTCCCTCCCCCATCCCCTTCTCCCAGTTCTCCATTTATTGTTCTAATAACTACCACTGATTCTGGAAAGGATATGGCAGTTGATTCCCCTATAGATCCACTCATCCTTTCTAGGAATTTCCAGATCAAAACACCCTGCCTTGGTTACCCCTCTCCTTTAAGAGTTGTCTTCCCCAAATAAAGCTGAAGCATCTTGAGTGCAGGAGCTGACTAGTTTTTGTGTTTGTAGACCCTAGCATAGTGCTTGGCATATAATAAGCATGTGATAAGTGATATCATTAATTCATTCATTTTAGTTCATTTTCATCAGTTCAGTCTATTGATCAGCAGCAGAACACAATAAAAGGTTTCTTGTCAGCAACTGAACAAAAATGAAGAAAAGGAAGAACCTGAGAACAAAGCTTACCTTGTTATTAAAATGATGCAATAATGCAATAATCCCCCATATCAACTAATTAAATGCCACAGTTGAGAAGTGTTTAACTGCATCAAATGAGACAATAAATAATTACAAACTAGATCAAATAAGATAATATTTGTAAGGCGGCCATCTCCAGTCATCCTGATGAAGTCACTCTATCCAGATGGCTCAGGAGGAGAAGTGAGGCTGGTGACCTGCACAGCCCTCCCTCACTAAGAACAAAGTCAAGTGCAAGTCATGTCTCATCATTTCTCTGATGCTATGGTCCTCTTCACAAACCAAACACAAACACAACCTGTGAGTAGAGGGAGCTGCCTGAGTGGAGACCCGGCTAGCTGGGTAACCCAGCTCATCCCCTCCCTTCTGTCTCCCTTTCCCCTTCCTTTGTGGTTTACTGGCTAGATTTCCTTCCTTCCTTCCTTCCTTTCTTCCTTCCTTCCTTCCTTCCTTCCTTCTCTTTCTTTCCTTCCTTCTTTCCTTCCTTCCTTCTTTCCTTCCATTCTTCCCTTTCCCAAACCTTTAAACCCAGTGGACTCTGAAGCCCATAGGTTGGACAACAATAAGTCCCTGCCCAAGCTCCACTTAATGACTGGTTTAGAATGATGATCAACAGTGACAGTTTCTCTCTCCCTCCCAGTTTGATTTACTTATTTTTTTTTCTTCTACTCACTAAAAGGGCCATTTACTGACTGCTTCTTAAAGAGGCCTATTCACTCAATGTGCATTACCTCCTTCGAAATGAGTATTTCAAAAGGCCTAGCCTAAAAAGGCCAAGGTCTCCCATTGCATCCTGGGCCATCTTCAGTCATCCTGATGAAGTCACTGGATCCAGATGGCTCAGAGGAGAAAGTGAGGCTGATGACCTTGCACAGCCCTCCCTCACTCAAAAGAAAGTCAAGTGTAAGTCATGTCATCATTTCTCTGATGTCATGGTAGATTGTTAACCCCTCAGAAGTTGCCTTTCCTTTTATGAATGCAGATCTAAGGACCTCTGAAAGCAGGTCCCACTGTGTGTGTTGGGATATTTACATGTTAGGTTATGGTGACAAGGATAGGATCAGCATGAATTAAAAGGAAAGTATGGGGACTGGGAATGGGAAGGAAGGAAGAAAGGAAGGAAGGAAGGAAGGATGGAAGGAAGGAAGGAAGGAAGGAAGGAAGGAAGGAAGGAAGGAAGGAAGGAAAAGACATTTAGCCCATAAACCCCAAAGTAAGGGGAGAGGAAGACAGAAAGGAGAGGATGAGCTAGGTCACCCCAACATACACAGGGGGACCTGTTATCATAGGTTCTTAGATTTGCATTCATAAAAGGAAAAGCAGCTTTTGAGGGATTAACAATCACTTTAATCAAGCACATTTATCAGTCCTTTAGTCAAGCACACAAGCACCTAGTTCAGGGGAGTCAACACCCTGAAACTGAAAGTAATCAACAGACATGACTTCCTCTGTCTGACAATAATTCAACAGACAGGTGCAGGATATCTGACCAGTAAGCAGCAAGGGAAGGATGCCATTTGGATTCTCAAAGCCAGGGGCTCTTTAGAGGCTTCCCAGAGTCCTCATCTGGTGCTCAGACCTTCTTACCAAAATTAAGCCCCCAAAGAAAACCTCACCCTCAGAGTATTTATACCTTTTTGTTAAGAACCCCAGGGCTTCCCAACCCTTGAGAAACAATGCCTCATTAACAAAAACTATGGGTGTTCCTACAAATCTTCGCTAATCAAACTCTCCTTAATGGGCAGGTCCGTTAATGGGTGGGAAAGATCCTCTTCAGTCACATTTCTCAATCAGAGGCGCTTTTTCTAAAACAACAACAGCAAAAGATCCTAATTTGATTGCCATTACAGCAGGTAAGTCCAAGAACCCCACAAACAGCAGTACTCACCATATTAGCCCTTCTTCTACATCCTCGGCCACAGTCTAGGGAAGGCCTTAGCCCCTTACAATGTCTTTTGCAAGTATTATAGACCATGTCTCCTAAGAGAATACAGCTTCTGAAGACCCGCAAAAGAATGCTCTTGCCATAAATGTTCTTGGTACTTTCAAATGGCTGACATTATGTCACAATATGGTTTTATTAATGGAATGACATTGAAGACATTTGCCATTTGTTTTGCTGCTGTACTCTGGTGTACTTAATAAATGTTTGTTGAATTGACTCACACTCTAAAGATCATTTTTACCAAAATACTCTTATATGTCCTCTTCTCCTATTAGAATGTGAGCTTCTTGAAAAAAAGGATTGTTTTGCTTTTCTATAGCACGTTTTACATGTTGTAAGCAGTCAATAAGTGGTTTTTTTTAAAAAAAAATTATCCATTTCATATATTGCAGTATATTATTCTCTTACTATGTATTTATACCTATTTGTTTTTACAATTGAATTGTTTATTAGGAAAGAATAAGCATGAAAGGAAGGCAGTGATGGAAAAGGGAAAGTGAAAGAAGGAAAGAAATTATTTTCCATTTGCAATTTACTGGCTAAAAAGACTTTTTTTCCTTTTGTGAACTACCTTGCTTACAAACCCACAGAGAATTATTCTGTGTTCTTCTGCTAGCTGTGATTTTTAAAAATTATTTTTGCTTTTTCAGCAAGTTAAACTCCAAGTAGACCACAACTAAGCTTTAGGTAGATTATCAAAGGATCACTTTACTATAAAGAAACATTGCTTATTAAGCTAAAGGAGAGAAGAGCAGGAAAGCTTTTCTCTTCTTCAATAATTGGTTACAAGTTCTGTGGTCCCTATAACTCACCTTATTAGATGGAGGCTATGGTAATGAAAATGTTATTGATGCCAGGAATTATACCTCAAAAGCTAGTGGAGATATGAAGGAAGCTAGAAGGATTTTCAGCTTTTAAATATATGAATGTGTTGAGGGCTTGGGTTTTATTCCCTCAAAGAAATGTCGGCTGAAACTGTCCTAGGTTTCTTTTCTCTTTTTTTTTTTTTTTTACCTTTTTTAAAAGTTCAATGACAATTTCGGATTACTGGTGACTCTAGGGAGACATGTTGGCTGAGCCACAGTTCATAATCCAGGTGACCTACTTATAGATTTAAGTTATCATGATTTGAGTGGATATTGGTATCAGGTATTCTGAGTGGTCATTTGTTTGGGTTTTAAAAAAAAAAAGCTTCAGTAGTTAAAGGAATTATCTTCTTAAATGATAACAGTTGTACCAAAATATATGTATGAAGCAATGTAAAGTATTCTACTTTGTTGAGTCATTCTGAGATGCCTCCAATAACTTGCATACCACTACAGAATGAGATATATAGAGTTTCTGCATTTGAAACTAGGGTCACAATACAATATGAACATGTTTTCCTTCCTCTGAGATAGGAACCTTTAGGGATACAAAGCAACAGCATGATTGAAAGGAAAGAGAATTACAAAGAGGTTCAGGAGGATGTCTGCTGATTGAGCTTGGTCAAGTTCCTTAACTGATCTCTTAGTCAATCATCAAGTTATCCAATTTTGTTCATCAGGTGAATCTTATTTATCTATACCTGAAGATTCAAACCACCCTGGCATGATGAATGACAAATTAACCAGACAGTCAATTAGCACTTATTCAGCATCCACTATGTTGTTGTTGTGCTAAATGATAAAATTCAAGGCATTTTGAAGACGGCATCTTTACATAACCACACTAATATGAGCTACAGAAAGATATAATCTCACATTTTTCACAAGACTGAAACACTGAAATGCATCTGTAACATCTCTGATATAAGATTTCCCTCTAAGCATTCAGCTCATCCTTCCACTTCAATTTATTTTTGAGATTATTGCCCTTATCCTTCCATAGTATTGCCACTTAGAGTTCACCCACCATATTGAGAACCTTGCTCACTTTCTTTTCATATAGACAAAAGATACCAGTGGAGCCCACAGGCTATCCACTGATTGTCCCTCCTTCGTGCCACATGACCATTCCATGTTCTTCAAACACACATTTCATTAATGACATCTACTTACTGTCGTCTTCTTAATTCATTTATATGTGTTATACAGCCTCTTCAGACTAACTATGTACCTCTCCATTACCTGCTCTATATGGTGCACATTTTTAATTCCATAACTTAGAACACCCTACAACAGTGGTGGGATTTTGCTCTTAAGAAAATGAGATTATAATTCACTAAGAAGTTTGGAGACATTAAAAGAACTTGCAGTTGCCCAAAATCCAGTCTGTTTAATTAATAATGGACCCATCTATACAATGCTTGTCAAAAGCTTCAGATTGATGAAAAAATTTCCCATACCCATTTATCTATCTCTGCATATATTTTTACATTAACCATGCTTTCTTATTTAACAGTTATTGACCCCTCAACTAAATTGCTTGTCTTTTCATTAATGACAATAATTAATAATAACAATGGCAATTTGAGTTATCTATTGTTGGATAATTTGTTGTCCATCACTACTATGGCATGTCTCTATGTTTGTGATCCATTTTCCAAAGTCTTAAATTATTTCTTTTTTCTATCCAAGTGGTGTCTGCCCAATAGCCATATTAATTCTGTTTCTACCTCTGTTAATTTTCATATAAATTCCCTCTCCCATGCTTTTCTCATCTGGTTCTTCATGAGTAATGAATGAATAATGAATAATCTGAAGCCTAGTTTAATATGTGGTATTATTTCTCCCTCGTCTTTACTTGTAAGTTTTTTTGGATGTGGTATAAATTTTCAGTGTAAATTTTCAGTCATACGTTTATCTCCAACTACTGGTCTTATTACTGCGTCCTTCCCTATATTTTGAAATTATAATTACCTTTTATATTTTGTACATACTTTACTTTTTCACTTAAAAATATTTTTATTAGATTTGCAACACTATAAGAAAACACATCACTACCTTCCCTTATTAGATATTTTCCATCCCAAGCCAGGAGCTGGTTATTCTTATGTTTTAAATTTGTTATCTGGAAATTGAAATTCTATCCTTAGACATCATCTTCTTAACTGGCTGTTAACTTCCCAAATCTATTTTTTCCCACCAAAAGCAATATTGGTAAAAAAAAAAAAAAAAACATCTGTACTGCCAAAGTCTTCAGTTCCTTGCTGAGAGTATTACATACTCCTTAGTGGCTTTTTTAGATGTCTTCTGGCACTATCATTTGTGCTTATGTGACTCCATAGAGGTGAATTATAGTCATCAGAGCTGACATATCTTGGAAGGTTTTCTGTCATTTCTGGGATACATGTCTCAAGAAGAAAGCATATAATTCTAATGTGATCAAATAGACAGTAACATCAGGAGCCCTCAGGGAAAGTAACCAAACTCTAGCACTCATCTCTCCTTCTAACCCTTACTGGGCAATGTCTTACCTGACAATATTGGTGGGTTCACACCCTAGTTCCTAGGAATAAAAGCAGATTTTTTTTTTCTCTCTAAAGTGTATAACTGCCTCCTCTTGGCAAAGATCCTCATTTTTTGCTAATACAAAATATACTGTTGTCTTTATCCTTTATTTTCTCTATGATAGACATTTTCTCATTTTTCATTCTCCCTGTAAGCAGTTTCCTCTTTTCAGATTCCTCATTTTCACATTTAGACTGTTCCTTGATTAATTCAACAAATACTTATTATGTTCTCGCTTTGTTCAAAGTTTTAGACATATTTAGAGTGTACACCCTACTTTAAAGAAAATAGTGGATAAATATATGTCATATTAAATATACTATAAGAACGAACATCATCGAAAGGTGTAAGTATGTGGTATGACTACTTGAATGATGAGGAGATCACTTTCACAGGGAGTTAAGAGAAGGCTTCATGGAAGATTGATGTAGTGATTAT
Organism: Notamacropus eugenii; assembly: GCF_028372415.1. Taxonomy (NCBI): domain Eukaryota; kingdom Metazoa; phylum Chordata; class Mammalia; order Diprotodontia; family Macropodidae; genus Notamacropus; species Notamacropus eugenii. Next base: position 88,733,213 of record NC_092877.1, on the reverse strand, counting down.
TTTGCCCAACTTCTCTGGAATTCTGTGCAGTAATCATAAAAGTCAGTCCCTTTACTAATACGATCCTTTTCTATCACCTGAGGATTGCTTAATTAGCATATCAGTTTTTGAGAAACCTATGCTCCTTTATCATTAAACAACAGTATCCCTCCACTCATGCCTAGGTGAAGTTGATTTGCTACAAAGCCCTTGTCATACCTTATCCCCTTGTTTAAAGGGTGGGGAAGTAGGAGACTACCCTGACTCTATTTTTGCCTGTAAATTAATTCCTGTGTAAAACCACTGAATTCCCCTGAAGTACTTAGGAAAGAGCAAGAATCATAGTAGCAGGAAGCAGGGAAATCAAGGGGCATATTTAGTCATTACTCATGACCAGAAATAGCTCAGGCATGAGAAGATATTCCACTGCCTGAGCTGGGGCAGAACTGAGAAGGAAGTTGGGCAGGCTGGTCAGAACTGAGAGATAAAGGAAGCGGGCAGCTGATTGATTGTGAGTTTTCATTTGGGAGAAAGCTTAACAGAAGGAAGGCTTGGGAATGGTGGTCCTCTGCATTGTTACTGCGTATAGATTTCTTTGTCGCTATAATGGATTTGTCTTTCTGGTGTTTGGATGAATGTTTTGGTTCCATGTGGAGAGTCTGCTGCATTTCACAATTCAGAATTGTGCCAGCATATTCATGTTTGCCACAGACACTCTGAATGCTACAACAGTATACATAAACACATGTAACGACACAATGTAAAAGGTAGATGACTATAGGTGATAGAACGTAGCTAAGAGATGAACTTGGATAACAAAATCCGAAATGTATATTTTATTTCACAGACTATGGGAACCTCTGAAGCCTTTAGATTAGGGGAGTGACATGATCAGAGTAAGGCTTGGGGAAATTACTGAGGGAAAGAGTGTGGAGGATAGATTAGATAGGTCTCTGACAATGCTAAGAAATAATAAATAAAAGAGGAGGCAATCAAAGATCAAACCTTGGAGGACACATACATAATGGTCAGAAGGAAGTAGAGAGTCTAGAAGAAGAAAAAAATAAGATATGGTCATAAAATGGAAGATGAAATATAAGAGTGCAATGTCACAAAAGTCAAAGGAAGGACAGCTAAAAATTAACAAATGCCAAATCAGTCTTTTAAGTGCCTTCTGTGTGCTGGACACTGTGCTATGCTCTGAAGAGAGATAAAGAAGGTTGGAGACAGGAAAAAATTACAAAATAATACAATAAGGAGGCTATTAGTACATTTGGAGAGATCTGTTTTAATAATGGTGGTGAAAGAAGTCATATTACGAAATCTTGGAAGTAAGTGAATAGTGAAGAAAATGACTATTAGCATGATAACTCAGATATGAAAGCAGAGGGCAGATATCTACTTTTCTATGATGTTGTACGTGGGACTTCAAGAAGGATTTGAATTATATAACTTCCAAGTTTCTTATGGTATGATGACTTCACATCTTTTTAACACCTTTTTTGTAATGTATGCATACACACATATATATGCAAGTATGTGTGTATGTATATATGCATGTATGTATATATACATACATATATGTATGTATATGTATAATCTAAGCGTATCTTTGCAGCAATCTGGCGAGGTTAGCAGCGCAGGCATTAATAACCCTGATTTGTAAGTGGAACAAGCAGGTTCAGAGAGGTTTACTGATCTTCCCAAAGTCACATGACTAATTAGCCATAGAACAAGAACCAGAATTCTAATTGAGCTTGGCTTTCTGAGAATGACTGGACATAGCTGAATTAGTCTAGCATGTGAATCTCATTTTTGTAAGATCAGCGTGAACTGCAGAGTGAAGGCATGAAGTCATATTGTCTTTCCTATTTTTAGAGAACATATATTCATAAAGAGGGTTACTGGATATCTACTATTTTCGACTGAAAACTGATGTAACAGGGGAACGATTGAACTAGAATTCAAGAAACAAAAATGCAGATCTAAAGTCTACTTCCAAATAATCCTATGACACTGCATAAATCACTTAACCATCTCAGTTTCTTCATCTATAAGAGTGAGATATGTTGGACTGCATAATGACTAAGATAACTTCCAGCTTTAAGTTCTATGATCCATGACAGAAATACTACCCATCTTTTTATCTTTGGCTTTGCATAGTTTTAGAAAATCAAACTAAAATGTTAGATATTTTTGCTACACAATCATAGGTTAAAAGAGGAAGGGACTTCAGAGGTGAAGTAGGTAGTAGTTCAATCCCTTCATGTTGCAAATAAGTAATCTGAGGCCAAAGACTAAATGACATGTTCACAAAGAGACACAAAGAGGCAGAGTAAGTATTCAAACTGAGATCCCCAGACTGGATCTAATACTCTCTGCACTGTACCCACCTGCTTCATTTCAGTAGTTTGCTAAAGCTCTGAAGAAAACATATGCTGGAAAAGAATTTTTTTCCTTTGGTTTAGGTATTTAAAGTGTGGATTAAATAGATTATTTTCAGACATGGGTAGTTACTTCAATAGAGCTTAAAGTAACACTTTTATTGCTAGTTATTAGTTTCTACCTTAATTGATTTAGGCTCTTTTTATAAAGAAACAAATTTCTTTTTCTTTCCATCAATCTACTGGGATTCCTGGATAAAGTTCTTATAATGTGTTTTGGTTGGAAGTCAGATGAAAAGATAGGGAAAAGCTCGGTTTCTTTTCATGTTAGGAAAAACTTTCTGGCCCACTTCTGCTAGACAGAAATAGAAATGAGGTTGCTGACTGTAGATTTCTGTTGGACAAACAGTAGAGCTTTCTTTAAACATACCAGTATACACAGTTGAGCCAGACAAACAGATGGAGAAAGTGTAAAATTAAGCTGTATAAGCTCCATTGAGGCAAAGGATTTTTTTTTTTGCCTTTGTTTTTTCCTGTACAAAAATGGCACCCTTGGGAAAGCTTTGTCACTAACTTCATAGACCAGGTGTTCTGTGGAAGCAATACAGAAAGAAAAGGAAATTAGGGAGGGTTGCGGCTTTTGTTGTTGTTTTAAAATGTATTGTTTGTCTATTTTCAGAGACAGAATCAACAGGGATCCTAAAAATTATTTTTTTAAAGTAGCGTCATTTTTTCCATACTGTCTCTAATTATTTAGGACTTAAAACACAAGAATTAAAAAAAAAAATCTTTTGGTTTGTTTATTTTGTTTTCCTGTATAGTGTTTGGAACCACAATCAGACTACTCAGGAATGATCATGATATCACAGGAATCCTGTAGAGTATTATGTTTTCCTCTAGTTTTTCTCTTTTTGCCTAGCATTATTCTGAGATAATAATAACTGTAAGGTTATATCTAAATGAAATAAATAAAATTCATTATTATACAGGAATAGAGGGAGATAGTAGAGAGAAGAAAGAGGACAGAGAGAGATAGACAGTCAAGTAGGTGGGTAGGTGATTAAAATTGATTCAGTTGAGCATTAGCCATACAAATTGCTATTACCAATGATTCAAAGTATTGTCAACATATAGCACTCTCATCCAAATGCAAATCAATGTTTATATTCATTTTTGTGTGTTTCCATATTATATATATTTGGTAGAAAGAGTTTCCTTATCTGGCAGTTTCTAAATTAATGAACTCACAGGTCTAGTTCTTATTCTCTCTCCTAGTATATACTAGTAAGTAGATCTCTGCATCTGGGGTGCAGGGGGCTCTGTCCCAGTTCTTGTGCTTAAAACTTGAGACTTTTTATGCTATGGCCTCTGGTTCTTTCAGCTAGAAGCTGAAATTCTGCAGCTTACTTGTTGCTGAACTAGCTGGTTTTGGAAAACAGAAGCCAGGTGAAGTCTTTGTGGTTTTCTCTCTGGATTTTTCCTTGAGTTTTCTGCTTTAAGTGTGGGGGAGGAGTGTTTTGGCCACAGGAAGTCTCCTCTGCTGAGCTAGAGCATAAGAAATCTCAGTAATTGGTGATCCCTTCTGCACTAGTGTCTCCCCGATTCCCCAGGGGTGCTGAGGCATGCCTGAGGTTCTGGTGTTGGCAGTTGTGGGCTTCACCCCCCTGGGGCTTAGAATCTTCTCCCAGTTTGCTGAGTTGGGGCTATCTGGGACAGCTATGGTCCTGCACTGGTCCCCTTTATCCACAACAAGATGAACCCTCCATAGTGATTTTCCTAGTCTCACAGATTGTGGGCAGCTTGGTGGTGCAGTGGATAGAACACCAGTGCAGGAGTCAGGAGCTTCTGAGTTCAAACCTTACCTCAGACACTTGACACTCACTAGCTGTGTGACCTTGGGCAAGTCACTTAACCCCAATTGCCTCATCCTGGGTCATCTCCAGTCATTCTGATGAATATCTGGTCACTGGATTCAGACAGCTCTGGAGGAGAAATGAGACTGGTGTCCCGCACAGTCCTCCCTCCCTCAAAACAAAGTCAAGTGCAAGTCATGTCATTATTTCTCTGATAGCATGGTCTTCTTTGGCAACAAGCGATACACACACACACACAGAAAACACACACACACACACACACACACACACATACACACACAGATAAATCCTACTAAGCTATCAGTAACATTTGAAGTGGTGTTAAACAAATGAATAGCATCTATTTAACCTAGACTAGTTGTTTAAAATTGCCATTAATTTTTCATCCTCCAGATATTTTGTATATGCTGTTACCTCTTCTTGGAATGTCCTCTTTTCTTCTTTGCCTGTTGAATTCTTCAACATTCTTTCAAGCTCACTTTAAATACTGTCTCTTCTATGAAGCCTTCCAAGACAAAATCTGTTGGTAATGTCCTTTATTATTGATTGAATTAATTAATTATTAACTTACATGACTAAATTAAAAGACATTTTAATTATCTATAGTGGAAAATTTTTATTCTCACCACTTTCCCAAATTTATGAGCATTTTTTAAAAGTTTAATGTGGCCCTGATTCTTTAAGGCCATCATTATCCTACATATGCCAAAACTCAACTTGAATATTTTTGAAAAATATACTAAAACTTAAATTTCAACCTTCCCACACCTAGTAGAAAACAGTATATTGTAACTGACAGTTAAGTACAACACCATTAGTTCCTTTTTCTTTTACCTTTTTGTAAAGTTGATAATATAAACTAAAAAAAATTAATTTCTTAAATGATTTATAATTAAGTCCCTATAACAATAGAAGCATGCCAAGTAATTCATATCATTCTGTTTCTGCTCCTTTGGATTCATGTTGCTTAGAAGTATAAATCATCACAGTGCCCTACAATGAGAAAGATCACTTGATTAGCATCAGAAGATCTTGTTTTAGATCCCATTTATGTCATTTAATACATGTAACTTTGAAAAGCTCATTTCAATTGTGGGGGCCTCAGTTTCTTTATATGTATGATGAGTAGGTTAGACTGACTGTCCTTGGCCTTCAAGGCCTCTCTAGATCCAAACCACTATGAATACTGATCATGGTTCTAAAACTGAGAAAAGGTGTTTGTTTTCTGGACATAGTATTATCAAGGGTGGGGAGAGGGGAGGTCGTGGGAATGGAGAAAAGAAAAGGAATTCACATTTGCTGTGTACCAAGTAATACACCATGAACTTTACAAAGATTGTCTCATTTGAGCCTCACAACAACCCTGTTATATAGGTACCATTATTATGTCCATTTTACAAATTAGGTAACTGAGTCAGAGTTTAAATGATTTCCCCTGAGTGACACAGCTAGTAAGTGCCTGAGGCCACATTTTTATTTAGATCATCTTTATTCCAAGATGAAATCCTATCCATTGTGCAACTCAACTACAAAGAAGCAGAAATAATTTTAAAGTTCAAAATGTAATGATTTCTTTTAGTTATATAGAAAAATAATATTTAAACCTCAATTTATTTCCAGTCTCTTGGTTTATTCTTATTTGGCAAAATGGGAAATAGAAGGTATAATCATATGATCATATGAATAGTCCAGAAAATTGATTAATGTTCACTACAGTTGTGTTCTAGCACTCAAAACAACTCTGACATCTATATTACCCTAAAATCATGGCTTCCTAGAGTTGAAAAGAACCCTAGAAACAGGATAATTTTTTCCAGGTATTTGAAAGTATTAACATCCAGCATCTGTCCAATGGAAAAGAGATTATATTTCCTCTGTTCAATCCTAAAGGGCAAAACAAGAATTGCTAGGTGGAAGTTATTAAAAAGCAAATTTGGGGTGGACTGAAGGAAAATCTTCCTAAGAATTCAAACTATCCAAAAGTAGAAGTGGCATCTTCAAGAGATAAAGGATTCCCGTTTATTGGAGGTCATCAAACCAAAGCTTGATGCCTACTTGTCATGTGTGTTTTAGAGAAGACTTTTTTTAGGATGGGTTGCAATAGAGGGCCTCTCAGGTTCCCTCCAGGCCTGAGATTCTGTGATTTTGTGTTCATCTTGTTCAGTTCTTTACCTGCTGCTTAAATGTGCCCCACAACATCCTTGTTAAGCCGTCATCCAGGATTTGTTTAAATATATATGCAGCGATAGCAAATGTAACCAGACATGGACAGTCCTCACTCAGAAGCAAAATGAGAATTTAGTATTTCTACGTTCTATCACCTAGGAAATTTCTTTCGGCTTCCACAAGCAGCAAACCTAAACCTTCCTTATTCTTCTTGTCTCTTTCATCACTTTTCACAAATCTCAGCCTATTTTGGAGACTATTTGTTTGGATGCTATTGCTACAACTTATTCGTTTGATCTCTTCCTTCATTATGTCTGTTCATCAATCTATACATCCTCCCTCCTTCCTTCTCTATCACCTTTCCTTCTTTTTTTCCTTCCTTTTTTTCTTTCTTCCTCTTTTCCTTCCTTCTTTCTGTCCTCCCTTCCTCCTTTCCCTCTTTCTTTCCTTCCTTCTTTCCCTCCTTCCTTGCCTTGTGTTCCTATATGGCTGAGAATGGAAGTGTTAAAGCCATTCATGGGTTCAAGCTCACTTCTGATCTGAACGGGAGCTTTGACCTGTTGTGTTTCTGACCTAAGCCACTTTGACCTATAGTTAGACAGCTTGAAGGTTCCCCAATCTCAATTCCTTACCGTATCGGTACCAGACATAATATGAATATCCTATTAGCTTAAAGCCTGCTGCAGTTCCTAACTCTCAAGTTCAAATGATTTAACAGCTTCAGCATCCCAAGTAGTAGAGATTATAGGCATGAACCTCCATGCCAAGCTCCCACTTTCATTTCGAACAATTTTTTTTTATGACTGCATTATCAGAATTATGTTTTATATTTCTGTTTTCAACTTGGAACCTCATTCATTTTAAAGCTATAGGCCACAAAAGCATATCAATAATTTTTCCTGAACTTATAGAAGTATTTTTTCCTAATTGTCTGGTAAACACATCTGACTGTGTTTAATATTAATCTCCCCATTTGTGAAAGAAGGTGGCATTGCAACCTTGAAAAAAGTGCTAGACCTGGAATTAGAGAATCTTGGTTTGAATCTTGCCTACGTCCCTTACCAACTTTATAACTTTGGACAAGTTGCTAAAAATCTCCTCTTGTGGTCAGATGGGAAGTAGGAACAAAGTACTTGTTAGAAAAATAAGCGAAGGTGATTTCTCTGATTGAAGAATTCATCTGGATGAATGATAAGCTTTACTTGACAATATGGATTATATTATGGAGTCTATCCCTATTGAATCTCAGTTTCCCCATATGTAAAATGAAGGCTATTATAGTATAGTAATATTAGATGACTTTTGATATACTTTTGTAGCATTAAATCTATAATCCTATTAAAAGCATGAAATCAGTTATGATGTGATAACTTTATTCCAAATTTATAGCATATCTATATCCCCAAACCATAGGTAGTTTAAATGTTTCCTCAAATAATTATTACCTGAATACTCAGCAACAAGTCATTTCTCCCTTTCCTCATGAATAAAATGATGATAATACTTGCCAAATATATCTAACTGATCCGGTATGGGGTTCAGTATTTCTAAAAGATAAAATCTCTCACAAACTTTGATATTTCATATAAATATCAGTTAATCTTATTGTTGCTTCTAATAATAAAGCATTCATATTGATTCTCCTCCTTTCCATAAAGTAAAAATATTGGCAAAGAAAGAACATTTTATAGATTCTCTGCTTTTAACAGAATGAGACATTAAGAAGATGGAGTCTCCCAACATTAATCTAATGTACTCTGTTTCAGTTTTTTGAACTGTATTTGAAACTCATTATACATTTTGTCTCTCTGTTTAGGCTACCTATTCCATATTATGATGTCAATTCAGCTTCTTTGTACTTCTCTCTTGATTCAAGTGTTTACCATCATAGTTTCTCATCTGATTCATGAATTCCAATACAAGCATCTTACCATAGAATTCCATTTAATTACTCCATCTATCACTTATTTTCCTTTGAACAAAATATGCCCTTATGTTGCCATTTTTAATTCATAAATCCTATGCCACCAAGTCCCAGTAGTACCAATGATTTCATTTTTGCATTCTTGCATTAAAATTTTGAGTTGTTTACAATCCATAGAGCATATATACCTATAACTTCTATCCTTAAACTTTGTGAAACAACATCTAAGATTTCCTTTCTATTTTCTCTAGAAATATTAAAAAAACATGTCCTTAACTCACATACCATACAAAAACAGGAGGTAGACTGTATATGGTTTGCATATCTTAGTTTGCCAGTCCCTTGGGCAGAGATTTTCTGTTTTGCTTCTTCATCCTCTCCTTGTATTCTTATTATACTAAATCTAAGACCCTTTGTCTAGTTTTATTATTTTTATCTGGTTATTTTCTACTTCCCCTTGTATTTCTACTTTTTGGATTTGAAGTATATAATAAAATAACAACAACAAGTAAAGCTGATATGCTAGTTAAAGATTTTCAAAGTACTTTACAAATATTGTCATATTTTAACCTTAAAGCAGTTCTGAGACAGCCCTGGGATGTAGGTATTTTTATTCTCTTCTTTTTACAGATGAGGAAACTGAGACAAACAGAGTTCAAGTGACTTACCCAATGTCATAAACCGCTAAATATTTGACACTAAATTTAACTCCAATTAGGCTCCAAGTCTAACCTAGTTGCCTAACTGTTACTAACGAAGAACATCTTGGTAAGCCATGGTCCAAAGGAAAAAAAGTGAGTTGTTTCCCAAATTTTACAGATAGCTTCATTGTTGTGCCTAATCCACCTTTTTCCTCAATAGTATCTTCTTTCTAGTATTATCTTTTCACTTGTAAAAAGACAAGAAAATATTTCTTTTATTCCAGTTCCATCAGTTTCCTGAAGTCATCCTAGTATGATGGTCCCAAACTCTTATATTAATTCAATTCTAGATCTTGGGAATGATTTATTTACAAAATTTCTTCTTCTGTTCTTTTTTTTTCATCCAGTTCTGGGAATCTTTACCTTCTTTAATAAGATAGAGCTTAAAGAACCATTCTCAGACATTTTCACCTGTCTTCAAAGAAGGAGCTCAACATACCACACACAGACACTTGGTTGGTGATTGCCTTTAATAAGAAGACATCCTGTTGTGATTTTCAACATTAGTCTATGTAAATTATATATTATAATCTCACTTTGGGCAACTAGGTTTCAAAGAAGATAAGGTGCCAGCCTTGGCATCAGGAAGATTCTTCTTCCTGGGTTCAAATTTGGTCTCAGACAGGTACTAGCTGTGTGACCCCTGGACAAGTCACCTAATCCTGTTTACCTCAGTTTCATCATCTGTAAAATGAGACAGAGAAGGAAATGGCAAACTACTCCAGTATCCTTGCCAAGAAACCACAGATGAAGTCATAAAGAGTCAGACAACTCTGAACAACAACTAGCACATCGGAGGTATTGTGTGAGGCAGTGGGAATTGAGAAAAAAATGGAGTTCCTTTCCTCAAGGATTTTACAGTTTTTTTAGGGGATGCATGTTCAAGTTTAGAAAATCCTAAATATAGAATAGAAGACAGAAAATCTAGTCCAATTCACTTATTTTATAGATGATGAAACTGAGGCACAAGGGGTTAAGCAATTTGCCCAGTCACATAAGTTGTAGACATCAGAGCCAGGAATCTGAACCTATTTCCTCTGATTCTAGAGTCAGTGCTTTTTCTACCATACTTCCGTACCTCACTAACATCAAATTATGTAGAAAGTAGGCACAAAACAATTTCAAGACTGAGGGGAGAACACTCACAACAGGTCTGATATAGGAGGTGACAGGTGATGAGGTGAGCTTTGAAATAAGACAGACATCCCAAAAGGGAGGTGAGAAAGGAGAGCACTCCAGGAATGAGATATGATGGTCTGATGGGAGAAGCAATGGTGAATCCATGGAAAGTTAAGGAGAGGGTCACTTTGGCTAAAATGTAGAGTTTGTGAGGGGGAGTGATAAGTCTAGAAAGACAAACTCAAGAGTGATTATGGTAGATTTTCAATGACAAGCTATCTCTATCCTTGTTGCTTAAGATCCAGAGAGTTTCAATGATTCACATGTTACAATATGTACAATGAATGTAATATTTTCAGGTGGCAAAGCTGATGACTTGTGGATTCAAACTGATTCCTATGGCAGGTAAAAGATGAAATGACTGATGAAACAAAGGTTCAATCTTCAGAGCACATTGATTTATTAAACAACTCATGCCAATTTCCTAAAAAAGCAGGACCAGACCTTCTCAGTATTAAGTCTGCATCCCAAATACAAGGGTGATAGATTTTATACATTAAAAAATTCATCAAATAATGCCAATTAATTAAAAGAAAATAATGTATAAGGTAATCTGAATTCTAAATGGAGGAAAGATTATGGACTTTCCAAATTGGGAGGGGGAAAACGAGCATGTGCAGTTGCCTGAAATCAGATAAAGAAGTGTCTCACTCTCCCCAAGAGTCTGTGGAAAATCAAAGGAACATGGAAACAATAACTGATTAATCAGAATGGGACCAGTTTTCAGATAAGACATGCGGATTGCTTGAGATATACAACTGTGAGAAAACTCCTTGCAGCAATCTTTGGATCTGACCAGGTTTCTGGTCAACATAACCTAGGTTCCTAATTAAGGGTCTCTAAATGGAAGGTAGATGTGTCCAGTTTCCAAGTCATACAGGACTAGGTTCAAACAATGCAATAAGGTCTTCTCCTGATTTCGACAGTTAAATAAAGTCTTCTCACAAGACAGAAGTTGGACCAGACCCATAACTGAATAGAAAGGGAACTGAACTAGCTCCAGAATTGAGTCACAAGATGGAGTTAGTGTGATTCACGCAATTCCTACAATTAGGCACTTGCTCTCCTAATCCCCTCAATTCCCTGATTCCACACCAAACATAAAATATCTTTAAAGGCTCGAGGTGGCTATTTTGTCTCTGACACAACACCTCTGAGAAGTGTAGATATTTTCATTTTCATTCCACACAGAGAGAAGCAATCTGTAGAGAATATGGTCATACCTCAATACTCTTCCAAGCTTTCAGCATTAAAAATAAGCTTACTTTCAGTGAAATGAAAAGTTCAGCTCATGAAAGGTGATACTAGGAATAAGGGAGAGTACAAACATTTATTAAGTGCCTATTATTTGCCAGGCACTGTTCTAAGTGCTGTAGATCTTATGTGCATTTCATCTACTGTAATGGAAAGAGCTTTAGATTTGTCATCAGATTACCCAGTTCAACTCTCAGCCCTAACCCTTACCTTAGTGACCGACTTCATGCAAATCCCTTAACCTCCCTGCCCATCAGTTTCTTCATCTCTAAAATGATGCTACAGGACTCGATCACCTCTGAGATCTTTCCTAGTTCTAGATTTATTACCCTATGACTTCAAGGTACCTTTCAGTTCCACACTGCTGATTCTATGACATTATTTGAAGAAGTCATCCTCCTTTTTGAGTCATGAAACTTGTTCCAGAATCTGAAGGCAAGTCTGTGGAGATCTTCAAAGAAAGAAGGGAGATAGAGCTTGTATCACTTATTTGTAACATATGGAACACTAAAAAAAATCCATCTGATTTCCAAATGTCACTATTATCATAATCTGTAACAAGAAAAGTGAGAATGTTGATTTCAGCAACTGCTATGTCATATTTCTTTCCAATTTCTATAGTTGCAAATATTCTGGAGAAAATTCTCTTATCATAGCTACTGAACAGTACAGGGAAAGTCGCTGTCCTGAGAATACAGTGAGCCTTTATATAGGGAAGGCATAACAAGCATTTCAGAATCTCCACAATTTAATAACTGAACTTGTAACATTATGATCATAACTAGGTTCAGGTAATTATTAACCAACTTTTACCTTAACGGTTGGAGTTGTCATTTTAACAACCTATAAATTAATTATTAGGGGATTCCCATTTGGTTAATAAGCCAAGTATTTGAATTAAATGGGATGTGGTGCGTTTACATCAAGGATAGCAGTTTGATCCCTGTATCACTCTGTTTGGGAGAGGTAATGTGTTATGGCAGATAGAGCACTGCATGTGGAGTCAGAGAAAAAAGTTGGTTGGAATTCCTGCTCAAACTCTTAACTGGCTGGTAGCACTGGGCACATCATATAACCTCCCTGCCTCAGAGTCTTTTTATAAATGAAAAAGGAAAATGATGGGTGAGGATTGTCTCTGCACCCATGTCTGCAACTTATAGTTTTAAGGAATTGTTTGTAGCATTGACTTGCTTAGGGTAACATACATAGTATGTGTCAGAGGCAAGATCTGGACCTAGTTTCAAATCTTCCTGATTTTAAAGTCATATCTATTATCCATTATGTCATTTTGCCTCTCTAATAATGAAAAGAATTCACATAGAAGTTAATAAAAACATTAGTTAAGATATCTGTTATATATAGAACTATCCAGGGTGGTGGTGGTGGGGGGGAACCTGTGGCCTCGAGGCCACATGTGACCTTCTAGGTCCTTGGGTGAGCCATTGGACTGAGTCCAAGTTTTACAGAACAAATCCTTTTAAGTAAGGGGATTTGTTCTATGAAGTTTGGAGTCAAAGAGCTGTACTTGAGGACTTAGAGGGTCACATGTGGCCTTAAGGCTGCAGGTTCCCCACTACTGAAAGCTAATGATGTGGAGGAGGAAAATGGAGGAGAAAATTTAGTAGCCAGTAAGAGTAAGTCACAGCTAAGCGGTGCAGTGAATAAAGTGCTGGGCTTGGAGTCAGAAGACTTGAGTTCAAATCTATCCTCAGACACTCACTAGTTTTGTGAGCCTGGGCAAATCATTTACTCTCTGCCTTAAGAGAAGGAAATGACAACCATTCTTAAATCTTTCCCAAGAAAACCCCAAACTAGGTGACAGAGTTAGAAACAACTGCACAAGTGAACAGAATTCATATAACACTTTAAAGTCTACAAACTGTATGCATATAAATATATACATAGACTGTACATGTATAAATATATACATGCACATATATGTGTATGTATGTATATACATATATGGATACATGTGTGCATATGTATGTATATGTATGGATAGAGAAAAAGAGACCTGTATGTGTGTACAACTTCTGATGCTTGTGTTCGTCCTTTGTTTTCAAAGAAGAACATGACATCAGAGAAACAATGACATGACTTGCCCTTGACTTTGTTCTGAGTGAGGGAGGGCTGTGCAGGTCACCAGCCTCACTTCTCCTCCAGAGCCATCTGATTCCAATGACCAGGTATTCATCAGGATGACTGGAGATGACCCAGGATGAATTGGGAGACTTAGACCTTTTGAGGTACTCACTTGGAGGGAGGTAATGACCATCGAGTGAATAGGCCTCTTTAAGAAGTTGTCAAGGAATGGCCCTTTTAATGAGCAAAAGAAAAAAACAATGACTAAATCACTCTGGGAGCGAAAGAGAAATTGTTCCTATTGATAATCACTCTAAGCCAGCCATCCAAGCTCTACAAATGTTCTACCTCCTCCATGACACATTTTGAACTGTTGTGATCCCAATGGAATTTAAATGATCAAAGTAATATTTAGTCCTTAGACAACAATGTATAAAATCAAGAAGACTGTTGCCACCATATCAACAGAGAAGTTCACTCCATAACCTTAGGGTTTGCAAAAGGATTTAAATGGGGCACACAAGCACAAATTATACATTCTTGAACATTTTGTGGTGTTTGAGAAAAGACAAGGTAGGGAAGATCCATTCCTCTTGGCATCATAGAAATGGTAGGCAAGAGTAAAGAGCTTAAGTGAATTCTGTGTCAGGAGAGAAGCTGAAACACATTTGTTTGGCTGATAGCTTCTAGTCTTCTAGGGACCAGGAAAGTACTGATTTTCTCTGCTGTACTCCCATTCCTGAAAGGGCTGCAGGCACTTACTTTTTGCATTGAACATGTATGGAAACTTTATTTACATGTTGTTGAGTTTTTCCCAATAGCTCTCCCTAAAATCAAATAACTATGAAAGTTAGTGTGCTTTGGAATAAAAAAAACATTACTGCTTCTGAACACCAAAAGTTCAGATGTACTTTGAAATAGAATGCTGCTACTATTATAACCAAATTGTGATATGGAAGACAGGTGAATTTTGACAGTGCCCAAGGAATATTTAATGCACTTAAGGAGGCTTTTTCAACTTTACTTAGTCTAATTATATTCTAGAAACTAGCCTACACAGGAATGTCTGCAGATCTCCTGCAAGGTGATCTGGGCCAAAGAGAAAAGGGAAATATCATGATTCCACAGGGCATCCTCATAAAAAGGAGAGAAAACAAAAATGGAGAAATCAGAAAGCATTTTTAGATAAAAGACAAATATTTTTCCCTCTTAAAGAATGAGTGTTCAGGAAAAATTGCCCTTTTTTATACAGTTCCTCCATTCCACTGTAATATAGATGGTCTATTCTGAAAAAGTCTCATTTGCCTAACTTATAGCTTTTCTTTATTAAGAGATTGATTAGCTAATTGTGTTTTGACTTTAACACTTCTATCAGTGGTGGCAAGGCATTTCAAAACAATTCTGATTACCCTGAAACTTAAATAACCAAGCTGATTATCAAGTAAAAATATTAACTTATTCTATAATATTGTAACAAATCAGCAGCTTGAAGTACGATTTTACCTAGCCAGTAGCTTGATTTTATGTCTTTGATATGCTAAAAAATCTTTCTGAATTTTCTTTCCAACATTAATTAGCAGATAGGCTTATACTCATTTTTATACTTCTGATTATATCCAATCTCATAGGTGAAAGTAAAGAAAATGGATCCCCACAATATTTCTCCATGCCATCACCAGCATTTCCCCCTATACAAGAACTTTACTGAGGAGACACACGTGGAAAGGGATCAAAAACTAGTGAACATTGCCAATAGATGCTGAGAGGAAATGCACTTGGAGGTACAGAGAAACCCAACAACCTAAAAGAGGTTTGGGACTAAGATCAAGTGTCAGCAAAGAGCTATTAGTATTAGTCTCCTGAGAGAAAGACACTTGGTAGAAAGTTCAAGAGCTATTAGAGACATGCAAAAACTCTAGAGAGAGAGGAGTTGTGGCTACAAATCAAATAGCAGTGCCTTCGCTCTTGAATACTGAGCCAATGTGACTGACTACATTAAGAAAATAACTGAATTTGTGTAAGTAATCTATTCTTCACTTCTGGAATGGTTCAGTGGGTGCCAGTCACCATAATTTTACTACAGAAAGATTTTCTTAACACTTTAAAAGTGAGACCTGAAACTATTATTAAACAAAAAACCCTCAAACAAAAAACTCATTTTCAGGTTTTCCAAATTAAAAAAAAAAGTTATCTAAATTACTGATGGATTAAAGAAGGATTCATCAATTTTAAAGCTCAGGTCAAAAAAGCAATTGGATTTACCCTTCTTTTATGAATGACTACATATGACTATAAACAGACTCTTTAGAGTAGGTTTCTATACATTTTGTTTTTTTAACTTTTAGTTCATGAGCTATAATAGTAGGACAGAAGACTCCTGTGTGTATCTATGTGTATAGAAGAAATCACTAAAGAACTGTTTATAATCACTTGGAAAGCAAAGGAGTGATTTCAATGAGGCACTACTATTTCATGAAGAATACCGCAATTTAACACAAATCAACAACATTCAGTGCCTATTGTATTCGAAGTACTGTGTACTTTGTCCTGGGGATAAAAGGCCAAAACAAATGGCAGTACCTGAAGTTAAATAATTTATATTCTCCTGGAAGGATTAACACAAATAAATACATCCGGGATGGATGTGCTAGTAAGTGTCTAAGACTGGATTTGAACTTGGGTCTTCCTGACTCCTGGCATAGCAGTCTGTCTACGGAGCCACCTAGCTACTTCTGTGAGCACAGTGGGTATTTAATAAATATTGGTTAAAATGACCTACTGTATTCATGACAGAGTAGGCAGATGATGATAATCATCTAGTAAACATAAAAGATAAGAAATTGATTGCCAGAGTGGTACAAGGGAATTAATAAAAAAAAAAAAAAGGTTGTGGTATTTTTAATGTATCCTCTATTTAGGAACTATAGAAATACAGTAGGGAATTACATAGGATGACAGGAAATAGACTAGAGATTTCTATTGGTGGAGAGATGATGAAACAGTCTATCCAACAATATTAACAAAGCAGCCAAATGCTTGACTAAATGCTCTTTGATCAAATGCACTGCAAAATTGCCAAGTACATTGACCATGACTAGTCCCAGATTCCATCTGTCAGCACTTTTCCCACATGGATTGGATCCATAAATCTTTTCTTAGTCATGTCCCATTTGCTGACTTTACCTATACCCAACAGTCTCTTAATTTCCCTCATTGCATTTTATAGAATCATGTTGAAACTCCTTGTACGCTCTAACAAGGCTTCAGAGGGTACTCTCGAACCTATTTTTCCTTACTGTGAAGGATGTCTAGTCTTCGTTGATAGATCATATTGTAGCTTTCTGCCACCTTTGCACTGACTGTTAATGTATACCCCATGAAAAGCTATTGTTTTTTACTATTTCATTTGGTTTGCAAAGTTTACGGCTCCAATTAAAGGATGCTGGGTCACAGTTACAGCCACAGTTTAACACTGTCATCCCAAAGCTCATAAATCCCAGATATTTTGCCTATTGCCAATGAATCAGTTATCACCAACCCTAAAGAGACTAACAGATTTTGACATTCATGCCTTTATTGGCAGTAATCTGGAGGGACTCCTCTCTTGCTCTCTACTTCTTTCAGAAGCACTGAGGTACTTAAAAGTTATAGTCTGTGTTGCTAGCTTTGGAAGACTTTGAATGCTTGATTCATTCAGCTTAGTGCATGATTCTGAATGCTTTATAGTAACCTCCAGGGCACTTTTGACTATTTGAGCTGAAATTATGTGAAACTAACATAATTTGGGACCCTATGGCAACCAATGAGAGAAAACTGCAGGTCTTCCAGATTCAAGTTCAAATTGTGATGATTGTACCTTTTAGCCCCTAAACTGGCTTTTACCCTGATCTCCCTAAGCCTGTTAAAGAGATTATGACAGTTTCTAAATCACCTGAGGGAAGCACTCCATTTCAGTTCAATGACTAAACTATTCTCTGGGATGGCAGTGTCACCCAGCTGTGTCTAGTCCTTTCAATGAAAAAGGAATTCTAATGTTTATAAGGTGCTATGCTAGTTATATAAAACCCACAAAAATCTCAGTCTGTAATGTGAGATAATACTCAAAACCTCATTCAGACAACCTCAAATAGACTAAAGAAAGCTCACCAAAGTCAGGAGAAAAGTGCTTTTCATAGTGCTTTGATGAATTAGGTTGGCAAGGTGATTGGCTGAAGAGGGTATGTGTTAAGCTTCTTTTGATATAAAAGTTTTGCAATATTAGTCTGGCCACTAAATATTAATATTGCATTAAAGAAAAAAAGAATTCTTAAAACCCTAAAATAAGTTATTAAAGTAAAGTAAGTTATTAAAATAAAAATCCAGAATGTTAATGTATGAATCAACATTTATTCAATGCTTATTATATGCTTGGCATAGTACTAGGAATTAGATATATACCAAGGAAAACTAAATCAGTTTTTCCCTTCAAGGGGTTTATATCCTCTTAGGAGAAATTATATAGACATATGTAAGTAATGCAATAGATATCTACATACACATTTATAAACATATATGAAAAAAATATGATTAAAATGTATTTTGAGAGGAGATTCACTAAAAGTCAAGGGGGTCGGGAAAGAAATTGAACCAGTGATCTGAGGAAACTAGGAATTCTAAAGTGAAAATGGGGAAATTGCATTCCAGGTAGTGGGGAAAGGCTGTTGAAATATACAGAGACCAGCTGGAACATTGAAAATGAGGAAAAAACAAATCCAGCTTAACTGAACCAAAGAAGTAATGAAAAGAAATTACTTGTCATAACCTTTATATTTTAACCAGAGGGGTTTGTCTTTGACCCAAGGGGCAATGGAAGTTATTGGACCTTCCTGAAGATGAGTGACATAATCAGATGGAATATTGGCAGTGAGGAATACTGGTACCTGTGTGAAAGTAAGACTGGAAAAAAGAGAGACCACAGAGAGGAAGGAGGCAAGGAGACCAATTAAGAAGCTACTGCCATAGCTCAGGTGAGACATGGTGGTAGTCTGAATTATCAGTTTTGCCATATGACTCAGAAGAAGCATGTGGGTACAAGAGATATTGTACAGATAGAATTGGTATGAAGACAATTTATTAAATACGATGGATGAGTGAGAGTGATGAATCAACAAAGATTCTCAAGTGCGAACTGGAGACTAGTCCTTGACAGAATTATAGAAGAGCATATAATAAATGGTGTGATTTTATTATGTAGTTTTTATTACTATAACTAGAAAAGATTATATATTCTCATTAAGCAGTACTATTCACTTTATCCTTATAACAAAATCTGTTTCAAAAAAGAAGAAACCTTTTGAATTACAAGCACATTCTGTGATATAAATATGTATTATGATTTTGTATCTTTCTATGCTATTTTATTAGATATATTTTGTTGAATTAATAATTTCTTTCAGCTGCCTAACGAAGGCAAACACTGTGTGTGTTCTCACAAGCTATAGTTTTAAGTTGGTTTGGACTCAGATTGTACTTTGAACCACTGATCACTTTAAAGATTTCACATGAAAGGAAGTACTCTGCATTTCCCACAGTGGCAAGCATGTTGCTCCGCACACTTTCAGTAAGTTTATTTGTTGCATTTTGTTCATTGTATATGTAGCATTCACATTCATAACATAAAATGAACTGGGAGTTTTTCAGGATTTCTCAGAAATTTTGAGTATGTGATGAAAAATAGAGCTGCCTTTGGGAATGATGTATCCCTGAAGATAGACATTTGAAAATATAGGCAATCATCACCTTTTATAACCTTTCTACCCCAAGATCCAGAACTCTGAAGTTCTGCCATAACAAATCTCTAGCCACTACCTTCTATGCCTCCATTTCTCTTACTGTTCTCCCCCCTAAGCCTATTCTCTGGCCTCACCACAACCACAAACCATTACATTTTCCCCTGCCTTTCCATCCCTACTTTCCTCTCTTCACTCCATTTCCAGGAATGACTTGATTCTGACTATCTTCTTGAATATTTTTGACTGACTTTGCCTCTGCCTATCCTGTAACAATCTGGCTTCTCCCTACACCACTCTTTTGAACTGCAATCTCAGATTCCATCAATGATCTCTTTATTGACAAATGTGATGGACTTGCCTCAAGATTAATCTTTCCTGACCTTACTATGGCATTTTGGCATAGCTGATCAACCTATCTCCCAGAAAATTCTTTCCTCTGGACTTCATGGCGTCATGCCTTTTTTCTAATCTCCCTCCAGTTTTTCTCTTGATCAACTCAGCTCCCATGACTTTAATAATCATCAGTATGCAAATGGCTCCCAAATTCATCTCTCTCCTGACCTCTCATTTCCAAGCACTTTCATTCGCAGCCTCTTGGACTTTATGTGTGTGTGTGTCATTGTCAATCATGTGAAAAACAGAAGATAACATTTTTTTTTTCTTTTCTATTCCCCCTGAAGAGCGTTCCTATTTCTGTGGAAGGTCCCATCATTCTTCTGGGAAACCAGATTTGCAAACTAGTAGCCATCCTTGACTCTATTTTTCTCAGCCTCCATATTTAATCACGTCATTCCACTCCTAACTCCACATCTCTTGAATTCATTTTCTTCACTCATATTCCTACCACTTTTGTACTTTCACCTTAGTAGTCAGTATGGAACCTACAAATTGGTTTCCTTGCTTCTAGTCTCTTTTCTTTCTAATTCTACATGCAGTTACCAAAGTAGGTGGTAACTCCTAAATCACAGATCTGACCATGACATTCTTGGTTCTGAGAAACTTTAGTGGCTCCCTATCACATGACTACTGGACCATGTTAGTCTTTTCTCGCTCCCTTTATAGCCCCCTATATCTCTCTTTTACCTGCTGGAATGTACCTACCTGTCAATGAAAATTTCTCTGTGCTTTCAAAGGTTCCAACCATATAACGTGGTAAAGTAGCATTAATTGTTAGGATCTTCCTCTTCAAATTGAGTCAAAATCTACCTCTGTATAAATTCTACTCATCAGTTTTAACTCTGTCCCCCTGAGTCAGACATAGAAAATCTAACTTCTTCTCTAGGCTAGCACTTGCTAGGGTAGTATACAAATTTAGTGTCACAAGATAAATTAGTTAAGCTTACTTATATAAAACTTACTAATTTATCAATTTTATAAAACTTTTAATATTTAATGACCCTTTTAGCAATCATTTATTTTATAATTTGGCATTCAGTTCACAAGATTTAAACATTCTTAAATCCTTCATCTTTTATCATTTTGAATATTTATAGTACTTTTCAAAGTAGTCCTTTGTTTTTAGCTTAGCTCTGTAATAGTCCAAAGATATTGTCAACAGGGTTTTAATTAGAGAAGTTCCCAAGCCATGAGAACACATTTGTTTCTCTAACTTGGATAAATTTCTTAACTTCTCATGAGTCTTCTAGAAGTGTGGTGTTCTCTGGTTTACAGCATCCCAGATCATCATCAGGACAATATTGGTCCTAAAGATAGGTTTTTGTAATGAGGAGAATTTTAGGATTATTCATAATGCTACAGAATTTCTCAGATTCAACCTGACCCATTGTTTCTCCCATTAAATACTGAATTCAGCTCATTATCTACATTTAATATAAATGTACAGCTTATACCACAGGAAAAGTTCATCAGAAGAATATATATATATATATAATGGGATAGAGCTGAGTATGAAGGGATACTAAAAAAGTAAACCATCTAGGAAAAGGTAAAAAGAGTCTCTTATATAAATGTGATGCTAGAGGAAGAACTAACACAAAAGAATTAAAGGAATTAGATGGAAGAGGAGGGCTCTTCATTCTGGAACTGTCCTCTCATTGAAAATGCAACAGAGGGAACAAAACAGAGAAAGAAAGAGAGAGAGAGACTGAAGGAGGAAGGGAGACACACACACATAAGGGCATAAAAGTCTTCTAAATTCAGAAATAAATAAAAAGGCTAAGGGGATAGGGAGGGGGGAATAAGATAAAGGAAGGATTTTAGGGTGGGAGAGAGGATAAGGGAGGGATCTTTGGTGGAAGGGTAGGTTAAGTAATAGTAAGGCAAGGTAGAAGGTAGAAATAAAGTAGAAGAGTCAGGAAGGATAGGAAATAGTATATAAAACCATAAAATAAAGATCAGAAGTAGAATTTATTAGGGCAAAAAGAGGTAGTAATCATCATCTCAAACAAAGTTAAAGTTAAAAAAAATTAATCAAAGGAAAAAATAGAGAAGCCACTAAATGTCAATCATATTAATCAATATGGTTTTAGAATATTTAAAATAACTAAAGAGTATAAGATGGGAATATTGCTGGGGTGTAGGAAACGATGAGTTGGTGGACTTAGAAAAATCTCGAAATACTTGAAACTCTGAAGGAAGACATTTTCCCCTCTCAGAGAAACAGAGGACAAACACATATAGTATGGTCTTATATAGATGCATATGAATGTATATGTCTATATGTGAATATGGTTATAGATATCTAAGTGTATGTATGTATATGTAGGTTATATATGTGTATGTGTAAGCTGAAATAAATGTATGTATGTAAAGGTGTATATATGTATGTGTAAATATATCTGTACTTAATTGTAGTCTTCTTGGGGAATGCAAGGGATGAAAGGGGAAGGAGCTAAAAAGTGCACAGCGGAGAACAAAAGAAATCTTACAAAGAAGTAGAGAAGAGATGGACGGCCTGGAACACAATGTGTAGTATTTATTAGGCTTTCTTGAAATGGAAATGTATTGCTGTATATTTTGAATCCTCTCTCACATTCTGGTCTGCACATGGCAATGCTTTTCTTTGCTTTTGTATTTAAGTTTGTAATATTTCTTTTCCTTTTCTTATTGTATATTTAAGTTTTAATGTTTAAGTTAAAATAATAATAAAAAGAATACATAGAACTATACTCAGAAGCCCCAGATTTCATAAGCTGTTCTATGACTTGGCAATTACCAGATTAGCTCGATTAGGATGCTTTTGGGCTTGGCATTTCTGCCAGAATACCCCTAGTTTATCACCTTTGCCTGTCATCTCATCTAGGGCTCCTTGGCAGATTAACAAGAAAATTTCTGTTTAAATGGCAGACACGGGTGCTACATGTATATTAGTATGCAATACCTTAGTGCACTAGACGTCTTCCTCCCTCAATCCATCCCGGACAAGGAAAAATAAGCAAGTTGGTAGTACAAAAAGCTTTATGTTACTTTTTAAAAATTAGAATTTATTCCTCAGATGTAAATCACTCTCAAGGATGACAAGTCATGGCCTATTTTAAACTTTTGTGAGGAATGGCAGAACATAAGAATATAAAATGCCTTGAACTCCAGATAGAGGGATTAACATTGTTCTTTTATAAATTTCTTTTTTTAATTTCTATTCTTACATTTTCCTTACTGAATACTGGAAAGCATGAAATTGCAAGTCATCCCTTTCTATTTTCTATATGGTATTAACAGCTAAATCCAGCTTCTATGACCTTCGAGGACAAAGCCTTTGTGTGATTTAATGCTGATTCTCTTCCTATAGCAGCATTTGCCTCAGCATTCTGGGATTCATGGAGTTCACAAGTCTCTTTATTGTTATTCTGGCATAGTTTTGTTTTTCCTGATTTCCTTCAGTAGATACGAAATGGCCATACGACTGCAAATTATCTTGGTGTCTTGATGATTGACATACTCTGTAAATAAAAGTTCTTGTTTTTCATTCACTGCTAAATGCCATGTTGAAATGATTGGATTTTATTGCTTTAAGTCACTTCAAATCTTGCTGATTCTGCCACAATCTTGTAGAAACAAAATACACACTAAATAAATGAAAAGCAAATGTTATTTATAAGGGGCAGGTCCTTTAGTATGTTCAAAAGAAATATATAGGCATATATATATGTGTGTGTTTTAAATACATACACACATATATTAACATATCTTTCTATGTGTATAGGAAAACATACATAACTGCATATATGCATATATGTACATATGTGTGGATAGATATACACACACATATATATGTATATATATATATCCATTTCCCTGCTTATGTATATATATTCATATGCCTCTTTGTACATTTGTATATATGTGGATATTTACATTTGTGGTCAAAATGGGAATTTTGATAGCAAACCTTACATAGGGATCTAGAAAATTCTAATTCCAAGTAAAGATAATTTGTCTAAGTGTTACTTTCAGTAGTTCTACAAATAATACTTCTGTAGCCCTTTTCCTGAGACTCTTTGTCTCTGTCTGTCTGTCTATTTCTGTCTGTCTGTCTCTGTCTTTATCTCAGTCTCTATCTCTCTGTCTGTCTCTATCTCTCTCTCTCTCCTGTCTCTCTTGATACTCATAGGGTCTTAACAATTATCCTTGTGGGTGACCATTCCTACT
Source organism: Notamacropus eugenii (assembly GCF_028372415.1). Classification (NCBI taxonomy): domain Eukaryota; kingdom Metazoa; phylum Chordata; class Mammalia; order Diprotodontia; family Macropodidae; genus Notamacropus; species Notamacropus eugenii. The sequence continues at coordinate 88,709,291 of NC_092877.1, read as the reverse complement.
TTCATTGTAGTTCTTGAGCCCCCAGTGTTATACTTCCCATGAACAAATCATCCACTAATAGTTAATTAACATTAATTAAAAATTTCTTCAAACACAAAGTAAGCAAATACTACTTATATAATGTCCCACCCATAAACCTAAGTCATATGCTCTCATCAGTGAGCATAGTGTCTATTGGGAAGATAAGTACTCACTTCACATCACAGCTAGTAAGACACATATGTAGGAAGTGCATGTGGTCAAGGCAAAACATACATATGGAACTCTAGACCTCTCTGTCCTCTTTTTATCATTGAAATTCTCCATAAATGTTCCTTGATGATCTTAACATTTTGAACAAATGTTTCCACTGCTGAGATGAGCTAGTCCCCACTGCATTGGGCTAACATTAGGCATAATGTTTCAGCCAAACAAGTTAACAGGTGGGTTGCTTCTCTGACATTCTATCTGCATGCTGTTCTACTGCTCACATGCATTAGTCTTGGACAACAACTGTGGGATCTGTGATTCTCAAATTAAATCTGATGCTTCCATCAGATGTAGTAAGTATTTTTTTTTAGGAGGATGACCCTTTTCCTAATATTGGAAGACGTTTGCTTCATCTCCAATTTAGCACCTTTAACAGGATTATTTTTTGGCTTTTCTACCTTTTAGGAGCAACAAGTTGAATGCAGAGAAGTATCTTTTTGTCTTCTTTTTCATCTCCGCTTCCTCCATTTTCTCCTTTTTTCCTTTTTAATCTCTTTCCTCTCAACTTTCTTATATGCTATCATATAATGAAGAATGATAGGTGTGAGGTATATGTTTATAGGCAAGTTTTGTGAGAAATATGAGAAAGAAGAGATTGAGTTTTACCTGGGGATAGCAGAGAAGGCATCACTCAAGAGGAACTTGTGTTGAGCCTTAGAATAAGAGAGATATAGGGAGGTAGAAGAGAATGATGTAACTGTAGATATAGACATGAAAAGGCAGAATAAGAATGGGAAATTGAAGAAAATATGTTTTATTTGAAGCACATAGTTTGTGAAAGTTGATTAGATGTTGAATTAAAGGAAATGAGAGTATACATATATTGGTAACCAATGGTAGACAGCCTGGAGTTACTTGAGTTGAGGCATAAGATAACATAATAGGTTAAATGAAGAGAAGAAAAATAGGGGTTAACAGAACTTATCAAAAAAGGAAGTTATAAGAGTCTAGGGGATCAGTGTGGTCACCCTGTGAATGCAGGGGAAAAAAAAGAGATAAATGCTTAAGAATTGCAAAGAGGTAACTGATCGAATTTGATAATTGATTAAATATAGGAAATGACAATGGAGGCAACAAGTAGGTGTAACTTAAAGAGTAGTAGTATCATGCAAGTCATTTACCAGTTTGCCTTAGTATCCTCATCTGTAAAATAAGCTATAAAAGGAAATGGCAAACTACTCTAGTATCTTTACCAAGAAAACTCCCAATGAGGTCACAAAAAGTCAGATACAACTGAAATAAATGAACAACAACCATCCATAGAAATAATGAAATTAGGAGAAAGTTTGAGGAAAAATAAGATATAAGATGATAAAACAAACCAGCCAACATGAATTCAGTTTTGTTTCTTAACTGGGTGGCCTTGAGTGAATTATTTAACCTCTCTGAGTCTCTATAAAAGGAGGGAGTTGAATGACATGATCTCTAGACTTTTTTCTAACTCCTGAAATCTGTTTCCCTGACTCAATGTTTACTCTATGTGTTATAGAACAAAGCACTTTGCCACTCTGATCCTCATTTGTAAAACAAGAATAACAATGCTCGAACTATCTGGGGATTGTTTTGGAGAAACTTCTTTGCAGACTTCAAAACACTATCTCCATCCAGCCAGTCATCTAACCATATGTTGATGCTGTCACCCTCATCATCATCATCAAGTTTTAGGTTTCAACATGGAAACTGATGTAAATATGAGGCCAGTTCTACATGGGTGATAATTGATTGTATGAAGTTGAAGGATATCCTCATAGGATTCTGAGATAAGAGAAGGATGAGGATTCAATAAATGAGATAAAGTAAATAAACAATGATCTGATGTATGTAATAAAGATGAAATTAATTTCTTAATTAGGGTAAGGGTAAAGTCAAAGACAATTCAGAATCAGGAGTTATCTATATTGCATAAATATTAATTAGTACAATGATATAATTATAATGATAGGGGAAAACTGATATGTATTTATACAAATATACATATATAAATCATAATATATGCACAGTCAGCTAAGTGATGGAGTAGATAAAGCACTGGACCTGGAGTTAAGAAGACCTGAATTCAAATCCGGAATTAGTCATTTATTAGCTGTACAACCTCAGGCAAGTCACTTAACTTCTATTACTTCAGTTATCCCATCTGTAAAAATGAGAATAATAAATAATAATTTACCTCCTCGGGTGGTTGTAAGGATAAAACGAGATAATATTTGTGAAGATGCTTTGTAATACTTCAAATGCTATATATACACTAGCAATAATTTTGTTGTTCAGTCATTTCAGTCATGTCTGACTCTTCATGACACCATTTGGAGTTTTCTTGGCAAAGATACCAGAGTGGTTTGCCATTTCCTTCTCCAGCTAAGTTTACAAATAAGGAAACTGAGGAAAGTGGGGTTAAGTGATGGATCACACAACTATCAAGTGTTTGAGGCCACATTTGAACTCAAGAACATGAGTCTTCTTGACTCCAGGCCTAGCACCCTATCCACTGTACCACCTAGCTGCCCCAGCTATGACTAGGTATTATTATAAAAGGATAATTGTAGAAAATACTTAATTTTTTTGGTGATCTCAGCAATGTAGGTATTTCAGAGATACATATTACTATCTATGCTAGTCCATCCCAAGTTTCTTATCCATGTTCTTCCCAAAATTCCCTACCAAAAATGTACTCAGTGTGCTCCAGATCTTCCTGGAGGTCTCTGATACAAGAGGATACAAATGGAAGAGGCAGGCTACTCTTCATTACTTAACCCTCTCTCTGGCCACATGTGTAGCCCATCTTTTACTGAAAAAAATTTTTATAAAGGAAGAAATTCTTTTATATGGTAAACTAATTACTAATTCATCCAAATTACTAATGCATTTACTCAGATTGCTCATAAAGAACAACGAACTCCAGCATACAGCATGCTTATTTCGTGACTATTTTTTCTGTCTCTCTATTCCTTTGGGGGGAAAACATTATTTTCCAAGCTCAGAACATTTTGTATTCTTGAATAAAACCTGCTATTTAAAGTCACTAGACAGCTACCTTTTTTTTCAATAATTTAATATCAAATATACTCACAGGTAATTTGATTTATAGTAAAATAAGTTAAAAGCATCACAAATGATGAGCTGTTCCAAATCATAATTACTGATATATGTAAGCACATTACCTAAGCCAGTGTACATGATTGAGTCAAATAGACCTTAGGACATTAAGATAAGACTGTGCTTTGAAAAAAAAATGACAATTCCTTCAAGACATATCAGTTATGTTGCATCCATTCCCTTATCTCCATTATATACAATTCCTATAATTTCTTAAATGTTGGTACCATTTTAGTACCATGTTTTTTTTGTTAGAGTAACATCTAAGGAAACATTTTGCATAGAGATCCTTGTATCCAAGGACTAAGGATGTAATTATTATGGCTAAGAACTTCACTGAAACTATATCTATGTAGCAGTTCCAAAGAAGTTTGAAAGATAACAAAAATAAATTAATAAAATGAAATTTTTAAAAGAGACATGAAAAAAGATGTGCATTTCAGACTTGTTTGTATTTACCAGCTAGTCAATTTTCTTTTTCCCATAAAAAAGAGCATTAAGTGACATTAAGAAAGTGAAAATGGCTTGACCATTTCCCCCTACTGTTCTGTGATTCCACGATTACTACCTGATAGAGCATGGCCATCACTGAGTGACAGTCATGGCAATGCCAATGCCCACCCTACAGGGACAGCTCTTTGTAAATGGGATGGGTGACTGTAAATACCACACTTACTGAAATAATAAGCATGGTATTTACTTAGGTACCTCTTACATTTAGATTGCCACATGTCAATCCAGTCTCCTAGGTTTCACAACTTACTCCAGGGTCCAAGTAAGCAAGACCATGCAGTCAACAATTTTCTGACATTAAAAATTCCAGAGATTTCCTGAGGAAAATGTTCTTTTGGAGAGTCATTTCCCTAGAAGTTGTTCATATTTGAAATTCACACAGAAAAACAAGTCATGGTTCCCAGTATCTTGTAGGCTCCATTAGTAGAGATGTAGAAATGAATATATTAATTCAAAAACCACTTATTAAAATTATTTAAACTAATTAATTTTTATTATATAATTATTAATTAAATTAATAATAAATGTTTAATAAATTAAAATTTATTAAAATATTATCATGTGTCAAGTGCTTTGTCAAGCCCTAATATGTATTCGTCCTTCGTTGCCAAAGAAGACCATGACAGCGGAGATATAACAACATGACTTTCACTTGTCTTTGTTCTGAGTGAGGGAGGGCTGTACAGGTCACCAGCCTCACTTCTCCTCCAGAGTCACCTGAATCCAGTGACCAGATGTTCATCAGATGATTGGAGATGACCCAGGATGAGGCAATTGGGGTTAAGTGACTTGCCCAAGGTCACACAGCTAGTGAATGTCAAGTGTCTGAGGTGAGATTTGAACTCAAGTCCTCCTGACTCCTGCACTGGTGCTCCATCCACTGCACCACCTAGCTGCCCCTGTCAAGCCCTAAAGATACTGCCTCATGGCAGTAACTATCCTGAAGGAGTTTATAATCTAGTAAACAGATAAAACAAAGAAGAATGTGGGAGATGGAATGGTATTCTGATCTGACCTAGAAAATTGCAATAATAGAGAGTGATACAAAAGGGCAATTGATTTATATACCCTTTTTGGAGTGGTAGTGGAGATTTGATTATGGTTACCAATAAAAAGGAAAGAATCTGAAACATTTGCCAAGGACCAGATGTTTTCAGATTGATTTTTTTACTGTTGAGCAATTGGAGTTGCTCTAAAGCTACTGTCCCTCTAAGATCTTAGACTGTGTGATTACATAGTAAAGCTGTTAGGAGATCAAAGAAAAGTTAAGATGAAAACGTATACTATGGAGTTGCTATAAAAAATCCTGAAATTCCTTCTGATCATTAGAGCCAAGTTGTCTGTACGAAAAAGACAACTGTTCTGGTGAGCTCAATGGGGAGAGGAGTACCTAAAATCTGTAAATGGGGTATCCCAACTGAGTATGTCATAAATTTGGAGAAAGATAATCCTCATGAATGAGACAGCCATAAAAAAAAGAATTATTTGAAATAAATTGTCCAAGAAGATTTATTGCCAAAGAGTTAGGCCCTTCTGATTTGGTTGTGTAAGTAGAGACTGCTTTGACCCTTTCTAAATGAATGGCTGCAGAGTTCAAATTGCACTTTGACTCATGGTAATGAAAGTCTTTCTTCTAGGCTTTTTTTGTTCATTTGTTTCAGCTGTGTCCAATCCCTTGTGTTTCCATTTGGGGTTTTCTTGGCAAAGATGCTAGCGTGGTTTGCCATTTCCTTCTGCAGCTCATTTTACAGGTGAGGAACAGAGGCAAACAGGTTAAGTGATTTACTTGCCCAGGGTCACATAGATAGTGACTGAGGCTATATTTGAACTCAGGAAGATATCTCCCTGACTCCAGGCCACTATCCACAGCACTTCACCAAGCTGGGAAGTTTTTATCCCCTCTATGGGGATTTCTAGGTAAAGTTTTTCACTGAGATACCAGCTACTTGACTCTTTCTACTGCTTAGCATCCATCACTGTCAGTGAGCTCTCTTAGTCATAGGCTCCTTTCAATTACTAGCTCAGTTTGAAAGAAAGACCAGATGGTAAAAATTAAGATTTGTTAGAAATGTAAAGAAAAAAGGTAGATTGTGAAATACCTTCCCCGTAATGTAGTTCCATACATGTTCTATCAGCATAGGTTCTTGGTCTTTTGAGGTAAGTATTAAGAATACTCTACTAAATGATGACTTTTGTCAAATAGTTGCTTCAAGAAAGTAGTTGACCTGCTAAAAGGTTTAAGATGGATATAATAAGTATAATCATGCCTGATGTGTCTGGCAGCTCCTAATACTGTTAATAACATCTTTCCAGGCAATAAAAGGTCAGAAGAAGTCTCCATGAAGGAAAAACACAACTCCGCTCTTCCTGTTTATTTGGAATCCAAGGCATCCTTACTACCTCAGATTTTGACTCTTAATGTTCATTCCATTGTCTATTTAAAAATCAGATCTCCAAGATATAAGCAAGCTTTGGACCTGTGGATTGTGATTAGGAGGAGATCGTGGCGTATATACTTTTGTCATTGTTCTTTCATCGTGTCTGATTCTCCATAACACCATTTGGGGTTTTCTTGGAAAATATATTAGAGTGCTTACACATTTCCTTCTCCAGCTCATTTTATAGAAGAGGAAACTGAGGAAAGTAGGGTTAAGTAACTTGCTTATGGTCACACAGCTAATAATTTTCTGAAGCCGAATTTGAATTCGGGAAGATGAGTCTACCTGACTCTAGGTCTGGCTGGCACTCTATTCACTGGACCACCTAGCTGTAGGAAATACTTTACCAAGCTCTGTTGTTTATGTCATGTTGGCAAAATCATATCACCTCTTTAGCCTTCATTTTCTTCCTTGGTTAAAGTAAGAAGGCTGTACTACAATTCATTTAGTCTAATATTCTTAAATTCTATGAGTTTTCAGGTTGGTAATTTAGTACAAATTTCTCTATTTGATCTTCCATCTTTGTCCCCATGTACCTTAATAATGCCTACTTCTTCATGTCAATAGAAACATAATATAATCTTGAGAAAGCTTATACATGAATGTCTCCAACTTTTGCATCGAATCTCCCTGTGACCATCCCTTCTAGCATTTGCATGGAGCAACACAAGCAAATGACAAAGATTTTAAGGACATATACCAATATTGTCATCATCTATCTAGCATTCTAGTAAGAGAGACAAAAAGATAGAATGGCACTTGAAATGAATAGATGTTTTGTTGCGTTTTGGGTATAAACCCTTCTTCTGGAAACAGGCAAGTGGCACAGAGTGCTGGGCAGGGAATCAGGAAGATTTGAGTTTAAATCTAACCTTACGTACTTCCTAGCTACTGTGTGAGTCATTTAACATCGGTCTCAGTTTCTTCAACTGTAAAATAGGAATAAAAATAGCACTTGACTCCCCGGATTGTTCTGATGATCAAATGAGATAATCTTCACAAATGTTTCGCACAGTGACTGGTACACAGAGCACTGCATAAATGCTAGTTATTACTGCTTATTACTATTATCATTTTTATTAATCAATGCATTGCTCTTAGCCATGTCTGTAAATTGAAAACATTTATAGAAACACTAGCAATAAAAGGGGGTAGAGGGCTTTATGGAATGGTTGAGTCATAGTAAAATCAGAACAACAACGAAAACAAAAAAAAAAAGTATTAGAAGGAATAAAGCCTCAAAATGACATTGACAAAAGCCTGAAAGGACTAGAATGATGCCCCGAAGTGGCCAGTGGAGAAACAGCCCACATAGTATCCAATACACAATAGCACATAGAAAGTCTAACAAAAATTATATAAAGGTTACTGAAAAATAGCCATCACTCCAGAAAGCAAAATCTTATCTAGCCTCAGCAGGTGCTCTAACATCATATAGTTGTTTGTTTTTCATTTTCTGTCAAAGATGCAAAGCCTTCCTATATCTATGCTTTTGGCAGCAAGAAGTCATCTTTCTTTGGCTACCGAGATGAATCTCCTATCTCATCCATGAGGGTGCTCCTTGATGGCTACAGATTAAATCCTCAACACTTTCTTGTCATGTTCAAATCTTGTCCAAGTATTTTAATAAATTCACCACAAAAAATACACCCAACGTATGAGAAATTTTCATCAATTGCTTTGCTATCCCCAAGTATAAAAGTAATACCTTTTTTTCCAGTCATACCTGTCCTTGATCTGCTTTTGAGAAGGCACTCTCTTTATCCAAAATATTTAAATAGGAAAAAAGGAGAAAATCCCTCCAAATAAAACAAAGTAGATCTCCTTGCATTTCCCTAAACCCATCAACCCCCTGAATGCACTGTTAAGGAGAGAGCATTTCCCATGCATTTACCAGATAAAATAGCTTTTATCTTCATTCATTTATTCAACATTTTTTTGCCTCTGGGTAGTTCAAAACTCTCTGTGATTTTGAGGCTCTCAAGGATGCAGAGTTTTACAAGACAAAGTCACTGCACTCTAGGAGCTTTTAGGAGAGTTTAGAGTTCTCAGGCAAGAGCTCTATCAAATCATAAGCTATTGTTTTGTTCTTATATGGGTAGAGAAAAATTCTAGGGATTATATCACAGCCCTCAAAATGCTAACAAGTTTTGAAACACAGAGATATGCACAATTTTGTTGTAGCACATGAAAAATAATTTTGACTATTGCTGTCCACATTTATATTTTCCCTCCTGATTTATAATTCTTTGACAAAGAAATGTGCTCAATCAGAATTTAATTAAACTCCATTGCTGGGAAAAATTAGTATATTTTAAAAATGCTTTGCCTAGCTCAAAAGTTCTGAATCATACACACACACACACACACACACACACACACACACACTTACATATGTATATATATATACATACACACATATATGTAATATACACACATATGTATGTATACATAATATATGTATATATACATAGTATATGTATATAAGTGTATATGTATACATACATATATTATGTGATACCTATGTGCTTTATATTAAATACATACAAATGAATATATGTAATCTTCAGTAAGTTAAAGATGCATCAGTGTGTTCAACGTGGGTATTTCCCCCATTTGGAAAGATGATAATCTCCCCTTGCCTTCTTATCCTCTGGGATCCTTGACAGCCAAGTGACACAGTAAATAGAGTGCCAAATGGACCCAAAGTTAGGGAAGTCTAAGTTCAAATCCTACTTCACCAGCTAGATGATCCTGGGCAAGCTAATAAAGCCCTCATAGCCTCAGTTTCCTCATTTGTAAAATGGGGATAATAATATTAGCTACTTCCCAGAGTTGTTTTAAGGACCAAACGTGATTAACTACGTAAAGTGCTTTGCAGAGCTTAAAGTGCTACATAAAGACTAGTGAATATTTTTTCACAGCTGCTTCCCAGAATATTTTAGTTGTAATATAGGTTTCATTAGGGTCTTGATGATATTCCTTATGGACCTTGTCTATGACATATAGCTGGGAATATCCTGTAGCCTCTTTTCTATATTGTAAGCTCTTGGAAGGCAGAAAATGTTTCACTTTAGTCCTTGTGTCCCCAGTACCTATCTGAATGCTAATATTCAATTCTTATTAATTATTTATAGGAACAAGGTTTCTAACTGGAACTTTCTATTACACATCAGATACGGATTTCCCTTCACAAAGCTATTCAAGCAGAAGTCGGATGCCCATTTTTAAATATTTTGAAAGGAAGAAGTCTCGTGACGGGGGGAACGGTGTTATTTACACAAAATGATCTAACCCAACAATGTATGAATTGTAAGTCATAACAAATTATATATTCAAGATCCCCTCCAACTAAGCTTCTCTGTTGTGTACATCAGCATCAGACACATTTATTGCGGATGACGTTTCTTTTGTTACCCATTAGAGATGACATTTATATATGGACAATACCATACAATGCCTTAGCCTAGATGATTCATGTATGTTGGAAAGTTCACACACTATGAAGGAAGATATTTGGAGAAATGGAGCCTTTGACAACTAAAATCCCATCAGCTAGCTATTTTCTGTTCACTTGGCATGCTCACTAAAACATGAATGATTGATTAACTAATTTCTTATAGCTACTTCCACACTTAGCCACTTAGCACCTCCTTGCTTTTGTAGTCTGATGTAAACGCTGAGAAATATCTAACTTCTATACTGTTGCTATTCTGGTGAACATTTGATCAACTGTTCCTGTTATACATCACAAAAGGAAATCTCAGAAAATATTATTAGGAGATGCCACATGAAAATAGGAAGAAGACAAAGAGATTTGCTCTGAATAAGTCATTTTAGTTAGTATTTTACTAAATGAGAAGACAGTTTTACTTAGATCAATATAAAATACTACTACTTGGTTAAACAGAAAAAAAGCCAAGTAATTTAATATTAATTCAATTTCCCTTATTGAGTCTCTGTCAAAAGGTTTAAAGTGTCCTCTAAAAGGCATATCTCAAAACAAAATATTTGATTGTGTTTTTCCAATACTTGTAAAGCTCATTTATTCTGTTATCTGCACTCTAAAGAAAGATTTTTTTTCCAATTATTTTATATCTATCTTAAGCATTAGGTAATTTTCTTTTGTTTCTGCTTTTCAAAATAATTTATTAAGATTCAGCAATTTATCGAACTTCAGGCAATTGTAATGTTCAATTATGATAACATATGTTACTATCGTCTTTGAAACCCATGTGATAACTAAAGAACTATAGTGTTGACTCAAAAAAAGACACAAAGGGATCTCACCTGCTACCAATACTTCTATTATCAGTTCTCTAAAATTGGCCACTCTGCTGAAAGGGCTCTGAAAGATCAGAGGTGGATAAAGCATGGAAAGATGCTGGTAAAGACACATAACCTGTGAAATCATCTCCAGGAAATGATCTCCAAGCAAGGCTAGTAGCTTAGAATCTGGAGCAAAAAAAAAATTGTATACCAAGTAGAAAGTGGAACCAATTTCTGTTGAACCATGGGCATGTCTGTCAGCTTAGCTCAGCTAAAAGTGAGTACTGACAATATGACCATATGGTAGCAAATGTTCTAAAACAGGAAACAAACTGGTTTGATAGAAGGCTATACAAAGTGACATAATATAATAATGTAAGTTTAAAATAGATTTTGACCCATATTGTTAGCTCTGTGATACCACCACCATCACAAAGGAAAAGAGAGACAAGTTTTTATCAAGACCTGAAGCTTGCTACAGAGTCACCATATGGAATATGCAACAAGGGTCCTGCCAGAATAGAGAATGTGATAACTTGAAAACAGGCAAAAGTTTAGTAATCTCTATATAGGATAATAGAGTCCTAAAGGCCTCAAAGTCACCAAAGGTTGAGACTTTGGGTCCTACGCAGGAAAGTCTTTCATAGGCCTTGGCCTATGGGTTAAAGTGATAAATCTTGAGTTGCCCAGGCTGGGGAATAGGGGGAATGTTAGGCCATAGGAAGCAAGTTCCTTCCTAGACCTAGACTCTAGTAAGTCATGCAGAGGACTAGTGAAACAGATCCCAAAGGGTTGATACTAGAAATTTTGGCCATGCAGTTATATAGGTATGAAACAAAGACTAAATTCATATTCAGGCCCAGGCTTAGGAGAAAAATGCCAGATAGGATAGAACTAGAAAGAATAGCCAGATATCTTGAAGCTGGAAGAAAATCAGAATTAAATCATAAGAACCTTGTATGTAAACTACGAATTTTGACCCTTATCATTTGCTACTCTTTTTACCCTACCCCCATCCACCATTGTGTACTCCCATGTAGTGCTTGATCATAAACAACCTTTTCATCACCTAACCCTAAGTAAGATGCTGATATGCTGCAGAGAAAATGACTGGTCAGATATAACCTATTATATTCTGATCCAGAGGTCCTGGCTCAGAAAGCACTAAGGGGTATAGAAGGAGCTTTAAATCTGAGAAGGACTCATTTCATATGAAGTCCACATTATTAGTGAGATGAGCCCTGGGCTTCCTATTAGGAAGAGTGTAGGAAGTCACTTTGATTATAGGGCACTGCACCTTTTTAATGTGTATCTCCAGACCCTCCTGCCCCCATTTCTCCTGTAAAATTCCAGTGACACATTTCTAAAGGCCAAAATGATATCTTCAGCTGCCAGTAATGGACTTAAAACACCAAAACTGAACTGAATATCTTTCTCCTGCTAACATCACTATTTCTTTTTTATGGCATCATCATCCATCTAGCACAAGCTCAAAACCTGGGCAATCTGTAACTCTTCCCTGTTAATTACCACCCCTGAAAACTCTCTCATATTCAGAGTTCCTTTTCTATTCTCACTTGTCCAGACTCACATAACCCCTTGTCTGGACTATTCTAAGCTCTCTATCTTGTGTTCCTCCCTTCAGAATCTTCCCTTTATAGTATCTACTTCATAGTTTTGACTAAATAATCTTCTTGAGGCAGATTTCTAGACATATCATTTTCTAGATAAAAAATAATCAGTACATCATCATAATTTACTGACAAAGTCCATGGTCAAAGGACCCTCTTGTAGAGAACAAATCGCATCTTGAGGACTGACACAAGGAACAAATCAGTTATCAGGGATTGATCAGTATATTTACTTGACTCATGTTGCCTCAGTCAGGATTTATTCTGGGAAGTCTCAGAACATAGGATCATATCCACAGATTTTGAGCCGGAAAGAATTTAAAGGTCATCTCTTCCAATCCCATCAACTTGCGTATGAGGAAACTGGGATCACCAGAGTGAAATGATCAAAATCAGTAACAGATATTTTATCAGTGGCAACTATATTAAAGAAGATACCTTACCAGCTACTTTGCTGACGACCATGGGATCTTTCCTCTGACATGTGACTGAAACCTCATATGCGTCATCTGTTCCTGTAGAATATGAACTCCTATTCCAAGCATTTAGCATCATACTTTGCACGTGCAAAGAACTTAATAGTTGCTTATTCATCATTCATCTTTGCATTATGGACAGGGCAGTAAAAGTATTAAGATACATTTATAATTTAGATAAGATATGATTCTCACATTCCTATAGTCTATGTTCCAGTAAGGGAATAAGGCAGAGAGGCAAATATAAAATACTCTGAGAGCTGGGATGAAAGGAAGTTATTATAGACTTGAGTAATTAGTGAAATTATATTTGCTGAAATCAGGTCCATGCAAAGGAACCTTTTGTCACTTCCATAGTTTTGACTGTTTTTCTAATGGTCTTAAATCATTATTATTATTTAACTTTTGAAAGTATCTGTAGATGATTTCTGCTACATTAAAATCCATGTATAAAAATAAGTCTCAAAATTTTAATATGACTCTAAGGTGTTCCAAACTCTCCATAGTCTTACAGCTATTTACAAATTTAATATGCAACTTGCAGTCTTTCACTCATTTATTTCAACTTGATTTCCCTGCCTTTAAAAGTGATTAATACTCCAAGCCAAAAACCATTGATTAAATGAAGAAGGGAAAAAAAAAAAAAAAAAAAAACCAACCCTGAAGCCACACTTAGTTGAAAACATTGCCTCAGTAAATAAATAAAAAATTCTGAAGATAAAATTATATCAAAGTATGCCTCTGAGCATAAAACTCAATCTGCACAATTTTTATTGAGCCAGGCTATACATTTGCAGAGCTTTCAGAATTATTGGCTCTAAGAAAAAAAGTAATTTAGTAATAAATGAGTAAAGATAAATTATAAGTAAATAAATAGCACAGAGTGAGCTTGGGTTGTTTAAAGTACAGAAACTCTGTTTGTTCTCCCGACAATGGAATTCCAGATTGACCTGAAGTACACTTTAGAGCTACTGGAGGTGTTAATGATACCCAGGCTTCTAGTCTTTAATTAAGTTTGGATCTACACCTCTCTATGATGGATAGGAGACACTTGACAGTAGATTAAAATTAAACAAAACATCCTCACCCTTTAATTTTGTTCAGGGCTGATTAGAGAATAGATTTATCTCTACAAGATAAAATCCAAAGAGAAGGATTCTGCAGTTTTGAATTTGAAAACATTTAAGCTGAAATATCTATTAAATTGTCAGTGACAATTTTATTATTATTAGAAACATTTAAAACGTCTCAAATTGTTTTTTTCATTTCAGGATGTCATGTGTGGTCACTTGTAAGAACCAAGTTTTATAAGTTAGAACACCCTCCCCCCATGACTTTATCAAGTTCTCACTAATGAATTATATTAAAGCATAATGAAACTGAACCTATAAATAATTTAATTAAATAACAATTTAAATTAATGCTTCATTTTATAATTTTTTGCTGTCATGGATTTTTAGACTTCATTTAAGGGGCTCCACTTGATTTCAAAATGATTCTGTTATTAATATCCTGCATCTTTGAATCATAGTAGAATCCTTGATGCACATGAAGGAGGGGCACATATAATGGTTTTCATCACCTACCTGGTTTTGCTTATTATTTATAATAATAGTGTATTGCATACTAATAAAGCAAATGAACAACACCATAATTTATGCAAAGTGCATATATTATTTGATCTGTGCTATTTGTTTTTTGCCAGTCTACTTTATGTGAAGGTTCTGTACCTATATAAGGGCAGTGTGATGGCACATTGTTTTCCATGGACACTGGGCATTTCTCTACCAACATATTTCCTATATTTCAATATAGCATCATGTAGCCTAGGAATGCTCTGGATATGCTACTCAATGGGAAATATATAAATTAATGGCATTGAAACAGCAAAATATTGCCCAATAGTGGTTAAGGTACTGTAGCTAATAAACTCAAGCTTGAAGCAGAAGTCATCTAGTCCAACTTCTCATTTTACAGGTGAGGAAACTGAGGCCCAAAAAGGTTAAGAGACTTACCATAGACTTGCCATAGACTTACCATAGACTTACCATAGCAAGTGTCAGACACGGAATTTAAACCCAGGTCCTTTGATTCTAGAGCCAATGTTCTTTCTTCTTCTTTATCCCAAGGGCTAACCAAATTCGATCTGGCCTATCCTAGAAAGAAATCAGTGCATCTTCTTTCTTGTCTGTTCAGATAAAGTCAATCTGACTGATGTTGTGATTAGATCTTTGAAATGGAACCTGGTCTAACGGGTCAAAGGAAAAACTCTACTGACTGGACAGAGCAAGGGACTAATCTAGTTTCACACAGCATTCTGTGCTCATTTTCAGTTGTTAAGCCAACCTATCTCCTGTGAGGTTCATGAGGGGATTTAGGGGAAATATTAGAAGGAAGATCCAGCTAATGCTTTGGGAGGTGTGGTAATAGCTCAACTACTGTCTATGTGGTAATATCTTGGCCCTTTTTTATTTCTGTCTGTTTTTCATTGTTCCCTCTGTTGACCTTCTGGGGAACAAGAGTTGACAAGGTTTGTCTGTATTATCCAGATGCCTCCATGTCTTCCAGAGTCATGTCCTGTGTTGTTCTGTGGTAGGGACAGAAAACCTCCAAGAAGAGATCTTAAGAATGAATAAACATTTTGACTATTCAGCTTAATATATGTATAGTTTGTTCTTTGAGAAAGAGCTTAATCTACCATCACCTGAAAAGAATGTCCAAAATGGGCACCATATTTGACTTGTAAATGGTAGGTAAATGCTTATTGAATCCAGGTTCATTTTAATGGAGCACTTCAGAGCTTTCTGGGCAGTCTCACCATAGTGGAAGCCAATCTTGTTCTCACAAGACTTTGTGGAGGTGTTTTTGTTTGGTTTTGGTTTTGGTTTTTTGGTGAGAGGTTGAGCTTTACCAAGGTAGCTCATTTTCTTTGATTCGAGTCCTCTAAGTCTTATTCTTAAAGTAATACTATTGTCTTAAATAAAGTCATCATAATTTGACATCTGTGAACTTGAGTGCATATTTAATATCTTAATAACTACATTTCGGTATAAATTATTTCCTTTGTAATTCCACATATTTTATATAGTGCATTTAAAACATTTTGTCAAGGGATCCATACACATTCACTTAGGGTTTATGTCACAGAAAAGGGTAATAGACCCTGCTTTGGGAGAGACTGAATGAAAAATGAGGAAAAGAGGGCAAACAGAACCCAAAAAGAATGAAGAGAAAATTATGACATGGTTCCACAGCTAGAATGTGAGCTGTTAAAGATGGATCATTTCTCCTATATTTAATATCCTTCTGGTGTGTCTTATACAATATATAACACAAGGTCTTATCAATGTTAACTGTCTAAAACAGTGCATAATTATGCAAAAAAAAAACCCACTTTCACAAACATTTATTCCATCATGTTGTTTCACTCCATACACAATTGTGAATATGTGTGTGTATATACATGCATGCATACATACATACATACATACATACATGGGCAGCTAGGAGGTTCAGTAGATAGAGCACCAATGCAGAAGGACCTGAGTTCAAATCTCACCTCAGACATTTGACACTTACTAGCTGTGTAACTTTGGGCAAGTCACTTAATCTCAGTTGCCTCATCCTGGATCATCTTCAGTCATCCTGATGAATATCTGGTCACTGGATTCAGATGACTATGGAGGAGAAGTGAGACTGGTGACCTGCACAGCCCTGCCTCACTCAAAACAAAGTCAAGTGCAAGTCATGTCATTAATTCTCTGATGCCATAGTCTTCTTCAGCAACAAAAGACAAACACACACACACACACACACACACACACACACATATATATATATTTATATTCCTGCACTGCTTTCATTTCTAATTCTTGAAATATAGCTCTGAAAAACAGGCTTTTAAAAGCCTATTTTGTTTTAAATGGAGCTACTTGACTTATGTTTTTAAATCCAAATCAATTTTGCCTTTCGTTGAATGGCCAATAATTGACCTAATAAAAGCCTGGGTGACTCATTGTTTAGAATTTGATTACAGAATGAGTGTGTTCTGACTAGAAACTTGAGGGTTTTTCCCTCCCAGATTGATATCTTTGGGATGGAAAATTGAGCCACCTTTTGTCTCAATTTTTACCTAACCCTTAGTCATTAGATGGGTATGTCCTCAGACAAACTGAGACCTGAAAAAGACGTTAATTTAGAAAGGCCAGGGTCATCCATTGCATCCTAAGTTATCTCCAGTCTTCTGGACTTTTGTCACACCACTAAATTCTTTTTTTATGCTAGAGGAGAGAGGGATGCTGACATCTTTGCAGAGCCCTGCCTCACTCAAATCCAATTCATGTGTAAGTAAGACATTATCCTAATGAAGTCATTGGTCTTCCTCAAGAACGAAGGACTAACAACAATTTGTTATATGTTCAATTACAATAATTTAATAACAACTAAATAATAAACCCACTCACTTTTTTCATAGGGTCAATTTTTTTTCTCATAATATCATCATAAAGTAAGCAGAATAAATATGACTACCCTCTCCTCCAATTTGCAGGTGGATAAACAGGTTAGGGAAAATGAAGATCTTGGCTTAAGAGTATGTAGTTAATCTCATAAAATCTCTCTGGACTCCAAATCCAGAGTTCTTTCTTTACTCCATACTACTTCCGAACCTCAGACACTTGACACTCACTAGCTGTGTGACCTTGGGCAAGTCATTTAGCCCCTATTGCCACATCCCGGGTCATCTCCAGTCATCCTGATGAATATCTGGTCACTGGATTCAGATGGGTCTAGAGGAGAAGTGAGGCTGGTGACCTGCACAGCCCTCCTTCACTCAAAACAAAGTCAAGTGCAAGTCATGTCATTATTTCTCTGATGGCATGGTCTTCTTCAGCAAGGAAGGACAAACACACACAAATGCACGCGCGCACACACACACACACACATACTACTTTCAAATCCAGTCCAATCCAACAGGCATTTTTTCAAGCACCAGCTATATTCAAGACTCCACAGTATATAGTTGGGCTTAAAAGATAAAATGATAAAATGAAAAATAACTCTGATCTTCAAGGACATTATTTTTTTCAAATAAGTTTTTATTAATATCTTCCATTTCTCACATCAGAATAGTTGTCACAATTACCACCCCTTGCCCTCTTCTACATAACAAATAGAATTTTTAATGCCAAAAACAATCAGCATAGCTCATTGATACATGGAAATGCCCAAAAAGATGTGCAATGTGTAATACTTGTAAACCCCCCACATTCGTGATAGATGGATGGGATTTCTTCATTTCTCATATTTCTTCATTTGAGTCTTGCTTGACCTTTATTATTTTGTTATATATACTTTTGATTTTTAGGTGAGTCATTGTTCTTTCCATTTACATTGTTACAGTTATTCTGTATGTATAATATATATATAATTATAAGAAATATCAAATTATACATTTATATATTGTTATGTGCTTACCACCAAAGCAATGCCCACTTTTCCCCCTCCCTTTTAAGTCCTATCCCCCTTCTCCTTAGCTACTTCCATGTAAGCTCTTCTCTTTCTGAAACTACAGGAGTTGCCTTTCTCTCACAGTCAACCCTTGATTTTATGCTGACACACCACACATTCTTCTCTGTCCCTGTCAACCCACTTCATATACCTCCCATGTCATCATGTAGTGGACAAACAAAAAACTCATTCATTCACCTCTAGGCAGATTGTCTATAGATTCTGTTCAAAATATCCCATGCCTGCTTCTCCTGTTACCTCCCCAAAACTTCAGCCTTCACCTCTATCTCATTGCATGCATTTAGAAAAACGTTTCTTACTCGACTCTTTGCTAACACTGTTGCTGTTGCTGTCTTTGGCTGCTGTTTTTATTTATTCCTTCTACGTTTCTATTGCTTGGGGTATTCAAGAAGCAAATAAACTCTTCAGTTCTTGTTTTCTTTCTAAAAATGTTTCAAATCTTTATTATTGAACAGCCATCTTTTTCATGTCTGATTTAATTCAGATTTGCAAGATAGGTTACCCTGGGCTGTATCCCAAGCTCTATTTCTCCTCAGAACATTTTATTACTTCCCTTTTAAGTTCTCTGGTGAGTACAGAATAGTTTTATGCTATTCTAATTTCCTTTCTTTTGTATTTGAAGGTCTTTCTACAGATCACTTGCAGAAGTAATTGTTGGTTTTTATTGTTGAATATAGCTGCTATATACTTGGAGTTTGCAGCCTTGGGAATTTTTTTCCTATAGGTCATCTGTGAATTCTTTTAAATAGTATTTCATTTTCTATCTTCAGAACTTCTTTACAGTTATCTTCTATTTTTTCTTTAATTTTGTTAAAGTTTTTTTTTTTTTGTCCTGCTGTGTTCTTCTGGGAAATCTATGATCGTTAGGTTTTCTCTACTCCTCTTGTCTTCAAGATCAGTATGCTT
Organism: Notamacropus eugenii; assembly: GCF_028372415.1. Lineage (NCBI taxonomy): Eukaryota > Metazoa > Chordata > Mammalia > Diprotodontia > Macropodidae > Notamacropus > Notamacropus eugenii. Next base: position 88,690,187 of record NC_092877.1, on the reverse strand, counting down.
TGCTTGTGTGGTAAAAATATTTTTAATAGTATTTTATTTTTTCCAATTACAGGTAAAGAAAAATTTTAACATTCATTTTTTTAAATGTTGAGTTCTGAATTTTCTCCTTCCCTCCCTCACTTCCCTACTCCCTAAGATGGTAAGCAATTTGATATGGGTTATATATGTGCAATAATGGAAAACATATTTCCATGTTAGTGATATTGTAAAATAATCAAACCAATAGGAAACAAAAAGAAAACATGAATAAAAGAAAATGAAAAAAGTATGTTTTAATCTCTACTTAGACTCCATCAATTCTTTCTCTAGATGTGAATAGCATTTTTCATTTTTAAAGCAGTCTTTTAAAATTGTCTTGGAGCATTGTATTGGTGAGAGTAGCTACATTGATCCTCGCAATGTTGCCATTACCTTGCACAGTGTTATCCTGGTTCAGTGAACATATTTTCTTTAAATTCTATTGTTTTTCTCTTTTCTTCTTCTATATTGTCCTTCCCTTCTAATTCTTTGCTTTCTCAACCAATTATTGTCTCCTGTTTCTTTTCTGAGACTTGCCATTACATATTCTAGCTTTTCTATTGGGCTCATCATTTTTACTGTGCAGGCTAGACATTGGGCTCTCATAATTCTTATTTCGTTTTTGAACAAGTCAAAAGTAACATGTTATAGTTCCATGTTCTCAAACTCTACAGGGTCCTCTGTTTCACCAATTGTTGAATCATTATCTTTTGTTTTACAGTATATATTCATAGATGCTTAAACTCATTACTATATATTAAGATTACATTTTTTTCTGTTTTTATTATTTTCCTTGTTGACTTATTTGCTTATGTTCAAGGTCTTTAACTTTTCTTCTTCCTGAGATCTTTAGTAGTTTCAGTCCTTTTTCCCCCCCCTGATTTTCCAGTATTCACTTTCTGACTGTTTCTTCCAAAAGTAGTTTCCTTGGGAACTAGATCTCAAAGTATCTCAGCCTCTTTCCTCTCTGGACAATTCACACTTCACCACGCTAGGTCTTTGACCAAAATGAATTTTGGGTAGTTACTATTGGTCCTAGCTGGATGCCATATTCTTTCCTTCTGGCCTAGTGGAGTGTTGCATAATTCTGACCCCAACCACACAATAACACATAGTGTCCTATCCTAGTGTTCTGTCCTACTCCTACACTGGTGACATGGGGCTATCCACCCCAACAGGTAGTTCAGAACTTTTCAAAGTCTGTGCTAGAGGAATGTGACAGTTATATGTGTGTCAATGACCTGGCAAACTTCTGTAACCTAGAGCAGGTGCACTACTGGAAAAAGAGAGAAGGAACTGAAGTGTGAGAGTAGGTTTCATTGTAAGACGTCCCTGAGTCTGCTAGTGGCAGCCTCGCTGTCAGTCCTGATAGTGGGAGAAGTGGAGGGAGGTGTGCTGGGAGGTTTAGGGTCAATAAGTGTCCATTTCTGTGTGTGTGTGTGTGTGTGTGTGTGTGTGTGTGTGTGTGTATTTTTGACCCTTTTTTGGATTCTGGATGTCCTACCTCAACTATGGAGACACTTCCATATGACCCAAAAGTCAAAGGAACCTACTTTTTACTGGGATAAAGAATGGTTTTAATGTCCACCCTGACTTCATCTACTGAAATGATTTCCTTGATTGTGTGGGGAAAGCCACTTTCCTCTTATCCAGACTTCTAGGTAAGACATCAGATGAGAGGATAAAAAATAAATATACTAGACCAGGTAAAGAAATAGGCCCAGGAGGAGTTTCCTAGAGGTCTTCAAGTCTAGCTGTGGCCATGAAGTTTTTGAAAACCTTGCTATGTGTTTTCTCTGTTGTTGTTTTTTGTTTTTTTTTTTTTATTCTATGGTTGAAAATGCAAGCAAATGTCTAGATACCTTAAATGAAATGTTGACTGTGCTCTTGGCTGTATGCAAGTTGTTGCCTATCAGCATAAATTATGACATTTTTTGGAAATGCAAAATAGATGAAAGTGAACATTTACATATAATCCTGTACTGACATTAGGATATCATCATGGTCATCATAGTATCATCATAACTAGAAATTATGGCCCCATTATAAAGGGACCTGGGTTAGATGTTATATTAAAAGGATGTGCATCTGATCTCTTTTAAATCACAATACAAGGATTGTCTTTAAAATTTAATGAAATCTGTTTCAGTTGCTGGCTTTAAAGCTCATTTGCTGAAAGCATATGTTCATCAATTACTTAAAAGCTGTATTTGGCACCAGTGATATGAAGCATATGGATTCCAATTCTGATATTGTGCTCTGCAAAGCACTTCACACAACAAAAGCATGAATCAATATGTTCTGAATTTTTAATTTCATTTCAGTAATACTTTCCTCACTAAGGGTTTATTATATGGGGATTTTTTTCCTTAATACGACTCTGGGCACTGGTGGTAATTTATTGACTCCATGCATTCTCACTGATGAAAAAGCATTCAAATTGTCAATACAACCATTCTGTTGAGACCTGAAAAATCAAATTATAAAGAAAACTTCCTCATTTAAAGTTTGAACCAAAGAACAAACTGTCAGATTATTTTGCTTAAAAAACAGGTGAGATGTACATCACATGGCCTTTTTTTCTATGGTGTCTTTGAATAGTGTTTATTCATATAAATAACTAAAAGGTATTTATTGTTGCAGTCTCTTGACACCCTGACTTTTAAAAGAACTGTAAATTATTCTCCGGTAAAGAAATACATTAAAATCATGTCATTCATAGAAAAGATGTATACTTTATGAAAGTAAGAACAGGTCTGGAGAAAAGAAAATAACTTTTTGACATCAATTTTCTTGTTTTTAGCTATCTCTCATCACCTTAGAGCTTGGCATTTTATTGTTTACTTTCCAATCATTGAGTTTATCCTAAATAAAAAAGAAAATGATTTGACTTAGCTCCAACAGTAATCCACACTAAAAATTTTCTCTGGTTGTCACTGGGACATTCTTTAAGATCCCATTGGATCTCAGAATTCTTTCTGTAGCTCAGGATCACAATTTGTCATTTATATCTAGAGATTAAAATTAAATCTTGCTTCTAGAATCACTTTCAGTAAAGCTCAGAAAAACAGACTCAAAAATCACACATTGTGACTTGGGTTTGTCTCTCTCAAGATCTAGGTATGTTTTTAACAACAGAAGATAATGAGTACTCAGTGACAATGTAAAGCAAAGGTAGCAAACATGGGACCTGCACCCCACATGGGACCCATGACACAAGAGAGTACAGAAAATATAATTGGGAAATACTAAACAAAACAAAAATGTGATAAACCATAAAGTTAACATGAGCTTTTCTGAATCAACATGCTATGCACAGAAATCTTAATGTATAGTTGGGTGGCCATGTCTCTATCTGAGTTTGATATTACTCATGTAGTGGAATTTTTGACAAAGTAATGTATCTTTTTGTGAAATGCATATTATCTTTAAAATTTTGATTGTGACTACTATTTTATTACTTCATTACAGAATCATTGGATGGATGAGCTGGGAAGGACTTCAAAGCTTATGGAATCTAATCTTCTTACTCTTACAAAAGTGAAAATAGCTTCCAGATGTCTAAACGAATAAAATGAAGATCATGTGGCTCACTGGTGGCAAGCCAACAACTGACCCCAGGTTTCCTATACAAAGCAGTGTGATGCAGAAAGCATATAGAATTTTTATCTCAGAGATCCTTGATTCATATCCTGGCTTTTCTATTTATAGCATGTTATTAAGCAAGTTATTTAACCTCTCTAAATCTTAATTATTCATCAAAATTTGGAGTGGCAGAGCCAACAAAAGGACAGAGGGAGGCATTTTTACAGCCTAAGACAACTTAGGAGGTCTGTAAGAGAGGTCTATAACACTGAAGTGGGCTCAGGCCCAGAGTGTGGGAGCAGCAGAAGCAGTTGGCCTTGGCAGCAGCTGAAACATTGGCAGCAAGAGCAACAACGTAAGTTCAGGAGTTCTCAGCCCAGAGATAGTAAAGGGATTGGTCAATTGGTCAGAAAGAGATCACAAGAGACATTGAGTATTGCAATGCTAATTGGCAACTCTCTTGTCCCTAAGCAGTTCCAGGGTGGAGTAAGAGCGCTTGTGATCAGTTGCAAAGATATAGGCACCCTGATCACAGGTCCAAAGGAGTAGGAGCTCTTCCTGAGTAAAGACCAGAAACAGAAGAACCAAGAAAGTAGTGACCACACCTCTTTCAGTTTAACAGCACAATGGAAGCACCAAAAACTTGCAGACCCCCAGAACTAATTCTGAAAATAACAGCATAATAAAAGTCTGCATAATGCCTCCTCACATCTAGGTGAGCAGAGCTCAACTTTAACATAAAGCTTAAAGTGAAGAAATAGGCCAAGAAAAAGAGTAAAAAAAAAAAAACACAAATGAATAACATGACCACAAAAACTTACGATGGTGGCAGGGAAGACCAAGAAATAATCTTAGAAGACAACAACATTAAAACAGCTAGAAGCAAAAGCCCAAAGAAAAATGCTAGTTGGACACAAGCCCAGCAAGAATTCCTGGAAGGGTTAAGGAAATAGATATGAGTGCTAAAGGGAAAAAATGGGAAAACAAATGAGATTGATGTGAGAAAACTATGAAAAGAGGATTAAGAGCTTGATAAAAGTGGCACAATAAATGTTGACAAAAATAATGCCTAAAAAACCGGAATTGACCTATTGATAAAAGAAGCAGAAAAAAAATCACTGAAAGAAAGAACTCCTTAAAAAGCAGAATTGGGCAAATGGAAAAAAAGAAGTATAAAAACTTCATTGAAGAAATAATTCTTCAAAATTTATGACTGGGTAAGTGGGACCTAAATATTCCCATGAGTCTTTAAGAAACAATAAAACAAAGTCAAAAGATGAAAAAAGAAAAAGAAGAAAATGTGAAAATTTCATTGAGGGAAAAAAAACTAACCTGGAAAATACATAGAGGACAGATAATTGAAGAGTTACTGAATTGCTTAAAAGTCATTATCAAAGAGAGAATCTAGACATTATATTCCAAGAAACTATAAATGAAAACTGCCCTGATATCTTAGAGCCAGAGAATAAAATAAAAATTGAAACAATCGCCTCTTGCCTTTCACAAGAGATTCAAAATTCAAAACTCACAGAAAAATTAGTTAAACGTCAGAATTCCAAGATCAAGAAGAAAATATAGTAAGCAGTCAGAAAGATACCTTTCAAAAATTATGGAGCCACAGTCAGCATCACACAAGATTTACTAACTTAAAGGACTAGAAGGCTTGGAATATGATATTCTAGAAGGCAAGGGAGCTGGGATTAAAATCAAGAATAACCCATCCCACAAAACTAATAATAATTCTTTGAGGTGGCAGGGAATGGATATTTCATGAAATAGAGGAATTCCAAGGATTCCTATTGAAAACACTAGATCTAAATAAAAACTTTGACATTCAAAAAGAACACTCAAGGGAAGCAGAGAAAGGTAAACTTAAAAGAGTGTCATAAGGGATCTGATAAAGTTAAACTGTTTACATTCCAATATGGGAGATGATACATTTAACTCCTAAGAACTTTATCATTGTTAGAACAGTTAAAAGGAGTCTACATAGATAGGGCATGGATGTGAGTCAATTATGTTGATGTGATCTGCAAAAAAAATGTGAGGGTAAGAAAGAGGGATGCACTGGTGTAATGTTAATGTAAGGCTAATGGTGGGTGGGGGAAAGAATTAAAGATCTTCCCCACCCATTAATAGATCTCAGATACTTTTTGTTAAATTCTAATGTGGCACTGGGTCAGAAAGTCTTGTCCTCCAGCTATGAAAAGTGTATATATACTCTAAGTTGAAGTTTTACTTTAAGGCTTAGTTTTTGGAATACAGTTGGTGTGCCAGATAGGACTCTGGTTAGCTGCTGAGGAACCTCCTCCAGCTTTGAAAACCCAGACGTTGGCGCTTCTCTCTCTGGTAACGATATATGTATTATCTATGGTCAAACAGTTGGAAGCCTTGTCTGTTCATCTTTCTGTCTGTAATTTCTGCTTGCAATTTAGAAAAGCAGATCTAAGAACCTGTATAGCAGGCCCTCCTTGTATGCCAGGGTCTTTGCTATTACAACTGGGAGAAGTAGGAAAGGAGATGTAGAATGGGGAATTTTTTTCTCACATAAAAGAGGCAAGCAAGAAAAAGCTTTTATAATGGAGGGGACAATGTTTGAACTTCACTCTCATCGTAATTTGTTCAAAGAGAAAGAATATTCAAGAAAGCCAGTTGAATATAGAAATGTATCTTACCCAATAAAAAATAAAAGAGGATAAAAACATGGGGGAGAATGAGAAAAAAAGGAGGGTGGGTTAAGGGAGGTAGTGGTCAGAAGTAAAATGGACTTCTGAAGAAAAAGTATAAAAAGAGAGAGAAAGAGAAGGATAAACAGAAGGAGATAAGGTAGACATCAGTCATAACTCTGAATATAAATGGGGTATAAATAAAATGGAAACAGATAGCAGAATGGATTAGAAATCAGAATCCAATGATATATTGTATACAAGAGACACATGAAAGAGTGTGTGTACAAGTGTGTGACCAAGAGTCATACACGGTTAATCTAAATTGATCTAAGAGCAGACTCTATTATGCATCAACTGAAGTAAAAAAGGCAGTGATAGTAATCATGATCACAGACAAAGCAAAAAAAATGGACCTAATTAAAAGATAATTAGGGAAAATACTTGTGAAAATGTACCATAGACAATGAAGTATTACCAAAAAGTTTTATAGTGTGTTTCTCTGAAAAAGTCCTCATTTCTCAAATATATAGAGAACAGTCAAATTTATACAAATAAGAGCCATTTCCCAACTGATAAATGGTTAAAGGACATGAAATAATCAGATGGGCTCTGTCTTTTTTTAGTTGAGCCTATATTTTGTTACATAACCACTTGTCATGATTCTTTGTCTCTGCAATAAGTAAAGTGTAGAAATCCTGTTCTCCTTCTAATCGCTATTCTCTTCTGGCTCCAAGGAAATCTATTGTCCTTGAGGGAGGGAGGTGGACACTAGGGAGTCTTGTCTTGTATCTTGTACACTACCAAGCTATCCTTCAAGTATATCTGATATGCTGTCCAAAGTCTGATCCACTATCTACCCTACAAGTGGACTTAAAAATGAGCATTTCTTAGTCATACGGGCTTGCTAAACCCACATTCCCAAATTTCCAATTTCCAACCAATCTTACTGTCCCTCACACCTCAGCTTTGTAATTAATAATATTGATTTTGCTTTTCATGATGTTGAGGTCTCTCAGAGCTTACCTGTTCCCTGCCTACAAAGTCTGGTATTTTCTTCTGTGCTCCCCAAAACTATAAAAGAGAGCCCTCACCCTTACTCAGAGTCTTAGCTTTGCTGAAGAATCTGACATTCCATTTATTGGCAAATTTGCGCTTTACTAGTAAATTGATCATGCTCAGAACCTTGTGTCTCAGTTTACCTTAATTTTAACTGTTACAGATTTGAATGGACAGCTTTCAAAGAAGAAATCAAAGCTATTTGTATTCATATGAAAAAATACTCTAAATCACCATGATTAGAAAAAAACAAAACAACTCAAAAGTAACACACTTAAATTTTTGAGAAATGACAAATAACAGAGGGAATAAAGGAAAGTAGGTACATTAAGGAATTGTTGGTGGAATAGTAAACTGGTCCAACAGCTCTGGAGAACAGTCTGGAACTAGGTCTGAAGTTCTATAAAACTGCGTACATACCCTTTGATCCAGCAATACCATTAATAGATCTGTATCCCAAAGAGTTTAAGGAAAAGGATATATTTATGCATATGCACATACACACGCACACACACACATACATATAATAGCAGCACTTTTTATGGTGTCAAAGAATTGAGAATTAAGGGGATTCCTATTAATTGGGGAATGGCTGAGTAAGTTTTGGCATATGATTATAATAGAATATTATTATACTATAAGGAGTGACAACCAGGATGGTTTCAGAAAAACTTAAGAAGACTTAGATGAATTGATATAAAGTGAATGGAACTGAACCAAGAGTACATCGTACAGAGTAACAGCAATGTTGTACGGTGATCAGCCGTGAATGACATATCAATCCGATGATCTCAGAGATTTCCAAAGGACTTGTGATGAAAAAAAATCTATCCATCAACACATAGAAAGCTGATGAAAACTAAGTGTAATTGAAGTATATTTTTCTTGCTTTATTTACATTTTTTTCCTTTTATGCAAAATGACATAAAATGTTTTGCATGTTTTCATGTGTATAATTGATATGTTGTTTACCTTTTTACTGGGTGAGGTGAATTAGCAGGAGGAAGATAGAGAATATAGAACTCAAAATTTTAAAAGAAAACAATGCTTAAAACAAACCACAGACTGAAAAAATAATCTCAAAATGAGTTTAGACTTCTTTTCTATGTAGAATCTTATAAACACATTCAAAGCAATTCATCGGTTGCAGATAGTGAAATTATGAGCTAAAATTCTTGAAAGTTACTATGAAACAAAGCTTACAGGAAACCTTTGGTAAATTTATGTGGGATTGTGAGAATTTATTACAACATGTGAACAGTCAATAGAGGATTTTCTGCTTTGCACATATGTGTGTTTGTATGGTGTGTTCATTTTCCCTGAAGAAGACCTAGAACAAGAAAGTCAGACTCAATGACTATTATGGCTATTTCTGAAATAGCAATGCCAAATTGAAATGAAGAATTGATAATAATTTTGTAAAGTGACTCAGTTTCCCAATTAGTTCAATCCAGCATTACCAATCTTAATTTTTGGTCATCATCATTCCGTATCATTGCCATTAAACCAAATAAAGTATTTTAGGATTTGAATTGGTCTTAGAGACTATTTTTCAAATCCCATTATTTTACAGATAAGGTAACTAAAACTTAGAAAGGTTAAGTGAACTGTGTAAACTACCACAGCTGGTTGAGGGCTGAATTACTACTAGAAACTAAGGAGAAAACTGCCAGCAACTCATTCTTTTTTTAAAAATCCACTAAATATTTGGCTCTTCCTGCTTAGTAGCTAATAAAAAAGCTATTTCATCACCATGAAGCAACCAGACACTAAACTATCACACATGGTCAGTTTGAAAGGGGCAGAGAAGTATTCACACATTAAACTAGAAACAGGTAGAGAAGCTACGGGAATTCTTTTGCAACCTTTGGTTACTTACAGAATTAAATGTTTCTCAAGTGCAACACAACTCACTCTGTTTTAATTACAAGATTTCTATTTCTGTACTATATAAAGAGAACATCTGTATGTACATATATGAATGTATATGCTCATAGGTTTATATCATATTCAGAGAATATTCATGCAATTCATATATGTATATATATACATATATACATAAATATATATTTATATACATATATATATGTACATATATATATATGTATATATGCATCAACTTTTCATTTGAGTTTCCAACTATCCATTTAAAATAATTTTTGATTAAAGGCATTTAGGATTTTCAAAACATCTCATCAAAAGACACATATTTTTTATTCCATGTTGGTTACAAACCAAATTGTTTCCATCATTGAACTGGTTGGATAATGGGAGGTTTTCTTTTTCATCATATAGATGTATTCCTCCTAAAAGTAAAGTTATAAATTACATTATTTTTCAGCTTTTGGGTATTTTTTTTTTGGATGGAATCAACTATGACTAACAGGTTTTCCATTAGGATACTTTGAAATCCTGTCACTTTTCCCTAGAATTTATTTAATATAGGGCTTCCCTATACAAAAAAGTCATCATTTCCCCAAGTTGCTTCCACACTATATCTTTATGCTGTAAACTTTATTGACAAATTTTTAATAAAAATGAAATATTGAGAATCTGTCACTTAATTTCCATGAAGATATATTCTCTATCAATATCTTTCTGACCTTGTTAATCTGAATGTAGAGTTGTTTCCACTTTAGATTTTGTTTACTTACTTTTGGAAGCACCTTGGAAAACAAGGCACATGAAACTATGCCAGACCCCTTAAAGCTACATAAGTGGTTGTGATCCTAAGGGAACCTCAGTAGCAACACTGGTTATTGATGGGAGACTATATGGTATAGAGTTGAGGAAGACCATAAAAGAGTGGAAGACGGAAATTATTTAAGTCTAGCTGCTAATTTTAGCTAAGTATTTTAGCTGACGTAAGTAAGCTCCTTGTTTCCTTTTTCCTGAAGGTCTTCAGTTACTTTCAGTACCCTAAATTTGGTATGTTTGGACAAAGTACTAATTCTTCCATCCTAATTTTGCTTTGTCCATCAATAAATACATAATCATCAGAGAGGGTGATCTTAGATTGTCAGAATAGAAGAAATGTTGATATTCTCAACAGACCTTACTTATGTTGTAGCAATGATCATTTATTTTATATCATGCTTCTTAGTTTACAATAACATTCAGGATTGATAAAGAAGAAAATCCATAGAATAATATTCCTTCTTCTTTAATACTATAAGGAAAGTACTATTTACTTTTGATTCAATAAAATCTAATAAACATTATTAAGTACCTATTGTTTGCATAACACTGTGTTGAGCATTAAGGATAATACTACATATTTTTTTTAATAAGATATAACCTCTGCCCTTCAGGAATTTAGACTTTTGAAAGGGGGTATGATATACACAGATTACTATAACATAAAATAGTACATATTTCCACAAGAGAGGTGTAAACTACTATGTGTGTCCTTTGACAAGGGAAGAATAATTAGTAAGTGGTAGGATCAAGGAAAAATTTGTGGTGGAAATGGCATTTGATTGTGGCCTTTAAGAATTAATAGAAATTTAACAGTCTTTGATTAGAGAGCATTTCCAATGCGGGAAACATTGTAAACAATGGCACAGAGGCAGACAATTCATGGAGAATTGATGATTTTGCCAATTGCATGTATTTTGGAAGAACTAAAAGAAACATAGGGATGAAAAAATTCCATGGTGCATGATTCTGGAGGTCTTGAATGATAATCAAGGATACTGAACTGTACTCAAGGCATCATTAATCATGAGTTTTAAGCAATATAGTGGTGTTAAGGATGAATTAGAAAGGAAAAAGAGTAGTTTCAATAAAACTTGCTACGAGGCTAATGAAATTGTATAGGTGGATGTTAAAGAGCTCCTAATTTGTTGGTCACGGCCAAAGAAATTAAACAGAAAGTATTAATGTGAGAGATTCTTAAGACCTAATTCACAAGACTTGGAAACTAATTGGATGCAAAAGATCAGGAGGAGGGAAGAGTGTGATATAATTCAAAGGTTTTGAAAATTAAAATCTAGGTGAGTGAAAGTATCATTGACAAAAAATAAGGTCTAAGTCAAGAGGAACAGGATTAAAGGGTAAGTGGGACAGAGTGAGGAGAAGCATAACCAACTGTTTAAGACATGTTGAGTTTGAAGTGCGAATACTATATGTAGTTAATTATGCTCTATAAGAAAGCAGAGATGGAAGTCTGAAACTTCAAATAGAATATCAACACTTGAGAAACAGATTTAGAAGTCATTGGTTCAAAGGTTAGATTTAAAATAAACAGGATCTTAGAAGTTATCTCATTCAACTACCTCATTTTATAGATGAAGAACCTCCTATAGTTTAAATGACTGGCCCAGTGTTATGCAGCTAGTAATTAGTAGAGTTGGAACCTGAAACTAGTCCCTCTGACTCTAGATATGGTGTTTCTACACTTCTCATAAGAATTAATAACTGAAGCTGCATGAATGAATGAGACTGCCAAATGAGAGGTCAACTCTAATATTTGATTATGCGAAAGGTCCAAGAATTAGTAAATAAAAATTTTCTTTGCCCACTCCATTCAATAAATACAATGGATCAAATATAAGATCAAATAGAAAATCCTCTGTTGGCTTTTCAAAACATTGCCCCTCTCCTATCTTTCCAGTCTTCTCCCATCTTACTTGACTCTGGACCTCCTTTCTATTCGTCATTCAAATGATCACATCTTCTGATTCTAGGCCTTTTTAATGGCTAATCCTCATACCTGGAATTCTATCCCTCCTCATCTCCAATTCCTGGCTTCCTTAATGTTCCAGGTAAAATCCTGTTTGCTTTGGAAAGCCTTTCCTGATTCCCTTTATTTCTAGTGCCTTCCCTCTCATCTCCAATTATTCGGCATATACCTTGTTTATACCTAGTTGTTTTTATGTGTATCTCCTCCATTAGACTGTATTAGCTCCTTGAGAGCAGGGACTGTTATGTTTTTTTCCCTTGCTTTGTACCCCTAATACTTAGCATAGGGACTGGTACCTTGGAAATTAGTATAGTGCCTGATCCATAAAGAATGCTTATTCATTGACTGCCATTTTTATAATTAAACATAGATAAGTCATCTAATATACCCAAGGTTGTCAAAAAGATCTACAAAGTTAATGGATAATTCCCCTGCCTGGAATATTTTTCTTGTTTTTCTCTCCCCTAATTTCCTTGGATTCCTTCAAGACTCAGTGAAAATCTGACCTTCTTTAGAGATTTTTTTTTTCTAATTTCTCCTCATAACTACTCCTTCTCCTACCCCAAAACTACTTTTCTTCTTCAGGATATTCCTTTTTACATACTCTGCATGTAATATTTTTTTTTATGTTCATAGTTATTTAAATATTTTCTCATCCCTTAGCATGTGAGCTCCCTTAAGGCAAGATCCATGTTTTGCCTTTCTTTGTATTCCTAGCATTTATCACAATGCCTGACATATAGCTAGCCTTAATAGGTAAGTTATTGGCTGAAATAAAGAAAAAAACTAAAGAAAGGCATATTCCTGCTAAATATTGACAAATATATTGAGATAAATAGAAATACTGGCAGGGAATAGGTAAGTACATAAGCATACACTATAGCCAGCAACATTCTACTCCAAGAGGAGGATTACCAGAAGGCTTGATGATCCAATAGTCAAAAAGGCTGGTGATTTACTAACACTGTTCAGAGGTTTGCATAATAGTGGAATTTCAAGAGTGCTGGTGGGCACTTAGCTAAGTGCTTATTTTCAAATATTTCCTAGTCCATTACTAGAGTACTACAGCAGGGAAATGGCACAGTAGATAACATTCTCACTGTGACACATACCTTTCAAAAAATTAATAGAATAGATGACATATAAAGTCATCTGTCAGTTTAGATGCATGACTGAGTATGTTGATTAGTAGAATGGCTGTCCATTTCTTCTAAAGTTTATTAATATATTTACAGCACCTAGAATCCTCCTCACCATTGCTACCCACCAAAAATTACTCCAGTTTCTAGTTACTTTGAAGGTTAGAATGCTTTCAAAACCATAGGCCTTATGCCATGAAGAATATATTTCATTTTGTCAACCAGAAGATGAACTCAGTTTAAAGGAGTTGTAGTAAGGGCTGCTAGATTCATAGGAGATACAGCCCCAGCCCTGAAGTTAAGAGAATCTGAGTTCAAATCCAGTCTCAATGACTTACTAGGTGACCTAGGTAAATCACGTAAACCTGTTTGCCTCAGTTTTCTCATCTGTAAAATGAGCTGAAGAAGGAAACAGCAAACCACTCCTGTAACTTTGCCAAGAAAACTCCGGGGCAGGGGGTGGGTCAAGGTGAATAGGAAATGACTGAAATGACAACACCAACAGATGTAGTAAGGGGATGTTGACCAATGGATAATCCTCCCTACATACACACATACATACTTGCAGTTGATGTAATCACAGAAAGAGGCAGATAACAACATACAATAAGGTATTAAGGTTTAAATAGTATAGAAAAATCTTCTAACTTGCTTCCCCTTTATGAGGTGTAAAAACATTCTTGTCAATGGAAATAGAAGGAAGTTTGTCACTGTCTAGTTGAAGATTTTGGCCCTCAAAAATCAAATCTGCCAGTTCTTGAGTCAGTCGAGACGAGAGCCACTTTTAGGGGAAGAAAGTTGCTCTTGAGATGAAATCATTCCTTGCCTTCTCATTTGTGCCTGTAGTATTAACCATTATTCTTGCAGGAAAGTTATTCTCTTGCTAAAAGCCACCAGTCCTAGTACAGTGTTTTGTGGTGTGTGTGTGTGTGTGTGTGTGTGTGTGTGTGTGTGTGTGTGTGTGTTTCAAAGGAAAGAAAAGGTAGCTCAGAGGTGTGTCATGCCCCTGTTGGAGAAGATAGAGCGAACTAGGAATTCAACAAAGAATTAGTCTGGACTATCAGGAGTCGAGCTATAGAGAGGAGGCCCAGAGAGTCCCAGCTGAGTAACTTACCAGCAGAGAAACAATATTGAAAACAGGGGTGGATTAGTAGAAAGATGCCATAAAAAGAGAAAGGCATCAGGGTCTTACAGTCACAGAAATGAGTTGTCTTGGTTACATGTCTTCCTTAAGTTTATACCTCACTACCAGTATCCTCTGTAAGTGTCCACTATTATTTGTGAGAGACGTGATCCATGAGAAGGATTTTTTGCTATACAACGTCCTTGCTTTGAGCTAATTGTATTTACTGGCTGATGATTAAAGTTAGAAATTCCTATGGAATCTCAATAGCTCTACTTTTAGGAGAATGAATCTTGAGTACCCCGAGCTTGGAGATAACAGCCCCAACCCCCACCTACTCCCAAGAATTCAACCTGTAAGTATACTCTGGAGAAGAGTATCTTCAGAGAGAAGATTCCCCATCTAAATTCTATCTTCACTAAGTTACAATGCACTCACCATAACAACAAAATGGAGGATACAAAAGAATACCCCACAACAAAACAGATGCATCCACAGAGACAACTATAACTGTGTTATAAGGTGTGGCAGAGTGAGCATACTGCACACAGGTTAAAAAAGATGTATTCAGGTTTCAGCAGTGACAAAATAGCATATAGAAGGTGCGACCATCAGCTACCTTACAAAGAGAAGTTTTTCCCCCTAAATTTGCAGAGTAGGTAGGAAATGGTTGCCTTCTTCCTCCCCATCCCCAGTATATGCCTATGGATAAGATTACTAAAGTCACAAAGCCAACTGGTGGAGAGCAGAAGAGATCAAGGATAGATCTTGAATATACAGAGGGGAAATGACCATTTCCCTCAGGTTTTGAAGTAGGATGGAGGCAGTGGTCAAGGACCCACTGGCTATCAGTGCTGTAACGATAGAGCCTTCTGAAGAGGCAGATGGGGGGAATTGCCTGAGTCACCATTCCTGTAGTAAAGAGTTGTTGTTGTTTAGTCATGGCCATCTTTTTCATGATGCCATGGACCATGGAATGCCAGGCTCTTCTATCTACCAGTATTTCTTGAAGACTTAAAGTTCATGTTCATTGTTTCCATGACACCATCTATCCATCTCATTTTCTGCCATCCTTTCTTCCTTTTGCCTTTAATCTTTCCCAACATGAGGGTTTTTTCCAATGACTCCCATCTTCTCATTATATGGTCAAAGTATTTAAGCTTCAGCTTCAGCATTTGACCTTCCAGTAAATAGCCTGAATCAATTTAAGTATTAGCTTATTTGATCTTGCTGTTCAAGGGACTCTTAAAAGTTTTCTTCAGTACCACAATTTGAAAGCATCAATTCTGCAGTGCTCAGCTTTCTGTGTAGTACCACTCTCAGAACCATACATTGCTACTGGAAAAACCATAGCTTTGACTATGCAGACCTTTGTCGGCAAGATGATGGCTCTGCTTTTTAATATGCTGGCTGTCCAGATTTTCCATACCTTTTCATCCAAGGAGCTGTAACTTTTAATTTCATAGCTGCAGTTGTCATCTGCAGTGATCTTTGAGCCCAAGAGTATAAAATCTGAAACTGCTTTCATTTTCCCCCTCTATCAGAAAGTGATAAGATCAGTTGCCAAGATCTTAGTTTGTTATTTTGTTTCTTTCTTTTATTTAAAGCTTCAAGCCGGCTTTTTACACCCTCCTCTTTCACCCTCATCAATGGACTTGTTGATTCCTCCACACTTTCTGCTATCAGAATGGTATCATCTGAATATCTGAGATTATTAATATTTCTCCCAGTAATTTGAATTCCAGTTTTTGATTCATCCAGTCTGGCATTTCACATAATTCACTATGTAAAATAACAAATAAATAATGTGATAATATATAGTCTTATGATATTCCTTTTCCAATCTTAAACCAATCACTTGTTTCTGGTTTGGTTCTAACTATTGCTTCTTAACCTACATACAGGTTCCTCAGGAGACAAGTAAGATGATATGGTACTCTTATCTCTTTGAGAACTTGCCACATTTTCTTGCAATCCACAGTCTTTAATTTAGTAAAGCAGAAGTAGTTGCTTGCTTTTGATTTTTTCTAGAACCCCTTTGCTTTCTCCATAATCCAGTGAATTTAATCTCTAGTTCCTCTGGCTTTTCAAAAACCAGCCTGATGTCTGGTAATTCTCATTTCACATATTGCTGAACCCTGCCTTGTACAATCTTAAGCATAACCTCTCTCTCTTCTCTCTGTCTCTCTCTCTTCCTCTCTTCTTTTTCTTCTTTTTCTTCTTCTTTCTCCTCCTTTCTCTCTCTCTCTCTCTCTCTCTCTCTCTCTCTCTCTCTCTCTCTCTCTCTCTCTGTCTTCTTTATTATTTGCTTTCTTCAGATTTCTCAGTCAAACTGTCATCTGCCTTATAGTCAGAAACTCCTTTTAGTTCTTAGATCTTAACATAATGTAGAGTTGATTCTCATCATTTGTGATACTTATGTTCTAAAAAGTCACTGCTAACACTGAATTACTCAATACTGAACCTTGGTTCTAAGGGGAAATACAGGGTTAGCTTCTTGTAAGGCTATGGTTCTCCCAGCATTTACTTTAGCACTTTCTAGAATGAGCTCACATGCAGATCAACACATTTCTTCTTCCTTCTTCTGGATATACCTTATCTTTGATTCATTAATACTGAACCCACAGCCAACAGATCTGTAACCCATTACTGGAAAGCTTATTGAAAACACATATTTTCTTCCTAAGGCACATCATAGCTTTCTTGTTCTATGAAAGACTAGGCAGTACTTCAGCACTTGTTTTGGGGACATTTTAAACAGCAAAATCACAAACAAAAAGCACAGAAATGTGAAAAACATGGCACTAAATAGACCATGAAAAGGATACTTCTTTACAGTATGAGAACCAAAACAAGAAGGCTACTCTTCACCTCATTTGATCTCAGCTGAAAATGTGCTTTCAATAACAAATTCTTTTGTCACTTGTATTTTTCTGGAAATGACTGTAAAAGCATCACAAGTATTGATTTTAGACTTAGTGAGTGGGCAAATTCACAAATATAGAATCCATAAATGATGAAGATCAAATGTATGTCCCTTTTACAATTGGGCAAGTATTTGCAGTGCTTTATTTCCTCAAATGGGTGGGGGGAAGGCAAATAACACTATGTGGGAGCAATTATCCAAATACAAAAATGGAGCATGTTGGGAGTTGGTGGACAGGGTGACTGGAGAAGACTGAAAAGCCTAGTGATCATTGTTTCATTCTCTCCATCCCAGCAAGAAATCATTCATTGCTCTCTCTGCTGTGTTCCTTGATAATATTCCATGTGAAATTCTAATTCAATTGTTCATCTTTTCTAGATTCTAAAAATATAATCTCTAGATTCTTAAAATGTAATCAGTACATTCTTCACTTAATTATGAGTATAGATTAGGTGTTCTTATTTTTTATTTATTTTTAGTATGTGGATATTAAGAGGCAGAAAATTAAATTGTTTGCCTATGATCACAGTTAATATTTGTCAGGGGGAGGATTTGAATCCAGTACTTCTGAATCTAAATCCCATGCCATTTCTACTATACTAAAACACCTCTTCTAATATTGTAATCTCTTTGAAATACGGGTTTATCCACAGACTATATTGCATGGCACTTTGGAAAAAACACATACCCTGCCCCTGATACTTCCTTTGTTTGTGACTTGAAACAAGCTAATTAACTGTCTTGGACTTAGATTCCTCATCTGTAAGGCAAGGTCATTGGACTAGATGACCACTGACCTTTCAGCTATAGAGCTATGAACCTATATTCCTATGTTTTTCTAAATAATCCAGACCTTAATATATATGCCAAAACAATACTATTCTTGTTAGCAAAATGATACTTTCTAAATTGTCGTGTTATAATGGAAATCCTGGATTTTGAGCCAGTAGACATTGATTCAGAGACCTCCAAGGGTCTCTTAATGACTGCTTTCCATTTTTTCCCTCCATTTTGTATTCTCCTTGATTTCCTTACAGCATTTGACAGTATTGATTATGCTAATGGCCTTCATATTGTCCTCTCCCTAGACTTCAAAGACATCATACTGATTCCACTTCTTCCTTCACCTTTCAAAATTCTTATGTTTCTCACTCCTCTTCCCATTCTTACCCAGAAAAAGTAAGAGTAACTTAAAGTGGAAGCATAGCAATGTAAAAGCCAGTCTGAAGAAGGAGTTCAAAGACATCATTCCTGAACCCCGACCTCTGAGGTAGGAGGGGATGATTTTGAATTCCCTAGGCGATGTGCTCCAGAAATCTCCCTTTGTAATTAGAGAACATAGGGTTCTTCAAGTGTAGAGAATTAACTTTTGTGTGAAGTTTCCTGAGAATGAAGAGGATAGTCCACATAGTCAACCAAGCATAATTCTTCTTGGAAAACAAATCCAATGAGTGACTCAGTCAATGCACTTTCAGTAGGAAAGGGATTGCTTATCTAGAAACTGTTTAAGAATATTTATGGGGCAGGGTAGAAACAGAGACTTGCTAGAGCTCTTCACCCAAGCTCAGCCAAATATCTATAAAAAAGGACTCTAAACAAACTCTGGAGCTGCAGAACCTAAACAATGACAGAGTAAAGCAAATCTCCAGCCTAAGATAACCTGTGAGGTCAACAGGAAGGTCTATGGCACCATGCTGGGAGCAAACCATAGTCCACTGTGGACCACCCTGGAAGATACAGGACCTGAGCAGGCCTTGGGGGGACTGTATCTCTGGCACCTGTGGTGGTTTCAACACTTCACAACCCCAAAATGCTGAGGACAAATAGGAAGTTCAGTGGAAAAAATACTTGTCAGACCTGCATGAGAGAGTAGATGATATGACCCCAGGACCACATAGGGACTGGAGGAGCCAGTGGCAGACACAGCAGGGGCAGTTGCTGGAGCTCTAGGCTGACAGATTGTGTGGCAACCGAGAAGGCTGACAGTACAACTTCCCAGCTTCACTGGAAGCAGAGAAACACCTTGACAAAGAGCTCAAACGTCAAGTAAATAGCTGGAGAAATGAGCAAAAACCAGAAAAAGAATCAGACTATAGAACCTTACTTTGGTGATAAGGAAGACCAAAGTATACAAACAGAAAACAACAAAGTCAAAGCTCCTCCATCCAAAAACTCCAAGAAAAATATAAATTGGTCACAGGCCCTGGAAGAGCACAAAAAGGATTTCAAAAATCAAGTAAGAGAAGTAGAACAAAACTTGAGAAAAGAAATGAGTGATGCAAGAAAATCTTGAAAAACTAGCTAAGTGTTTGTTAAGAGAGATTCCAAAAATGTTGAAGAAAATAATATCTTAAAAATAGACTAACCCAAGCCCCTACCTGTAGCGTGTAGTGCTGCAGCTGTTCTACTTCTAGCTAGGCTACATAGGTAATAGCCATCCTGCAGTGGCTGTAGCCTGGCTCCTTGGTGTGCCCAATGTGCAGGTCCTCCTTATTGTCTCTAGCTCCCTTTGCAAAGATACAGGCCAGGGAATTGCAGCTATAGAGGCATTGATGTCACTCAGTGGTTATAACGATGGACAGAAGACCTAAGTTTGAGTCTTGCCTCAGACATTTACCTGCTATGTGATCCTAGGAAGAGAAGATGGCAGAGTAGAAAGATACACATATGCTAGTTCCAAACCCACAGCCCATAAAATACCTGTAAAGAACTCCCAACAAATTCTGGAGCAGCAGAAGCCACAGAACAACAGAGCAGAGGAGGTTTCTGTTCCAGAGACCCCTGAAAAACCAACATGAAAGGTCTGTCTCTCCCCAGACCCAGAGCAGAGCCCAGCCCTGCCTTGGCTGCATGGCACTGAGAGGAGCAGATTCGAGCAGGCTTCAGAGACAGAATCTCCAGTGGCCATGCAGGTCCCTCCATCCACAGGTGCCAAAGGTCAGTGAGAGGGTCTCTTTGGCTGGCCAAAAGGAGAAAAGGGTGTCCCTCATAACTCAGGCCCCCTCGGGAGGCAGCAGCTGAGGCAGCAGCAGACAAAGGCTCCCAAAGCAGATGGGAGCTCAGATCCATTGTTGAAGGTCTCCTCATAAATGCCCTGAGGGAACTGAGCCCCGGATGGTGGCCCTGCCCCAACCTGAGCACCTGAACTTAATCTCTCACTGAATAGCAGCCCAGCCCCCACCCAAAGCCCTGAGTCTGGGAAGCAGCATTTGAATCTCAGTCCCCAAACCCTGGCTGGGCAGATCTAGAGGCAAGGTGGGTGTGGAGAGGACACTCAGAAGTCAAGTCACTGGCTGGGAAAATGCCCAGTAAAGGGAAAAAAAAATAAGACCATAGAAGGTTACTTTCTTGGTGAACAGATATCTCCTCCCTTCCTTTCAGATGAGGAAGAACAATGCTTATCATCAGGGAAAGACACAGAAGTCAAGGCTTCTGTATCCCACAAATCCAAAATAAATATTCCATGGGCTCAGGCCATGGAAGAGCTCAAAAAGGATTTTGAAAATCAAGTTAGAAAGGTGGAGGAAAAACTGGGAAGAGAAATGAAAGAGATGCAAGAAAAGCATGAAAAGCAGGTCAACACCTTGCTAAAGGAGACCCAAAAAAATGCTGAAGAAAATAACACCTTGAAAAATAGGCCAACTCAATTGGCAAAAGAGGTTCAAAAAGCCAATGAGAAGAACGCTTTCAAAAGCAGAATTAGCCAAATGGAAAAGAAGGTTCAAAAGCTCATTGAAGAAAATAGTTCTTTCAAAATTAGAATGGAACAGATGGAGGCTAATGACTTTATGAGAAAACAAGAAATTACAAAACAAAACCAAAAGAATGACAAAATGGAAGATCATGTGAAATATCTCATTGGAAAAACAACTGACCTAGAAAATAGATCCAGGAGAGACAATTTAAAATTATGGGACTACCTGAAAGTCATGATCAAAAAAAGAGCCTAGACATCATCTTTCATGAAATTATCAAGGAAAACTGCCCTGAGATTCTAGAACCAGAGGGCAAAATAAGTATTCAAAGAATCCACTGATCACCGCCTGAAAGAGACACAAAAAGAGAAACTCCCAGGAACATTGTGGCCAAATTCCAGAGTTCCCTGGTCAAGGAGAAAATATTGCAAGCAGCTAGAAAGAAACAATTCAAGTATTGTGGAAATACAATCAGGATAACACAAGATCTAGGAGCTTCTACATTAAGGGATAGAAGGGCATGGAATAGGATATTCCAGAAGGCAAAGGAACTAGGACTAAGACCAAGAATCACCTACCCAGCAAAACTGAGTATAATACTTCAGGGGAAAAAATGGTCTTTCAATGAAATTGGGGACTTTCAAGCATTCTTGATGAAAATGCCAGAGCTGAAAAGAAAATTTGACTTTCAAACACAAGAATGAAGAGAAGCATGAAAAGGCAAACAGCAAAGAGAAGTCACAAGGGACTTTACTAAAGTTGAACTGTTTACATTCCTACATGGAAAGACAATATTTGTAACTCTTGAAACTTTTCAGTATCTGGGTAGTTGGTGGGATTACATACATACACACACACACACACACGCATGCATGCACACAGAGACAGCACAGAGTGAATGGAATAGGATGGGATCATATCTTAAAAAAATGAAATTAAGTGGTGAGAGAGAAATATATTGGGAGGAGAAAGGGAGAAATGGAATGGGGCAAATTATCTCTTATAAAAGAGGCAGGCAAAAGACTTTTTAGTGGAGAGAAAAAGAGGGGAGGTGAGAAAAAAACATGAAGTTTACTCTCATTACAGTTGACTCAAGGAAGGAATAAAATGCACACTCATTTTGGTTTGAAAACCTATCTTGCAATACAGGAAAGTGGGGGAGAAGAGGATAAGCAGGGTGGGGGGGGGGGATGATGGAAGGGAGGGCAATGGGAGGAGGGAGCAATCTGAAGTCAACACTCTTGGGGAGGGACAGGATCAAAAGAGAGAATAGAAGCAATGTGGGGCAGGATAGGATGGAGGGAAATATAGTTAGTCTTACACAACATGACTATTATTGAAAGTCATTTGCAAAACTACACAGATATGGCCTATATTGAATTGCTTGCCTTCCCAAAGGGAATGGGTGGGGAGGGTGGGATGAAGAGAAGTTGGAACTCAAAGTTTAAGGAACAACTGTCGAGTACTGTTCTTGCTACTAGGAAATAAGAAATACAGGTAATGTGGTATAGAAAGTTATCTGGCCCTACAGGACAAAAGAGAAAATGGGGACAAGGGAAGGGAGGGATGATAGAAGAGAGGGCAGATTGATGATAAGGGCAATCAGAATGCTCGGTGTTTTGGGGTGGGGGGAGGGGATAAGTGGGGAGAAAACTTGGAACCCCAAATTTTGTGAAAATGGATGTTAAAAGTTAAATAAATACATTAAAAAAATAGACTAACACAGATGGCAAAAGAGATCCAAAAAGCCAATGAGTAGAATAATACTTTAAAAAAGCAGAATTGGCCAGATATAAAAGGAGGTCCAAAAACTCCCTGAAGAAAACAATTCCTTAAAGATCAGAATGGAGCAGATGGAAGCTCATGACTGTTGAAAAATCAAGAAATTATAAAACAAAACCAACGTGAAATATCTCCTTGGAAGAACAACTGACCTAGAATAGATTCGGGAAAGGCAGTTTAAAAATGGTTGGACTACCTGAAAACAATGATAAAAAAAGAGCCTAGACATCATCTTTCAAGAAATTATCAAGGAAAACCTCCCTGATATTCTAGAAACAGAGGTTAAAACAGATATTGAAAGAATCTACTGATCACCTCCTGAAACAGATCACCAAAGGAAAACTCCTAGTAATATTATAGCCAAATTCCAGAGCTCCAAGGTCAAGGATAAAGTATTGCAAGCAGAAAAAAGAAAATAATTCAAGTGTTGTAGAAATACAATCAGGATAACACAAGAGCTAACTTCTTCTATATTGAGGGATCAAAGGGCTTGGAATATGATATTCTAGAGGTCAGAGCTAGGATTAAAATCAAGAACCACCTACCCAGTAAAACTGAGTATAATATACTTCAGGGGTAAAAGTAGTCATTCAATGAAATAGAAGACTTTCAAGCATTCTTGATGAAAAGACCAGAGCTGAATAGAAAGTGTGACTTTCAAACACAAGAATCAGGAGAAGCAATAAAAGGTGAATAGGAAAGAGAAATCATAAGGGAGTTACTATAGTTGAACTGTTTACATTAATACATGGAAAGATAATATTTGTAACTCTTGAAATTTTTCTCAGTGTTAGAGTAGCTGGAGGGATTATATACATATAGACAGAGGGCACAGGGTGAGCTTAATTTGAAGGGATGTCTAAAAAAATCAAATTAAGGAGAGAGGAATATTTTAGAAGAAGGAGAAAGGGAGATATAGAATGTAAATTATCTCTCACATAAATGAGTCAAGAAAATGCTTTTTCAATGAAGGGAAAGAAGGGGGAGGTGAGAGGGAAAGAGTAAACCTTATTTTCATCATATTTGGCTTAAGGAGGGAATACCATGCACACTCATTTTGGTGTGAATCTCTATCTTACACTTCAGGAAAGTAGGGGGAAAAGAGATAAATGGGGGTTGGGGAGGATGATAGAAGGGAGGACAATTGGGAGGGTGGGGTAATTAGAAGTAAATACTTTTGAGCAGTGCCAGGGTCAAAAGAGAGAACAGAATAAATGGGGGGGGGGGGGAGCAGGGTAGGATGAAGAGAAATATAGTTACTCTTTCACATCATGACTGTTATGGAAGTGTTTTGCATGACTCCATATGTTTAACATTTATTGAATTGCTTGCCTTCTCAGTGGGACGGAGGAAGGGAGAGAAGTTTGAACTCAAAGTTTTAAAATTAAATGTTAAGATTGTTTTTGCATTCAACTGGAAAATATGACATCCAGGCACTCATGTGTAGAAATCTATCTCTTCCTATAAGAAAATAGAGGGGAAAGGAATGAAAGACAGGAGAGATGTGATAGAAGGGAAGTCAGATTGGGGGAAGTTGTAACTGGAATGCAAGACCTGTTAGGGTGGGCAGAAGGGAGAGATGGGGAGAACATTTAGAACTTGTAGACATGAATATTGAAAACTAAAAATGAATTAATTTTTAAAAAAGAATATCTATGTGTCTGGGGACCTCTAAATGATAGAGTAACACTAAGGAGTATACAGAGACTTGATAAAAATGAGCAAAAAAATTGGCTCAGCAGAATGAGAAGTGGTTGCCTCAATAGGAACTTCAATTTCATTTCCATTTTCCTACTTGGAGGAGCTGATGGGCTAATTGAGTTTTTTATTCCTTTCTAGCCTCTTCTTATAAGTCTTTTTTTCTTACGCATTTCATGTAAGGGACTTCATAAAATCTCTTATATGATATCCATATTTTGTAGTGATTGACTTGATTCTATGAAGATTGAGGACTTACATGAAAGGAAACCTAGAAATGAGTTTAACCTTAAACTTTATTTTAGAGATCTTTGTGAAAAATTCCAGGTAGGGGCAATGAGCTAAAGAGAGAAACTGTCACTTTGGACTCAATCCCAAGAGCCAGACTTTGTATTTATGACCCCAGGACTAGGCTAAGAAGAACAGTCCTTTGGTTTCTACATTCTCAAAGATCTTATTTTTCTAACTATGCATATTTTTATTTTGTGCATAATTCTTGTTGTTTTACTAAAACAGGAGCATTGTCTTCCTACATATTTTCCCTGACAACAACAAATTACTTGGATTTGTTTGGGCATCTATCAGGTTTTCTTCTTTCTTTAAAAAAAAAACAAAAAATATGTCATGTATGTCCTCCCTTCATCTGAAGCCACCTGTTTAGAAGAAGTGTACTGAGAAAAAACACCTGTAGCTTGATCTGAGAATGATTTGTTTTGAAAATTAAATTTTGAGAAGCAGCCTGCTTCTCTATTAACACTGTTTATGCCTTAGCAATACTGCCAACTAATACTTTATTTAAAATATCTTTTTATTTTTCAATGCAATATGAGGAGCTTCATTATCCCCATTCTATAAAAACTCTGACTATGCTAAAGATACTGAGTGGGAAGGGAAAAAGATGAAGAGAAAGAAAGGGCAAGGGCAAAGCGTGCCTCTTCATAGTTTCTCAGGGCTTTTCTCTACTAAGGCAATACATTTTTAATTCCTTCCATTGATTCATGAGTTCCAGGTGTCTCATTGCCTTTATTAGTGGAATTATATGTATTGTGTTTGTGAGGGGAAGAAATATGGACCCTATTATATGGTAAGCATCATGTTAAGCACTTTACAAATGTTATTTCATTTGGTCCTTACAACACCTTTGCAAGATCAGCGCTATTATTATTATTACTATTTTGTAGTTAAGGAAACTGAGGTAAGCAGAGGTTTAGTGACATGCCCAGGGTCACATGCTAATAAATTACTGAGGATGAATTTTAAGTCAGATCTTCCTGACTTCAGGCTGAGCACTATATCTACTGTCACACCACTTTTAAAATGGGGTACACAGAACTAAACATGACACTTATGATTGGTCAAGGGCAGAGTACTACCACTTGTGTTTGGGATATTGTATTTATATTAATGTTACTGAAGATTATACTCTTCTGTGGGGATAAGAACTCACCATCTGACAAAAACTGCTGGGAAAACTGGGGAAGCAGTTGGAAGGAAGCAAAACAGCTAATTTTGATTACATTAAATTGTTTTTTAATGTACAAACAAAACCAATACAACCAAATTTAGAAGCAAAATAGTTAACTGGAGGGATAAGACCATCCTCAAGTTTCTCTGATAAAGGCCTCACTTTTCAAATTTACAAGGAGATAAGTCAAATTTCTAAAACAATAAGACCCATTCCCCGACTGATAAATGGTCAAAGGATATGAAGAGACAATTTTCAGAAGAAATAGAAACTATCAATAGTCATATGAAAAAACTGCTCTAAATTACTAATGATTAGAGAAATATAAAGTATAGAAACTCTGAGGTACTACCTCATACTTATCAGATTGATTTACCTGACAGAAAGGGAAATTGACAAATGCTGTGGAGATGTTGAGAAATTAGGATATTAATGCACTGCTGATGGAGTTGTGAACTGATCCAACATTCTTGAGAACAATTTGGGATTATACCCAAAGACCTATCAAACTCTGTGTATACTTTGAGCCAATAATATCACTCCAAGTCTGTATTCCAAAGAGAAAAGAAAAGAAAAGTGAAAAGAACCTATTTGTACAAAAAATATTTCTAGCAGCTCTTTGGCGACAAGGAATTAGAAACGATAAGGATGCCCATCAACTGGGGAATGGCTGAATAGGTTGTGAAGTATTATTGTGCTATAAGAAATCATGAGCAGGATGATTTCAGAAAAACTTGTAAAGAATTGCTTGAACTGAGGCAAAGTGAAATAAGTAGAACCAGAGGAGCATTGTACAAAGTAACAGCAATATTGTAAGGATGACCAACGGTGAAAGATTTAGTTTACTCTGATGAAGACAATGATCCAAGACAATTCTAAAGATCAGTGGTGAAAAATAATAACCACTTTCAGAGAGAAATACCTGATGAAATCTTAGTGCGGTTTGAATCATACTTTTTAATTTACTTATGGGGTGTGGGGGGTTGTCTTTTATTTTGCATAGTGGCTAATATGGATATATGCTTTTAATGACTTCAGATGTATAAATGATATCTTATTGCTTCCCTTCTTAAGGGATAGGGGAGGAGCAGAACACTTTTTTTTCCCATTTTATTCTATGTTTTTCATTCTTTTTGACTTTATCATTTCTTGATATCTCATGGAGTCATTAGCTTCTACTTACCCAATTCTAATCTTTACAAAATTATGAGGGGCAGAGCCAAGATGGCGGAATGAGAGCAACGACTCACCTAAGCTCTTGGACAAACTCCTTTGGATACCTCTGAAAGGAGAATCTGACTAAATTTTGGAGGTGCGGAATCCAGTGGGAGACAGACTGTGACAGATTTGGAGCCCAGGTTAGACGGGAAGGTCCACAGGAAGCATCTGTTCCACAGTGGTGAGCCCCCAGCACAAAGCGCAGCTTCGTCAACGCAGAGGAGCAGAAGGGACCTGAGAAACCTGAGAGCAGTGGGCAGAATCCGCAGAGTGGGAGACAAGCCAAATGGAGCCAGGAAGAGCCCCTGAGCACCAGATATCAGCACAGCAGCTCCTGAGACCTTCAGCCTGAAGATTAAAGTATGGTAAGTCACCTACTTGAACTTCCAGGACCCAGCATGGTGGAGTGATCAGTAAATGCTCTCTCCTCCCCCCTTGGTGACCATGAAAGAACCATAAAATATTTCCCCAGAAAAATCCTGGATCAGTGGGAACAGCAGAAGGGGACAAATAGTCTCATAACACCTGAGGCTAGGAAAATAGCTAAGGGGGATTCCTCCTACTGTGGCATAGGTGAACCGGAAGGACAGGGGACCCAGGGCAGAGAAAACTCCCACTACGACCCAGGCAAGCCTCAGCACCAGGAGAGGAGCCCCAGGAGGCGTGGGAACACACATTAGCATCTAGGCATGCCTCAGCCCTCCAGGGGAAACAGGAAGACAATAGGGAAGCTGGCATCACCATCCCCTGAGCTTGCCTTTGCCTCAGTTCAGCTGAGGAGATCTCCTGTGACCAGACCACTCCTTCCACACACTTAACAAGCTAACCCCAGGGTTGATTGGGGAAACAAAAAACAAAAACTTGCTTTTAGCTTTTTCACACATCAGCTCAACACAAAGTTCTGTAGCTACTGACTGAAAGAACCAGAAGCTACAACACTCAGTCAACATCATGAACAAGAAAAGGCAGATGAAGGGTGAAAAAATTTTAGAATCTTTCTATGGGGATAAGGACCAAAACACAAACACCAAAGAAGTCAGAGCTGAGACTGTACTTCCATCTGAAACTTCAGAAGGGACTATGAACTTCTTGCAAGCACAAGCAGCTCTCCTGGAACAGCTGAAGAAGGAAATAGAAGAAAAATGATTTTAAAGTTAATCTTTACAAAATTATTGTCTTCAATGAGATTTTATACCTCTTTCTTCCATTTGGCCAATTTTTTTGTGTTATTATTTTCTTCAATATTTTTGTGCCTTTTAAAAGCAATCTGCTAATTATTTCTTTAATAATTTTCTTCTTTAGCTCTCATTTCTTTGTCTAATTTTTCCTCTATCACTCTGATTTTGAGAAGCATGTTTAGCTCTTCTAGGAATTCTTGTTAAGCTTGTGTCCAGTTCACATTTTCCTTTGCAGTTTTGTGTGTTGCTAGTTTTTTTCACTTCATTGTCATCTTCTGAGTTTTCATCTTGGTCTTCTCTGTCATCATATTAATTTTTGTTGTTGTTGCTATCGTTTTAATTTTTATGGGCAGGTTATTTTGTTGTTTGCATGTTTCCACCTTATTTCTTGATTTTGAACTTTATGCTAAAGTTGGACTCTATGACAACTGTAGGAGATTGTTTTTGTCTTGTTTTGGGAGGAGGGTGTACAGTACCAAGCTTTAGGATTTTTTGCACTGGTATTTTCAGAACTAGTTCTAAATGATCTGGAAAGAAGTGTGGTCTCTATTTTCCTGGTCAGTGGTCTCATCTTCCCAATGAAAGACCACTGATCCCTTGCAATTACAATTAATATGACTCCTCCTTACAATCAATATGCAATACTACTCCTTGGTGTTTTTGCTCCCTCGTGACTGAAAGTACTCCTCTTCAACTTTGAACTGTGATCTTGAAGTAGGTACTGTCAGTAAAGTTGCCTAACAATGCCCTGTCCTGTTTCTAGTGCTAGTATGGGAGTCACCAGTAACCTCTTTTTTGTCAGTTTCCCAAGACATTTACTATAGCTGGACTGAGGGCTCCTTCTATTGCCACCACTTAGTCCCACCACTGATATTGCATACCTATGGCCTCCAGGCCAGCCTCCACCATCATTTTATAGATCTCTCCTTCAAGCCTTCTAAGCTGTCTTGGGTTGGTTGACCATTAGTTGACTCTGCCTCTCCAGAATTCAATTCAAAACATTATTTTAAAGTTGTTGGAGAAGAATGTTAAGAGAGCTCAACTAAGTGCTTCCTTCTTGGCTCTACTCCGCCCCCCCCAAAGTAATTATTTTCATTCTAACTAGGGGCATTTAAAAAAATAAATAAAATGAACTGAAGGAAGCCAAAGATCATGATCATATTCTGATTCTGGTAGCAATATGGCAGTACTATTCTTTTTTTGCCCTTCACCTCAGAAAATATTAAGTTTAATATAGGAATTTTTTCATTGAAGTTTTCCTATTTTAAAACCTTCAATTATTTTTCATTACTTTCACTTCTTATCTTGGCATTCAAGTAATTCATTCTATTTTCAAACTATTTTCTAAGCCATGAATTTTACTATACTCTTAAATAAACCCTCTCTCCAAACCAGCAAGTACCCTTACTGTTCTCCAAATATACCATGTACCATCTATAATGGTGTGCTTACTAGAATGTCTGTTTTCATGTGGTAGGGAAGGTCACCTTAATTCACACCTCTTCAAATACATGTTTGTTCCTAAACCCTCTAAGTTTACAAAGACATCTCCCTCCTTTCAACTGTCTTATTGTCTATCTCTTTCATTTGACCCATCATGTACTACTTTGTGTTAGCTCTCTCATTATAGCTATATCCTGTTTTCCCCTGCTAATATGTAAGCTTTGTGAGGACAAGAACAATATATTATGCCTAGTTTTATAGTTCAGAGTCTAGCATAGTCCCTTGCACATAGTTGACATGCGGTAAATGCTTATTGATTGAAAATACAGATGGTGATAGCATCTGGCATGCTATGATAATTTAGAATGACTAATTAACCATCTGTGGCCAATAAGTTCAATGATTATAATATTATGCTTACATAATGCAAGAACATGAAATTAAGCCAAGTGTAAAACAGTTAACTTTTGCATGACCAAATTATTTGTAGGACCATAAGCTTAAAAGTGGAAGGGAACTCAGAGTCATCTTTTCCAATCTTAACTTCATAGACAGGGAAACTGAGACCCAGAGAAATTAACTGATTAAGTATCATGTGACTACTTAATTGCTTACATAAGAACTTGATCCTAAATCTTGGAATTTCAAATTTAGTTTTCTTTCAACTATGACACATTAAATCAGAAATCATTGACATTAACTTCATAAGTAGGTATCCTTAGTCCTAAGGGAACCTGGGGAAGAGTATAAAACAATAAGAGAAAATTTCTCTTAAACCATATGAGCTATTGGTCACTAGGGTATGTGTAACATCACTTGTGTCATCCTCAAATTTTTGTACAGGCCTTCAATTTGTTGAACTCTCTATACTTTCAAAGTATTTTTAGTTATTGCTTTCAGTTTCTAGATAAGTATAATGAAGTATAAGATGGGACTTGCTTAAGATCATTGTGCTTGACTGGATGCCAGTGAAACACACACACACACACACACACACACACACACACACACACACACACACGGATGTAGTTAGCCAACTGAAGCTAGTAACCAGATCAACTGACTTATCTGCTGCTCATTCCATGAAAGGTCTTCCACCAATTCATTGAATTAAGCCATCATTTTGCAACCCAATACATAATATCCTCTTAAATAATCTTGTTTCCTTTAAATCTTAGTTTTTCCTAACACTGAGTTGATCTATCATCTTAACAAAACTTTGAGACTGTATCGTACATAGAACATTTAGTCTGAATATCTGAACACATAGTGAAAAAATATTGGCCCAAATTCCAAATAAATATTTTGTTCCACTTCTCACTGAGTGTACCTTAAAAAAAGTGAAAAACATTTCTTTGCCCATTGGTTTATTAAGATATGATGTGAGAAAAGAACAGTTGTTATTTCCAGTTACCATTAGAGTTAACAGAGAGAACGAACAGTGATACAACTTATTACTTAAATGCTGCTCCCATCAATGGGACAGAAATGTATTAGAGGCAAAGTACACAAACTTAATAGATGTTACCAATGTATAAACCACTTAGAATAGTAAATTATTTAATGACAAAATACAAGTCAAATTTATACAAAGCCATAAACAGAATTTTCTGTAATTGTTAGTGGTGCTAGAAAAAAATGGGTTGACCAATAGTCTAGTCTTTGTGAGGTCGCATAGGGAGGAAGTATGCCCTGGGATATTCAAAGTTTCTAAGCTTTTAAAGAAAGAAGGAAAGATCTTTGGAACAAGTCTGCTGTGCTTTTCTGCAATGTGAAAACTCTCTACTTAAACATAATTTCCTCTCACACCACTGAGATTGCTGTGGATTGAATAAGCATAAGTGAGCTATCCACATTCTTAATTAACTCTCTGCTTGTCTCTGCATATCTATCTATCTATCTACCTCTCTATCTATGTATCTATGAATATACACATATTTACATATATACTCTCTCTGTGTGTTTCCCTCTGCATATATATATGCATATACACATGTGTGTATATATGCAAGCACATCCATGCATACATAGATATACATACATACAATGTATGTGTATATAAATGTACATACATAGAGAGATATAGATATCTGCATTTAATTATATTTCTCTCTCTATACATATACACACACATACATAGAGAGAGAGACAGAAAGACGGAAATATAATTAGATATAGACATCTATGTATCTATATATTTATATATATACAAAATACATATAAATAATGAATATATAGTGTCATTATCATGAAGTTCTGTAATCTATATTCTATATCTTGTGATTCCTAAAGCATAAGGTTCTCTGCTTTAAAAAAGAAAAATTACCTGGGAACTTTGAGATGCCACTCAAAATGGCAAGTCCTGAACTAAAAGTTATAGTTATCCCAAACTGGTTGCTTTAGTGTTTTATTTTTTTTTAATTTAGGATCCATTGTATACACACACACACACATAAACACTCTGCAACACAAATATGCATATATTACACTTTAATATATAATATAAATATACTCATACATATGTATTCTTTTCTGGATTGTGTGCATGATGTACGTGAGCTGACATAAAAAATGTTGCTAAAAAATTTCATGTTGTAAGACATTTTGTAAAGCAGTGCATGGGGAGTGATATTAATAAGAGTAAAAACCATAACTATAATGGAGTTGTGCACATAACTCCCTACCCACCTCTTCAAAACAGACTCCAGTGAGTTGCCTTCAGATTTGGCAGTGCATTTGCCTAGTCACTGATGACACCTCTAAACTGGCAGGTAGAATCTTCACTAGCAACAGAAATTACTTGGGGATGATGTGTCACTGGGGACCCTCAAAGATCATGGTGAAGGGAGGAGAGATTCGACATGGCCTTTTAATCTTAAAATTCATTTGTGAGCCCCTGAGAGAAATTCATGTTGACAGTCACATCTGCCTCAAGTCTCTGGGCCCATGGAAACAAGATAGAGGTTGTTAAAAACCATAATTAAAGTCTGAAAATTGGGAAAATGATAATAATCAACTCATTTCCAAAGAGACTGAATTCCCTTTGCATTGCCCTGAAAATATGTCCTTTTATTCTTTAAGGACAGCCCTTATGCAGATATAAATAGATATCAACTTAGAAAACTTTTATTTTATTTTGGTAAGTATTAAAAATGCATGAAGTTATTGTGACAAAAGAAAGTTACTAATGAGAAACAATTGAGAAATTTTGGAAGATTTCAAAGGAAATCAGTCTTTCTTATATTTAAAATATAAATACAAAACTAAAAAAATAAAGAATAAGAAATGTTACATCTTGTCCTCAATGAATACTTGTCGGCAATCTAGATGCCTACAAATCTAAAATCATTTTTCCCTGGTCGTTCAAATACATATGAATACTTTTTAAGTAGGTCAAAAGTTGGTACTGGCTAAGGAACAGAGGGGTAGACCAGGGGAATATGTTAGGTACTCAAGACACGGTAGTGAATGAATATAGCAACCTATTATTTGATAAACCCAAGGACCCCAGTTTCCAGGATAAGAACTCACTGCTTGACAAAAATTGCTGAGAAAACTGGATAACAGTGTGGTGGAAACTGGGCATAGACCAATGCCTGACATCATACACAAGAATAAAGTTCAAATGGATACATGATCTAGGTATAAAGACTGATACTATAAACAAAATAGGGGAGCAAGGAATAGTATATTTGTCAGATTTATGGAGAACAGAGAAATTTATGGCTCAACAGGAGATAGAGAACATTATGAAGTGATAATTTTGATTACATTAAATTGAAAAGTTTTTGCACAAATAAACCCAATGCAACCAAGAGTAGGAGGGAAGCAGAAAACTGGGAAAGAATTTTTGCAACTAGTGTCGGTGACAAAGACCTCATTTCTAAAATTTATAGAGAATTGAATCAAATGTACAAGAATACAAGTCATTCCCCACTTGATAAATGTGTCAAAGGATATGAACTAGGAATTTTCAGAGGAAGAAATTAAAGATACATATAATCATATGAACAAATGTTCTTAATCACTACTGATTAGAGAGATCAAAATCAAAACAACTCTGAGTACCACCTCACACCTATCAAGTAGGCTAACATGATAAAACAGGAAGATGAGAAATGTTGGAGAGGATGTGGGAGAGTTGGAACACTAATTCTTTGTTGGTGGAGCTGTGAGCTGATCCAATCATTCTGGAGAGCAATTTGGAACTATGTCCAAAGGGTTACAAAAATGTGCATACCCTTTGATCCAGCAATATCGCTTCTGGGACTCTACTCCAAAGAGATCATAGAAATGGGAAAGGGTCCCACATCTGCAAAAATATTTATAGCAGCTCTTTGTGGTGGCCAAAAACTGGACATCTAGGGGATGCCCATCCATTGGAGAATGGCTGAACAAGTTGTGGTATATGAATGTAATAGAATACTATTGTGCCGTGAGAAAAAAAGAACAGGAGGATTTCAGAGAAGCCTGCAAAGACTTATATGAACTGATGCTGAGTGAAAGGAGCAGAAGCAGAACTTTGTACACAGCAACAACCACAATGAGAAGAATTTGTCTGGTAGACTTAGTACTTTATTGAAATGCATGGACTTAAAAAATTTCCAGTGGACTCTTGAGGCAAAATGCCTTCCACATACAGAGAAATAACTATGGAATTGGATCATAAATAGAAACAGACCATTTTCTTTTGTATTATGTTTTGTTTTGTTCTGTTTTATGGTTTCTGCCATTCATTTTAATTCTTCTATGCAATATGCATTTAATAGGAATGTACATGTAGAACCTATATAAGATTGTACACCGTCTCAGGGAGGGAGGGGAGGATGAGGGGGAGAGAGTGGAAAAAAATCTAAGTTATATGGAAGTGATTGTTGAACACCGAAAACAAATAAAATAATTCAATTTTTAAAAAGTAGGTCAAGAGTTTTCCTAATATTTTATTAGGTGACTTTTTTTAAGTACACATTTCCCTACAGATGCAAAATTAGACTTCCAGTATTCTCATCAATCCAGAAAACAGTCACAGACCTAGAAATACAGTTACTGTTATAACATCTCTGCATTTTACTTTCTAGAAGTAGTGGTGATACCCTCAGCACATACAGGCAATGGTTTCAAAATATGGTAACTGATTGAAGGCATAGAGAAAAGCTAAACTGAAATTTTTTACTTATAACTGAGAAAAAAGGAGATAAGAGTCAAACCTACAAAATCATAGTGGCCCAGTCCATTTATTACAGAGGATGGACAATTATATAATTCCTGAGGTCAGCCCTAGATTCTAATTCAATATAATTCTGGAACTGTTATTTGGACTTGAATACAGAAACCTTGGTTACAAGCTGGTTCTGGGCTCACCTCTGCTGCTTCATCAGCTGTGTGATTTTGATCAGGCCATTGAAATTCTCTAACCTTGCACATCCTCATGCAAAAAGTGGGGAAGAGGAAAGAATATTAATAACTGTATTTATCTAAAAGCATTGTTCTCAGGATTAGTTAAGACAAAGCATATACATACTTTGTAATTTACCCAGATGGCTCTGGAGGAGAAAGTGAGGCTGGTGACTTTGCATAGCCTTCTCTCATTCAAATCCAATTCAATGGTAAGTCTTGGCATCATCTTCCTAATGTCCTTCCTTTGAGAAGGAAGGACAAAATACAAACTGTGAGTAGTCTGAGCTGCTGCAATGAGGACCTAACTGTTCAGTTCCAGTGAGGCAACTCAGTCCCCTCCCCTCCCCTCCCTCTTAGCCTCTCTATCATGCCCTTACCTGAAGGTGATCTGCCCAAAGTTGGATAAAAAAAAGAATGATGACTAAATCTACCTATTTATCTTGAGATTTACTGACTAGATTTCTTTCTTAGAGACTGCGCCTTAAATCCAATTCACTCTGGTTCTCTTTGATTGGTCAAAAATAGGTCTCTGCCCAGACACCACTTTAATAGTAATTTTTTGGGCCCTGATGGCTCAGAGTGAATGCAAATAGTATTTCTGTTTCAGCTGCCAACCCTGGGGGTCTTCCCATCCCAGTTTGATTTTTAAAACTTTTTTTATTAAAGGGGCCATCCCTTGACTCACTTCTTAAACAGATGTAGTCACTGATCACCTATTCAGGTGTTGCCTCAGTCAACTCAAAAAGAGTTGCCTCAGAAAACTCCAAAAGACCTTAACTTGAAAAGACCAAGGTCTCTCACTGCATCCTGGGCCATATTCAGTTGTCCTGACTATATCTGGCCACTGGGACAATATAACTCTAGAGGAGAAAGTGAGTCTGGTGATTTTGCACAGACCTCCCTGACTCAAATCCAATTGAATTGCAAGTCATTGCATCATCTTCCTGACATTGTGATCTGATTCAAGAATGAAGGACAAACCACACACAGCACATGATAGACAGATAGAAAATTGGTACTCTAATCTATAACTGAATTGCTGAAAAAATAATTTAATTGTGCTCAATTTTTTTTTTTAGAAAGCATAGTTTGCAGTATCATGGTAAGTATCTAATTCATGGCAGATACCAACTCACTTTACACATGACTGTAGGCTTCCTGTATGATTTTTAAAGAAAATGAGGAGGAAAATACGATTTTTATACTAGTTGAAAAGTGACTTTAAAAAGAATTTATTGAAACTAGCACTCTCACAATGTCTTTTAGGCTGAAAGGACAACAGTCACACTACTCAGTCACGGTACTGATCAACTTGAATGGGGTCATGAAGAGTCAAACACAAATGAACAACAAAAATCTTACAAGAAAGAGAAATCAAGAAACTGTTACGTTTAATAAAATTCCCATTTTGACATACCATAGGAACAGCCAAATGTAACAGTTAACGAATGTTAAGTTGGTTAACAAACGTTATCGCAGCTGAAGTTCCCCTAATGCTTGCTCTAGATGGGACAAAATGTGCTAGTGACCACAAATTGTGCCTCTGAGTTTCTTTTATCTTTGACTCAATTTTTTCTCTATCTTCCTCTGTAGGCAGCTCCAGAATCTGGTTCAAACTTTCTAATCCTCAGCAGCCTAAGGAAGAAAAAGATTTTCCCTATTGCATCTATATTTCTAAATCTCTTTCTCTCACCTTCATGATCTGAACACTCAAAGATATAAATGGGCTTCATAAGTGGGCTTCTGTTTCTG
Organism: Notamacropus eugenii; assembly: GCF_028372415.1. NCBI lineage: Eukaryota > Metazoa > Chordata > Mammalia > Diprotodontia > Macropodidae > Notamacropus > Notamacropus eugenii. Next base: position 88,653,359 of record NC_092877.1, on the reverse strand, counting down.
ATATTTCATTCACAATCCAATCAATCTCAGCCAGACAGACTGCTAATCCAATTATAAATTATTCCATATTGGCATTGTGATAAAAGCACTATGCCCAAGCATAAAATGCAAAAAGATCTAAGAAAGCAGATACCTGTATGCAAAAAGGTACAAAACAACATTTTTGTGGTGTTTCCAAGACTTAGAAACAAGGTATGTACCTATTAATTTGGGAACATTTGAATGAATTATGGTATATAAGTGCAATATTTTAAAATAAGAAAATACAAATATGAAGAATTTAGAGAAGCTTAAAAAGTTTTCTATGAACTGATCCAGAATGAATCTACATGATGACCACAATAATGTAATTGAAAACAGCTTTGAAAGTCTTTAGATCCCTCATCACTATGGTAAAAAGTCATTATTTCAGAAGACTGATGATGCCTTCTGAATCCTAGCAGAGATAACAGACTAGAGGTGCAGACAGGGGCAGGGATTTTCCTCTATTCTATCAGACTATGAGCTCCTTGAGGGCAAGAACTATATTTCCATTGCCTAGCACAGATGTGCTTTTCAAATGCACTTCAAATGTTATATGGAGTGTGTACTTTTGTTTTAGGAGAGTGTATGACCATGTTGGTCATTAAGGAAGCTGCAGTGAGTGCCTGAAGGAGGCTTAGAAGGCTAGCTTAGGAGTTTGGGGATGGTGGGAGGAAAAGCGGCAATAAACAAACAAACAAAAAAATACACAGAAAGTAAAGTACAGAAGAAAGGGACGCAAATGGCCTTTTTGTTACCTCTTTGTTGAATTTTATATGCTCTATTTAAAAAGAACTGCTGAAGTTCACCGCATCATATACAATCTTCTTTTTTGTTCTTCATATTTATTGTTTTTATGTTCATTAGTAATACAGGATGTTATATTTTAATTTTAAATGACACCCGTAATTATAGAAAAAGAAATACTATTTCTAATGAATATATCCCCCATCTCTTAAAATACCACATCTACATTTCATACTATGCTTTACCAGATACATTCTTTACAATCAACTTGCATTGTCACCTCCATCTTACAAAAGAAGAAACTGAAAACATTTATCAAGTGCTTACTATGTTCCAGGCACTGTGTTCAATACTGGGGAAACAAAGAGAGTAAAAAACCCATACACATAAAGTGACTTACCTAAAGTTCATCAATTAAGAATGGAACTTGGACTTTGCCCTTTTTCCCCCTTTATACAATATTGCCCATATAGAATGAAAGATTTACAAATGGATGGGACCTTCTGAACATCACAGCTCTCTTGAAAGCACCAAGTAAAATGAATGCTTAAAAATCCATTTTTGTTTTCAGTTATGGAAGGAGAAAATGGTGAAGTGGTACTTACAGGCAATATCATAAAAGTACACAAGATGGTGATGTTTCCACACAGAATTAGACATTTTTGTCCATCACAATGGGGTACCATGCTCCCCACCTTTTTAGAAAGTTAGATTTTAAAGAGGCTAAGTGATTTCCTTTGGAAAAGAAACCTACATTTTACAAATGCCTAGTCTTGCAACTTAAGGATAAGATTTTAAGTATTTTATATAACCTATTCTGTCAATGTTTATCCATTTTATTTCATAAACCTAGGGAGTCCTGTGTTCATTTATTTATTTATTTTTCAAATAGGATCAGAAAATAAGCTATATCTTTTCCTCTTGGGCATTTAGCAAGCAGCTAGGTTTGCATTTTCACAGCTATACAGAAAAAGGTGTTATTATACATGATCATGGAAAATTAAGTTTGCTGAGAGTTAAATGATAGTTTTTTTTTAAATGTTTTCACCCTGAATTCCCATGACTTCAACTTGTGCCAGTGTATTAGAAATCAGCAAAGCAGGGTCCAGTGTTCAATAGTTTTCTATAATTTGGTATGTTCACTTTCCTATTGGAATAGATTAGATTCACAGATAGGGTAAACTCTCAGATTAGTTCTAGATGAAAAGTTTTGTAGTTTCAGCTACAATAGGCATATATATTTTTTTTTCTAAGTAATACTTTTATCATATTTTTCCTCTGTTGTAAGATTTCACTAAAGAAGTCACCCGGCAATCCAAACAGGAAAAAAGAAATGGATGAAGTAGATCCATTATTTAGAATAGGATATTAAGTTAATTGGACACTGAACTGTTTTATCACTAGACAGATGATGGAAGGCACTAAAAATCATGGTGATGATGATGATGAGTTAGCTTTCGTATGGTACTTTAATATGTGCAAAGCATTTCATTAATATTCTCTCATTTGATGCTCACAACAACCTTGGAAATTAGGTGATATTATTATCCCTATTTTAAAGAACAAGAAACTTGAGGAAACAAAGGTTAAGTGACTTTCCCAGGGTCACAAAGCTATTAAGCATGTGAGGCTGGATTTGAACACAGATCTTCCTGACCCTGTTGCGATACTATATACATTGAAGCACCTAGCCTGTTACAGATGGACAAAAAGATGAATTCATAGTTAAACAGGAGAAAAATATCAAGCTGGATTATATTTGAGAAATTATATATATTACTTTCATTGCCCACCAAGCTTCTCCCCAGGGATGTGAGGGGATTCAACTTTTTAAAACTTGTGAGCTTAGAGTAGAGCAGTAGCATGATATAGACAGAAATCTAGCTTTGGAGTCAGGAAGGCCTGTGCTCAGTTTTGACATCTGATACACAACGAGAGTTAACTTTATTTCTCAGTGCTCCAATCAACACTATAAGACTAAGTTGTAGTTTAATTATTTATTCTATTGAGTAGAAGGCATTTCCACATCAGGCAGCTTTCTCAACTGATACAACTACAAGTCTGGATTAAAACAAAACAATAACAAGGAAAAGACCTTCTATAAATCATGGTAAGTAACAATCACTGAAAAACCCTAACTGGAGTTTACCATAAGAGCAATGGAGAGAAGAATAGTGGGGGACTGAGGATGGGGATAGGGAAAATTGGCTGTAGTGTATATGATGACTTGACCAAAAGTTATATAAAGTAAAAAAATCTTAAAGATCATGATGTGAAAATGAGAGAGGCCAGTCATATAATGACTATATGGAACCATAGATAGTCCAATATCTTGACATCATGTCAAAATTCCTGAAGCAACCAAGACCACTCCAGTACATGAAATATGGATCAACTTTTGAGTTCTTTTTGGAAGACATAAATAAGAGTGACACTGGATGGGAAGGCATGTATAAGCTGTCACCTTTACCATTTGAGCAAGTGCAAGTATTACTGAGGTCACAGATGTATCAAACCACTTAAAGCCTTTTACATGAATGTTTTAAATGCTGAAGTTTTAAAGGGAACACTTTGGACACTTCAGGACAGTAATTTTTGAGTGCAGAACAATTAGTTCTCTGATCTATTTCAAACCTTTCATCTATTTAAATGTTAGTTGTACTATCTATGAAGACTCAAATCACCTGCGTAGGGGCATATACTTGGCAATTTTTCATCAGATGTGGCACAGCTAATTCTCTATGTCAATTTTCACTATCATTGAAACTTCATGTGTGCTTTAGAATTTCACAGCATTCTCAAGGACCAGAAATTCTTCTGAGGTAGGTAATGAAGTAATTCTTTCATTTGACTGCCTCTCCACTCCCAGAAATCAATAATGGAAGGCCAACAGAACTTTAAAAAAAAAAAAAAAACCCACCTGGGTCTCCAAGTATCATAATTCCAAATTCCATTGTTAGCTTTGAAATAGATTAATCGTGCTATTTATATTTTACTAAAAGAACATGCCATATTGTCTTCTGTATCATAGTGATGATATATAAACCAATGGATGCTATATTTAATGGATATATTTTCTACATTTTAATAATGATATGTGTGGGGGTGTGTGTGTATATGCACGCACATGTATCACATTACATTTTCAAAGGTAAAGCCCAGAAATCCTAATTGCACATCAGATGAAATCTTCCTGAAACTCATTACTACCAGAAAATCTCTATTTCCTCATATCCCATTCCATCCACAATACCTAACAATAAGACTCTGGGCCCTGTCATTCTGATCCTGACATCATTACTTCTGTCTGTGCCATATTCACATACTCTCTCTCCCATGTTTTAACTTGTAGTCATCTTTGACTTTCCTTCTATATTTCCAATATTCAGGTAGTAGATAAATGTTCTCTCTGGAGTAAATTGGATATGTTTATATTACTGTGGTATTTAAAAAGATAAAGAGGTCGGACTACATACCGTTATCCATTAATAACTCTCTATTATGTTGTCCTTCTCACTGTTTTATTTTGCTCCTTTGTCGGCAATACTTACTTTGCTTTTCTGTCTCTTTTAGAACTCATGCATTATAGGGATTTCTATATTCCAGTATTATCTTTCTCTCATTATTTCACTATAGTCGGATTAGTGTGTTTTTTTGTAGATTAGTTTATTTCTTTTCACTTTTCAGCAATCACTTTCATAAATTTTAAATTTTCTTTCTCTCCCTCCCCAAGATGGTATGCAACCTTATATGGGTTCTACACAGACATTCTTATTAAACGTATTTTTACATTAGTCATGTTGCATAGAATAATTAAAACAAATGAGAGAAACCGCTAGGAAAACAAAACATAGCAAAAGAGAAAATAGTCTGCTTCATTCTGCATTCTGACTCTCTATTTCTTTTTCTGGTTGTGGTTGGCATTTTGCATTGAGTCCTTTGGAAATGTTTTAAGTGCTTACATTACTGTGAAGGGCTTAGTCTATTAAAACAGTCTTCACACATTGTGACTGTTACTGTGTATAATGTTCTCGTGGTTCTGTTCATTTCATTCAGCATCAGTTCATATAGGTCTTTCCAGGTTTTTCTGAAGTCTGCCTATTTATCATTTCCTATAGTACAATAGTATTCCATTACATTCATATACCACAATTTGTACAGCTATTCCCTAATTGATGGACATCCCCTCAATTTCCAGTTCTTGGATACCACAAAAAGAGCTGCTATAAATATTTTTGTACATGTTCGTCCTTTTCCATTTTTGTGATCCCTTTGGGATACAGCCCTAGAAGCAGTAGTGCTGGGTCATGTGTATGCATATGTATATATATATATATATATATATATATATATATATATATATGCCTTTGGGCATACTTCCAAATTGCTCAACGGAATGGTTGAATTAACTCACCGCTTCACCAACAATGAGTTAGTGTTCCAACTCTCCCACATATTCTCCAACAGTTATCATCTTCCCATTTTGTCATATTAGCCAATCTGAAAGGTGTGATGTGGTACCTCAGAGTTGTTTTGATTTACATCTCTCTAATCAATGGTGATTTAGAGCACTTTTTCATATGACTATATATAGTTTTTCTTTCTTCCTCTGAAAATTGCCTTTGACCCTTTTTTATTGCCAAATACCCTTTAACCATTTATTAATTGGGGAATGACTTCTATTCTTGACAATTTGACTCAGTTCTCTATATATTTTAGAATGAGGCCTTCTTTTATTACAGATACTAGTTGTAAAAATTATTTCCCCATTTACATTTTCTCTCCTAATCTTGGTTTCATTGGCTTTGTTTGCGCAAAATCTTTTCAATTTAATGTAATCAAAATTATTCATAGTGCATTTCATAAAGTTAAATATCATAAATTTCTCCATTCTCCATAAATCTTACAAAGAAACTATTCATTGTTCACCTAATTTGTTTATAGTATCACTGCTTATACCCAAATTGTATACCCATTTGGACTTCATTCTGGTATATGGTGTCAGGCATTGGTCTATGCCATTTCTTCCACACTATTTTCCAGTTTTCCCAGCAGTTTTTGTCAAACAATGAGTTCTTATCCCAGAAGTTAGAGTCCTTCAGGTTATCAAACAGTAGACTGCTATAATCATTGACTACTGTGTCTTGTGTACGTAACCTATTACACTGATCTACCCCTCTATTTCTTAGCCAGTACCAAGTGGTTTTGATGATTTCTACTTTATAATACAATTTGAGATATGGTTGGGGTAGGCTATCTTTCCTAGTATTTCATTAATTCCCTTGATATTCTGAAACTTTTGTTCTTCCGGATGAATTTTGATATTATTTTTTCTAACTGTAGAAAATAATTTTTGGTACTTTGATTGGTATGGCACTGAATAAGTAAATTTAGGTAGAAAGGTCATTTTCATTATATTAACTCAGCCTACCCAAGAGAAACTGATGTTTTTTTCAATTATTTCGATCTGTCTTTATTTGTGCAAAAAGTGTTTTGTAATTGTGCTCATAGAGTTCCTGGGTTTGTTTTGGCAGGTTGACTCACAAATATTTTGTAGTGTCTACTGTAAATTTAATTGGAATTACTCTTTCTATCTCTTGCTTTTGGGCTTTGTTAACAATATATAGAAATGTAGATGATTTATGTGGGTTTATTTTGTATACTGCAACTTCGTCAAAGTTGTTTATTATTTTAAATAGTTTTTAATTGATTCTCTAAGTATATCATCATATCATATGCAAAGAGTGGTAATCTAATTTCTTCTTTGCCTATTCTAATTCCCTCAATTTCTTTTTCTTCTCTTACTGCTAAAGTTAAATTTCTAGCCATATTGAATAACACTGGTGATAATGGACATCCTTGTTTCACCCCTGATCTTATTGGAAATTCATCTAGCTTGTCCCCATTTCATATAATGCTTGTTAATTATTTTAAGTAGATACTACTTATTGTTTTAAGGAAGGCACTATTTATTCCTATGCTTTCCTGTGATTTCAATAGGAATGGGTGTTGTATCTTGTCAAAACCTTTTTCTATATCTATTGCGATAAGCATATGGTTTCTGTGAGTTTTGTTGCTGATGTGATAAAGTATGCTGATAATTTTCCTAATGTTGAACCAGCTCTGCATTCCTGGTATAAATCCTACCTGCTCATAATGTGCTATTTTCATTATAAGTTGCTGTAATCTTTTTGCTGCTATGTCATTTAAAATTTTTGCATCTATAGTCTTTAGGGAAATTGATCTGTAATTTTCTTTCTCTGTTTTGGTTCTTCCCAGTTTAGGTATCAGAACCATATTTATATCATAAAAAAAGAATTTGGTAGGACTGCTTCTTTGGCAATTTTCCCAAATAGTTTATATAGTATTGAAATTAACGATTCTTGAAATGTTTGATAGAAATAACTTGTAACTATCTGACCCTGGATAAATTTTTCTAGGGAGTTCATTGATGGCTTGTTCAATTTTATTTTTTCTGAGATGGGGTTGTTGAAGTATTTAACTTCCTCTTTTGTTAATCTGGTCAATTTATGTTTTTGTAAATATTCATCCACTCAGCTAGTCAAATTTATGGGCATACAGTTGGGCAAAATAATTTCTAATTATTGCTTTAATTTTCTCTTCATTAGAATGAGTTCACCCTTTTCATTTTTGATTCTGGCAATTAGGTTTTCTTTTTTTTTTTAATCAAATTAACCAAAGGTTTATCAATACTGCTGGTTTTTTTCCATAAAACCAGCTTTTAGTTTTAATTTTCAATTCAATAGTTTCCTTAATTTCAATTTTATTAATTTCTCTTTTGATTTTCAGTATTTTTAATTTGGTATTTGCTTGGTGATTTTCAATTTGTCCTTTTTCTAGCTTTTTCAGCTTCATGCTCAATTCATTTATCTCCTCTTTCTCTATTTTCTTCATGTAGGCATTCAATAATATAAAATTTTCCTTAAGAACTGTTTTTGCAGCATCCCATAAGTTTTGGTAGATTGTCCCATTACTTTCATTCTCTTGAATGAAGTTTTGTTTCTATGATTTGTTGTTTTACTCACTCATTCTTTAGGATTAAATTATTTAGATTCCAATTAGATTTTTTTCTATCTTTCCATAGCATTGTTATATATAATTTTTTATTGTGCTATAATCTGAGAAGAATTTATTGACTATCTCTGCCTTTCTACTCTGGATTGTGAGGTTTTTATGTCCTAGTACATGGTCAATTTTTGTGGATATGCCATGTACCACCTAAGGAAAAGGTATATTCCTTTCCATCTCCATTCAATTTTCTCCAGAGATCTATCATATGTACTGTATCCAGAATTCTATTCACCTTCTTAACTTCTTTCTTATTTATTTTGAGGTTAGATTTATTGAGTTCAGAGAGGAGGAGGTTGAGGTTCCCCACTAGTATAGTTTTGCTGTCTATTTCTTCCTGTAACTCCCATAAATTCTCCTCTAAGTATTTGGCTGCTATACCACTTGGTATCGGTTATTTAGTAATGATATTACTTCATTGTCTATGATACCTTTCAACAGGATATAGCTTTCTTCCTTATCTCCTTTGATTAGATCTATTTCTGCTTTTGCTTTGTCTGAAATTAGGATTGCTACTACTGCTTTTTTTACAACAGCTGAAACATAGTATATTCTACTCCAACTTTTTACTTTTACCCTGTTTTTATGCCCCTATTTCAAATGTGGTTCTTGTAAACCACATATTGTAGGATTATGGTTTGTAATCCATTCTGCTATCTGCCACCATTTTATGGGAGAGTTCATCCCTTTCACATTCACAGTTATGATTACTACCTGTCTCTCCATCCTATTCTCCCCCCCATCCCTTTTGTATTTTATTTCTCCCTTCTCCCTTCACTTCCTCAAGAGTTTTACTTTTGACCACTGCCTCCCTCAATCTCCACTACCTTCTATCAGTCCCCCTCCTCTTTCTTTCCTTTTTCCCTTACTACTTTTATCCTCCCTTCTAATGACCCTCTCTGTTTTCTTTCCCCTTTCCCTTCCTAATGCCTGTAGGGCAAGTTAGATTTCTATACTTACTTATGTCATTCCTTTTTTGAACCAAATTCAATGAGAGTAAAGTTTAAACAATTCTCATCTCCCTCCCTTCTTTCCTCTACTATAATATGTTTTTGTGCCTCTTCCTGTGTTGTAATTTACCTTTCTCTGTCTCCTCCTTTCTTCTTTTCCCTTTACAATCCCTTTGCAACCTTTAATTATGTTTTTTATCATCACATCGGTTAATTTATGCCCACTCCCAGTACCAACACAGACTCTGCCATAGCAAAACCTAGCAGGAACCCCTGAGCATTCTGGAGCAGCAGACACAATGCAGAATCTCAAACATATCAGCTCGAAATGTAAGTCCTGTGGAAACAAACAAGAGAGAACTCCAGGTAACTGCAGCAGCTGCTCCTGAGACTATCAGCCCTCAGACTAAATGCCTGTAAGTCACCTACTTGAACTTCCAGGAGCCAAGATGGTGGAGTGATCAGTAAATACTTTTTTCCCTCCCCTTGTTGACTTCAAAAACCCATAGAATATTTACCCAGGAAAAGTCCTTGAACAGTGGAATCAGCCGAAGGGGTAAACAATCTCTTGGCCTGTGAGGCTAGGAAAATCACAAAGGGGGTTCCCTCTAGCTGTGGCCGAAGGGGACCAATGCAGGACCAGAGCTGTCACAGACAGCCCCACCTCAACAAACCAGAAGGAGATCCCGAGCCCCACTGAGGTGGAGTCCACAATCGTCAACACCAGGACCCCAAGCATAGGGTAGTGCAAACATGGGATCACCAACCACTGGAGCCTGCCAGTGCTCAGGAGAGGAGGCCTCCTGTGGTCAGACCACCTCTCCCCCACACTTAAAGCAGCTAGCTCCAGGGAAATTCTGAATCATTATTGATTAGAGAGATGTAAATCAAAACAACTCTGAGGTATCACATCACACCTAGCAGATTGGCTAACATGACAAAAACAAGAAAATGTTAAATGCTGGAGAATATGTGGGAAAGTTGGAACACTAATTCATTGTTGGTGGAGCTGTGAGCTAATCCAACAGCTCTGGAGAGCAATTTGGAACTATGTTCAAAGGCCTATGAAAATGTGTATACTCTTTTACCCGGCTATATCCTTTCTAAGTCTATATCCCAAAGATATAAAAATGAGGAAGGGTCCCACATGCATAAAAATATTTATAGCAGCTCTCTTTGTGGTGGCCAAGAACGGGAAATTGAGGGGATGCCCATCAATTGAGGAATGGATGAAGAAGTTGTGGTGTATGAATGTAATGGAATACTATTGTGCTATAAGAAATAATGAACAGGAAGACTGCAGAAAGGCCTGGAAGGACTTATATGAACTGATGTTTAGTGAAAGGAGCAAAACCAGGAGAACCTTATACACAACAACAACCACATTGTGCGAGGAATTTTTCTGGTAGACTTAGCCCTTCACAGCAATGCAAGGACCTAAAAAATTCCCAATGGACACTTGAGGCAAAGTGTCTTCCACATCCAGAGAAAGAAATATGGAACTGGATCAGAGAATGAAGCAGATCATTTTCTTTTGTGGTATGTTTTGTTTGTTTTGTTTTATGGTTTCTCCCATTCATTTTAATTCTTCTATGCAACAGGACTAAGATAAAAATGTAGTTAATAAGAATGTATGTGAGGAACCTATATAAGATTGCATGCCATCTCGGGGAGAGAGTGGGGAGGGAGGGACCAAGAAGGAAGAGGGAGGGGAAAGAATCTAAGATATATGGAAGTGCTTGTAGAAAACTGCAGTTTACTTGAACTTTGTTTGCACTTTAATCTTTAAATACTTTAGAGGTGAACCAGCTTACTTAGGTATTCCTTCAAGCTTTGTACAAGCACTTTTTTTTCTCCTACACCATATCTTGATATTTTATGAGATAATACTAGTCATACTTTTCTAACATACACCCCTACTAAGTTTTTTTTTTTTTTTGCAAGTGAGTTTATCATTTCAAGTGTTTGCTTCAAATCAAATGCCTCACTCTACTGGTCTCCACATTGTAGCAATTATATTTCATCTGTTAAACTTATGAGGTGAACATCTGTATTAATATTATTTTCTTTTTCTCCTTCTATTTTCCTTATCAATAAATCCTTTGATTAGGTCAAATTAAAGATGCATGTCATATTTTCTAGAACGGCATGCAGGTAGCAAGCTGGCCTCAGAACCAGGGACACTTCAGTTCAAGTCCTGACTCTGATGTATAATTCTGTGCCTCAGGACAAATCACTTAACCTCTCTGTGCTCTAGGCAACTTTCTTAAGACTATACATTCTAGAGAAGGTCAAGACTTGGATTGATCGAGGACTTTCCTACCAGCAGCTTATTCAAACAGAATTACAATTCCAGTTTCTTTTCTCTCTAAATTCTCTTTCTTTTCATTTCTTCTAATTTGTAATTTACTTGCATATTTGTTCTACCAAGTTGATGGTTTGATTATACACTGATAGGTGATCTGGAAATAACTCACAAATCAGTAACTAATTGTTTCTCCATCTAAGATATAATCAGTTTCATTTTCTATGATATAGATCAGTGTGCAGCTTTCCAACATTCCATCTAGATCTCACCATGAAAAAAATATCTCTTGCACATAGCTATGAGACTTTTGTGGAGGCAACAAGTCTTTTTCATGCCCTAAAGCTAAAATGAGAAGTTGAGTGGATTGAGAGGTCACCTTGGAGCTAGGATGATCTGAGTTCATACTCTGCCTCTGAATAAAACTGGCTATAAGGCCCTGAACAAATCAACCAACCTCTCAGCGGTGTAGGCAAGTCTTTACAATTCTAAGCTTCAGAGAAGGTGGTGACCTGCTTTGGCAGAGGAACTTTTTATCACCTGAGAGTTCTTCATACATCTAACCCTTAACCTAATACTGAATAAACTTCACAGTCTCCCTGATTTGCATCTTTGTGTTAAGGTATCTTAATATTAATATATGTTAAATTAATTTTAAGGATCATATCAAATTCACAATGTAATTTTTCTGCTTCTGCAACAGTTAGCTCATAAGAGGCAATTACTTTAAAAATGATCTTTGGGCTCACAATGATCATGTCTGCTATAATGCAAGATAATCATATATCCAATTTAATGATTTTTCTTGTTGTCTTTTGCACACCCAATAAAACCAACTGCTTTATTTAATTCTGTGCTTTGCATCTTCCAGAAGAACATGGAAGCTCAGATTTTCTTATATCTTCTGATAACATTTATGTTTTATTCATTGCTTGTATTCATTAGTGAGACTTGATGGTCTCACACTGAGTGTATGAACATTAAAAAAAATACAAATTGTATGAGTCTGAATTTTCTCTTTCCCTTTTCTACTATTCAGTCACTGTTATGCAGAAATAATAAGGAGCTGTGATGTGCCAAAAGTTATTTTAGAACTTTCTTTCTTACGTGGGTCACTATAACAAAAGAAATTATAATTTATTAGCCAGCCCACTGGCAATAAGTCTCTCTCCACTTAGGTAGGATGGTTCTTGAATAGCAAGACAGACTGTGACTCAGGATGCACTCAAATCCTTTTCAGGAATTTAGTCATAGCTGTTTCTTGATTAGCATTATCTTCTACATTATGATGAAGGCACCTTGGTATAGAATATGATGAGAACTCTATTCTGCCTCTTTAGCTACTACATATTTCTGTCTTTTTGAAATGTTTCTACAATTCTTTCAGTAGTTTGCCTGATGACTTAGTAATTAGTATCAAAGATTTCTTCATATTGCCATTTTATTGAACATCTTGCTCAATGTTAAAAAAAAACAAAAACAAAAACATTACTGAAGGGTTTTGTCTCACTAACCCTGCCCTTGTAATTGAACAAAGTTGTTGGTAAAGAAGAAGAAAAAGAAAGAAATGTTTCCTATTGGTGGTCTATTCTGGAAAATGTCATATGATCTTCATAGGAACAACATTTAATAAATTGAGTAAATTAAAAGCTTTCAGTTTAGAAGTATGAAGTATATTAAGCTGTTTAGATGGGTCCACTGATGAAGGCTAAGAGGTTATCCCACAGTGAAAATAATTGGATGCCCCTGAGGTTAGTTTCTGATTTTGAGTTTCTGTTTACTTATCTCATCCTGAAGTTTTCTATCTCTCAAAATCCTCTTAAAAAGTGACAGTATAAGTATAGCAACTTGAAGAAAAAAATTCACATTGAGAGAGAGAGATGTTCAAACTGAGTACTTCACATAGTGATTAAAATATGTACTGTTATATAGAAGCAACTTTCTCTGCTTTGATAGGAAACCAGTGGAACAAACTATTATTTTAAGACAGAGAAAAATAATCCACATAGGGACAAAATTTAATATTATATGTTTGTATCTTAACTACATGCTATCATGGATAATAGCAAAACATGTTTTGTCATAAGCTTAAGTGGAAAGAAAAAGGCAGTGATAGAGATAGAGAGATAGCAACAATGCCATAGAGAATTCTTCACCATCATATCTAGAACACTGAATTGACTGGAGATTTTTATTTGAACCTAAAACAGATAGTCTCTAAAATCCACAAACAACCTTGTAAATTTTGTGGAATAGGAAAAGATTTTTAGATCCTGTGTTTTGGTAGCAAAGCTCCACATGTATCAAGAGGCTATCACCCCATCTGTAGCATAATGGTGTCATAATGTAGCTCAAAGGGAGGGAGAAGTGACATTTCTAGTCTCTTCTCCCCATCTCAACCCTTCTCCAACTGAGACTTTTATTCCTGCCTTGAGGGGAAGTAAGAAGCAAGCCACAGACCATTCTGCATTCCTCAGAGAAAGGGGATACTGGGCTCAAATTTTTATCTATCTGCTCCCTTCAATATTAGTCTAGAGAATATGATCAAGTTCAGTCTAATTTATGATCATTATTGTATCATTATTGAGGGATGGTGGACCCCAAGACTAGACCCTTTTATTACTTGCTACAAGTTCCACGATAAACAACAAAACGAATAGCAAAGAACACCCATTTATCCAAATCAGTAGCTGCAGAGATATCAGATAAGGCAAACCCAGGATATATATGAGGCAATAGAGAATGATAGAGCTGTGCCAGTGGAGGTGAGATAACTCACCTCAACTAAAAGAGTTTTAGATCTTACCTGAAAGGAAACTCCCTGAAATCTTTACTGTAGCTAGCTGGGAATAGGGCATGATGGGGATTTCTGGCACTTCTCATGTATTTTCAGAACTGTAATTGAAGACTAGAAGTTTGAGGATTCCTAAAAAGGACTGTTGAATGCTAGAGCACTCTGTCTCTCACCAACTACTCCCTGTCCCCATGCAGGGCAAGGGAGGGCATTCAGCTCCATCAATGAGGGGAAAGTCCCAAGGGTTATAATCCCATTCAAATCATTCAACTCCGAGTGATCAGCTGCCCTCAAAACCTTGGATATCCCCATAAGTTCCAAGTTTTTAGAACCCTCTAGTCAGAACAAATAATGTTCTTGCTCAATTTCCTCATTCAACTAATCAGCAAGCATTTATAAAATTACACCAAATTACAACCAGGTGCTATGAATACGAAGTCAAAAATGAAACTGATGTGGTGCTTGGGTGCATGTACTTGGGCCCCAATTCTAAAATCACATTTCTCTTTAAGTCACATTTCTCCTTAATCACAAAATACTATCTCAAGCAGTTTCTCCCTCAAGGACCCAGGCTGCCCTAGCAACAACCGTTATCTCCCTTCCTGCTATAGTAGCCAGCTTCACCTATAGAATTTATCACTTAGAGGCAGCTGCATACTGACTGAGCTGGTTGTGCACTGGGACATAATGACATTTACTACTCAGTGACCGGTCATATGTATCCTAGACTTAGACATACCTATACTCCATTACATTTATCTTGTCTAACAAGACATTGACAAGAGCAACCTGGTTTTCTGAGCCAGCCCTGACCACTGGTTGACTTACTGATGTTTCAAGCCTAAAACCACACCTCCAGGTAAGCCCCGCCTTGGGCTATTTCCCAATGAAATTTACGTAAAATATCTGCACAGTAGACACCAAAAGTGCTTATTCCTTTAAGAGCTGGCCACACCTTAACAACTCTTCAATCCCACCCCAAAACACCTCGTTAGCATATTTGACACACAAAATGCAATAGAATATACTGTATAAGCTTTCCCTGTACCCCTTTAAGATTGCAGATTCCCGAAGAACTTTTGCCCACTGAAAAACATAGTAACTTTACCTTGATTTCAACAATGCTTGAGCCTGTGAATTCTTCTCCAGACGACCTGCCCCTGGTACCCCAGACTTTTTGGGGGTCTCACAACCCCCCTTTCAGCCTCCATCAAAACCATCCTCATCCTCAAGGAACTTACATTCTATAGAAGATGACAAGATGCACGTATGCAATCATATACACACAAATACACGTTGCTATATATAAGCATAGACATGTGTACATGTATGTGTGTGTATATGTACATAAATTACTGTGTAGTAATTCAGAAGGAGACCTAAACAATTAAGAGTGGGAGCAAGGAAAGGCCTCATGTGCCAGGAGGTACTTCAAGAATGCTAAGGATTATAAGTAGAAGTGAGGATAGAGTAATTCTAAGCATTGGGGACAGCCTGTGCAAAGACATGAAGACTAGAAATGAATGTCGTCCGTGTTGTCTGCATGCAGCAGCAAGACTCGTTGTCCTGAACTGAGGAGTGTGTGGAACCATGTAATGTATAATACTCCTGGGAAGCAAAGTTGTTTTCCAGTTTTTCACTAAAACAAAATGTATGTTGTCCTTTACTTGTTTTGTTGACCTTAAAGGCATATGCCAGAAGTTAGTATTGCTAGATAAAATATTCACAGACAAAGAAAAATTAGGGAGGCGGACACAAATAAATAGAGCAGTTTTATTGCTATACGATTGAACTGAACTTTTTTTTTGGAGGGCGGTGGTAATCGGGGTTAAGTGACTTGCTCTGAGTCACATAGCTAGTAAGTGTCTGAGGGTAATAAGGTCACATGGCTTGTAAATGAACTCAGGTCCTCCTGACTCCAGGGCTGGTGCTCTATCCACGGAGCAATTGAACATATTTCATTAAAAAAAACTTGCAACACAAATTCATAGGTTTCTTATGCAATCTTCTTTCATGTTTTCTTTATAATGAAATGTTTACATTATTCTGATAATTGTGTTCAATTTTTTTTTTTAAAGTTAGATTTAAGCTGCTGAGGATTTTAAATGTCAAGTAAAGGAGGTGGGCTTTTCGTCTGTTTGCTTGTTTTTAACCAAGAAATAATAGTGAGAAATCAGATTTTATCAAGCAGAAAAGTAACATATCTGTGCTTTAGCAATAGCCCTTTGGAAGGCAGGTAGCAGATTGGTTAAAAGGATGGAGTGAAAAGACATTAGGAAGACATTACAATTAATCTGAATGAAAGGATTCAGACTACAAAATATGATATGTAACATGTTTTTCCCACAGAAGATTGCTAAAAGTGAAAAAATAACCTTGGTTAATTGAATTGAATTATTAATTTGAATTGTTGTATCCTGGAATACATTTGTTGAAATGAGGAACAAATTAGGAATTTTGGCACATTGGTACATAAAACACACTTTTTGGAAATCTCACTTTATAGGGTTTTTGTTTTTGTTTTTGCAATACTTAAAGAGTCATTTTAATAATAGTCTTTACCCAATATAAAAAAAATCACAATTACCAAAATTTCTCCATACATTATTTTGAATCTATCCTTATCAAACTATCTCTGCCATGACTTTTTGTGATCTTGGACAAATCTCTTCATCTCTCTATACCAATTTCCTCATCTGAAAATTAGATGATTAAAATAAATGTCCTCTGGTTGGGGGGGAATTAGTTAAGTGGCACAGGGGATAGAGTGCCAGGCCTGGAGTCAGGAAGACTTGACTTCAAATTTGTTCTCAGACATTTAACTAACTGTATGATCCTGAGAAACTCATCTAACCCTGTTTGCCTCAGCTTTCTTATCTGTAAAATGAGCTGGAGAAGGAAATAGCAAACCACTCCAAGATCTTTGCCAAAAAAACCTCAAATGGGTGCATGAAAAGTCAGACACAGCTTAACAATAACAACAATATTGTACTATAGATCTGGTATCTTCCTAGGAAATAAGTCTGAAAGGTATGTTTCTTCTGTTCCAATTTTGTTTGTTGGTATAAACATCTCTTTTGCCTGACAGTCATGGTGAATATAAATGAATATTTTTCTGAGAAATAAAATAAGGCTGAAAATAGAAGTAGTTTTTTAAAAGTTACTGATGAGGAGTGGAAAGGCAGCATGAGAGCCCCACAAAGACGGGGGTACCAGGGGCAGATCGTCTGGAGAAGAATTCATGAACTCAAGCATTGTTGAAGTCAAAGTAAAGATTCATTATGCTTCTCAGTGGGCAAGAGTTCTTAGGGAACTGGCAACCTTAAAAGCGGTACAGGGAAAGTTTATATAGGATATTCTATAATATTGCTTGTGCCAAATAGGCTAACTAGGTGTTTTGGGGTGGGATTAGGGAATGGTTAAGGAGTGGTCAGTTCTTTAAGGAACATGCACTTTTAGTATCCACTGTACAGATATTTTAGCCAGATTTCATTGGGAAATAGCCCAAGAAGGGGGCTACCTGGAGATGTGGTTTTAAGCCTGAAACATTACTAAGTCAACCAGCAGTCAGGGCTGGCTCAGAAAACCCAGGTTGTTCTCATCATTAGACAAGATAAATGCAAGGGAGTATAGGTATGTCTAAGTCTAGGATACATGTGATTGGTCAGTGAGTAGTTAATGTCGTTATGATCCAGGACACAGACAGTTCAGTCAGTATGCAGCTGGCTCTAAGTGATAAATTCGCTAGGTACAGCTGGCTACTATAGCAGGAAGGGAGATAACAGTTGTTGCTAGGGCAGCCTGGGTCCTTGAGGGAGAAACTGCTTGAGAAAGTATTTTGAGGCTAGGAAGAAAAGTGATTTTTAAAGAGAAATGTGATTTTAGAATCGGGGCCCAAGTACATGCACCCAAGCACCCCATCATTGCCACAAATGAACTTGGAATAATTTGCCACCTTCAAACTATACATATGGAATTATGACCACTCATAAAGACCACTTAGAGATAAAGAAAATTTCAATGCTGAATAGTAGTAGTAGGAAGTCAAGTTGATATTAGCCCTTGAAATCAATTAACTTGTTCTTATACAAATCTTTACTCAAAGGCATTAGAATCATTGATAGATCATATTCTATGATTATATTAATATTTTAAAACTTGTACTAAAAATGAATAATTATTTGTAATTGTATTGTTAAGATTGCTAGTTTTGAGAAACCAGAAAGAAAAATTTCACAAAAACCCTGGTAAGAGAATATATCCAGGAAAAGTTTTCTTTACCCAGAAAGTTTTACAAGGGACAAAGGATAATATGATATGCTAAAAGATTCTATGCAAAACATGATTATCAATTACACATATTATAAATAATTTGTCATTATTACAAATTGTCAAGGAGAATCAGAGTAATGAATATCTGCAAAGAAATTCATGAGGAAATAAGATGGCCTAGCCATGTGGGAAAATGAGGGAAAATATGGAAAGTTCATATATTTCACTAGTACACTCAGAAGGAAGCCATCCAAGGTGAGTCAACCTTCCGTGGCCAAGGTTTTAAAGGAGATGTACTAGAATCTCACAAAATGGGTTGCCACCTGAATCACTGAATGGACCACCCACATCAGAGATACACAGAACCTTTTAAACAATTCTGGAGCAAAGTTCATAAACAAAACATCACAATCTTACAAATCTCGTTTCTCTCTGCAATTAATCCATTGAAATGTAAGCTCCTCAAGGAGAGAAAAAGATCTCACTTTTATCTTTTGAGTCTCCAATATCTCTGTACAGTGTCTGGAACATGGCAGGTGCTCAACAAATATTTGTTGAATGTTAGAAAGGATTATTCTTTGTTATTTTAAATGTATATATGCCATTGTCAATGACTGATCACCATACTCTACTTCAGGGAAATACAATGTACAACTTTTTGAAGTATACTCTGCGCATATATATATCCAGATCTAAATTTTTTGTCTATCTGAAGAGTTTTGACTGTGATTTAGGGCAATAAATAAGTATAAACATATTTCATATTTATGCTTGAATTTTACAAGTTTCATATTTTTCATCAGAAATGTTTATATATATAGATCAGGGTCTTGATTAAGTAGCTGGTGTTGACATTTTGTCAAACCATAAACATATAAACATTAGTGCACTTAATAGTGCTTCTAAAGATATCATCGTCATTACTAATGTTTACCTAGTGCTTTCAAGTTTGCAAAACATTTTTAAAATACCTCATTTTATCCTTAGGGAAGGAGATGTTATGATTATCCCAATTTTATAGACGATGAAACTGAATCAGAATGCCCAGGATCACATAGCTTCTATGCATTTGGGGCTGGATTGGAATTCAGTCTTCCTATCTTTAGGTTCAGCACCATCTGCATAGCACCACCTCCCTTTCTATTAGATAGAGTATTTCACTTCAAATCAGGAAGATCTGAAGTAGTGTCAGGCCTTAGACTTAGTAGCTGTGCAAACCTGGAGAAGGTTTTACCTTCACTTAGTCTCAGCTTGTTCAGCTGTAAAAGGGAAATAATAGCACCTCCTTAACATGTAGGACCAAACAAGAAAACATATAAAGCAATTCCCAAACCTTGAAACCCTATGGCAGTTCTAGCTACTTTTATTTTTGTTGTTCTTTTTTGTTAATAATACATTTATATGGTGTATTTGAGTATTCATACATGAAATACACTACGAATTCTATTTATAAAATGATATGCTATAGCAGTATTATTATTTATACGTATCTTTTAGAACAAGATAAGAAAATACATTTCTTAAAGAATTAAAGACATATCTTTTTAATGGTACCACTTTGTTTACTGTACTCCTAAAAATAAGGATAAAGATTATAAAAAGGTGTTTAATGTCTATGGAAAATGAATACTAAAAAAATATGAGCAGGAAAATAATTAGTGAACTTTAAGGACCTGCTGATGTATCAAGGAAATCAGTCAAGCAGTTTACTTAGAACTCTCTGAATGGTCATGCTCAGCCCGTTCTTTTGCCCTTGTGTTTCATTATTTAGAATGTTGACTGATTATTCTTCACCTGAAGTCCTAACCCTTTCTTTGACATTTTTATAATTTTCATAACAACTTATTATGATGCCACAAAGGATTATGGTTAGAGGTGAAAAAGAAATAGCATTTTAGGAGACAATAATCTGTTTTATAGAGTGAAATAAAAGCAGAAGAAAAGATACACAGGCAATATATTATGTATGTAGCAATAAAATATATTTCCAAAGTAGCACAAATGATGGTATATTTAAGAACATTATAGGCATATGTGTGTGTGTTTGCGAGAGAGAGAGAGAGAGAAAGAGAGAGAGAGAGAGAGAGAGAGAGAGAGAGAGAGAGAGAGAGAGAGAGAAATATAATTCATTTGGACCCTACTCAGTTCCAATCAGTATTAATCAATTTGATGTAATTCCCTAGGGGTAGTGATTACAAATCCTGCATAACAGGCCCAAAATTTGTGACCAGCAGATTTTAATGTCAGTTACTTAATCACAGGAAGCTAACTAGAAGCCCTCCAGCCTTGCTTTTCCTTGTTAGACTGGCCAAGCCTAGCAGGCCAGAAGTGATCAGTGACATGGAAAGTCTTCCAGTTTATGTTTGTGCTTCCAGATCATTCTCTCTTGTCTAACATGAGCAGGTGACCATCTTATGACCACTTAGAGGAAATGTCACATACTTCACCCAACACAAGACCCCCCCCTCCCACTGACATACCATTTCCAGATGGTGCATCATTTTTTGGTCTGTAAAACAAGATCCATCAATCAACGGGATTCTGAACTTGTATAACCTCTTTGGAATGTTCAGGTATCAAATCTTGGATGAAACCTTATAAAAATAAGGCCCTGGAAGAAGGGGGCATCTCAGATCATGGGGAAGATCTGAGCTCCACTTCATTAGACGGGACAATGGACCCTTTAATAAAGTGTCATTGGCTTGGAGCTCTAACTCAGTCTCTTTTGTTGTAGGTTGGATAATTTTAATCTCTGTGTGTGTATACATATATGTATGTATGTATACTCACACATATGTGTATAAAACCATAGTATGTACAGGTATACATATTCACATGCCTCCATGCATACCTCTTCCACAAAATCTTACTTTGATACCTCATTGTATGATGAAGGTGTCATCTCAAAGTCTACAGCAAAGCACAATCTCAGAGGTCCTACCAACCTGAAAAAACATGTGTTTTGAAGTCCCAGTGACAGACTATTTATGCTGTTTTAGGGTCAACACTGGTAAATAGAGAGAAGCTTATGGTCAGAATTCTGGCCACCAGGGTATACACACTCTGGCATCTCATGGCATCCCAAAAAACTGGGAAGTATAAAGTACCTCATTATTCTGTCTGGCCCTCTTACATCTCCATTTTCACAATAGTGGAATGACAGAAAAAGGAACAGAGAATTGTAAAAGGCACTTAATTTTAAGAAGACATTCCAACTTTAATGTAATTATGTCTACTTTTAATGTACAAAAAACCACACTTGTGGGATTTTAGAAAGCTACAACAGTTTTAAGGCAATTTCAGAGTTAACAGAATCTCAAAAACATATTTTATGAGTCCCCACAAATGTAGTTCTTTTTCTAGGCCAAATGAAAGGCATATTAGCTCAAAGTAAAAGATGATTAGGTAATAGTATAACAAAACAAAGGAGACAAAATATTCCCTTTACACACAAATGGGCATACTCTTTCTTTTTTACTATACAACCAGTGATGGAAGGGGATTAGGGAACATGCATACCTGCAGAACAGATGTGAAGCTGCAAACATCTGGGGATCAAATACAGCCATGGAGCAGATGTAAAAAAGTCACATTGCTGGGAAGCACACATGGAGCAGCACACACATAGCCAGGCTCTCTCTGTTAAGGCTTCCTCATTGAACTGCTATGGCTCTCTGCTTCTCCCAGCTGACTATCAACTCAGATGCAGTTTCTTCCTTCTAGAATTCTCAGCCCTTTGGCTTATATCCATGGAATTTGGGGAGGGGGGAGTAAGGTACTGTGTTAACTTTTTTGTGATATAGATCTCATTCAGTTACATTCATTCTGCTAGCTAGAGAAGCACTGGTGATGGGCTCAAATGGATGCTCATTGAGGTTGCTTTCATTATCTATGATTGTTTGATTCATTTTTCCCTATTTTTATCAATGAGACAGATTTTATTTCATTACACAGAAGATGAAAAAGATACAAAGGATTTTCAGAAGCCCATGAACACATCTGGAAATAATTAAAAAATACTAAAATAGAACCCCTAAAGAGGGAAATGATGTTGGGGTTGTGTCTAGGGCAAGCTTTTGGCATTACAGGGAGTTTCTCTTTTTCACAGTCTACTTAAAAACTCCCCTCCTATGATTTCTAGCATTACTTTATCAGTAAACTTCTCTCCCTGGAAGTTAAACTATCATTTGGGGACACCTGAACAAGAATTCCCTTCTTATTGGACCTGCACTGTCCTATTCATTCAATGTGACAGCAGACAGTAGCAAGGTGGCGATCTCTTGAGGACTTCCTCCTTCTCATTCCACAAATAACACATCTTTCTTTTTTTTTTCCACTTTCTTCTTGAACAAAGTCCTCATGGTATAGAGGCATGAAACGCTGAAGTAATCTACAAGCTTTTTTGTTCTTAATTTCTTGATCCTAAAGTATTTAGTCAGTCAAAATTCATTTATACCCTTTCTAGGTGGCAGATACTGCAAAGTGCTGGGAATTTAGATTTGAACAGAAGAAAGATAGCATCTGCCCTCAAGTGGTTTACATTCTATTGGGAGGAAACTGAAAGGTGAAGTTGAGGTAGAAAAAGAAGATACATAGCCCTCTGGCATGATGGAGAAGGATTGAGTGCATGTAGCCTGGGAAGAGGTGAAGATAAGGCTTAACTGGGTGCCCTTCTTAAATGAAGTTTCTTATTTAAGGAGTCATCTAAGCAGAGAGAGGGGCTGTAAAGCACTTATCAAATATGAATTCCAGGGCTGAAGTGGTGTTACAAGATGAAAGGATTTCTGAGGTTCTACAGAGTATAGAGAAGTACACCGTTATTTTCATTTCTTATGAATGCTACAAGGCAAAACAACCAAATAGCCAATGAACTGAGTTTTCATCTTGTCTTTGGATACCAAATCCTTCATCTGCCCCTATAATATGTTCTCCTTTAGCTGCTAAGCTGCACTTAGCTGCTGCGGATTTATTTGTGGCCAAAATATGAATATAGGCAGCTGCCTGGCTCAGTAGGTGCAGAGTCAGGAAGATCTGAGGTCAAATCTAGCCTCTGATACTTACTAGCTGTGCGACTCCGGGCAAGTCATTTAACACTGCTTGCCTCACTTTGCTCACTTGTAAAATGAGGTGGAGAAAGAAATGGCAAACCAATCCAGTATCTTTGCCAAGAAAACTGCAAATGGGGTCACCAAGAATCAGATTTGACTAAACAATAACAACAGATTTTCACCAGTCTGCTATGGCTCATAGCTATCAAATGTGAATTGATCACTGGACAAAAATCTCATTGCTCTCCTCCCACACCCAATAGAATTCGTACATCCCCATGACATGAAAACAAATAGGGATCAGTTGTTGGAAGCAACTTTGAATCCTTTTAAAATAGCATTTTCTTACATTATTTAGTTTTCTTTTTTTTCTTCACAAGTGTCCCTGGGTTTGGAGCCATTTTTGTGGTCTGTAACATCATTAGGGCTGAGTTTCATCTTATCTGTGAAGTTAGTAAGCATGAAAAACAGTTATTACGACTTCTAGATCTTTGCTGCTATTAAATTGGTCTTGGTAACAAGAATTGCATTTTCCAGTAAGTTCTGATTATATTCTACATGGATCACACCCTGAGCAGAAGTAAGACTGGTTTGGCTATTGTTAGCATGCCTGAAATCCTGAAGATCTGGTAACAAATAAAATCATTAAATCAGACAGTTGACAGAAATAAAAATCATCTAATTGATTCAATGTGGCAATGTTGATAGCTGCTGAATATATCAATTTTCCTCCATGGCTATGATTTAACTTCATACTCAGTTCAGCCATCCAATAGTTCATTTTATCATCTGCCTGCTGCTGCCTGTTTCTCCTTTCTAAGACCAGGTACCTCCATACTGTACCTCCAGAACTCATGTTGCTATTCGCTGGAGAAGTTATATTCTTCTTTGTAGTCTTTGGATTTCTGGCCCTGGAGCATAACCTGTTAATTGGTGACTGGATTAGTACAAATTAGTCCAATTAGCCCTACATATCTAGCTGGCTCCAGACCATATTTCACTTTTATATTATCTCTAGCAAACTTCCAAAGGCATATTGCCATTTGCCTCCTGTTATATGTCTATATCATGCCCCCAGCCCCCGCACCACTGCCAAGCTTTCTCTCACTTGTTATGTAGGCACAGTGATTAAAACAGTACTGTTGCTTATAGATAATTAGTGCCAAATGACTGCCATATGGATCAGCACATTATTCCTATGACTCCTTAGACCAAAACTCCCTTCCTTGACCGGCATTTCCCTATGTATGTTGCCTCCCCATTGGAGATTTTAAGTGCCTTGAGGGCAGAAATTATCTCTGTATTTATTTCTCCAGTATGTATCACAGAGCCTTGTACTCAGCAAGTATCAAGGAAAATTTTCTCATTCACCCATTCATCTATGACTAACTTTCCAACTATTCTTTTACAGTTGTCAGTGAAAGGTAAATACAGAGAATGATAACAAATGTTTTAAAGTAACATAATGAGGAGTTATATTTTTCCTGGAATTCTGGGATTGCAGGGAAAAATTATTCAGTAATTTGGATGGTAAAATGTAGTTGGTTGTACAAATGATGTGCTCTGGAGTTATCAGTTAAGTTCTGATTAGATCTAGGGAATACTATTTGACAAACATAGTGCATTTTATTATATGGAATAAACCAATATATTGTCACATAATGGATCATATGTTATTAGCAACTGCAGTCTTTTTAACTCAAAATTCATTTGGAAATTATAAATACTCCTAGGTTTTAAGAAAAGTCTAATAACTTCTTATCTCCTTACATAATGTTATAAACATATTCCACGACTTGTTATTTTGTGATGAGGCACATCTTCTCTAGAATTCTTTAGAAACATTTGGGTTAGCATCTAATTATGGTACTTGCCTTGAAATTATGAGACCCAGAGGGCTCACTTAAGATCTAGCAATGTGAGTGCGTATCTTTATTTAACTTAGGTGGCTTAAAAAACTCTCAACTTTAGTTTACTTGATTGATTTTATACACCTGAGTATTTTTAAAGTATTTTTTTCCTTACAACTATATTTATGTTATTGCTTAATGTTATGCTTGGTTTTTCTTTTTCATTTTTTTAACTTAATGCTTCAAGGATTTCTGTCTCAAGGGAACATTTCATTATTTTAGTTTATATATGTAGACATGCATGTAAATGCATGTATACACATTTTGGGTGTTTCTATACATGCATTATACACATATATGCACATTTATAAGTGATGACCAGGAAATTTAAGGGCATAGATATGCAAGTTTTCACACACAACATATGTGTGATGATAAAATATGCTTTATCATCTTGAAAAAAATAAAATGGAATTCTCTCTTTCCGTATAGCCTCAGGGGAGAAAATCTTTTTCCAGGGTCCAAATTCCCTTTTCAGGGAGCACTACAGACTTCTAGATTACATCGGACAAAATATAACAGTGAACAAAGAGGCAGTTACCTCAAAACAGGTATCTTCAAAGAAAAATAAAGTGTTCACAGGAAAATCCTGCAGGAAATCTTCTTGATTGTCTTAAACATTTTTAATGATTTTTTTTGCCAAGGGAGTTCTGGAAATTTGACTTACTCTGTCTTCCATTTCTCAAGCTTTTGGTTGAAAGGCCACCATATAATGAAAATAATAAAGATTCTAGTCTACTCCCACGCTAAGTGGAGAATGAAGGACTACCTTCAAAAAGGTTGAAAGATCTTAATTCTTTGGGGTAAAGAGTTGATTCAAGAGTTGGATGGCTCTTCTGGTTTCCCACGATTCAGGCTACATTGAACCAGAGCCACTATCCTCAGGGGCTGCATTTTTTTTGAGAAAGTACACAGCTGTGAGGACTATTCAAAGGTCTACTATCAGAATTATGGGGACAAGACAGGGTTCCCCTCTGTGGTCACTGATTTATTCTTTCCCTCATCTGACACTGGCTGACCACATACAATTTTGCAATCAATCCGAGCCCACAAATTAATTGGAGGAACAGGAACTTTCCTTATTTTGTCAAGAGGGAAGAAATTAAAGTCATGAGCTTCAGGGCAAGCCCTTAGTTCCAGTCTGATTATTGACTGGAAAATGAATAATTCTTCCCATTGCAACTCGTGATTCACATATTAAGTCTTTGCTTTTTAATTGTCCCTAAGAAAATCTACATAAGTAACAGCAGCTGGGAAGTGAGCTGGATCCTGATCAACAGTTTGAAATCTCATAGGAATCCAGAGAGAGAAAAAGTTCTAAGATGTGAAAACTAAATGGCAGTCAGAGAGAAACATAACATCAACATTTTTCTATTTATCAAGGACTTATGCTGGTTTTCATTCAGCTTCTTGCACACAAATTTAAATGGAAAATGATTCACCATCCCTAGAAGATAAAAGGGATTGTCTGAACCATAGGAAAGCAATCTGGCCGTAGTAGTATTGTTCCATTAATGGTGTGCTTCAAAGTTCTTTATCTCATTGCCAGAGTTACCTGATCTACTATGTCCCTAGAAGGGTTCCAGCCATCCCAATTCTGATATGAAATTGAGAGATTTCTCAACTTGACTTTATGGAAAATCTCATCTACCAGCTGGATCTATGAACTGGATGCCAAATAACTTGAGTAGACTAAGTAAGAAGAAAAAAAAAAAAGATCCATTAGCATGCTAAGGAAGACTGCTTACTGGAAACAGTTTCAGCATCTTAGATACGGATTTATTTTATTTTGTTAATAACTTCTTAGAGCTAACTAGAATGTACAGCCAATCAGTGAAATTCTATAGCTGTTTAGGATAGACAAATAATATTTTTCAAAGAAGAGAAGGGAGTACAAGAAGAAGGTAGTAATTGGAAAACAGGAGGGACTGAGTTTTATGTGAACATTGCCATGTGTTTACTTGTTATCAGTATCAGAAAAACAAAACAAACCAGCAAACAAAATATCCTTTTCAAGGTAAGCAAAGAAGTAACCAAATGCTTTCTCAACTGTTAAAGAAAGATTATTTTTATACAAGAAAACACTACTGAGGCAATCACCTATAGAAAATGATAGGTGTCTACCAAGGACACCAAATGTTTGGTTTTCTAATAATAAAATGGTACCATTTTAACATCAAACAAGATTATTGGGCTATACAACCTCATTTAATAATGTAATACAATCTATTTCTCCTTCAACAAGTCTCCCATCTTTCTATGGATTTTTTAAATTTTTTAAATGCATTTCTCTTAGAAAAAAACAACAATGAAATCTCAAACACCTTGAAACATTAGTTTACTACACTTATATATAACAAGACAAAGTGGGTTGAGGAGAATGTTGAAAGTTACAAATATAGTTTAACAGAAAGAAGAATAAGATGATATATTTTCCTAAACCAAAAGTTGCAATATGCCACCTATAAGTGTACATTTTTTATTTCCCAGAGTCATTTCCACAATCAAATTGAGCAAAGTATATTTTTAAGTGTGAAAGGTTTTTAACAAATATTATTTAAAATTCGACAACTGAATTTGACTCCAAAAAATGTGTGTCCTCAGTGCTTTGGCAGCCAATAATCACTAAGTCTTCCCAATGAGCCAAGGGAATTCAGAGGAAGATGATTTGGTTCCTGCGTTATAGTTTGTATTTGGGAAGACAGAAGCATTGTAAGATTCTCATATACGTTTAAACACTTACCACTTAGGAAACAAATTGAGATAATCATTATGCTTGGAATAAGGCTTTTGTGTCCTAGGATCTTCCATTACTAGTACCCTATTACCCTATTATGATTTTATAGTATTAGAGAAAAATGGATAAGGAGATATTAACCATGCTTTTATCTTTCCTAGACTGGTGCAATAAATATGATGGTAGTAGCTCTATTTGTTCTCTCATACTATTTGTGTAACTGCTCCAAGGATATCTTTAACTCTTCCTTTGTTTGCAGAAATCAAGGCTAGAAACAGACATTTTTTCTCAATGGGCCACAATCCTTGTTAATGTTCTTTATAGGGGCATTGCAGAGTGGTTACCCAGTGCAGCCACTCAGTATGGGTGCCCTTATCTAAACTAACTGGTGCATGTCAGCCATGCTGAACAAAAATGGTGGCCAGCCATTCTCTTGAAATTGAGATACTAAAAGAAGTTAGCAGGAAGTTTATAAAAAATAAATCTAGTTTGGTACACTTCCTTTCCTCCTATCTATTTGTAAGTACATGTCCTACTTAGAGTTTGGAGTTTAGCAATCTGGCCTTGAAGAGGGTCATATGGCCTTTGTTATGAAAGGACCCCACTGCTTATAAGAAGAGAAGTCTTAATTGTCAGACTCTACTATTAAGGCTGTTAAGGAATTTTGCCCAACAGGCCAGTTGCTAAAGCATTAGTTGTATTGAGGTTGTACCTCAATTTATAAAAGTATGAATGAAAAAAAGAATGAACTTGGTTGAGTTGACACTCATTAAGAGTTTGTTCCCTCTTCTCACTTTGTTATCTAGAATTATGAAGTCCTCCCCCAAAGCTACTGAATTATTCACGTTGTTCTATAGCATCCACCACTGTTCATGGTGAGAAGATCCAAGCTAAGTTTTAAAGATGATGAAGGACACAGATTGAGAGGAATCTAGACAAGTGAGTTAATATACTAAGCTGCAGGCATGGAAAGATTTTCTTTTTATTTGTTTGGAGTATAACCTGGCTGAAAAGAATAATATATGCATGGTTTTTAATGGGTTGCAAGCTTAAAATGAACTGACATAAGATATAATGGTCAAAATGATACCCTGATCAAGACAGGACACAATACTTCTTTTGTATGATACCCTGACCAAGTCATAACTGCAACATTGTATCCAGTGCTTTGTATTAAAATTCAAAAATTACTTTGGCAAACTAGACAATATCTAGAGGAAAGGGACATAACATTCAGAAAACTCAGCAGTGAGAGAGAGAGAGAGAGAGAGAGAGAGAGAGAGAGAGAGAGAGAGAGATTGGCTGAAGGAGCTGGGAATGTTTAGTGGTGAGAAGATGAAGCAGGGATATGAGTGTGTGTGTGTGTGTGTGTGTGTGTGTGTGTGTGTGTGTGTGGTGTAGTGCGGTTTGGATGGAGCATGAAAAGAATTTACACATACAGGAAATTCCTAGTAGAGAAAATGTATCTACCAATGCAGGTAGATGTTGGCTTAGGGATTGAGATATTATTTTAATTGTATGTTTTCATATAATCTCTTGAGAGCAGCTAGGTAGTATAATGGATAGAATACTGACAGGGCTTGGAGTCAGGAAGACATCTTGAGTTTAAATCTGGTCTCAGACACTTACTAGGTGTGTGACCCTGGGCAAGTCACATAACCCTGTTTCCCTCAGTTCATCTGTCAAATGAACTGGAGAAGAAAATGGCAAACCACTCCAGTAACTCTGCCAGCAAAGCCCCAAATGGGGTCATGAAGAGTTGGACATAAATAAAAGCACTGAACAATAAAATATAATTTCTCAGGGACATGAAAACTATCTCCAAATATTTCCAGCTTTGTCATAGATAAGAATTTTTTCTTTTCTGCTTGCCCCTAACCCCCAAGAGTAGAGAACTAGGAATATTGAGTGGAAATTATAAGGAGGCAAATTTTGGAATTTAACATGAGCATCAAGAAATATAGATTTAAATCAGGAGGTGAATTGGGAAGTCATTTAGTACAGTCAACTCATTCTACCTAAGAAGAACCTATGAGCCAGTTAATAGACTTTTAAAATCTATATGGCAATCCCAGCATTTGCACCAAGGGTTTGATTTAAATCCAGTCCTATGTCATGCAACAATTAGAAATGTACAAAAGTAGAAGAGGTTACTTTAGGTGTGATAATTCCCCTTCTAGCAGACACTGAGTGACCAGCCACTTGTTGGAGATAGCATATACTAACTCTATTCTTTCTGGCACAAGATTGCACTGTACCAACTATGTATGTAGCTATAGATATATACATTCATATCTCTATCTAGATGTCTTCTGAGATCCAATCTAACTTTGTGATTCTATGAAGGTTTATATGAAAGTCATAATAAGAATTAAAGGTGGCAAATACCTGGAAATATAGATGTTTCCTAGTCTAAAGGTTAAATTTTTTTGAATCTGACACAAGATACAATGGGGAGCAACAATGATTTTTTTGAGGAGAAAAAACAAGACGTGCTACAGGAAACTTCTGCTCCTATGACTAAATTAACTACAGGTTAATCACAAATAAAGAAAAATTGTGTTTATTGTTTTTAAAGGAGGAAATGATGATTATTAATGAGACATTATCTCTATGAGATATACATGATGTTGAAGTTATGGCCAGTGGGCCTTAATGATGGGAAGAATTTATAATCTCATTTTGGAAAGTATCAGACTATATTTTATATTAATATCAAGAAAACTGCTAGTATAATTTTTCTTCTTGTTCAGCTATAAAGTTCTGTGCCTAACGATTGGCACCATTTGGCCTGACCATGTTTTATTCTGGGTGCAGAAACTAATTCCTCTTTATTTGTCCTTTATAAGAAGTCATTACATAGTAAATGAGTGGTTGACCTTATCCTACTTCTGACTGTATGGCCTTCAGCAAGTCATATAAACCCTCAGTGCTCTGGGAAACTCTCATAGATTATAAATTGAAAAGAAAGTGCAGATGCTGATCCTAAATGTCGGAAGACTTCAAGTCCTTAATTAAGAATTCTCTATATTGTTAGCATCACAGATTGAAACTCCATAATGATTCAGACATTTGTATTTTATTTTCCTCAAAGAAACTCACCAATTCCTCAGTTTCCATTTAAAGGATTAAATTAACTATTCAAAGTTGAAAAAAATTAAATCGTTTAGCTCTAATTTGTTTGAAAAATAAATACAGTGGCTTCCCAACACCACTTCTGTTGTCTGCTTTAAAATGGTGGCTGCCAAAGGAATGTTTTCAAAAAGGTAATTCAGGGGATTCTTTGAAACAATATATACACAAGGCATACCAAAACGGACAACCATTAATCTTATATTAGTTCGGGATAAAAAGCTCTCAGACCCAAGTACTTCCATTTTTCACTTAAGGAAAAGACAGTCAGTTTAAAACCACAAAAGCATCATTTCTTAAATTTGTCATTTAAAGAGAGCAGGCTAATGGTAGCAGAAGATTTGAGAAGACAAAGTTGGGTACTTCCAAACTTCTAATGATTTATTTGTTCCTAGATAAGAAATTGCTGCACAGTATTTTGCCAGAAGGATGATGGTTCATTGTTAAGCTTTTGTTTTCTGTAGTTCTTAGCAGAGAGATACAATTCTTAGTGTGGGATTTAAATGATTACTTTTAATGACACTGAGTAAATCCAGTTATCTTGGCAAAATGATGTACCAGAGAAAACTAATCATGATGAACTTACTAACACTTTGAGGACACAACTCATTTCACTTCTTGTCTACCTCAATTAATTGCTGCCAAAGGTACTTGAATGTTTGCAGTTTCAAAAAAATCAATTCTAAAACATTCCTGAAGCCCGAATATATACTGACTGAAAAAGTTTATATATGGTAGAAAGAATAATGGACTTGAGACCAGAATTTGAATTCTGCCTCCTGCACTTATTACCTTTGTAACCTTAGGTAAGTAATTCACTAAATTTCTGGGGCTCAGTTTCCTCTTCTGTAAAGTGAGAAAGTTTGTCTAGACAACATCTAAGTTGTCTTTCACCTCCTTGTCTATGATTGTATGAAGAATATAGCTACTGAGATGCATCAATCAATAAGCATTTATTAAGTATTTACTATGTGCTAAACACTGGGGATAGGAAGCAGCACAGAGGATAGAGTGCCACACTTGGAATCAGAAAGACTCATCTTCCTGAGTTCAAATCTGTCCTCAGACATTTATTAGCTGTGTGTCCTTGGGCAAGTCACTTAATACTGTTTGCCTCATTTCCTCCTTTGTCAAATGAACTGGAGAAGGAAATGGCCCACTTAAGTATCTTTGCCAAGAAAATCCCAAATGGTGACACAAAAAGTCAGAAATAATTGAAAATGACTGAACAACAAATCCACTGGGGATAGGAAAATTGATCATTACACTTAAGGAATTTATATTTTCTTGGTATAATGACATGTCCATTAAAAAAAAAGAAAGTCTCTTTAATGTATTGCTAAGAGTTCAAAGATATAATAGAAGCCGAAAAATTGAATATAGTCATATAATCATAGATTTTCAGAGTTAGAAACCTCAGCAGACATTTATTCTAACCTATTAATGAAAAGGAAGCCTAATTATAAACAGACCTAACAAGTGAATATTAAGGCCCTACTTGAAAACTTTCAGTAGG
Source organism: Notamacropus eugenii (assembly GCF_028372415.1). Classification (NCBI taxonomy): domain Eukaryota; kingdom Metazoa; phylum Chordata; class Mammalia; order Diprotodontia; family Macropodidae; genus Notamacropus; species Notamacropus eugenii. The sequence goes on along the minus strand of NC_092877.1, from coordinate 88,620,838 downwards.
GAAGGAATCATTCATTCATTCAATACACTTTTATTAAGTCTACACTATGTGTCAGGAACTGTGCTAAGCTCTGGGAATACAAAAAGAGGGAAAAGACAGTTCCACCCTCAAGAAGTTTATAATCTAAAGGGGAAGATGATCTGCAAACAAATATATACAAAGCAAGTTTAATTTATATTATATTTGATTATTATATTATCTATATTTTATATAAAGGATAAATGGAAATAAAAGAATGCAAACTCTGGAATTAAGAGGATTAAAAAAGACTTCTTGTAGAAGGTGGGATTTTAGTTGGGACTTAAAGGAAATCAGGGGGGCTAATAGTTGGAGCAGAGGAGAGAGAATTCCAAACAGAGGTGTGTGGGATGGCTCAGGTCCTTACATAAATCAATTACTCAGAGGCCTCTCAAAGTGATGACAGAAAAGAGATTTATTCGATTCTCGAGAAGCGGGGCTAACCTGTAGGAGTAGGAAAGTCAAAGACAAAGAAAAGGGCAGTGATTTATATAGACTCTAACGCAAGTCCCTCCCCCCCCATTGACCATTATTCTCATTAGCTGAGAATATGATCTTACACTCTAGACACAAAATCTAACCAATGCCTTTTGAAATGAAGACATTGAAGAATTAGGTAAACTTTATCCAATCATTGAGACCCTAATGTACTATGCAGTTTTATATCCTTATATGGAATTATTCTGTTCTAAAAATTTAGTAACCTTGAGCCTTTCAGTCTTACCTCACCCCTGGGAGAAGAATTACAATCTGAGAAGTCTTCACTAAACCTATTCCACTCAGAGGGGATAGTCAGAGAAAATGCCTGGAGTAGCCTAGAGATGGAGTGTCTTGTTCATGCAGCAACCAAGAGTGCAAAGTCACTGGATCAAAAATATGAGTCCAGGGTTAACTGTAAGTAGGCTGAAAAGATAGGAAGGAGCTAAGTTATGAAGGCCCGTGAATGTCAAACAGGCCATTTTGCATTGGCTCCTAGGTGAATAGGATAAAACTGCAGTTTGGGGACATGGGGTATTCATTCAAGCTATTAATTCCAGTTTGGGGTAGCTCTAATTATGAGAACTTTTCCTCCTTTCATCAATCTTGAATTTTCCTACTTTTTTTAACCCATGGCTTCTAATTTTAGGCTTTGGAGCCCAAAACAACTCTTAACTTTTGGATTCCATCTGGTCATCTTTCAAGTTCTTAAAAATTATGTCCCCCAAGTCTTCCCTTTATTAAGCAAAATATCCCCAGTTACTTTTTTTTTTCCAAATCAATAAGCACAGATTAAATTCTGGGAATATAAAGAAAGACCAAATACAAAATAAAAAACAAAAGAAACAAGTTTAATCACTTTTCCACATAGTTGACATGCAAATGCTTAAGGACCATGATTAGACATTAACCAGGTCTTTTCTCTAGTTTAAACATGTCTCATTCACTCAAACAAATTTCACATGACATGCTCTAGAGATCTTTTACTGTCCTGGTTGGCAGTAGGACTTATTTACTCAGTGCCCTTCTGGAAATCTACTTTCCTTATGCTTTTAACACTTTTTTTGTTTTGGGTTTGTTTGGTTTTTTTCAGATTTACAACAGAGGAGGCTACTATGGTCCTGCTGTATATTTCCAGGGCCAAGAGTATCATCTACTTTAAGAACCTTACTAGCATTTTTCATCATCAGTCCTTTGAAATTCTTTTCCTACCAGTTATTTCTCCCAAGCCTCATAGACCATAAATTTAAGAACCTTGTAAATACTCTTAACAATATGGAATAAGCATCTTATCTGGGTAAAATATTTTAAAATCTTCTTTCAAATTATTGGGTATGAAAAGCTTCAAGACACAGTAGATAGCATTAATAAAGTTAAATCCACAGTTGACTCTAAGCAGTCATTTTACCTTGGCCCCCAGAGTATGCTTTTCCACACAGTAATACCGTATTCATTCACATTTTGATATCTCCAGAATTTAATTAATGATTGATTAGTGTTTTGCCATGACACAAAAGCTGCAATTGTTTGAATGTAAACCAATGCCTGGAGAGTAAATAACAATAGGAAATGCACATTTAAGTTTAATTAGTGTTTGTAAAAGAACCGTAAGAATATAATCAATGACACTTCATATTATTTTTAGAAAGTTTGCTTGGAAAAAAATCCACCGGTAATTTTGTAATATTATGGTAAACATTATTTTCTATACAATATGAGTCATGTTAAGAATGTTTTATTAATATCCACATTACATTATTCTTGTCATATTAGTTGTGTTATAAAATTGAGAACATTTTTTCATTTAAATAAAATATAAGCTAAGGAAACTTGAGCAGATTGGTTCATAAAAAGTAAGGGACATATGATTTTTTTAATACAACATACTTATATATGGAAAAAGTAAAGTTTGTAAATTATTGCCATAAATCTAATTTTGGTCTTGTTGTTACCGTACCCGAGGCATCTTGACCTTGGCACATAGGAATTACATATATGGCTTTTCTACACTTGTAAGAAGCTTTCTGAGAAACCTTGCTGGGGGCAGAGCCAAAGGAGATTCATGGTGAAAAAATGTGTGAACTGAAATGGCATCTCTAATGGCACCAGAAATTATGCTTCAACAACAGCAAATAAATACCTTTATTGCCCTTCAGCATCTCAGCCAAGAGACACCTAGTAGATATTCCTAATAGAGACTTTGTGTTTTTCTGCTAATAGGCCCCAGTGTGACTGTGCAGTGAGTGTCTACTGGGGCCTAAAGAAGTAAGAGGGGTCATTTGTTTCTCTGCCCACAATACTGCCACAAACTCTAGGCTTATAATTCCAGGAGACTTTTCTTGCACTCTGAACATTGTGAGAGAAAGTAGAGGTATTGGGAAGAGGGGATGGGGAAGGAGAAGCAAAAAAACAAATGCTTCTTTACTTTTATGAAATAACTTTTCTAAGGAAGAGTAAAGATCATATAGATTTGGGAAGGTGAGAGAAAGGAAAATGGTGGCAAAGCTTGCTGTAATGTATATTCCACTTTGCACTTAACCAGCTAGGCAAGAAACATTAAAATATATGATGTTTTGAGGAGCTACTCCAGTACACAAGATAAACAAACAAACAAATGAAGTATAAGTAATGAAATATTATTTATGTGGTTCACTACAGATTATCTAAATATTTACCTAGGATTGTACATTTATAGCAAAACCATAAAAAAAAAAAAAAACATTCACAAAGGCTATCTGTCAACTTTATATTCTATTTCCATACTCTCAAATACCTCTTTGGTAAATTTGTTCATTTCTGGGTCTAAATTTTCAACTTTTAAAAAATTGGAATTTTCCCAGTCATTAAAATGCATATCTCCTTTAAGGAAAACATTGGTGTATAGAAATAAGACGTAACCGATAGAAATTTGTATTCACTGGATTAGTATTCAACCTAGTGATAGTACTTTTCATTCATTCTTTCATACTAATCCTGCCTCACCTTTTCAGTTTCAAAGGACAGAGAAATTGCCACTTCCTTTTTACCACTTCTTAACCACAGTTGTCTGTTTGGAGCTGGTGGCTGGCTGCTTAATTAAGTAATTCTTCATCATGCTACCTGAGGAGGCAACATCCTATCTCTCTGCACTTAAACACTGTCAAAGCCAAATTGATCTTATTATCACTATGCTTTTTCCATTGTCACAGTTTTCTCTAATATCCCATATTCCCCTCTAAAGTTCTCCCCAAATTCTGACTTCTGGACTTTTCTCTAAAAACTATCTTTGATTGGTTTTGTGTCTTGTAAAAATAAAATAAAGTTTTATTACTTACCACTCAGTTTGTTCACTTTATAGCCACCTTGCTTGCCTCTCCCCAGCAATAGATAGATGATAGATGGATAGATAGATGGATAGATGGATGGATAGATGAATGGAAAGATGGATGGATGGATGGTACGATGGATGGATGGATAGATAGATACACAGACAGACAGACAGACAGACAGACAGACAGACAGACAGATAGATAGATAGATGGATGGATGGATGGATGGATGGATGGATGGATGGATGGATGGATGGATGGATGGATGGATGGATGGATGGAAGGATGGATGGATGGATAGGTAGGTGGATGGATGGATGGATGGATGGATGGATGGATGGATGGATGGATGGATGGATGGAAGGATGGATGGATGGATAGGTAGGTGGATGGATGGATGGATGGATGGATGGATGGATAGATAGATAGATAGATAGATAGATAGATAGATAGATAGATAGATAGATAGATAGACAGATAGATGATAGATAAACCAAACACAAATAAGCAAATTACCTATCCTTTTTACATTTTCCCTATCTCAAATAATTTAAAAATGGAACTTGCCACTGCTAACAAACTTTTATTTCCCTCAATTTCTTTGCAGTGAAAATATTCATTTTAAACCAAATAAACAAATATCTTAACTGTCCTTTCTTTTTCTACATTTTTATATCTTCCCCTATGTACATTTGAAATTACTTCTGCTCTCATTCTCCAGAAATGTAAATGAAACACAAAAAGAAAAAGCAGTCTTGTCTCAGAACTATAATAAATGATCTCACACAAAAAGTGGATTTCAGGCCTCAAATCTGGGAGGTTGTTGAGTACTTTTTCACAATGTATACTGTGAGTTAATTGAAAAAATTTATCTTAGGTTAATAAGAATGAGCAGTTATAGCTTAGCTGATTCAAGCAAATAGGTTGTTATATTGTGTTAGATGTAAAAATATCATCTAAATCCCAATCGCCTAAAATATTTATATTCCTGCTTGAAATTTGGGGGATTTTTTATCTGTCTGTTTCAGGTGGTGTAAGCTCATATTCTATAAAGAATAAAGCTCTAAGTTAAAACTAATCATGGGTGATTGCAGGACAGCCTATTCCTTCTTGCAAAACAGAATACTATCTACCAATTGAAAGTATTCCTGAAAGAAATGCATGACATTATTTTGATTCTATAAAACACATAATCTCCCACACCTCAAGATGGCTTCTCTAGGTTTATGTAAGCTCTCTGTGACCTTAATAAAACCACCTTTAAATTATTCAGTTAAAGTCAATGACTGGGAATGAGCACATTTTAATTAACATAAGTACAGATATCATAAAATGAGTAAAGCAGACAGTATTGAATGAGAAAGTATCAGTTTAGGAGAGAATGGCACCACAGGGGTTGACCTTTTCTCCTGGGCAGAAAGATTGACAGGAGAGTACGGGGAAGCCTCAGGATTGGTTTATTGCATAAATAGCAAGAAAAACAAATTCTGTTTAACTACTTCCTCTAGCAAATATTAATGTCCTTTTTTGCTGTATGGGATTTGCTTCTGAGAAATCAAAATAACTTTCTATTACTTTGGTAAATAATCCCCTACTCCTGCCCTCAATCTCTAGTTCAAGCCCTTTGGAGTATTTAAAGTTATAATTGCCTCTTGTTTTGTTATTGATTTATTTGTCCATACATATCAAGTTTTCTTTGCTGTGTCGTGACAATAATGTGACATCACATTTTATTACAATTTTGAGCTTAGAGTAAATATTTCTTTGTGTTTCCATTTAAAGCAATCTTACTAGCTAACATGTCTTGTAGGAAACAATAATACATTAAAACCAGAGTATTTCCACTACAGGAGATTGCAACAAATTGATCTCAATTGTAATGCTTCTTTTTTCAAAAAATTTATCTAATAGGTAATTTCCATGACTTTCTATCATAGACATGACACGTGAAAGTTAGTGTATTTTTAAAAAATTGAAATAAAATTGAACAAGTTGTATTTATTTCTCTAAGAGAATTTAATGATATTGGTATATTGATATAAATTATTATATCATTCCAGAATGGTAAAGAAAGGTTGAAATTTTAATGACTTCAGTGTGTAGGGTAAGGGATTTAGGTGGTAGTTATGAAGCAAAGAAAGCAAAGAATTTTCAAGTGGGCTTATATGAAGAAGCAATTGCTCTAGGGAGCAACCAGGTAGCAAAGTGGGTGGTGTTGGACCTGGAGTCAAAAAGATCTGAGTTCAAATGCGACTGCAGAAACTTGCTAGCTGTGTGACCCTGGGCAAGTCATTCAACTTTCTGCCTGCTTTAATTTTCTCAACTGTAAAATTAGTGTAATAATAGCTCCTACATCCCAGGGTTCTTATGAGGATCAAATGAGATATTTGTTAAGTTCCTAACCGAGTGCTAGGTACATAATATGTCCTTTAAAATGCTTCCTTCCCCTTCCTTCCTTCCTTCCTTCCTTCCTTCCTTCCTTCCTTCCTTCCTTCCTTCCTTCCTTCCTTCCTTCCTTCCTTCCTTCCTTTCTCTAGAAACTTGGCATAGATTTAAATACAACAGAGAAGCTTTGGAAAATAATGATGTGTTCCCTAGGTTTCTTTGATAGATTGTTAGGTACACTTAGTAAAGATGGTGCTGTTTTTAAAGTGATTGTGTGTGACTAAAACTGTCATTCACTCAAAAGGTAGATATTAGGTGTTTACTTTGACAAAGTATTGTGCAAATACTTGGGCAAGTACAAGAAAAAGTCAGGAGCTTCAAATCTTGCAGGGAGAGGTAAACATACGCAAATAAAATGTAATTAGTGTGATAGCTACATAAAAAGGACTATAAACATATTGAAAAGCTAACTACTACAAAATACAATTTTATATATGTGTAATATATACATATGTGTGTGTATATATATATAATGGAAAATAATTATTAATAAGATTCCCCCTTCTTCCAAAGTCCTGACTTTAAGTTGTTTTTCTTCAGAAGGACATTTCTGATAATGACATTGCATTGACTCTCCTTATCCTGAGCAAACCCCAACCCAAGCTCATAAATAATTTCTGCTCAGGCTTTGGTGGAGACAGATTGTTCTCTCTTGGTAGTTCAAGGCTAGGAGTGGGCTGGCATGGTTGAGGGTGTTGTGATGAAAGAGGTATTTGCTCTGTTGAAGGGTAAATTATGATAGGGTGGCATCAGCCTCTTTTGGAAGGATATATAAACTATGCAGCCTAACTCTAAAATGAGCCCAGATCCATACTGACTCCCTTAAGGAACCCAGTTCTAGACTGCTGCTCTGTATACATGCTCTGCCACGTGAGAGAAATAAATGTACAGCAACCTAATGCTGTTCATCTTTCCTAGACAAACACTCTGAGGATGACAATGTACATATGGGTATCTAAAGGTATACTGTATGAATATATGGAAGATTGTGTACATTATATATATATATACACACATGCATACATATATGTATGTATTTGTATGTAATAGATTATATATGTAGGAAAATACATATATATATATACATAATAAAAACTGAGCATTTAGATTATATAATAGATATGAGGCTTTTCCTAGAGGGTCATTCTGGATAATCTCCTTAGAGAATTCTTATCAGTATAAGAATAAATAAAACATTATTTTACCAAGGACTAAAACATTCATTGTTGGCTCCGGGATGAAGAATCATATCCTAATGATGTAATTAATTCTCTGATGAGAATATAGATATAAATTGATAAGTAAATACAGATATATAACTTTCATATATATACATTTGTGCATATGCATATGTGTATATATGTTCATGCATATACATATGAAAGGAGGAGGCGTAAGGTATGTTATCTCCACCTGGGGTACTTTGTGTATTTGAGTCTTCTGAGACTTTTAAAACCAGGGGACTGCTTTCCCCTTTGAATAATTCATCCAAGAACAAATGCTACTCCTAAAATTAATACAAAAATGATATCCCCAGACTAGAAATTGATCTAATGGAGACAAAACTGATTTTTGTTTGTTTGATTTTTTTTTATTACTGTTGCTATATGATCATAACAAAAAATAGGCTAAAAGAAATAGCTAGTTAACTCTATTGGTTTCCTCTTTAACCAAAAAGAAAACATTAGACTAGATGGCCTCCAAGTTTCCTACCTACTCTAAATCTATGAACCTATTTCACAACAAGTCGTCACAGAGGATAGGTCATTGAACTTGCCTCAGGAACTTTTTAATTATGGGATTCTATGCAAGTCACTTAAACTCTCTTAGCTGTAGTTTCTACACTTACAAAATATGTATAACTATAGTACCTAGCTTCCAGGGAGGTTGTGAAAATCAAATGATTTCAAATATAAGTCCTTTATAAACCTTAAAATGCTATGCCAATACTTATAATTGCTGTTTTGGTTAATATTATTATTTTTATTCTACATACAGAGATGCTGGTGATTTTTTTGAATTATTTTTATGTCATAACTTTGCTAAATTTTTTGTATCAATTAGTTTTAGTTGATTTTTTTTTAGTGTTTTCAAGATAAATCATATCTTCTGCAAAAGAAGTCATTTTATATCTTCTTTGTCTATGCTTATTCTTTTGACATTTCTTTCTTTTCATTGCTATCATTGGCATTTCTACCACTGTGTTAAATAGTAATAGAGATATTGGGAGCACTAGGTTTACTCCTGATCTTATTTGGAAGGTCTCTAACTTTTCTCCTTTCATTATTTTGTTTGACCTTGGTTTTATATAAGTATGATTTGCTATCTTTTGGAAAAAGTCAATTTATTACTATGCTTTCTTGTGTTTTTGTTGGAGCATGGGTTGAATATCATCAAAAACATTTTTGAGCTATTTTGACAAAATGAGTGTTTTGTGATATTTATTAAGATATTAATGTAGTACATTACATTTGTAATCTTCCTTATTTTTTACCAGCTATTTATTCCTGGTAAAATCTAATTTTTCACATAGTATATAATCTATATATTATATTGTATTTTATTTGATAATATTTTATTTAAATTTTTTGCATGAATACGTGTTCATTAGGAATATTAATCTTTAGTATTCCTTATCTGTTTTCTCTCTCCCTGGTTTAGGTATTATAATTTATTGACTCTTAAAAGAGTACACTTCACTATTTTAGGTTTTTCTTTTTATAAATCTAAAATCTTTTTGTTTGCAACTTCCATCCATTTCTCCTAATCCTAACGTCGGCCTTCAAGACAAAAACAAGTCTATTTCTTTTTCCAACTGACAGTCATTCTAGAACTTGAAAAGAACCATCTCATCTATATCAAAGTCTCTTTCCATTCTGAATCTTCCATTTATCCTCATATGGCATAATCTCAAGCACTTTTACCATCCTGCTCCCCTTCCTCTGGACACTCCAATTTATTGATGTCATTCCTAAATAGTGGCACAGAACAAAATAATCTAGATGTGGCTAAACCAAGGAAGAGTATAGTAATGGTATTATCTCTATATGTCTTTGACATTATGACTCTCTTAATGTGATCTAAGGTTTCACTAACATTGGTTGCCATATCACACTTTCGACTCATAACTGATAATCTCTTAAAAAATCCTGCTTTGATAATATATAATGCTATGGAGATATGAAATTCTAAAAAAAAAAACTGCCCACAGAGCTCAGGTTCAAACAGAAAAGTATGTATAGAGAAATTTATCAGCAACAATTTGACCACCGTTTGGTCATAATATTTGAAAAATTATAAATAATATGCCACAATTGGGTTAAATATATCTGATGTTTAGAAATTCTGAGAGATATGATTTCCGGGTACTTAGTCATGTTATTAATAATGCTAGCATTTTATTAATAAAAGAGGTCAGTGGCACCCTTAAATGCTAAAGACCCCTTGTGGCAATGCACTTGCTGTATCCTTTGAAGACTGGATGTTCCTGAGCATGGCAATCAATTCTGATTGGTTAAATTAATGAATATTATAATGAGCGTCAGGTTATATTACAATGAGAGTCTGAGCTCCCAAATTTTGGTCAAAAAGACTTGTCAATTTCCACATCACTTGTGTATGTGAAGGAATTCCTAGACCTGTCTGATTAAACATAATGAGCAGGAATCCACCCATTTGCCTTAACTTAGAATGTCTTTTGCTGTCTTTGATTAAAATCTTAAACATCTTGGCTATCTAAGTTTTTGAGAAAGATTTCCCACATAGGTTGATTTTTGGATGAGAAAGCAGGAAAGGGGAAAATCCTTGGTCCTGATTCAATAATTAGTTATTAATGCAAGAGAGACATACTCACCTCTCTCATGTATCAACTGAAGAAGTACAAGATAGGGGACACATGCATAAGAAACTTATGGGATTTGCTGGACTGCAAGCTCAGTATGAATTAGCAAATGATGGTACAGTATATTAACAAAATAAAAGATAAGCTGTCTTTGTGTTAACAGATATGTCATATCCGTGGTGAAGGAAATTATGGCTCCACTACCATTCTATCCTGTCAAGACGCATCTAGTTTACTACATCTGCATTTGGGGACCATTTCTTTGAGGTGGTGTTGACAAGTTGTAGATCACCAAGAAAAATGTCACTATAATGGTGAGGAGACACAGAATTATTCAAAGAGAAAATGGAAGGATAGACTGGAAAAGAAATTTGGACAGAAGTACTTGTATAGCTTTCTTCAAATATCTGAAAGACTGTCATTGGAAGAGGCCCTACTTGGCTTTGAGAACAACAAAGTTGATATGACAGAGAGGTAGATTTGAATCAACATACATAAGGACAACCTTCCAACAGCAAAAGCTGCCCAAACACAGAATGGGAAGCCTCATAAGGTGGATTATCTAGTAAGAGAGATATTTATTTGGATGCTCATGACTTCTTAGTAGGGATGTGAATTGGAAATTAACACTTTGGGTTGAACTCAATTTTCTCTGAGGTCCTTTCCAAATCTACAATTTTAAGTTTCTAACTTTTATTTATTACTCCCAGAGAGATTTACTATCAATGACTTCTTAATCTTGTCAAGAGTACATAGTTTCTTACAATCTCTTCTTTAATATCTGTAAGTATGGCTTAGAGAAATGTAGATATCCATATGTAGCCAATCCCAAATTTCGTTTATGACCTTTCATGATTGTTAGGACAGACTATTTCTCACAACGTTTTCCTTCATATAGAAGTTGCTCAGATTATAGGCTTTCATAATTAAACTATCTCAACTGGAAAATGTAGATAACAAGACCTACCTCAGAGGGCTGTTTTGAGGATCAAATGAGATAATGTTGATAAAAACCACTTACCACAGTACATAGAAATATATATATATATTTATAAAGAAGAGAAAGGAGATTATTTATATATATATATATATATATTTCTTCTGGAAAAATAAGAGAAAGGAGATATATATATATATTATATATCTATAATATATATATATTATGAAGAAGAGAAAGATTTTATATATATATATATATTGCTTCTGGAAAAGTAAGAGAAAGGAGATAGATAGATATATACGTATATATATATCTATCTACCTCCTTTCTCTTCTTTATAATGGCTAGTTTCAACAGAGTATCTGGGACTCCAAAATGTATATACTCTATACTTTTCTGAAAAAGAAAGGTCTAAGAGGTAAAATTCCTCATCGATTAACAGGTACTTCTTGATTTGTCTCTACGCACCTAGCCTTTTTGCCTGTGGCCTCCGTTCCTTTCGTTTTCCAGTCCATGCTGCCCCCATCTCTACTATTAACTCTCAGAGTCAGAGTTTTTGTAGTGAAAAGAATATTGGATTTTGAATTTAAAAAAAAAAAGCACCTATCCACTCTCCAAGTGAATGTGGCCAAGCAATTTATTGTCTCTGGTCCTTGGTTTTCTCATCTTTAAAATGAAGTTCATAACTTTAGAGTTCCTGAATGAAACCTTAAATTTCTTAAACCCTATGATCTAGGAACTAGAAACTCTTGCACTTTTGCTTTCTTCATTCTTCCCTCACATTCATGGTGCTTCCCTTCATGTTTAGTTCTTCTCCTTCATGTCAGAAGTAACTCACTTTCTCCTTACTTTGTTACTTGTTAGTATTCCTAATCTGTCTGGGAATATATCAGTTACTAGATCCAATGCTAAACAATATTTAGTGGTGATTTGCTGGGAGATACTTAGGAGTAAATCAGTCATAGGATTGGAACCTGTAGTGCTTTAATTTCAGAATTCCTAAAAATCAGAATATTCAGAATCTTATAAGTTGCTATTAGAACTATAACAAAGAGGTTTTGCTTTTAGTAAGGTTTCTAAAAGGAATATACATATTTGTGGTACAGTAAAAAGAACATTGACTCCATAGTAGCAGGATTTACTTTTAAATCCTGCCTTTGAAACTTACAGCTTGTATGCAGAAGGTCATTAACCTGCTTGGCCTCTTTTTCCTTATCTATAAAATAAGAAGTTTAGACTAAAGAAGTCCCTTCCTGCAGAAGTACAATGAACCTTTGTTCAGTGTTGTGGTTGTGGACTGGAGATTCTGTATGGAAACCACTGGTCCTCTTCCTTCCCTTTACATTCCAGAAACTGTGATTAAAAGGAAAGGAATACCTTTGTCCCTCTCAGTGGCGGAAGTAAACCTTGAGGATTGTCAGCTTTTGTTTCAAATACAAGGAAAGCAAACCACTGGCCCAAGGCAACCTTTTAATGATCTGGGATTTAAAAGGAAGTAAGTGTATTATATCTTTGAAAAAGAGTTGTAAAGCTTCTACCACTATTATTCAGGCACCCACTGAATAAAACTACTCATCTCCATTACTTAAAAGCCTGAGTGGGGTTGCAGGCAAAATTTCAATATGTGAAGCTGGAAAATCAATAAAAAGATCAGGGGACACTTTTTACCCTGGACTAAAAACACCCTCAGGAAAATAAGAGGGAGCCATTTGGCCAGTGTGTCTTTCATTCTGTCTACTGCCTGTTTGCTAATAATACAAGCCGTGGTGCACTCAGACACTCACTGACAAATCCTCCTGTCACTGTTTCACCAAAAACAACCTGAAGCTTTTTAGAAAATTGGATTTGTCAACATTATTGAGCTTTGTGGCTATATATACAGCAGATGAGGATGAAAGATTATAACTTAAGCAAAAAAAAAGTTCCGTGTAAGAAAAGCTATTAAGGCTTGTGACCTAGTTTTTTCATCTTCCCTGAGAGGACAAGAAGTACATAACTACTGAGTTATTTCTATGTAACCTGGAGTTCAAGGCTGCCAATTTGAATAAGACTTTCCTCATTGGTGAAAAGAAGGAATGCTTGATGCCTGTGTGAGGGGAAGAGGAAATAACTTCTTCCTTCTTGCTTTAAGAGAGAACATTTATGTTTCCATACACTCTTTGAGAAGAAACCCTCAGAGGAAGGTGACAGACATTGAAAAGACAGACAACTTCATAAACCCCTTTTTCCAACTTGCCTCTGTAAAAAAACAAAAAAAAAAAAATCAGGGAATTTCCTTTTGGGTAAGATCAGGGACTGACTCTTGGTTGTGGTTGAACTGAGGTTCTTTTCTCCCAATTGGAAAGTTCATTCACTCATTCTATGTATCATCTGGCATATTCCAATCTATACAACTTCTCTGATTTCGGTTTATAATTTGCTTGGAGAAATAGTCTACTCACTTCGCTGTGATGGACTTTTATATAACAAGCATTTGGTGCAAAGTGGTGAGACCTTCAAGTATAAACTTAGGACATCCTTTCCTCTTTAAGTCATGGTCACCATGAAAGTAGCTTGAACCTAAAAATTCCCATAATAGTAATAGTTAGAGGGCAAGTATTTTAGTTATTGACTGATAATATCTTTTTTTGGGATAGCCAAGCATCTGACTTCTTGTTCCTTTCTCCTGTTCTTCTTTCTGAAGAAATAAAAGCCTTCACTTTAAAAAGGGAGGCAAAATTTCAGAGATATCTACTTAGGAATCCCCACAAACCCTGCTTTTAAGCTGATGTGGACATACACATAATCCACATATAACACACACATGCACACGCACATACACACACACACACACACACTGCATCTTGTTTCCCTCATCATTATGGTGAATCTGAGGTAAGCATGATTATAATCATCTTATAACTTCATATGTAGAATTGAGACCAGTATTGTTGGGAGAAGAACATACTTTAGCGAATGATCATTTGCTGAGAGGTTGGAAACATATTCTGCTCAGGTACTGGTAGGGGGTTAAGTGTATCGGGCAAAACTTCTGAGTCTTGAATTTTGAACTTACTTTTCCAGAAATTTTGATGCATGGATTTTAGAACTAGAAATAATCATGATGATGATGATGACGACATCATCTTAGGTAGATCTTGAACTAAGTCTTTTTGACTTCAGTTCCAGTGCTATATCCACTTCCCCATCAACACAGATAATCTTGTACAAACCTCTATTCAGTCTTCTTGGATTATAGATACTCTAGTTCAGACTTTTAAATTATTTGCTTCTCTGACCTTTGTCAGTCTCATGAAGCTTATCAGTCCTTTCTCAGCAAAAAAATGCTTTAAAATGCATAAAATAAAATTCACAGGACTACAAAGGGAACCAACCATATTGAAATATAGTTTGCAAGAATAAGGAAGACTTAGGTTCAAATCTTAGCTGTATGATCTGGAAAAATACATGGAAAAGTATATATTCTTTGAAAAGCAGGGTTTTTTGAATAGAGAGCTGGACTTAGAATCAGGAAGGCCTGATTTTATATCCCACCTCAAATATCTGTAGCTTTACAACCCTACGCAAATAATTTAACCTCTCTGTCTCAGTTTTTTCATCTGTAAAATGAAGGCATTAGACTCCATGATCTCTAGGGTCCCTTCTAAATCCGACATATAGTATTTTCAATCAAATCAACACTCAAGGACTACAGGAGTGTTTTGATCTACATGGGTGGAAAAAATTGTGAAAAACTTTATTGACCACTTAAGTATAAGGATATAGGGATAGTAGTGAGGGTAAAGTGGAATGTTTCCTGGGTGGAGGGCTGAATAGTATATTCAGTTAAACTTAGGTTTTAATTTTACTTCTGTCATTTAATAACTGGGCCCAAAACAAGTCACTTAACCTTAGAAGCCATAGTTTTCTTCCCCACAAAATGGGAGGACTGAGTTAATGACCCAGTAAATAGAGTACCAGACTTGAAGTCACAGAGACCCGAGTTCAATTTTTTTTCTCAGATACTTACTACCTGCGCGATCGAGAAGTTAATATCTTTTTGACTCAATTTCTTCTTCTGTAAAATGGAAACATAATAGCACCTGCCTCCCAGAGAGGTTGTGAGATAATAACCATGAAGTACTTAGCACAGTACCTTACACATAATAAGTGCTGCATAAATGTTAGTTGCTATTATTATGATGTCTATTTAATTCCTTTCCTCCTGTATTCTGGTGGGTATCAATGTGGGTATCAAATCCGCCCTGATTTAAGTAATGTATAATCTTAAATTAAGCAAATCCTCATACTCAATTGTACTTATAACATCATAACATTCCTAAGGAAATAATCTTACCTTCTATCTCTCAGGAAAAAAAAAATGTATAATACTTGTTTTTGTCCCTTTCTTATATCCTTATTAGGTGGCAATTTCTTTAAGTAAAAAGATACTGTCTTAGTCATCCTTGTATTTCTTAGTGACATGTACATTAGGGGCTTAAGACATGGTTATTTAATTGAACACTGTTTTTCCAAATTTAAATGCAGAGACTGATTATAATTGCTGTGTATTATAGAAAACTATATTTATAAAATATTGGCCTCACAAACTTATTCTTTGAAACTCACATTCAGAAGAGAGGATTCTGGGAAGATGGTAGAGTATCTCAGAAAATTTCCAAGTCTCAAGATTTTCTTCCACAAAAGAGATAAAATAGTGCTTCTGGGCAGAGCCTTGAAAGCAAATGAGAATAGGAGCAGGACAGGTGTTCTCTTGGGACAATCAAAAAAGACCTGAAGAAAATTCCCAGGATTAGATTTCCTCCCAGTGAAGAGTAAACACCTCCAGGCTAGGGTCTCCTTTAACAGCTAGCAGCAAGCCCTGGGGTTAGCTGGATTGGAAGGCTGCCTCAGTCCCCAGCCATGGGAACCCTTGACCCTGGGACAGTTAGGGGAGCTGGGCCTCTGACCAGGGGAAGATCTAGGGAAACTCTGCTGAGAAGGAACACCAGATTCAGCTGTTCTGCAAAGAGAAGCAGAGCAAAAAGGAACCAGCTCATACCCAGTGAGTACAGAAGCAGTGGGGAATGACACCCCTGGCTGTGGGCACTTACTGGAGACTGGGAATCTTGGTTTGAGTTTGGGGTCAGAGGAGAGAACTGAAGAGGTTCAAAGGCCAGAGGCACCATTCCCCATACCCCAGGATTAGAGGCAATTACAAAAATTAAAATAATATCCCCCTCAAAAACAATGCATAGGCAAAGGAGAAAGAATTCAACCACAGAGAACTACTATGGGAATAGAGAAGATGGAAGTTCATCTTCAGAGGACAATACTGAAACAAAGAAACTCTCTTCTACCCCAAAGAATAATGTCAAATGGTCATCTGCCCAAAAATAATTCATTGAAGAACTTTAAAAACACTTTCAAAATCAAATGAGAGAGACTGAGAAAAAATAAAAAGAAAGGAATAAGACAAGAAAAAGAAGATTATGACAAGAAAGTCAACCAAAAGAGATCTAGAATCTTAAGGAAGAAAATTACTCCTTGAAAATCAGAATTGGGCAAGGGGAAGCCAGCAGAGTTATAAGAGATAAAGAAATGAAAAAAAAAAAACGAAAAAAAATAAAGAATGAAAAAATAAAAGAGGTGAAACCTCTCGTAAGAAAAACAATGGATCTAGAGAACAGATTAAAAAAAAAAGAAAATATAAGAATAAATGGACTACCTGGAAGTTCTGACCAAAAAAAAATTTTATACAATAATATAAGAAATAATTAAAGAAAACTGTCCTGAAGCATTAGAATAGTGGATGAAAGTAGAAATTGAAAAAAATCCACTAATCACCACATGAAAGAGATTCTGAAAGGAAAAAATCACAGGAATATTATTGTTAAATTCTGAAGCCCCCAATCAAGGACAAAATATTACAAGCAACAAGAAAAAAACAATTTATATATAATGGTACCACAATTAGGATCGCACAAGACCTAGCACTGGTGATGCTAAAAGATCACAGGTCTTGACATCTAGGTGCAGAGCCAAGATGGTAGAGTAAAAACAGGGACCCACTTGAGTTCTTCCCCCTCCCAACCCCTGTACATACCTGTAAAAATGACTCTAAATAAGTTCTAGAGCTGCAGAATCCACAAAATGACAGAAGGAAACAAATCTCCAGCTCAAAACATCCTGGAAGGTCAAGAGGGGGTGTATATTACACCAGGCTGGGAGCAGAGGCCAGCACAGACAGGGTCAGAGGAAGCCACAGAGCACTAAATTGCTGGCAGCTATGGCTGTT
Source organism: Notamacropus eugenii (assembly GCF_028372415.1). Classification (NCBI taxonomy): domain Eukaryota; kingdom Metazoa; phylum Chordata; class Mammalia; order Diprotodontia; family Macropodidae; genus Notamacropus; species Notamacropus eugenii. The sequence goes on along the minus strand of NC_092877.1, from coordinate 88,603,532 downwards.
TCCACTCTTATCAAACTACAAATGACAAAGACAGACTAGAAGGCTAGGTAGGAAAGCTCTCTTGGACCTGAATGGGTACGGTGCATGGTCCAGCAGGGGTCTGGCCCTGGGCAAGGTGTCAAGGAGGAGGTGGCACCAGAAACAGCAGCAGCAGCTTCCAGAGCTCTGGGCTCACAGATGATGGGGGATAATGTGCCTGATACAAAATCCCTGAACCCTGGGACAGTATATCCACTCCCACTCCCACCCCCAACCCCACTGGAAGCAGAGTCCTACCCTGACAAAGAGTTAAAAAGTCAAGTATTTGGCTGGGAAGATGAGTAAACAGAGGAAAAAGAGTAAGCCTATAAAATCCTACCTTGGTGACAAAGAATATCAAAACATAGAGCCAGAAGAAGACAACAAAGTCAAAATCCCCACATCAAAACACTTCAAGAAAAATATGAATTGGTCCCAAGCCATGGAAGAGCTCAGAAAAGATTGGGAAAATCAAGTAAGAGAAATGGAGGAAAGATTAGAAAGAGAAATGAAAGTGATGCAAGAAAATAATGAAAAATGAGTCAACAGCTTGTTAAAGCAGACCCTCAAAATACTGAAGAAATAACACTTTAGAAAATGGACTAATTCAAATGGGAAAATAGGTTCATAAAGTCAATGAGGAGAAGAATGCCCTAAAAAACAGGATTGACCAATTGGAAAAAGAGGTCCAAAAACTCATTGAAGAAAACAATTCCTTCAAAATTAGAATAGATCAAATGGAAACTAATGACTTTATGAGAAATTATAAAAGAGAACCAAAAGAATGAAAAAATAGAAGTCAATGTGAAATATCTCATTGGAAAAACCACTGACCTGGAAAATAAATGCAGGAGATATAGTTTTAAAGTTATTGGAGCACCTGAAAGCCATGATAAAAAAGAATCAAAATATCATCTTCCAAGAAATTATCAAGGAACCACCTTGATGTTCTAAAAACAGAGGGTAAAACAGAAATAGAAAGAATCCATCTATCACCTCCTGAAAGAGATCCTAAGAGGAAAATTGCCAGGAATATTGCAGTCAAATTCCAGAGTTCCCAGGTCAAGGAGAAAATATTGCAAGCAGGCAGAAAGAAACAATTTAAGTATTGTGGAATTACAATCAAGATAACACAAGATCTAGTCACCTCTACATTAAGGGATTGAAGGGCTTGGAATAAGATATTCCAGAGATCAGTAGAGTTAGGACTAAAACCAATAATCACCTACCCAGCAAAGGTGAGTGTAGTACTTCAGGGGGGAAATGCAATTACAATGAAATAGAGGACTTTCAAGCATTTTGACTTAAAAGACCAGGATTGAATAGAAAATTTGACTTTCAGATATGAGAATCAAGAGAATCATGAGAGGTAAACAGGAAAAAGACAACATAAGGGATTTATTAAAATTGAATTGTTTATATTCCTACATGGAAAGACGATATTTGTAACTCATGACACCTTGCGTAGTTTAGGGTAGTTGGAGGAAATGTAGATAGACAGATGAAAGATAGAGGGCATAGGATAAGTTGAATATAAAAGGATGATATCTAAATTATAAAATTAAGGGATGAGAGAGGAATATATTGGGAGAAGGAGAAAGGGAGAGATAGAATGGGGTAAATTATGTCACGTAAAAGAGGCAAGAAAAACTTTTCACAAGAGAGGGGAGGAGGGGGGAGATGAGAATGAGCGAATGAACCTTACTCTCATCAGATTTGGCTTAGGGAGAGAATAGCATAACCTTTCAGCTGAGTATTTTACCTTACAAAAAAAGTAAAGAGAAAGAGGATAAGGGTGGGGGGATGAGAGAAGGGAGGGCAGATTGAGAAAGGGGATACTCAGAAGCAAGCATTTTTGAAAAGAGACAGGGTCAAAGTTGAAAATAGAATTAATGGGGGGTGGGATGGGATGGAGGGAGATATAGTTAGTCTTTCACAATATGACTGTTATGGAAGTGTTTTGTATAACTACCCATGTATATCCCATATTGAATTGCTTGCCTTCTCAATGAGGGTAGGTTGGAAGGAAGAAGGAAGATAATTTGAAACTCAAAGTTTTATCTTATTTTTTTTTATTTTAAATCATTTTATTTGTTTTCAGTTTTCTATAATCACTTCCATATATCTTATATTTTCCCCCTCCTTACTTCTCGTTCCTTCCTTCCTCCCCAAGATGGCATGCAATCTTACGTAGGTTCTACACATACATTCCTAGTAAATACATTTTCCCCTTAGTCATGTTGCATAAAGGAATTACAATGAATGGGAGAAACCATAAAACAAAACAAAACATAACACAAGAGAAAATGGCCTGCTTCATTCTACAATCCAATTCCATAGTTCTTTCTCTGGATGTGGAAGACATTTTGCCTCAAGAATCTATTGGGAACTTTTTAGGTCCTTGCATTGCTGTGAAGGACTAAGTCTACCAGAAAAATTCCTTGCACACTGTCATTGTTGCTGTGTACAAAGTTATCCTGGTTCTGCTCCTTTCACTCAGTATCAGTTCACATAAGTCCTTTCAGGCCTCTCTGAAGTCTTTCTGCTTATCATTTCTTATAGCATAATAGTATTCCATTACATTCATATACCACAACTTGTTCAGCCATTCCCCAATTGATGGGTATCCCCTTGATTTCCAGTTTTTGGTCACCACAAAGAGAGCTGCTACAAATATTTTTGCACATGTGGGACCCTTTCCCATTTCCATGATCTCTTTGGGATAGAGTCCAAGAAAAGATATTGCTGGGTCAAAGGGTATGCACATTTTAGTAGCCCTTTACACATAGTTCCAAATTGCTCTTCAGAAAGGTTGGATCAACTCACAACTCCACCAACAATGAATTAGTGGAACTCAAAGTTTTAAAAACAAATGTTAAAAATTGTTTTATGTGTGACTGAAAAATAAGATATATAGGCAATGGGATGCAGAAACCAATATTACCCTACCAAAAAATAAGGGGAAGGGGATAAGAGGGGGGTAGATAAAAGGGAGGGCAGACTAGGGGAAGGGGCAATCAGTATGCATGCCATATTGGGGTGGGAGTAAGGGAGAGAAGAAGAGAACATTTGGAACTTAAAATCTTGTGGAAATCAATGTTGAAAACTAACAATAAATAATAATAATAAAAAGGTCAGATGTCTTGAAATACTATATATTGAAAAGCAAAAGAACTGGGCCTCCTCCTGCTGAAAATGTCATACCCAGCAAAAATTAGTATAATTTTGAATGGAAAATAAATGGACATTTGATAAACTCAGACTTCCAAGGTTCTGATTAAAAAACAAACAAACAAACAAACAAACAAACAAACAAACTGAACTCAATACAAGATTTGACATATAAGATCCAAGAGAAATATAAGGTATATATCAATGACCAATTACAAGGGACTTAGTAAGGACAGTGTATCAGTTCCATCCTCATCAAATTTGCAGATTTACTAGGAATCTTTCCAGCTATACTGCTGTACAAAATCTTGTTACTTTGACTGAAAGAAGGCTTGAGGGGTCCAAATTTTTCAAAGCAGACCACCCCCATACCCTTTTTACATTTCTATTTCAGGGTTCCTAGCACCCCAAACTTCAACACTGGTTGATAATTCAAATGAAGAGCAAGTTACTTAGGGCTATAAGAAAGAGGATTCTGTAAGATGTCATTGGTCATATGATCTTGTGAGAACTTGAAACATAGGTAAAGACTGGAAAAATTTGGAGTTCTAGAAAAAGGGCATTTTAGATAGAAGAAACAACAGAAGCAAAAGTAGAGAAGTAGGAAACAACAGGGAATTTTCAGGAAATTGCAAAATTAATCTGGCTAGTGTAAGATGTGTATGATGTGAACCATGAAACACAAGATTTGATAGGCAGACTGGATCTTAATCTATCTTAGTGCCCTGATTTGTTCTTGTCAGCTAATCACTACTAGCCCTTCTTCAGTTCCCTTGACTCAACGACACCAGAATTAAAAACAAAAGCAAACAAAAAGCAAGCAACTTTTCCTTCTAAAAATGCTTTTTCTTACCGTATAAAGACAAGCTAGAAAGATATGTGTCATATCTCCTTTTCTCATGAAGACAATGGATAATAGGATAATAAAAAACAAATGAGTTGGCATCCAGAATTGTCTCCTAAATTGAAGACTAGAAATGTTCTTTTTTTATCAGGAAACCACTGTGATCCTTTTTCAGAAAAGAGTGTGATACTATGCATTCCAACTGGCTTGCTACCTTTTGAATTTCAAAAGAAGTTCTAAGAATAATGAAAACAGTAAGGTATGACCCTGCAATTGATGAATCAATTGACACTAGACTAGAAATATGCCCTGTGTGACAGCAGAAGAGTTTAATGTTCTTTAGAGAGAAACACACTTGTTAGGTTTTTAAAAATGCATTTAGCACTACAAAACTCAAAAGACAAATATTGAGGTAATACTTTTAAATGATTAATATGGTTCATAATTGTCATTTTGATTGACAATGATATGGTCCATTCAAAAATTAAAGCAAACATTTAAACTACAATATAACAAAAACATTTAGATAAAATTTTTGTGTTTGTGACATTGGACTGGAAATATCCCAGAATAGAAAAGCTGTATTACTCTCTCTATTTGTCTTCATTGTGATTCTGAAGATTGCAGAAAAGAGTGGCCATCATAGTCTTCATCATCATCTTTACTAGTATCAACCAAAACATCTGAATAATCACATTGATTTTATGCCATATTTTTTTTTCGCAATAAGCTCATTGCAATGACTTTTTCTTTTTTTTCTCAGTAAACTAGTGAGGCCCAGGAAACAAGGCTTTGATGTCTTCCCTCCCCCTTTCTTCATCTTCCCCACCCCTCCTCCTGTTCTTTTTCTCAGGCACTCACTGTTCTGCACTGGGCAATACTAGTCTTTCCAAAAGTCCATTGAGTTAGATGATTCCACTTACCTGATTGTTTAATCCTTTTTTCTTTCTTTCAGAATTTCCATTAAAATACTAGAATGAATGATTGAAAGGATATTTAATAGGATCTTGATCACAAATATTTACATTTTAAAAGGAACAGATTGTCAACCTAAACAAATAAAAAGATTTTCGACAATATGACAATCTGGTCTTGCTGTCTTCCTGGTAGCCTCAGCAATGTCTTTTATCATTTATCCTGTACATTTCGTTAACTTTTACAGATCACTTTCAGCATTGTACTCAATTATTTCAGCTGTCACCACAATCTATTAAATCCTGAAAATGTAAACATTCAATAAATTAACCATAAAAATCACTAATCCCTAACCCCTAACATGCTCCTTCAGGACTTTCTCCCATATCATTTACCACCTTCTGGTATAAAATTAAATAGAAGGGGTGATGGAAAAAGGGAATAAGTATTTATATAGTGCTAACAGACAATTATCCCATTTTTCAGTTGAGATCACTCTCAAATCTCTTTTTTATTTCACATTCAAATTTCTCTACAGTTTGGCTCCACCTTTCCCAGCCAACTGTTCTTCAACATAAACCCTCTGCTCTAGGCAAGACAGTCACTTGGTTGTCCTTCATTCTGGAAGAGGACCAATGACATCACAAGGGTGATGTCTTGACTGCTTATGAGTCCTCAGAGTCCAGTGGCAAGACCAAAGCCTAGATGCCTAGCCCAAGCAAGACAGTCTTTTGACTCATTCTTAAATATGAAATGTTTATTCCCACTTGCTAGTCTTTGCTTAGAGATGATGTGGTATTGTAAATATAAAGCCCAAGTCCTACTTCTGACATACTGATTGTGCAAACCTTTTTGTAAAGTGATTTAGTCTCTCAGTGTTTCACACACAAATCTATAACTATAGGAACCATTCTTATTTTATCATTAGTAGAGGAAACTTCTTCACCAGGCATTCCTTAGGCCAAAGAAATCAGAAGTTCACATCAAACAAACAAAAACTTTTGCACATGGTATTCCTCAAGTATCTATAATAATAATTATAATATATAATGTATGATATAAAAATAAACTCATTTCCATGCATCAAAATATAGCTAAGAATTCCCTTCCTTTGCACACAGAATACCTAAGTGCTATAATCTCCAGTGATCTTGTCTTTTCCAAAATCCTACTGAACATATAATAATTACTTAGCAGTTTATCACAAAATTTATACTATTATATAATTTTATTTCCAATATTTCAAGATGCATCGCACTGTTGGTTTTTCATAGAATGAATTCTAACTATTTTCTTTCAGAAAGAAATTCCCCTCAATGAGAATGTGCTTCTCTATGATTTTTTTTTTCTTTTGCTCTTTGGAAAACATGATTTGTTGTTTTGGGGTTTTTGTGTTACTGAAATTAAAGTTTGCAAGGTATCATATTATTTCTGTTTTTCTCCCGGATATATCTATGAATACTTTGGAGTGGATTTTTTTCTATTTCCAAAAGTTCTGGACACTTTCCTGATAATATTTCTTGCAGTATACTGCTCAGGTTATTTGATATTCCATATTTCTCCTTAAGTTGTGTGAACAAATCCTATCTTTGAGATAAATATGTTTTACTTGTATGGATATCATGTTTTCTTTTAATTTTTTTTTGCTACTCTTTCCCCATATTGTCCTTCTCTTCTGCATATTTGCATTCTCAATCATGTATTCCCTCTATTATTTCTTTGCATAGTGCTACTACTGTAGATTCAAATTTTTCTATTCTGCTGAATATCTCTGCTGTGTAGGTCAGAAATTCTACTTTCATAATTCTTATTTTTTTTTTCAAACATCCAAACATCCTGCTGTGGTACTATGTTTTCTTGGGAAACTTCAGAGTCATCTATCTTATCAAATGTTGTTTCATTTTCCTTTGACTTGAATTATTTTTCATAGATGTCTGAACTCATCTTCTATTAATATCTTTTCTATTGGTTTACAAGCTTACACTCGAGTTCTTTAATTGAATTTTCTTCCATTTGATGTCTTTGGTAATTTCAGTTTCCATCCCTCCCAGCCACATGTGCTTCCCTGTTGCTCACTTTTTGACTCTTTTTGCTTTGATTGTCTTTATCCTGGTGGCTAGAGATCAAAGATCTCTTTGCCTCCTTCCATCCTGGGCAATTCATATTTCATTAGCCTCTGTCTCCATCCCCAAGTAAGTTCTGGGGTGAATGAATAGACTCCAGTTGGATGCCAATCTCTTTTTCTTTCAAATTTAGTGGAGTAACATACAGCCCCACATATAACTTACACATTGATATCCTTATATCAGTAGTTCACTCTGTTCCTCAGTTCTCCAGCTGAACAGCAGAGGAAACTGCTACTCTGTAGTTTCCAGTTAAAGGAAGCTTCTGCCTATACTTTTTTTATAGCACTGAGAGTGGAAATTGCAGTTGAGGTTGGTTTCAAGTACTCGAGTCAGCTTGTACAACCCTTCCAGAAAATTGTAGAAAATATGAGAAAGGATCTTGAATAAACATGTTAGGGGTTAGCGATTAACCTCCTCTATGACTAATTTAGTGAATATTTACCTTTTTTAGGGTTTTTGTATCTTAGATTGTAGTGACAGCTTTTACAATATTATCTATTGCACACCATTTCAATTTTGAAGAAATTTAATAGGAAATGAGGACCAGAAAAAGTAATTGTAGCTCCCTTTTGTTGGTCACATAATATAGAAGTCTTTTCTGTATATTTTAAAACATTTTCCTGATTTTCTTTTCTTTATTTTTATATCTCTATCACTACCCTCTAATGTTCACTAATGTACCTTCATATGGCTCCTTGTTTACTTTTTCTATTTTCTGGTTAAATCTTTTATTTTTTAGTGTGTGTGTGCGTGTGTGTGTGTAAAATTCGTGTATATGTGTGAAAAAGAACAAGTTTGCCACTTACAATTATTTTATAAATTTCAAAGGCATTTTGAAATACAATTAGGTCTTCTATTGTGTTTAGTGAGGATAGCTTAATATAGAGGATTGAGAGACAGTCCTGGAGTGAGGGAGTCCCAGATTCAAACCCTGCCTTTCACAAATACTGATTGCATTACCCTGGGCACATCACAGTGTGTTACTATTCTAGACATCTCTCTAAGACTCCAAATTGTAAAGAAGGTGACACCTTCCACTGATAGAAGTTGTTTCCTCATCTAATATTTCTTTGTACGAATCAAGTCATGAGTTCATTCTCTATTACTTATATAATATGTAATTTGGTGGGTAAAAAGATGTAATTGTGTGCACATATATTTAATATTGATATTGTTTCGTTATCTATGCTGTCTTTAAAAAGACTCCCTCTTTGTTTTTCTTGACCATATTTATTTTGACCACTCCTTGTTTTATATCATGATGGCCAATCCTGATCTTTTGAATGCAGTTGGGGCATAAACTAACTATGATTACCATATATATATAGTAAGTACCTGAATGTTAGGGGTGTAAGCTCAGTTTCATGAGGACAGTCTTGGGCAGGTAAAAGTGAGGACTTCTAAACCTTAGAGTTCTCATGAGGCCCTCCAGGGAACAGCTGGGGATTGAGGCGAGAAACACAGGCTGTCTTGTGTATTTCCACCTCTTCTCAGTTGGAAACTTGCTGGGGAGAGCATTCCACCCTTGAGATTGGCCTGTGGTCTGAGCACACCTGTTGTCGACTAGCTAGGGGCTGAGAGCAGGCACGGTATTCACGTGCAAAGTATGTGTCTGGGAGAGCTTAAGTAGGGACAGGAAAGCCTTAAGGCATTGGTCGCACTGAGGGGCCCTTAGAGGGAAGAGGGTCCCTCTCCTCTTCTGCTCCCATCCTCTTGCTGTGTGATCCTTGCTGCTTGGGAGGAGGAGGATTCCTCTCTCCTGTGGAAGAATTCACCCTGCACATGTAACTAAGACCCTGAATAAAGCCTAACCCTTGTTCGACTCTGGAAAGTCTCTTCTCTCAACACGTAAATCCAGCTGATCACCGAAGACCTGGACGACAGGTAAGAAGGCTCGGATAGTCCATCAGCCTCTAGGCCGAACACCTGAAGTCTGCTTTTTAATGCATTCTGCTATTCTTTGTGTCTGTGGGAGAGTTTATTCAAATAATCTTCACAGTTATGATCACTAAATGTGCTTTTGTATCCATCAATCCCTGATATCAAGTTTAGCTCCTAGGAGAAAAAAACATAGATAAATACAATGTCTCTGTCTGCCTCTATCTCTTGCTTTCCTCCTATCTTTCTCTCTTAACTCTCATTCCCCTCCTCTCTCTTTGTTCTGCAAATACATAATACATTTATAATCAAGGGAAATATATTTCCATATATATAAGCATTTCATTACGGTGAACCAATCCATATTAAATATTAGAATATTACTCTACGGACAGCTCAATTCACATAAAACTTTCCTCTGATAGGATAGAATATACAACTGGAATCTAGAATGCTTTGGATTTAACCAAACCCCCAAAATCAATTCCACGAATTAAAATAACACAAGATAATTTGAAGAGAAAGTGACCAGAAAGCCCTAAGAAAACTGATTAAGAACACTTTCATAGACATAGCATCTAAATGGAATCTTGAAGGAAGAAAAAGATTCTGAGAGATGAATTTTGGGAGGGAGTCAAAGAATTGACTTGTTCTCCTTTCCTTTTAGGGATATGAAATTCAAATCATGGTATATCACTACTTAAGTAAATAATTCCAAATATTGTCCAATGTACTAGGAAACAGACTTTTGGAAGAGTTTAAATGTCAAAATGAGGAGTTTGTATTTTCCCCTAAAGGCAGTGGGGAACCAATATTTTATTAATTTCTTAATATCTAGGCAGACCACCATTATTCCATGCTTTTAAAAAAGAGTCCTCTGATAAAACTATATTTTTTCTGAACAAGGGCAAAGTTTTAGACAAAATTTCATCAACTTATATTGTGGAAAAGTAGAATGTAGTAATCCTCTGAGATCCACATTTTTAGCCTATGTTTGTTTTTCATCTTTGGCATTAATAATGATCAGTCACTCAAGTTCAAAGCAATTATTAATTTTATGTATTTGGAAAAGCTCTCAGTACTCTTCATTCCATTTTTATTATGAAAATCATAAAATGTGTGTTCTCTAATAGAGAAAGACAAATATACCTCAAAAAGATTTTTTTCTTTAGCTTTTCTCTCCCCTGAGAAAATTTTGATTCCTTAGAAGTAATGGAAGAACCCATTTTCTTATTTTATTTGATTAATATCTATTTTTATTACTTGGAAGCTTGTAGTTTGCTCAGTCATTATGTGTTTACTTAACACTTATCAGCACACTCTAAAATGTAATTATATAAAAGATTCCAACATGTTTTCACAAGTGAAAGACAAATACAAAGAAAAAAAGAGAGAAAAATTTAAATATAAAAGATTATGCTATTTTTATTGTTACCATATATATCTGAAAGTTAGAGAACAAATGAGGTTTAGAAATGTTAATTTCTTCAGTATATGAGAAGTAATCAAAGTCAAATTTATCACATTATAATTCTGGAAGAAGGCAATTAAAAAAAGATGAGAGAGATCCTTGTGTTTTTAAATAACTCATAACATGAAATTCAGAATAAACTCATGGGAGGTGAGCGGGGTGGGGGAATCAGAAGGAAAAGAGGTTTGTGTTGCAGATGGGCATCTCTAAGCTTACTTTAAATCTTGTTTTAAAAGTCTTTGCATGATTTTTATAGAGAGATTTGATATTTCTTGTAGTGGTAATTTTCTTTCTTAGTTTCCTTTTTAAATTAAATTTTATTTTATTTTCATATCCAATTTATTTTCTTTCCATCATTCCCCTCTCCCATATTGTCAAAAAAGAGAAAAAACAAACCCCATTACAAACATGTATAAGGGAGCAAAGCAGATTCTGCTATTTGGCATATCAAAACCAAAACAAGCAAACATTTAAAAAGGCTCTCTATCTAGAGGTTAGCATTAACCTTCTGGAACTGTGATTTATCACTATGTTGTTCCTCAGAATACCTAACTCTTTCAAGATTGTCTTTCAAAAATGTAAATTATTCTACAAATTATTGTCCTAATTCAAGTCACTTCTCTTTGCGCAAGTTCATATAAGTCTCCCTAGTTTTCTCTGAAGCTCTGTCCTTCATTTCTTAGTGCACATACTATTCCATTGCATTCACATACCATAGCTTGTTCAACTATCTTCCCATTGATGGGCACTTCCACAGTTTCTAATTCTTCACCACTACAAAAAGAATTGCTATAAACACTTTTATATATACAGTTCCTTTTCCTCTTTCTTTGACCTGCTTGAGGTCTAATCCTAGTAATGGTATTGCCAGTTCAAAGGCCATGCCGTTTACTTATCTATAGATTAAGCAAAGAAAACTTGGGGTCAGGGGCATATCTCTAAATTGTCCATGTCTATGAAAACTATTGTTTATCAAGGTTACCTAAAAAGTAAACGGTGACACCTCCTGGCAGCTGCCAAGAATAAATTCCTAGAAACCTAAACCATGCAGCTCTTCTATTCAGTGATTGTGGTGTCACAAAGATGTGTAAAGTGAAATTCCTGCCAAACTCATCCATTCTTCCTCAAACAGGGGTCCTGCCAAGCTTTTACAACAATATTTCTGCTTTAATGTTTACAAACATTTTGCATCTATACTATGTCCAATACTTATCATAATAACCCAGTAAGATTGTCCTTATCCTGTTGTTTCAGCTATGTTCAAAGGTTTGTGATCACGTTTGGGGTTTTCTTAGCAAAGATACTGGAGCAGTTTGCCATTTCCTTCTCCAGCTCATTTTACAGATGATAAACTGAGATGAACAGGGTTAAGTGACTTTCCCAGGTTCACACAATTAGTAAGTATGTGAAGCCAGACTGGAACTCAGGTTTCCTGACCCCATTCTAGTACTCTATCCACTGTGCAACCTAGGTACCCATTCCAGTACTCTTATTTTCATTTTAGAGATGAGAAAATTAAGGCTTGGAGAGGCTGAAGCAGCTAGGTGGTATGTTAGATAGCACAGGTAACTTGAAGTGAGAAAGACCTTAATTCCAAATCTTCCTCATACTAGTTGTGACCCAAGTCTTTTAAATCCTCTGTGTCTCAGTTTCCTCACCTGTAAAATGAAAATAAGAATAGCATCTTTCAAACAGATTTATTGCAATTAAATGAGTTAGCATATGTAAATCATTTAGCAAACTTTAATGGGCTGTATAAACACTTGTGATTGCTCAAGATCACAAAAGATCATAAGTATCTGAGGCAGGTTTGACCTCAAACCTTCCTAACTACATGTCCTGTGCTCTATCCACTAAGCTACCTAGTGCCAAAACAAGTATGTAGCAAACTTTTGCTGATTAGCAAAATTCTTACTATAAAAGACTTAGACTTCTAAAAATGTGTGCAAAACCATGAAAGAAACATTCTACCCATGACCTAGTCCTCCTGTCTTGGCTCTTCTTTTCATCTCTCAAGACCTCTCCCACCTTACTTCAGGTTGTTAAGACACAATTTTTCCAGTAAGGATTAGAAATTAAGAACTGTCTTGACAGAGAAAAGTTTTGAAAAGGAAATATTGATCTAAAACATGCAAAGAAGGCATGTATGTGGAATAATCATATATATAATATACATGTTACATATGTGTGTGTTCATATACACACATACAACCCTCAATAGGTAGAATAGTGAGACCCTTCTACCGCTGGTGTCTATCCATAGGCATTTATAAAGCATGTACTATGTGTCATAGCTTGTCTCGTGCTTAGCTTGGAGACATAATGTCAAAAATGTCAAAAAATTCCTTGCTTTTAAGTTTACAGTTTGATGGGAAAGATAGGGTATTTAGATATAAATACAGATAAAAACAAAGATAAACTGAATGTGTACAATATGAATACAGATGGGAAAAGATTGAGAGAAGACAGAACTCAGTGCACACTGAGAGGATACATATCCTTTCCCAATCCCTCCTTTTACTCACTTCAGTTACAAATATCTCTCCAGGTGTCAGATGGAATGACTGGTAAGAGGAGTAAGGAGATTACTTTAAATTATAAAAGCTCAAAGATTATCAGTGGTTTCCTTTGGGATCCCAGAAAATTAGAAAAGTTGTAGTGACACCTGGAAGAGAGAAAGCACAAAACTGGCTGCTCAAGACTTGCCTTCATTTCCTTCTAAGCTGATCTCTGTTCACCAGGGTCTGAAGTAATGCAGATCCTGAAATAGATACTATACCTAGAAGCAAATTTTGTGTAGTTGTTTGTAGATTGATATTTGCCATCTGTTTCAGGAAACTCCGAAGTGTTTTTTGGGAAATAGATCTTAGAAAACCTCGAAAAAATACATGTTGACACAAATACATATAAAAGTTATAGCTTTTTTTAAAAAAATATATATTATATATATATATATATAGTGAATTTATTTTTCAGTTTTTAACGTTCACTTCCACAAGAACTGAATTCAAAATTTTCTTCCCATTTCTATCCAGCCCCGTCCCAGGACAGCATGCACCCCATTCAACCCTTCCTGCAATCTGTCCTCCCTCCTATTATCCACACTTCTTCCATCCCCCTTCCCCTCTATTTTCCTGTAGGGCAAAATAGACTTCTATACTATATTGCCTGTATAGCATAATTTCCATTTGCATGCTAAAACAATTTTTAGCATTCATTGTTAAAGCTTTGAGTTCCATATTCTCTCCCTCCCTCTCCACCCATCCTCATTGAGAAAGCAAGCAATTCAATATAGGTCATACAGTGTAACAATGAAAAGCACCTCCATAATAGTTATATTGTAAAATACTGACCACATTTCTCTGTCTTATCCTGCCCTTCACTTATTCCATTCTCTCCTATGACCTGTCCTCCCACAATAGTGTTTGCTCCTGATTATCCCTTTCCCCAATTTGCTGTCCCTTCTATTATCTTCCCTCTTCTATCCCCTTTTCCCCTGCCTTCGTGCAGGGTAAAATAGATTTCCATATGCAGTTGAGTGGGTGTTACTCCCTCCTTAAGCCAAATCCCATGAGAATAAGGCTCAAATATTTCCTATCATCTCCCTTCTCTTTCCTTCCATTGTTAAAGCTCTTTCTTCCCTCTTTTAGGTGAGATGATTTCTGACATTTTACCTCTCCCTTTCTCTTACTCCTAATGCATTCCATTCAACAACAAATTTTATTTTTTTAGTTACTCTCCCTTCATATTCAGCTCACCCTGTGCCCTATGCCTATATGTGTGTGTACATGTACCCATGTACATATACATACCTACACATAGATAATATACATATATACATACTCATACACACTTACACACATATATATGTAAGTATATATGTATGTGTGTGTGTGTGTGTGTGTATATATATATATATTCCTTCTAACTACCCTAATATTAAAAAAAGATCTCATGAGCTGCAAATAATATCTTTCCATGTAGGAAGGTAAACAGCTCAATTTTAATAAGTTCCTTAAAGCTTCTCTTTCCTATTTACCTTTTCATGTTTCTCTTGATTCTTGTATTGGAAAGTAAAATTTTCTATTCAGCTCTGGTCTTTCCAACAAGAATGCTTAGAAGTCCTCTATTTTGTTGAAATTCCAATTTTTCCCCTGAAGTATTAAACTAAATTTTGCGGGGTAGGTGATTCTTGGTTTTAATCCTATCTCCTTTCACCTCAGAAGTATCATATTCCAAGCCCTCTGATCTCTTAGGGTAGAAGCTGCTAAATCTTGTGTTATCCTGATTGTATTTCCACCATACACAAATTGTTTCTTTCTGGCTGTTTGTAATATTTTCTCCTTGACCTGGGAACTCTGAAATTTGGCTACATTATTCTTAAGAGTTTTCTTTTTGGGATCCCTTTCAGGAGGTAATCTGTGAATTTTTTCCATTTCTATTTTATTAGAATATCTAGAATATCAGGGTAGTTTTCCTTGATAATTTCTGGGAAGATGAAATCTAGACTCTTGCTTTGATCATGGTTTTCAGGTAGAACAATAATTTTTAAATTGTCTCTCCTGGATCTGTTTTCCAGGTCAGTTGTTTTTCCACTGAGATATTTCACATTAACTTCTACTTTTTTCATTCTTTTGGTTTTGTTTTGTAATTTCTTGGTTTCTCATAAAGTCATTAGCTTCCATCTGCTCCATTCTAATTTTTAAAGAATTGTTTTCCGCAGTGAGCTTTTGAACCTCCATTTCCATTTGGCTAATTCTGCTTTTTAAAGCATTCTTCTCTTCAGTGGCTTTTTGTACTTCTTTTGCCATTGTGGTTAGTCTATTTTTATTTTTATTTTTTTATTAAATTATTTTATTTATTTCAGTGTTCTACAATCACTTCCATATATCTTAGATTTTTATCTTCACCCTTATTCCTCCCTGCTACCCCACTCCCTCCCTGAGAAGATGGACAGTCTTATATAGGTTCTACACATATATTCCTATAAAATACATTTTCACCTCAGCCATGTTGCATAGAAAAATTAAAATGAATGGGAGAAACCATAAAACAAAAAAAACATATTACAAAAGAAAGTTGTTTGCTTCATTCTGAGATCCAATTGCATAGTTCCTGCTCTGGATGTGGAAGGCATTTTGCCTGAAGAGTATATCATGGATTTTTTACGTCCTTGTATTGCAATGCAATACTAAATCTACCTGACAAATTCCTCACACACTGTGGTTGTTGCTGTGTACAGAGTTCTCCTGTTTCTGCTGCTTTCACTCAGCATCAGTTCATATAAGTCCTTCCAGACTTCTTTTGAAGTCTTCCTGTTCATTATTTCTTATAGCACAATAGTATTCTATTACATTCATATACAACTTGTTTATCCATTCCTCAACTGATGAGCATATTTCCAGTTCTTGGCCACCACAAAGAAAGCTGCTATAAATATTTTTGTGCATGTGGGACCCTTTCCTTTTTTTTATATATCTTTGGGATATAAAAGTCCTAGAAGGGATATAACTGGGTCAAAGGATATGCACATTTTCATAGCCCTTTGGGCATAGTTCCAAATTGCTCTCCAGAACTGCTGGATTAGCTCACACCTCCAACAGCAATGAATTAGGATTCCAAGTCTACCACATCTTCTCCAACATTTATCAACTTCCTGTTTTGTCATGTTAGCCTATCTGATAGGTGTGAAGTGGTACCTCAGAGTTGTTTTGGTTTGCAGTGATTTAGAGAATTTTTTCATATGACTATAGATAGCTTTAATTTCTTTCTCTGAAATCTCCCTGATCATTTCCTTTGACCATTTATCAATTGGGGAATGACTTGTATTCTTGTACATTTGACACAGTTCTCTAAATATTTTGGAAATGAGGCCATTATCACAGACACTATTTACAAAAACTCTTTCCCAGTTTTCTGCTTCCCTCCTAATCCTGGTTGCATTGAGTTTGTTTGTGAAAAACCTTTTCAATTTAATGTAATTAAAATTGTCCATTTTGTACTTCATAATGTACTCTATCTCTTGTTTGGTCATAAAATTCTCATTTTCCATAATTCTGACAAATACACTATTATTTGCTCCCCTAATTTGTTTATAATATCAGTCTTTATATGTAGATCATGTATCCATTTGAACTTCATTCTTGTGTGTGTTGTCAGACATTGGTGAATGCCCAGTTTTTGACACACTGCTATCCAGTTTTCCCAACAATTTTTGTCAAACAATATGTTCTTATCTCAGAAGCTAGAGTCCTTGGGTTTATCAAAAAGTAGATTGAATATTCATTGACTACTATGTTTTGAGTACCTAACCTATGCCACTGGTCTATCCCTTTCTTTCTTAACCAGTAGTAAGCAGTTTTGATTATTGTTGCTTTATAGTATAATTTGAAATCTGGTAAGGCTAGACCACCCTCCCTATCATTTCTTTTCACTAGTTTCCTTGATATCTAGGACCTTTTATTCTTCCAGATGAATTTTGATATTATTTTTTCTAGCTCTAGAAAATAATTATTTGGTAGTTTGATTGTATGGCACTGAATAAGTAAGTTTATTTAGGTAGAATTGTCATTTTTATTATATTGGCATGGCCTAACCATGAAAAACTGATGTTTTTCCACTTACTTAGATCTAACTTTATTTGTGTGAAAAGTGGTTTGTAATTGTGTTCATATAGTCCCTGTGTTTGTTTTGGTAGGTAGTCTCCCAAATGTTTTGCAGTATCTACTGCAGCTTTAAATGGGATTTCTCCTTCTTTCTCTTACTGTTGGGCTTTATTAGTAATATATGGAAATGCAGATGATTTATGTGGGTTTATTTTGTAACCTGCAACTTTGCTAAAGTTGTTTATTATTTCAAGTAATTTTTAGTTGATTCTCTAGTTATATCATAATATCATCTGCAAAGAGTGATAACTTAGTTTCTTCTTTGCCTACTCTAATTCCTTCAATTTCTTTCTTCTATTATTGCTGCAGCTAATATTTCTAGTATCATACTGAATAATAATGGTGATAATGAATATCCATATTTCACCCCTGATCTTTCTGGAAATGCATTTAGCTTGCCCCATTGCATGTAATGTTTGCTGATGGTGTTAGGTAGATAGTGCTGATTATTTTATGGAAAGTTCCATTTATTCCTATGCTTTCCAGTGGTTTCAGTAGGAATGAGTGTTGCATTTTGTCAAAAACTTTTTCTGCATCTATTGAGATAATCATGAGGTTTTTGTTAGTTTTGTTGTTGATACGATTAATAATGCTAATAACTTTCCTAATATTGAACCAGTCTTGCATTCCTTTTATAAATCCTACCTGATCATAATGTATTATTCTCATGATAAGTTGCTTTATTCTTTTTGCTAATATCTTATTTAAAATTATTGCATCTATATTCATTAGAGAAATTGGTCTATAATTTTCTTTCTCTGTTTTGACTTTTCCTGGCTTAGCTATCAGAACCATATTTGTGTCATAAAAAGAATTTGGTAGGACTCCTCTTTCCCCAATTTTCCCAAATATTCTATATAGTATTGCAATTAATTATTCTTTAAATGTTTGATAGAATTCATTTGTAAATCCATCTGGCCCTGGAGATTTTTTCCAAGGCAGTTCATTGATGGCTTGTTCAATTTCTTTTTCTGAGATGAGGTTATTTAAGTATTCAACTTCCTCTTTTGTTAATCTGGGCAAATTATATTTTTTTACAATAATCATCCATCTCATTTAGATTGTCATATTTATGGGTATATGTCTGGGAAAAGTAATTTTTAATTACTGTTTTAATTTCATCCACATTGGATATTATTTCAACTTTTTCATTTCTGATATTGGTAATTTGGTTTTCTTCTTTCTTTCTTAATCAAATTGACCAAAGATTTATCAATTTTATTGAGTTTTTCATAACACCAACTCTTAGATTTATTTATTAGTTCAATCATTTTCTTAATTTCAATTTTATTAATTTCTCTTTTAGTTTTCTGTATTTCTAATTTTGTATTTACTAGGGAATTTTCAATTTCTCCTTTTTCTAGCTTTTTCAGCTTCTTGCCCAATTCATTGATAACCTCTTTCTCTATTTTATTGATATAGCATTCAAAGATATGAAAACTGCTAACAACTGCTTTTACAGTGTCCCATAAGATTTGGTAGGTTGTCTCATTATTGTCATTATCTTGAATGAAGTTGTTGACTGTTTCTATGATTTGTTGTTTCACCCACTCATTCTTTAGGATTAGATTATTTAGTTTCCAATTAATTTTTGGTTTATCTTTTCTTGATCTTTTATTACACAAAATTATTATTGTATTATGATCTGACAAAGATGCATTGACTATCTCTGCCTTTCTGCACTGGATTGTGAGGTTTTTTATACCCTAGTACTTGGCAAATTTTTGTACATGTGCCATGTGTTACAGAGAAAAAGATATATACTTTTCTATCCCCATTAAATTTTCTACAGAGATCTATCATATCTACCTTATCCAGAGTTTTATTCACCTCCTTAACTTCTTCCTTGTTTATTTTGAGGTCAGATTTATCAAGTTCAGAAAGGGGGACATTGAGGTCCCCCACTAGTATAGTTTTGCTGTCCATTTCTTCCTGTAACTCCCTCAATCTCTCCTCTAAGAATTTGGATACTATACCACTTGGAGCATATATGTTCAGTAATGAAATTGCTTCTTTGTCTATGGTGCCTTTTAGCAGGACACAGTTTCCTTCTTTATCTCATTTGATTAGAGCTGTTTATGCTTTTGCTTTGTTTGAGATTAGGATTGCTCTCCCTGCTTTTTTAATATCAGCTGAAGCACAATATATTCTTCTACAACCTTTTACCTTCACCCTGTGTTTCTTGTCCTGTTTCAACTGTGTTTCTTGTAAACAATATATTATTAAATTATGATTTTTAGTCCATTTTGTTCTCCATCTCTTTACCTGTGTCTTTCCCTCTATCCTCATTTCCCTTCCCTCATTTGTGCTTTTAGTTCTTCTTTATTGCTTCCCCTTCACAATGGAGTTTTAATTTTGGACCATTGCCTTCCTCAGTCTTACCTCCTTTCTTTCTGTGGCCTTCCCTTTTACTCCTCGTTTCCCTTACTATTTCTTCTCTCCCTTTTAGCCTCCCCTCCCTGTTCTTTCCCTTTCCCCTTCTACTGCCTGTAGAGGTAGTTAGATTTCTGTACTTAACAGAATTTGTTGTTTCCTCCTTGAACCAAATCAGATGAGAGTATATCTCAAACAATGCTCATCTCCCTCCCTCCTTTCCCTCTACTGTAACATATTTTGTTCCTCTTCTGTGATGTAATTTACCTTTTTCTGCCTCCTTTTAACATCTCCTGTTACAATCCCTTTGCTCCCTTAAATCACATTTTTATCATCACATCCTCTGCCTTATACCCACTCTCTCTATCTATGTATATTCTTCTTACATAATATAATAAATATATAATTCTCAAGATTAACAAGTATCATCTTCCTTCATAGAGATATAAACAGCTTGCCCATATTGAATAACAAGTTCCTCTTTACCCCCCATTTACCTTTTAATGCCTCTCTTGAGACTTGTGTTTGAAGATATAATTTTCTATTGAACTTTGGCTTTTTCATCAGGAAGGTCTGGAAATCCTTTATTTCATTGAATGTCTATCTCCTTGTCTGAAATATTATGCTCAAATTTGCTGAGTAATTGATCCTTGATTGTAGTCCCAGCTCCTTTGCCTTATGGAATATTATATTCCAGTCCCTTCAATCTTTTAACGTAGAAGCCTTTAACGTAGAAGCTTCCAGGTCCTCTGTGATCCTGACTGTAGCTCCTCTATATCAGAATTATTTCATTCTGGTTGCCTGCCATATATTCTCCTTCACTTCGTTGCTCTGGAATTTGGCAATGATATTCCTTGGTACTTTTAGTTTGGAATCCCTTTCAGGAGGTGAACAGTGGATTCTTTTGATGATGTTTTATCCTCTGAATCTAGGAATTCTGGGCAGTTTTTCTTGATGATTTCTTGGAAGGTATTGTCCAGGCTCTTTTCTTCATT
The DNA here is from genome assembly GCF_028372415.1 of Notamacropus eugenii. Lineage (NCBI taxonomy): Eukaryota > Metazoa > Chordata > Mammalia > Diprotodontia > Macropodidae > Notamacropus > Notamacropus eugenii. Next base: position 88,583,076 of record NC_092877.1, on the reverse strand, counting down.
ATGGCTTTCTGTTAGACCAATAATTCTTAGATTTTCTCTCCTGGATCTATTCTCCAGTTCAGTTGTTTTTCTAATTAGATATTTTACATTTTCTTCTATCTTTTCATTCTTTAGATTCTGTTTGACTGATTCTTGATGTCTCATAGAGTCATTAGTTTCTACTTGCTCGATTCTGATTTTTATCAAAATGTTTTCTTCAGTTAACTTTTGCATCCAGTTTTCTATCTGTCTATCTGTTCCTTTTAAGGAGTTATTTTCTCCAGTTAATTTTTGCACCTCCTTTCCCATTTGTCCAACTTTCCTTTTTAGGGAACTGTTCTCTTCAGTGAATTTTTTTTTCATATTTTTAAAATCATTGCCTGATTTTTCTTCTGTTTCTCTAATTTGTCTTTTTACATCCTTCATGAGCTATTCAAAGAATGATCTTTGGTCTTGAGACCAGTTCATATTCCCTTCTGAAGTTTCAGATGGGAGTAAAGTCTCAATATTGACCTCTTTGGTATTTGTGTTTTGGTCTTTGTCCCCCATAGAAAAATTCTATGGTCTTTTCTTTTCTGGTTTGCTTCTTACTCATGATGATCAGCCTTTTCCTAGCTTTTAAAGTAGATCTCTGCTCCTGGGGCACAGGGGGTTCTGTCCCACAGTTCTTTTGCCTTGAAATTGAGGCTTTGAATGTTGTGAACTCTTGTTCTTTCAGCTGGAAGCTGAAATGCTGCAGCTTACTTGGTGATGAAATGGCTGATGTGAGAAAGCAGAGGCCAGGCGAAGTCTTTCTGGGTTTCCCCTGAGTTACCCTGGAGTCAACTGCATTAAGTGTGGGGGAAGGATGGTCAGTCCATAGGAAGTCTCTACTGAACTAGAGCATAGATTAGATCAGCTGTTGCTGAGGTGTTTCTGTGGTGCTGAGGCACACCTGGGGTGGGCTTCATGCCCCTGGAGCTCAGGATCTCCTCCTGTTTTGCTGAGGTGGGCCTGTCTGTGACAGCTCAGGTCCTGCCCTGGTCCTCTTCAGCCACAGCAATAGAGACCCTCCTTAGTGATTTTCCTAGCCTTGTGGGTTAAGAGACTATTTACCACTTCACCTGATCCCACTATTCCAGGATTTTTCCTGGGGAAATATTCTCTGAGCTCTTCAAGGTCAACAAGGGGAAGGAGATAGCAATTACCAATCACTCAGCCATCTTGGCTCCTGTATGTTCAACTAGGTAACTCACAGACATTGAATTAGCAGGCTGATAGTCTCAGGAGCAGTTGCTGCAATTACCTTGAGTTCTTCTTCTCTCTCTCCCTTGGTTCCACTGGACTCCTGTCCTGATCTGACATGTTTAACTTAGTATATTTTTAAAAGTGTTATTTTCTTCAGCATTTTTTGTTTCTCCTTTAGCAAGTTGTTGATTCACTTTTCATGATTTTCTTGCTTCACTCTCATTTCTCTTCCCAATTTTTTCTCCACCTTTCTTACTCAATTTTCAAAATCCTTTTTGAGCTCTTCCATAGTCTGAGATCATTGCATATTTTTTTTTGAGGTTTTGGATATAGAAGCCTTGACTTTTGTGTCTTCTTCTGATAGTATGGTTTGTTCTTCTTCATCTGTAAGGATATAAGAAAATACCTGTTCACCATGAAAGTAATCTTCTATAGTCTTAATTTTGTCTCTTTTTGGGCATCTTCCCAGCCAGTTACTTGACTTTTGAGTCTTTTGTCAAATTGAAGGTATACTGTAGGGACTTGTAAAAGTTCTCAGTTCCTCCAAGGTGGCACAGTCAAGAGAGAGATGTTTACTCCTCTCCTGGCCTGCACTCTGGTCTGAGAGCAACCACAAGTATTCTTATCTGCCCAGGATCTGCGAGTAAGATTCCCTCTCCGCAGCTACAAGCTCCATCATGCCAGAGCTCTTTCTCACCCCAGGACCACCACTCAGAACTGAGACTCAGATCAGTTGCTCAATACCCCCAGGGTCTTTAGGCTGAAGTCTACAACATTGGATGCTTCTGCCACAGTGACTGCTGCATCCCTGGGGCTGAGGCCAGACAACACTTCCCTCTCACCCAGGTGAAAGAGTTTTCTTACTGACCTTTAAAGCTATCTTTAATATTTGTGGGTTGAGAAATCTGATGACCCCAGCTGTACCCATGATTCCATGCCCTGAAGCCTGCTCCTCTCCTGTCCTTGCTACACTCCAAGGCTGGGCTGCTCTTCACTCTACTCTGTGCCCAGTATGATAGACCATTCCTGTTGGTCTTCTAGGCTGTATCAGGCTGGAAAACCCTTTCACTTTGTCTTTTTATGTCTTCTTCTGCTCTAGAATTTGTTTAGGGTCATTTTTACAGATATTTTATGGGATGTGGGGGGAGAATAGGTCCATTTTTCTATTCTACCATTTTGGCTCTGCCCTCCTAAAGGTCATAGCTTTTATCCCTTCCTCCAAATCTTGTATAATTCTAGTATCAGGGCACAAGATTAACCATTTTCTGGGTAGTATGTCTGTTATAGAAGAGAAGAAATACGACGTAGGTATGTCCTCAAAGACACAACCTTAGATGAAATTGTATTACTGGTATCAGTTAGTTATATTACAGTGTTGCAAATTGAAATGAAACTATTTACTATAAAATTTTAAATACCATCTTTCTAAAGTGTTGAGACAATTGAAGACAAGGCTAGTCTTTTTAGATGGATAGCATACTTTTGTTTACAGATGTTAGGTTTCCAATAAGGTATCTAGTTACACCTAGAAAGTGAAATATAAAATAGTATGCTTTACTACCAGGAATTTAGTTAAAAATAATAACTCATAATCAAGTTTTGATATTTTTATTTCTTTCTATTGTATTTTTTTCCACAGAAGACAGGGGAACAATTATACTAATGAAGGTAGAATTCAACAATCTTTTATAAGGAACTTACTATATTCAAAGCACTGTGTTCCTAACTAGATGTGTACTCAAACAAATTTGTGATCTCATCATCGCACATATTCTTCCCAATGAAACAAATCATCCATGACATCCTATCATGTGCAAATCTCTGCCATTCCCTCCCATGAATTTACTTTGCCCAGTCAACATTCTAGAGGTTTTCTTCAAATCCTTCTGACATCCTAAATGTACCAAGGGCCAGTGGGGTGGAAATACTAGTTATCTCTTATCTCTTACTGTAGTATCTACCAATCTTTCCTTACTAAAACTTGACATCTCTTTGATGCCATTTTTACACTCTTTCCCTTTCACCATCAAACTGAGCACAGATTCTTCATTAATATTTGGGCTATTCTCAACTTTAGTACTTTGGAAGTTTTAGTCTTCCAAGCCTTTCAGTCTTGTATTAATGAAAAATATTGGTATTAAAAATGATAGGCCCTTGTTTTAAGGACAAGCTTAGCGTCATTGAAAGAATTTTGTTATTTCCCCAACTCAGTGATATTCTCTTTCTTTCTTATTCTGGGCCCAACTCATGGTCTATTTACAGTGTTTATCTAGGATAACCTTTAGTACTCATTGGTCATTATGAGTACTATTTGTTATCTATTGAAACCTTAATATTTGTGATTTTTTTTTCAATATGAATAGTAAGGACAAACCCTTTAGTGATTATGCAGCATATTTAGTAGGCTTTACAATATTCCGGATCTTTCTGTAATTAGGAACATGCCCTAATTGATAAAGTACTGGATCTGGAGTCAGGAAAATCTACCAAATCCTAACTCTGATACTTACAAGCTGTATAACTTGTGACACTGGGCCTCCATTTCCTTATCTGTAAAAGCATAAAGGCTGAACTTTAAGATTTCTAAAATACTATTCAGCTCTACATTTGTTATCCTGTCTGTGATCTCATCTAGAAAATCTCACATTTTCTTCAGGGAAACCTTCTATACTTTGAATGCTGCACTGGATTTCATCTATAAAAGTTGTTAAAACCATTCACTGATATTGATCTTAATGATCAGAATTTTGTTGAATAAGGTTATATCTGTCATTGTATCCTTTAAGAGTATATGTTTAGTTTTGACATATATTTGGGAGATGACTTGTTGGAAGAGAGCTTCTAAAGTATTGCTGTGCTCTATAGCTCCATTTCCTCCCATAGCACTCTCTCTTGCTCTCTCTCTCTTCACCTCTCTCTCTCTCTCTCTCTCTCTCTCTCTCTCTCTCTCTCTCTCTCTCTCTCTCTCTTTACCTCTCTCTCTCTCTCTCTCTCTCTCTCTCTCTCTTTCTCTCTCTCTCTCTCTCTCTCTCATACAAACACACACACACACACACACACACACACACACAAAGTTATGATCTGAAGTTCTCCTTTTCAGAAAAATGTTTAGTGTCAAAAGTTTTTTACTTTGTAAAAAGACAAGCAAAATTCTTCTTATTTTCTTATAATATCCCCATAAAGAATGTCCCTGATATATCTGTAATTTATTTTGATAAAATTTCGGTTGAAACTTGCCATAAGACTAATTACTAATTTTTAGTTTCCTTTTTGTAAAATACTTATAGAATATAATATGTACAGGTGAAAAGGACTTTAATTGCCATCTAATAAAAGCTTCATTTTGTAGATGAGGAACCTGAGATACGTGGAGATTAATCAATTTCCTAAAAGTCACAGAACTAGTAACTATCAGGGGAAGATCTAGTATTTGAACTCAGGTACTCATCCAAATACACTGTCTTTCCTGAAAGATTTGAAGTATTTTCTCTGGTATATTCCTTTCTTTTACATATCTTGAAAATTAATCACTTAGTACCCTAAAAATGTGTTATTTCTTGCACAAATCATCTCTGTGTATAGGTAGTTAAATCTAGCTCTTTTTCCCTTGCTTGTCTCTTTTCTCCATTCCCTGAGATATTTATATTAGAATCCAAATAGACCTTATATTTTTGGTGAAGAAACATTTCAGCTTAAATGATTTAAGTTCAAAACCTATCTCTGTATCAGTAAGCATCCCAACATGCACAGGGAGGCCTGCTCTCACAAGTTGTTAGATATGCATTCATAAAAGGAAAATAACTTTGAAAGGGTTAATAATCACTTTAATTAAACACATGTAAAATTCCTTTAGCCAAGTACATATATCATTCCATTAGTTTCGAGAGTCAGCACCCTAAACTTCAAAGCAAACACAAAGAAATCAAAAGATCAACAGGTACGGCTTCCTCTGCCTGAATTCAACAGACAATTAGACCCCGACTGTCTGACCGTAGTTACCAGACAGAGAAGCATGACTTCTGGGTTCTCACAGTGGGGGGTTGGGGGGAAGGCTCCTTAGCTGCTTCCCAGAGTCCTCATCTGGCACTCAAATCTTCTTGCAAACCTAAGCCCCAAAGTAAAACCACACCCTCAGAGTATTTATACATTTTTTAGAGCCAGAAGATATCTCAGCCCTTGTGAACTAGTGCCTCATTAACAAAAGCTGTGGGTGTTTCTACAAATCTTCCCTAATCAAAACTCCTCTTAATGGGCAGGTCTATTAGTGGGTGGGGAAGATCTTTAATGACATTAACAATACAAATATATATGCTGTTTCTAGTTAAAGAAATTCTTGTTTCTGTACTTTTCTCTTAGTAAAGACTCTTGGTTGATAAAGGCAAAATTCAATCAAGCACTAGAGTATAATAAAACAAAAACAGCAAAAGATTCTAATTTTACTTGCCATTATAATCTCTGAAGGGCCTGTGGTCACTTAATCTCTTTAGGTGCTAGTTTCCTCATCTATAGAAGAAGAGATTTGGAATAGATAATCTTTAAATTTTCTTGTAGGTATACAGCTATAATCTTAAGATTCTTAGAAGCTTTTAAATTATAAAAATCATTATCCCATAAACATGGCAAAATCCTGTGGAATGTGAGAAAAAATTAACGAAGCTTAGAAAGAGACCTGACCAAGTAAGGTCATCCCAAAGGAATCAAAGATGGAATTGTAACAGGGACATCAAACAAAAAAATGGGAAAAGATCTGTGTGTATCAGATAAATAACAACTACGATCGATGCACACACATATACAAATATATATATATGTATATATATGTATATATCCACATACATATGTTCATTCATATGAAGTTCCTTTTTCATAGTCTTTTTTCCTATCTTTTGCCCACTTTACAATTCTGTCTTTCATTCCTTTGGGATGATCTTAACTTGACTAGATCTTTTGCCAAGCTTACTTCAAATGTTTTCCCCTCTCCATAGCATCTTGCCATTTTAAGGTTGACATTCTTCATAATTTTAACTCATCCTCAGGATCATAAGATTATAATTCTATAGCTATAAAGGACTTTAAAGATCATCTATTCCATCCCCCTCATTTTATAGGGAGGACTCTCCTGAGGCCTAAGGAGATCTAATGACTTAGATTTCAGTCCAAGGTCCCTTCAGAGGTAGGATATAAATTCAGATCATGTAACTTCAGATTCATTTTCTTTCCACTGTACCATACTACCTTCACTATATACAATTTTACAAATAGGTTTATAATGTAAGTTAGTGTTGCTGACTATTGATACACTTGGCTAAATAGATTGTTCCCCTTTTATGTTCTGTCTTATCCCTCTAGAATGTAAGTTCTTTAAGGGCAGTGACTGTCTTGTTTTGCTTGTATTTGTATCCACTGAGCTTAATAGTCTGGCACATAGAAAGCATTTAAGAAACATTTGTTGCCTGAATGATCAATGTCCCCTCCATGTGATGACTGTGCTACATTAGTTCAATTTCATTATTAAGTTATTATAATCAGTGTTGGTTTCTGTTCATTCATTTTCAGTTTCAATGTCTATAACATTTAAATAGGTCAGGTAGGAGTTATTTCATTGTATGGCATAGCAATATTCTCATTTTAAATATTTCTTTTAAGTTTGTATCACTCTTGATCTTTGATCTAACAAGGTAGTAGTTCAACCATTGATTCAGGAGATTTATGTTTGATAAGTGATTTAGAACTGTGGAGACAAAGTTTTGTTTTGTCTTTTTAGAAAACACAGTTCATGGTCTCAAGAAGCTTCTAGTCTAATGAGAAAATGTTTTTTGTTACCAAAAAGAAATTGAAGAAGCTGAAAAGGGGGATATAAATGCAGAACTCCCTGACAAAATAAATACTGAAATTGATTAGATGTGGGTAACAAAAGTTAACAAATAGTAAAAAGTGAATGCTTTTCAGCAAAGTTGGAGGACATACAAATGTAGGAATCAGTGGGGAGGAGTTCCCAAGGTTGAATGGGTAGAGAGAGATGAGGAAAAGGTCAATGAACACTTTGAGGAACATTGCTATGAAAAAAGTGGAAGAAGAAATTTTAACCAATAGAACTTAGACGGGATGGTCAGACGAGTAAAAATGAAAAAAGTGGAAGAAGAAATTTTAACCAATAGAACTTAGACGGGATGGTCAGACGAGTAAAAATGAGTCAAGACATAGCAGCAGAATGGAATTTAAAGGAATAAGGAATATCAAGAAGAGAGTAGGTAATAGAATCAAATGCTACATAAAAGTCAAAAGGTATAAAATTGATTTTTAGGAAAAGCCATTGCATTTTTCAATTAAGATGTCATTGAGATGTTGAAGAAAACATTACAGTGGTCAAAATAAGAGTGGAGTTAGAGTGATCTGAACTGATCTGTAATTAGGAAATAGAGTCAATAAGCACATATAGTTTACTTCTAGAATTTTAATAGTGAAATTCAGAAACTTGAAAAGATCACCGGAATAGATGAATGTTTTGGTTTGATTTTGGATAAGTGAGATGTATCCAAGTGTTATTCGTTTTCATGTAGTTTAAAGTTGGGAGGTGCTCCAGGAGAGAATAAGAGGTGAAATATACAGACAGGGAATGAGACTGGAGGTAAGGATAAAAAGAGCATAAGACCACTGAGAAGTTCTGAGATGTGGGGAAAATAAGGTGAAGTGGCTGGAAATGGCTATTTATCTCAAATGAACAAAGCAATGGAACTGATCTATAGTGCTATACATAGAAGGGAAAGTATAATGAATTAGAGTTAGACTGGGAATTCAAGCCTGAAATTCACCTGACCTTATGTTTTTAAGAGACTGAAAGACTACAGTCTGGGAATCAATTAGACAATGACAAGCAGAGGTATTGTAACTATCTTCCAGATTCCAAATACAGAGTTCCAGCAATCGTGCTGTACTACAAAGTATACTTCATAAAACTGAATAGAGCACAGTTTCCCTAAATATATAGAACTCACTGAAATATAATGATTTACGCATCTTTATATGTAGCTCATGTAGTCAATATCTTGTCCTTTTCATACTGCTGAAGAACTGAGCCCAGTGAATCTAAACTATCTATGGAGGTACCTAAAGGACTGTGATAAATGTTCATTGTATAATTGCTGACAAAATAATCTTTCAAATAATAATGCACATAATATGCTTAAAATTTGTGATTTATTGCCTCTTAATACACTTATAATTTTAACATATCCTACAATGTATTATCTAAACATGCACTTGTCATCAATAGGCATAAAAGAAGAAAAGGTTAAAATTACATAATTCCATTGAATTTTAAATCTAAAATGAAATTTAGAGATAATATGATCTAATCCTTTTTATTTTTTTTAGAGATGAAGTAATAAGCCCACGTTGTGGACTTCTCCAAATACATCCAGCTAGATAGAATCAAACAGTGATTTGAGTCAAGGTCTTGTGGATTCAAGTCTGCTTCTCTTTTCACAATATCACTCTGATAGAACTTTTCCTTTTGAATGACATATTCAAGAGATGAAGAAACAGGGATAATTGACAAGGAAACTACTGTGGTGGTGTAAATAATAAATTCACATAGGAACCACAGCAGCAATAACAGAGAAAAAGAGTCAAATGCAAATGTTAGAAAGGATGAATAAATGCAATATGAAAGATCAGCCTTAAAAGTAATAAAAGCTCATAATAGTTAACAGAAAACAAATAATACAAACAGAATCAAACACAAAAAATGGGGGGGGGAGGAATGAAAGGAAAATATAAAATAATTTCAATGTTGCTTAAGAAATTTTTACAATAAAAAGATTGAATTTAATATTTTTCACAGAGTAGTGCAAAGAGAGATATGGTATTTGAAATATAGGGGTAAAGATATATCACTTTTTTCTGGGTTTATTTCCATAATTCTCCACTGTACAAAGTTGAAATAAGGAAGAAATCTCCAAGTGGGGCAAATTAGTCTTGTTGAGATTCTGGGGTTTTTTTTGGCATAATCTTATCATTATCACAATTATTGTTAATTGTCATTGGATGCTTACTTGGCATGGGAATATATTGACAAAGTCAAAAAGGTAAAAATTAGAGGTGAAAACAAAAAAATAGGGCATGAGGCATATTTTTTTCAAACATTAGTGGTAAGGCAAAATATTCTTCATGATAGTTAAATACTCCCTAAAGTTATCCTATGAGACATAATTTCTAGTTTATAGCCCACATGGGTTTTTAACAGTTAATATTCTTGATATAAAGTTATGTACTCTGCCTTATGGAAAGGGGAAATTATGAAATATTCTATAAGATTATCATGATACGTAAGCCTTTCTTTCAGAAAGAAAAAGGCAAAATGGGAAGAGAAATTAACTTTTGTAGAATACTAAGTTATAATCCAATAAGACCTCATTTTTGTTGTTGGGTTATTTTTCAGTCATATCTGACTCTTCATGACCCCTTTTGGGGTTTTCTTGGCCAAGATACTGGAGTGGTTTGCCATCTCCTTCTCCAGCTCATTTTACAGATAAGGAAACTGAGGCAAACATGGTTAAGTGACTTGCCCAGGGTCACACAGGTAGTTAGTGTCTAAGGTCATATTTAAACTCAAGAACAGTCTTCCTCCTGACCCCAGATATAGCACTATATTCACTGTGCCACTGTGAAGCTGCCTCAAGTCCTTGTTGCAGTGCACCAGACAGTGGTTAAGAGAACTCAAAGTTAATTCTTCATCCCCAAGAGTATGAGTCAGGACTCACAAATATATTTTGCACTCAGAAAATCTGGTTTTGTATATATATATATACAAACAAAAGCCAGCTACACAAATGCTGGTGAGTCTGACCGTTGATGAAAGCTGGACTCATTCCAACTCATTCCCTTTAGAATCATTTCAGAGTGGAGTCATTCCAGTCACAGGGTTCTCAGTAAAAGGTTTCTCTCTTTTTTTTTTTTTTTTTTTTTGCCTTATCCATTGTGGCTATTTATCTTCAAATGTACTGGCATATATCTCATGTAGGGAGAGAACAGAAATGTTGGATTTGAAATAAACAAAGGATTTGATAGCTATTTTTGAAAAGAAAAAAAATAATCACTACAGAAGGTTGGCATAATATTAACATAATTGTCTAATGAATGCAATTGTCTTGCAATATAAACAAAACCAAGACCCAGACCTGCATGAAAATCACATTCTATCAATAAGTTGTTATGCTGCCTGCGTGCTTGTGAATGACTTCAAAACCAATTAAAAAGGTGATGGAAAAGGATAGTGTAACTAGCATCAGTGTTTAGAATCCTCCTTCTAAAAAGTCCATGTACTTGCAATGTGTGACGTTTTCAGGACAAATGAATCACACATAACCCCTAATGTACCCCCTCTTATGTGACAGCCACCCAAAAATGTTACCTTATATTCAAAGTATTCTGTGAATCTGTAGCAGCCCACAATTTAGTTCAAAAGTTCCCACTGATATATTTACGTTGACAAGTAAGAAGAAGAAAATATAGTTTAAAGGAAAAAGGAAAAGACATAGAAAGATACACAGGAATGAATGGAAAATTCCTCTTATAAGACAGTGGGTGAGCCTTCAAGAAATACACACACAGACTATGGACCGAGTAAACATATATGTAACACATGTATATTCATATATAATCATATATGAGGGCAATTTCATAAGGAACTCAGGTGTAAAGGACATAAATGTGGAATAGCAACCCATGCTTCTCATTTGGTATATAAATGAATGTTAAGTCAAAGCAAAAAGCAGGTCAGGAGGTATAATCATGGTTTTCTACTCTTCTGAACTGAATTCCTGACTTAATTAGATGTCATTAGTAAAATAGTATAGCTTTGGTTCTAGATTTTGGCCAGTGAAAAACTTCACTGTCTAGATCTTACACACAATGGACTGGGCCCAGAACATAGTCTCTTCCACATAATCTTTTTGTGTGGGTACCACAGTTTGAAACAGTACTGGATTTTTAAAATACTTTCTCCCTGACTCTAAACGCTGTACTCCATTCATAGTACTATTATACTTTAGGTGAAAATTAGTGAGAGGGATTAATTCTGAAAAATACAAGTATGGGCAGACTGACAACTTTTGAAAGCTGAATCATTGGAATTAAGGACTTCACACTATGATAAACTTAGAGGATTCATTACCCAATTAGAAGCCATATAAGTTATACATATAAAAGTATTCAAAAAGGATGTGTACTTACAAATGATGAATCCATACGTAAAATAAATTAATCATCTAAAATGGAACACAATACATAGCCTACATGCATCATGGATTTTTTTTTATGTAGATAGACATTTGGTTTTGGATCTGCTCCACTCTGTTTGTGGATAGAATGTGATTTCACTTTTTAGTCAGAGCAGAAAGAGGTCCACGTATATAATACTAGTAACCTAATGAAAGACAGGTTGGCAGGCAGAATCCAGGGCAGAAATGGATAGCTTGGGTATCTTTTTAACATCTTTTCTTTTTTTTTTTTTGAATTCTAAATTCTCTCCCTCCTTTCAGCCTCTCCCTCAGCAATAAGGGAGGCAAGTAATATAATGTATATTATACATATGAAGCAGGCTAAGCTATCTTGTTTCTAAGAGGAGTACGGACCAGAATCTTGTCCAAGTACTACATGTAATCCATGTTTATAATTCCTTATTTTAGGAGTTTGGAGTAAAAGGTATTTTCCATGGTCCCTCTAAAGGAGAAGACAATAGTTAACTCACTCATGATGAGCTTAATTTGCTCTCACTAAATCTTTATTACACAGGAAAGACAAATATGTGTGTCAAGCAATCATTAATGGGAACAAACAACAAAACAGAAACCAAAGAAACTACATGAACTAGTGCAGATGATAGAAAACGCAAGAGTAAATTGGTTCTTCCACTCAAGCACAAGATACAAACTCAAATCAGCCAAAGAGCTGAGGGCAAGTCCACTCAGGAGTCCTTAGAGTTGCTGGTGCTGGAAGTCAAGGCATATGGGGGGAGGCAGTGATGGCTTCCTTTCTCCATATTTCTATTTTGTGAGGAGATCTCCAAGAAGAATCTATATAATTCAGTATCTTTTCTCTTTCTCTTGCCCCATCTTCTGCAAAAGTTGCTTCTTTCTCTCCTCCAAAATATCTCTAACAATAGAAATTCACATTTCTTTCACGTGTGCCACATGTAGAGTCACAGTCTTATTGGTCTTTGAGCCAATAAAGAGACTAATCTCCTACCATGTGAGCGGCATGCATCATTATAGCGCTGTCATATAGAAATTTCCACTGACCTGGTGAAGGCATAATATAGAAGCAGATGCTAAAAGAAGATGGGATGCAATGAACTTTTAAGGCAGACGTTAAAATTACAGTAAACACTTATCCTCTATTGACCCTAGTACTAAAGGCAGTTAGGAGATAGAATAAATAAAACAGACTATTCTTGCTTTTGTGGAGTACACAATCAAAAAACAGAATACACACATATACATAAATACGTATATATATAAACACATGTACATAATCTGGATATATGTATATATACAGGTACTGAAATGTGTATGTATGTATATATGTGTGTATACGTGTGTATATATATCCATGTATGCATAGACACATTCATGCAAACATAAGGCAGTCAATCCTTATCACTGTTTATTAGTTGGGACTTGAGTTCAGTTATTCAGCTATTTAACATGAAAACAAACAAATTGATTAAGATCCTACTGTATGCAGAATACCATGGTAGGTCTTATGTAAAAGAAAGTTTAGTAAAATATAACTCTTGCCCTCAGGTAGCTTAGAGTCTTTTAGGATGATGAAAAAATAATAAAATAAATAGAATAATAATATATTATTAATATAAGAATATTATTAACATTAGAAATAATAGAATAAATAGAATAAAAATATAATATGGACTAATGGTCTTACCTACGACTATACTATGTACCAATACTCCCTTGGTCTCTGTTCTGTCACTTGGGGTGGATACTAATTGCTACATGGCAGACCTCAGTGGAGCAACTTTAGGTCCTTTGGCCAAGAAAATTGAAGGATTTATGAATGTCTATTAATGTCTATTAATGAGAGTTTAAAGATCTTCCCCATCTACTAATGGGCCTGCCTATTAAGGGAAACTTCGTTAGGGGAGATTTTTTTGTTGTTGGAAGGCCCACACCTTTTGTTAATTTCTAATGAGGCACTGATTCTCAAGGGTTGTGGTGCCCTCTGGCTCTGAAACGTGTGTATATGTATATATACTCTGAGGTGAGATTTTTTGGGGGGCTTACTCATTGAATGTGTTTGTTCAGTCAGATGAAACTCTGGGCAGCTAATAAGGGCTTTGAAAACCCAGATGTTGGTGCTTCTCTCTCTGGTAACTATGTATGTATGATCAGACAGTTGGAACTGTCTACTGATCTGTGATGTATGTTTTGCTTAAGGTCAGACAGTTTGAAGCCCTATCTGTTGGTCTTTATTTCTCTGTTTGCATTTTCTCTGAAGTTCAGGGAGCTGACTTTTTCCCCTGAAAGAAATTAATGATGCATGTACTTGATTAAGGTCATTGTTCACCCCTCAAAAGTTGCCTTTCATTTTAGAAAAATGATAAAAAATATCATATAAATATGATATTTAAATAACATAAATTAAATATGAATATAAATATATTTTATATATAATACAAATATATAATATTAAATATAATATTTAAAAATATAAAAACCTGTCCAGCAGGCCATCCTGTGCATGTCACAGTCCTTGCTGTTACAGAATGTCACGTTTAAAGTTACTAGGATATACATTTGGAAAGTAATGCTACTTATAATATTTTATATAGAAATATTCATTGATAAAATTTCAATTTTCCTCTGAAAACATTTTGGGAGCTGAAAGCATCTGGGCAGCAATACACACATTTCTTTGGATACTAGGTTTATTTTCATTTTAAATTTTTATTGATGCCCCTCATTTTTACATCACTTTCATTTAAGGATATGTCTCTACCACCCTTCCCTCCCCTCCCCTAACAGCTAGCTAGCCCTTATGACAATGAATAAACAAGAAATAGAAAAGGAAAAAACAGCAAAAATTAACCAATATATCCACTAAATCTGATAGGATATGTAATATTCTACACTGATCTCTGCAAAGGGAGGGATATGCATTTTCCCAACTCTAGGCTCATGTCTATTCTCTGTAATTACACAGTATGTGTAAGGTTTGGGGTTTTCTTTTAGTTTTTGTTTTGTTCTTTCCATTTACTTTGTTGTAATCAATAAATACACTTATTGAGATGAACATTTTTGAATTTACGCTTTTGTTTAGTTTCATTTTCTGTAGTACTGTTAAATGCCAAATTGTTATCAAGTTTATAGAGTAATCCAGGGGTCAGCAAACCATGACCCAAGGGCCAAATCTGTCCAATGGTCTGTTTTTGTACATCCAGTGTGCTAAGAATAACTTTACATTTTAAATTTTAATTTAGCTTATGGGCCATGCAAAAACAGGCAATATGCTGGTATTTGCCCAACCCTGGTCTAATCAATCAGCACTATTTGTTTCTGATGAGCATGAGCAAGAGAGTACAATAGCAAATTACATTTAATAGCTTATAACTTTTACATTCTGTTTCATTTAAAAACATATGAGAGATCGTTACACAGTATTCCTTAAAGTGCAAATGATGATGATCCATAGTAATCAACAGTCAACTGTCAATGCCAAACATAATTAACATTTTGGAGAAAATATATTTTAAGGTATAAACCAAATGGGAATTAACCCAGGTAAAGGACAGATTGTCCATTTATGTTATTATATTATCTTCAGAGAATGTTGATAGAACCTCAATTTACACATATTTATTCAACTTTCTAAATAAATGGCAGATTGTTTTATAATAGTTGTGGAGTGGGAAAGATGACTGAGTGCAGCTTTTCATGAAAAGTTAACATATATATCATATGAAGAGGATCATTTTTCAAAAATTGGGATATAATGAAGTATATTCACTGATGAGGTAAGAAGGATGCCCAGGGGCAAAAAGGCAAGCCTTTAAATGAAAACAGACATTCCCCACCCTAGAAAGGGTCCAAGGTTAAAATACCTCACAATTCAGGAGTGTTCTAGTAAATGTTTAACAGCCGGATCTTGGGAATTGGGGGGCCAAGAATGTTCCTGTGAGACAATTTTAAGCTTTATCTGAATTATTAACATTTTCTCCTAGTACTTTATTAGGTCAAGACCAGGGGTCAGCAACCAAAATTTGGGGCCAAATCTATCCTGTCTCCTTTTTTTTTGTATGGTCTTAATTTAAAATTTTTTGAATACAATACAATTTTATTCAAAAATATAAAAACCATTCTTATCTCACAGTTTTATAAAAAGTCTGTGGCCTAGTTTGGCATGCAAGCCCCACTTTGGGGAAGCCCAAAGGTGTCAAGCATGAAATCCATAGCTCCAAGTACAAACAAAACCAGATGAAAATAACACTGGGAAACATTAAACAAAATACATTTTTAAAAATACAATAGAATGTAGATGATGTTAATATGTGGTTTTGTAAGTCAATATGTGACTCATAGGGATTAAGAGCCTTGTGTAAAATTTAGTTCCCAACCCCTTTGTAATATTCCCACACACACCTTTTTTTTTAATTTAATACTATTGGTTTAGAAAATCAAGAAAAATATTCATAAAAATCTAGTATTTAGCATTTCATTATTTCTAAGCTATAAATGCCCACATTAAAAATTTAACAATCGAACTCATTTTGAAGAGGTTTTGGGGAGAGGTTAGGGGTGCTGGGACCCCAAGAATGCCGTGGTAAAGCCGCCTGGAATGAATTCATACACTCAAGCCTTCTTTCAGTCAAGAGTCAGTTTCTTGTAATGCCAATAGATGGGTAAAGTACCTTCTGGGAACTTGCATCCTAATGGGGGTGAATCTAGAAATTATATAGAAAAGGGGCATCAGAAAGGAATGCCAGGATACTAATGAGGCAATCTAAGGGTGCAGGGGTCTTTGGGAACTATGAATGAGAAAATGTAGGGAGTACAGCCGACATTGAGAGAGTTGTCAGAGGCATGACCCTTGGGGTCTGGTGCCCAAAAAATAGCTCTTGATTCAGTACCTTGTCTCCTTCTTGATAAGACATTTACACAGTCAGGCCTGCAACAATGGAACATTTCTGGGTGGAGGGGAGAGGGAGGTTACTTTCAGAGACATAGCCCTAGGGCTTTTTGAGGTCCAGGTCCCACCACTCCATCAATTCCAGTTGGCTCTAATATAGCCCTCCTTCAGCTGTCTATAATGAACCTGACAAGACAATGAACTTTCCTCCAGTCACTGGGCTACAATCATAACTTTGTCCCTATAGGGGTAACTTACAGCCAGCTAATAATGACTTAAAGAGCTGATTGTTAAATTTTCAGTGTGAGCACTTATACCTTAGAAATCAGCAAACACTACAAATCAAGATTTCATTTATAGTTTTATTGATTTCTTGAATTAAATAAAAAGAAATGGATAATATACCAATAATGCAGGTTAAAAAGGTTTCAGGCATACTTTTCTTTAAAAGACATAGTTCTTAAATATTTACCATCATACCTTGCTTCTATATAATATTCACAAAGGGATATGGGAAGTGAAAATGACTAAACTCTAGGCAACATAGGGCTTTTGATTCTTGAAGAATTTGTTGGTAAGAGTCAAATCTTTTCTCATATCCTTCTTGGAAGTGACATACATCCTCAAAGCTGAGGTTTAGACACTATCAAAAGAAAGAAGCTTTGGTTGATCTTGAAATAAGGATCATTGCCCTAGCTCCAAGAGTTTCACAGGACTCCAATTAGAAACAGTGATCATCTGAAGGGAGCAGAAGACCACAGGGGGTTTGTAACTGCCCTTCAAAGAGCAAGCCCAGGTAACTGACAACATGAACTATTTGATCCATCCTGACAGTGAATACTCAGAGTCAGGGTCTGCATGATCCTGTCTGGCAAGGACTGGTCAGTGGTAGCTTGGCCTGCCCACCCCCTTCCCATAACATCTGTACTGTGGCAAAGCAGCCTTCCCAGTCCTTTCTGCCAGATCCTGCTCAGTGTCTGCTTGACCCAGCCCAATAGCAACAGAACCTGATGAATAGCCAGCACATTCTCTGAGTGCACTATCTAGCACAATCCAGCAACATCAGAGTCTGAGGAAGTCAGAATAACTTCTAAATGATTGGCCACATCCAGTCCAGCAGCAGATTAGCCCATGAAGCTGAGATGCTGAGCTCTGGAAGCAACAAGCCCAGGTAAGTTGCTGGTCTAGTAAACTCCAGAAAGATAGGATATGAAGGCCCTATATTTACAGAGTTATAAGAAGCCTTGGGTACATGTGTGCCTCAATACCATTGTGTTTAGTTTCCTATTCATTCTTGTTTCCTCCTGGACTACAGGAATATTTATAGAAGAGTGTGCCCTTGCTGAGAGGGAAGGGTAGGGAAACATTTACTTTGTACGCATTGTTTTTTGCTATGGCTTTTGATTAAATGTCTCTGGGAACTAACTCTAGTGGTTGTTTTCGTCTTGGTTTGGCTTTTTATGTATTTTTTGGACAAGTCAATCGAGAGTTAACATGGCCAGCGTCACCCAGCTAATAAGTGTAAAGTGTTTGAGGTCAAATTTGAACTCAGGTCTTCCTGACTCCAGGGCAGGTTCTCTATCTATTGTGCCATCTACCTTCTCCCTGTACTGACTAAAGGGGAAATGCACATGATCTAGTATTTAGCAGGCTACCTAACTACCAGGTTACCCTGGATTATAAATCAAATATATAATCCAGGCAATAGTCACCACTCTGAGGATCTAGTCTAGTAGTGATAGTGTGAATTGGTCCAGAGAGACTCAAAGACGTGTACAATAAAACTACATAATACAATGTAATTTCTCTGTGATAATTCAGAAAAATGCTGAGAAATTGAAATTAATTGAAGATCAGACTTGTGACCATCAAATATGGCAGAGAAATGGGGTGGGTTTCTTTATTGTTGTATTCTGAGTTCTTTCATTTTTTCTATCCTGTGTATTCTTCAATGTAGAAAAATGAAATCCTTACTTTTATTATTGCATTCAATAGAAAATAAACTCTTTGAGGATAAAAACAATTTCATTTTTATGTCTTTGATTTCCCACCCCTACGACAGAGTCTTGTACCTAATAGGCATTTTATAAAGGCTTATTAAATTGAAGTGAACTTTTTAAGGGAAGGGAGATGAGAGAAGAGGAGAAAGAATATAATAGAAAGCAGAAGAAAAATTCCCCTGTGGTTCCTTAACATGATTCATTGAGTATCGCTATCAGAATAAGAAGTTTTTAGTCATGCAATATGTAATATAGTCTGGATACTTATAAAATATTGAGTGGATTCGGTAAAAAGCTTAGTTGACTTAGCCAAAGCCTCATGAACTTTCATAAATTGACTAAAACATAAACACTATGAATATCATACTTTGCAAAGTAGTAAGGTATTTTGGATTTAAATACACACGTGAACTCAGACTTCTGCATCTCCATCAAGATATGAAACCTAAAATGTACATTAATTTAAAATCAGAAACAGTTATTAACTTCAGCTCAAGTGTTCATGTTCCTCATGTTTAGGAATTTGCACTTCTTTTGACAAAGCTGTTTACCTAGGCATAAGACTAAAAAATAATCTAATTGAATTACCTCATATTTCATGTAGCTGAAGTTTTTAAAATAGTTTTTTGCTAAATACATGCATGTTTAAATGATGAGTTTGCCTATGAATTAGTGAGGTGTCCTTTTCAGATATGACTTTTGCTATTTTTATGTACATTCCCTGTACTTTTGGACCACTTAATTTGAGCACCTTTTTACAAAATTAGTTAGGATGGGTGATGATGCACTCATTCAATCACCTTCATGAGTCTGTAAATAACTAGTAGGAAACACACACCAAAGGGAGACAAATCAGTTTCAGCTCCTTGTAATCCACGCTAAACAGCTGTCCAGATGAAAGGATGGTACAATAAAGATAATGACAATAGCATACAATTTATGTGCTTGCCAATGGGCTACAATCAGCTGCAGGTGTCTGAAAAATGAAAACTACAGAACTGGAAGCCTCATCACTGCTTTTTTTTCTTTGTTAAAGAATGATTTTAATTCAGTTCCTGATTACTTCTGCTGAAATATATGCACTTGACATATGGTCATTTTAAATGCAAATATTCTGTATCTGAAGAGAAATGGTCACATGCCTAATTTGGATTACATCCAAGAACTAAAGTGGCTTTATAATTGGCAAAATTACTTCAGTTGCCCAAGCATAAATTTGCCTTGTCCATCCAAATATCAATAAGTACTTGGCAAAAATAATTTGCAATATAGAGAAGGCTGATAAATGGAGCAATTGCCATTCCTCCTAGAGAAGGGGAAGAAACAAAAATAAATGGGTCTGGTCATCTATGAATGATGACTAGACCGTACAACAAAATGCCTAATGGCATACCATTGATTATGTCTAAGAGTAATTGTCATTAATTTAGAAATTATTCTCAAAGTTCTCCTTTCCAGAAGTATAGTGAAAAATTAGTCTATGCATGAATCCTCATGTTCCATTTAGAAAGGTATTGTAAAGAACCATATGGCATCAGTCAAGCAAAGACAAAATGGAGAGTTCCCAGAATCTATTTTTTGCAAATTTGGTTTTGTGAGGTATGTCTCTCTTGACATCTCTTTGGAACAGTAGGAGATGAGTGATGCCTTCCAGAATTAGATTTATTATTCTATCATCCATGATATGCTTAGAAAGAAAAATTGGTGTTAATTCTAATCTTTTTAATGTGGAGTTCAAGCAAGGTTTTTGATATCTAATTCTTTCCATTTTTCAACTAATTTCATGGAAATAAAAATATAATTGGTGCTTCATGTCAAAAAGAATCAACAAGGTTATATTTTCTTTTCTTTTCTTTTCTTTCTTTCTTTCTTTCTTTCTTTCCTTTCTTCCTTTCTTTTATTTTGTTTACGTATTTATTTCTCTTTTTGTTTTGTGGTTCATTCCTGAAGATCTACCTTGTGACTTTTTGATACCAGCTCACCTTGTGCTTTTATATTTAGAAAAAAAAAATAATGTGCCTAATGTACCTAAACAACACTTTTAAAACTCAACAATACAATTAACCCTTTTCTTCACTCATGCAACTTTAAGGATATGCCTGTGGAATAAATTCAGCTTCTTATATTGTAAGGGAGTGAAGATAAAATCATTAAGGACCTACCCATGAGCTATTCATGGTTTACTAGGGCTGTAAATATCAAGTATATCTGTCTAAGAAAAAAATGTATTATGTTCTTATTTTAAAAACCTATTTTCATTTCCTTACATAGAAATATACTTGAGATACAAATGACACATGGGCATGATGGATTTAAGTAATGTTTGACTATTGTAAGAACACAATCTTTGGCTTATGACTGGAGACTACCTGGAGAATTCATAGTTCTTAGGAAGGAAGCACTTGGGCATCAAGGAAGTTCATTCTCTTATTCAACAAAGAACCATCATATCTCTAATATATTGCATTTTTGGTCAGTCTACTATTTCTTTTCCTCTGTATTTCCCAACCATGTTATATTACTCAAAGTTGTACTTTAATGGATCAAAGTGGTGTTTTACTGTTGCCAAGGCTGACTTGGGTGTCCCCAAGTCAAATTGCTACTTAGTGATCTCTCATTCCAGAAAATTCTCTACAAAAATCTTATCTGTTACCAAAACTGCAGTGCAGCCATCATTATTTCACTTGGAGACCTATTTTTTTATCAACCAAATATCGCAAGATAACAAAAACTGAAGATTCATGGAGTTGGGGAGCACAGTTACGTCAGGGATTCACAAATACATATCTCAATACCCAAATAAGAAACATGCTGTCTCTACACCTAACAAACATAAATGGAATATAAACAGAAAAATGATCCATGCTTCCCTCAGGTTAGAGAACTCCTCAAGTTAGGCAGTTGCCTAAGATACGCAGAGGTTAAATTATTTCCCTAATGTAAAAAACTGGTAAATATCTGAAGAAGGATTTGAATCCAGGTCATCTTGCATCCAAGCCCAGAATTCTAACAGTTATGCAACATTTCCCTTCCCTCCTCTTCTTTTTCTCTTTGACACACACACACACACACACACACACACACACACACACGTGTTTATGTACGCACGTATATGTGTATGTATGTCTATGTATATATGCATGTATTTTTATGATTAATTAAACATAGATTTATTAAAGTGTTTCTGATTTTATAGTGAACTTTTGTCATCCTATATTTTTTCTGGTTTGGGGTTTCATTGGTTCTCCATTAAGTACTGATTCTCAAATTTGAAAAACTTGGAAACCACACTACTGGAGCATTATTGTATCTCTCAGGAGTATATAAGCTTCTTGAGAGCAAGGGAATTTTTTGTTTTTGTCTTCATATCCTTAATACTTAACATTCTACCTAGAACACATTAGGTACTTAATAAATGCTTGTTAAATGGAACTTAATTGAAATACCCTACTAAGAAATATCATGTACTCTGTACCTTTGCATTCATTATGGAAACAAAATGTCTGGTAGTGGAAGAGGGGGAAAGGAAGGCTAGTACAAAGAAGACTGAGGAGGTCAAAACTCTGTTGCTACCTTTCTTCCTCCTGGATAGGGCTCACCATGAAACCACTTTGAAACATAGAAAGTATACCTCAGGTCCTTAATGAAAAAGGAATGTTATTCAAATTATTTATGTTATACCACTGAGAGAGAGAGAGAGAGAGAGAGAGAGACAGAGACAGAGACAGAGACAGAGAGAGACAGAGAGACACAGAGACAGAGACAGAGAGAGAAAGACAGACAGATAGACAGACAGAGACAGAGAGAAAGACAGAGACAGACAGAGACAAAGAGACAGAGACAGAGAGACTGGGGCAGTAGAAATAATGGAGGGCTATATCTATATAAAGCTACTATTGGGTAGTAGAAAGACTTAGCTCTAGAGTCGGAGAACCTGGATTCACCTTTCTAAAAGCTTATGTAACTTTGGCTAAGTTACTTCACTTTACCCTTCTGGGTCTCGTTCCCTTCTCTGAAAAATGAGGAGGATGGACTAATGGATCTCAATGGTCTCTTCCAGGTCTTTTACCATTTCAAATATGTCCAATAAGTGAATTTGATGATAAAAGCAAGTATAGAACTCAACCTTTATGTCTGAGATTAGGCAGCTGAAACCTTTAGAGACTTTGCTTTGTTGCTAGAGTTTGATGAATGACTGCTGCCTTCCTTTGCCTGTAGGTCCTCCAAAAGGAACAATCAGAGTGCTGCTCTTGAGAAAGAGGGTACCACTTGGCCTGCCATAGAAGAATACAGAGAAATGATCATTGGTAGGTCAAGTACTGTAGCTGTGTTTAAAATGTGAAAAGCCAGTGAAACAGAAGTGAGATCAAAAGTGTATATAGGAAGAAAGAATTCACAAAAAAGACTTTTATAATAGAGAGAACTGTAATGACCATTTCTTCCTCAGTTAATTCAAAAGTCTTTAAACTTGAGTATTCAGAATGAGTTAGGACAGCTGGTCTTTGGCACAGTCACAGTGATGGAGCACAGAAGGAAGCCACCTCCCTGCTATTTATCTAGGGCCATTATCTAGAAAAGCAGTGCTAGGCCCCATTCCCTGCCCAGTTTCTTTGTTAGAAATGAGATAATACTGTAGAAAATGATAAGTTTAGAAGAAATATACTGTGGTTTAACAGATTTCTCATCCAACTCCTTTTGACTTTAACTTGGATTTAATATTAGAGGTGAAGTTAAATCTCTTGGGTTTGAGTCCTCGTTTTGACTCTGATTCACTGTGTGACTTAAATCCTTTCTTTCCTTGTCTCAGGTACTTTATTTTGTAAAATGAAGAGAACAATAAATGATTTTAAAGGTTCCTCTGTGATTCTATGACTGAGGCCTGGTTCCACATTATAATTGAGAGCAAATAATTTATCCTATTAAAGCTTCACTTTCTTCATCTCTAACATGAGAGCACTAATACTTAGAAGACCTATCTCAAGATTGTTGTGAAGAAAGTGCTATTTAAATTTGAGGTGTTATGGTAATTAAAATAGCCTTACACATTTAGATACACTATCTGGTATGACTCATATGATTCGAGATGTATTATTAGTTCACTCCAGTTGAAACTATATTTCCCCAATAACTTTCACTGGTGACTGCCATTACAATTCTAGTATCATGCATTAAGGAATTTTTTAAGAACTTGTGCATTTTAACTGTGAAAAGGATCATGAAACCTCATTTAATCTAATGTCTTTAGATATAAAAAGGGTCTCACATTTGATCTAGTGCAGTTGCGATACAAAGAAGAGTTTGTAGACTTCGTGGGAATATATACTGTGATAACGGGTGTAGGATTCTGTCGTTCTGACATTCTGTCCATCTCACTTCCTTTCCCTATTTCCACTGGCTAGCCTCTAACCTCATCTGCTTTTGCTTTTCCAGGCTGCTTTCCCTATTGCCACAGGAGCTAAGAGATCTTTCTGACCATGAGGGTTAGGAATGGCCATTTCCAGACTTTGTCAGAGATGATGTCCACCCCCTTTCATGTTATCACCTAAGACAAAGCCTTTGTTATACTGTTTTTCTCATAGTTTTGACATTTTTTTCTTATTGTTTTAGTATTGTGGTTGGGCAAGGTAAGGAGGAAGGGAGAAAAGGAGGCTGAGACTGCGGGATATTGTCAGGAGCTAGTGAAGTACCATAGTAGGGACCACAGATAGTCAAGGGCATTAGGCAGGTGGCATATCATATAGTGGAAAGTACCCTAAATTTGATATCAAAAGAACAGGGTTAACATTATAGGTCTGCTACTTCCAATTTTTGTGGCATAACTCAGTGCTAATGCTTACTACTCCCACTCTGGTCCTCAGTTTATTCCTCTATAAAATAAGAGGATTGAAGGACATGATCTCTAAAAGTTACTCATGACTGTAAATCCAAAAACATGAAAATTAGGGCATTGGATGACTAGGAATCTTTAAGGTAGAAGTGATGTAAAACCCACACACACAAGATCAGAGTGAGATGATGGAAAGAAGCTAGGACTTCATTTTAATAGAGGCCTCTTTAATGCTATTTCTTGTTTATATTCATTTGGTTAAGAGACTAAAACTCAGTTTCTTTGTCAGGATGTAGCTTCCTTCCAGGGTCTACTTTTCCAATTCCTATTTACATTGATGGACCATATCCTTAGAGGGCAGCTACTGCTATTAATTACTTGGTTATAGAATGTAAGGGTTAAGGGAATTTGAAGATCTTCCCTGCACCTTAACAGGCCCATGTGACCTACATTGAGCTTTGGCCCAGCTCACAGCCTGAGTCACATGGAGTTGATGGTGGGAGGAGCTTGCTATAACAGTAAGCACCCCAGAATACACAGGGGGAGGGCTACTATCACAGGTTCTTAGGTCTGCATTAGTAAAAGGAAACCAACTTTCAAGTGGTTAACATTCACTTTAATCAAGCACATGTATCATTCCTTAACCAAGTTCATATATTATTCAATTAGTTCAGGGAGTCAGCACCTTGAATTTCAAAGAAAATACAGAGAAATCAAAAGATCAACAATTGGACCCCAACTGTCTGACCATAATTATCAGAGAGAAGCACAAAATCTGGGTTCCCAAAGCTGGGGAGCTCCTTAGTGGCTTCCGAGAGTCTATATCTGGCACTCAAACCTTCTTACCAAAATCTAAGCCCCAAAGTAAAACCTCACCCTCAAAGTATTTATACCATTTTTTTAGAGCCAGAGGGCATCACAACTCTTTGACCCTGTGCCTCCACAGAAAAACAAAACAAAACAAAAGGTACTTGTGACCCTCCCACAAAACAACTCCCCTAATCAAGCTTCCCACAATGGGCAGGCCAGTCAAAGGATGGGAAAGATCTTTAATCATATTAAAATAATTAACAATACAAATATATACACTGTTTCTAGTTAAAGAAACTCTTATTTCTGTGCTTTACCTTGTAAAGACTCTTGATTGATAAAGGCAAGATTCGCTGAGGCACTTGATTATACTAAAACAAAAACAGCAAAAGTTTCTATTTGATTGCCATCACACTTGCCAAACAGGTGGAATACGAAGGGTACGGCAGGAAGAGAGGGTGAGGTAGAGCTGAGAGAGAGGCAGCAGACCAAGCAGAGCAGCTAGCCTGGGTGAGAGGGGCATTTTGCTTCAGTGAGCTTGTCTGTGGAAAGGCCTGATGGAGAGAAGGCTTGGGGATGGGGGTCCTCCCTCTATTGGTAATGTGTACAAACTTCCTTGTTGCCATAGTGGAACTGACTTCCTGGTGTGTGAATAAGTATTTTTGCTTAGTCTCTGAGGACGAGAGTTGGTATTTTGCAAATTTGCCCTGGAAATACATTTGCATATCCATAGCAGCTGCTGTGGGTATCATATTGGTGCTATATATGACTAGCCCTGAGTGGTTGGATGGTTCTAGTAGCATTTATGATTTGTCTTCAGTGTACTTCAGTTTATCACATTATAAGTGTGCTTCAGAATATGAGTCAGATTGAATGAGTTTTTACAAAGGATATATACTATGCAGTTACAGCAAAGTCAGTTGTTACAAAAACAATACCCGTCAGAGGAGTGGGAGTGGGACATACCTCTGCTTATACAAGGTTACCAGGGCAGAGGGCTTATACTTAAAGTATGCAGCTAGTGAGGCATGTGTCAAAGAAAATAATTTGACAAAAAGGTAGATCTTAAGTCCTGGCATTGGGAGTCTTCTGTATTTTTGTGGATTCTTCATGAAGTTCCTCTTACATGTATCTATCATTGTTTCAGGATTCATGGATTTCTACAATCCATAGACAATATTTTCTTCTCTAAGAATAGGAGATCACACTACTTGAAGCTTCCTTTCTTTAATATGTCTAGTTTGTCCTCAGTGTATCTGTCAACTCTTGATGAATATGATTCTTTAGCCTTTCTTCCTTCAGGGACATTCCCACTGACACCACTGTGAGCTCCTGGTTTTCCTACCTTTACAAGTTCACAAGGTTCTCACCTGGTCATTGGGGAAGAGGAGACAGAAAAAGAGGAAGAGGGGAAAAAAAAAGTATGAGGAGGGGAGAGAGAAAGAGACTGAGACAGAAATATTCCTTAACTCTCTTGTATTGGATTAGAATACCCCTTGACTGACTGGTTCAAACTAACTTGCACATGGCTGAAAGGTATGTCTGATTCTTTTAGCCAATCACAAGTTATTTCCAATACAGCATCATTTGCTTTTATTTACTGATCAAAACACTTTCTTCTTTCTCAAAATGTTATAATTAATTGGGGTGGGTGTGGAATCCCACCTTACATGTAAAATGAGGGTGTTGTATTAGATGAGCTCTAAGGTTGGTTTCAGCTCTGAATCATATGACCCTAAGGAGTTTTATGTAAGCAACAATAATTCTTTAAAAAAATAACTATGCCAAGGAGATGAGAAACATTAGCTATAAAATTGAAATCATTGTGAAAGGGAATCCACTATTCATATATATTAATAGATTTTAGAGAGGTAAGATTTGAATAATGTTAGTAGAAATAAATACTGTGACTAAACAGAAGATATCAAGTAAAGAATGATTATTGAAAGGCAAGTAATACAGAAGGGAGAATAAAAGCAGTAAATCTTGAGACTGGAAATTCAATATAATGACATACAAAGACTCTCCAGGAAGTTTTCTAGGCAGCCACGTGAAAATAAAAGCTCCACGATGAAAGCAGAGGCTGAAATATCCCATGATTTCTTGCCAATTGCCGCTAATGCCCACTGTGAGGTATGGGAGCAAATCATATTAACAATGGAGCACAATGATTCAGTTTTCTTTAATTTAGGTTTTATGCAGGTCACATCAGCTGGGGAGGGACTTGTTAAGTATTAATGCTCTTCATCTGATGGAATTTTTAAAAAAGAAAAAAGAGAGGGGGGAATAAGAAGTTTTTTATTTTGTTTGATGCCACAGCTGCTTCCAAACAAGATTGTATAATACCATGAGTGCAACTAATAGAACACCACTTACCATATTTATATTTTATTGACTATTAAGAGAGAGTTTGATATCAACGAAGATTCATGGAATTTGATCTGAGGTTTTTCTTTTTTTCCTTTTGTCAGCGGTCCTTACATTGCTGCACTCATTATGGATTTTGTTGTTTGCCTCTACTTTCTTCACTCTCCATTGCTTTATGCAAGTATAATTCAATAATGCAACAAATATTATTGAGCACCCTACTATGTGCTGAACACAGTGCTAAGCACTGGGGATTCAAATAAGAAAAAGAAAGAGTTTCTTTTCTCAAGGAACTTACAATCTACTAGGGGAACACAGAAAAAAGAAGGGTGGAAGGGGAAATAATATATTCTGTGGAATTCAAATCAACAAAAGCTCATGATGCAAAGTGGAGACTTAGCTGAAAAGTTCAGACGCCAGTGTTCTGTAAAGGAAAGCTTTGGAAGAATTTGGTGCTTCTCCCTCCAGCCTTCTAATCAGAGCAGAGAGAAGGCTGAGAGTGTGGAGGTGTTGAGTATGTAAAGCAGTTCATCAGCATGATGATAAAATGTTAGGTGATCAGTTTATCCTAAGAGGAGCAAGATATTACTGGAGATGGAAAGCAAAGTGTTAATATGTCCCATGTTCCCAATTTTTGACTCACATTTTATTTCTAAGTTTTTATTATTATAATAGAGGTAAATAGGTAAGCTCTCCTGATCTGTGGAAGTCTGAGTCTCTTCCTGTCAGCCAAATAGGCTCTGCCTCAGCGCTGAATGAGTTTGCATTTTGAAATGACAAAGTAATCCCCTACTTAGCCCGTGGGCTAAGTACATCAAAACGAGAGATGACTTCTACTCCCACCCCTCTTTCTCTTTCCAGAATAATTTGAATCTCCCCTTCACTGGTTCTCTCCCTAACCTCTCAGTCTCCCTTTAAATCAATAGGTGATGACAATCTAATAGTATACATTCATTAAGCACCTACCATGTTCTAAGCACTGTGCTAAGTTCTGGGACTACATATACAAGAAAAGACTTTTTTAAAAAATAGATTTTGTATGTTAGATTTTATCAGATATGTTTAAAACAATTCTCAGCAGTCCACAGACTTTCTTTTGACTCTGGTTTCATTATTTTGTTTTTACATATTTTTGATTTTGTAGAATTGAGCTTGACTACTTCATGTATTATCATCTGTTTTATCCTGTCTGCTTTCAAATTCTTCTCCTGTCCAAAAAAGTAAAATATGTCGTTTTTTTTTTCCTTTTTTAATGTGTTTGGAGTTTATTGTGCTATATGGTGTAGGATGTTGATCAAAATCTTTTTCCCGTCAAATTGAATTCCAGTTTTCACAGTAGATTTTGTCACATACAGAGAAGCAATTTGTTTTCATTTTTATTGAATATTATACAGTTGTACATCTTCAAGTTCTTGCTGCTAATCTATTCCATTGATCCATTTTGATTTTTTTCATTCAGTAACATATAGTTTTGATAATAACACTTTCTAATTAGTCTGAACTTTACTTTCTGTTTGCCACAATTCTAAGTAGGATTTCCTGAAGTATGTTTTTCAGACTCTTTATTTCATTGTTTTCCTGAGAGACCAATAATTCTTGAGTAATCTTATTACATTCCATCTTCAGTGTTGATTGCTTTGGTTTGAAGAGATCTCAGTTGTTCTTTCAATCAAAATATTTGACTTTGCTCTGACATCCTTTTTTTCTCAGAGAATTCATTGTTTTAGAATGACTCTCCCTCATGTGTTTAATGTTATCTCTTGTTTGCCATTTAAATTCATTTTTGAGAGATCTAATTTCTGTCTTCATTTTAATCCTCTCTTCCACTAATTCTTTAGCTGCTCTTATAAATTAGCAGAATCTTCTGTAAATTTTTCTTTTATGATTGCTGGGAGATTTATTGTGAATCCAGTCTTTTTGGTCCTTTCTGGTGTTTTCAAATCAATAAATAATAGCTAACATTTATATAATGTGTATAATGTGCCAGGCACTGTGCTAAATACTTTTGAAAAATATATCTCCTTAGATCTTCACAACAATCCTTGGAGGTAGTTGCTATTGTTATACACATTTTATCATTGAGAAAATGAAGGGAAATAGACCTGCAGTGATTTGCCAAAGATCACATAGCTATGAATTGTCTGAGGCAGGGTTTGAAGTGAGGTTTTCCTGACTCTAGGCCCAGAGCTTTATCTAGCTGCATCTATCAATTTATTTTGCATGTACATATGTGTTACACACACACATATCTGTATATACATGTATCTATATACACACACTGACATGTATACATATATACACATATATGTATACATATCTGTATATACATGTATCTATATACACACACTGACATGTATACATGTATACATATATATGTATAAAGTACGTGTGTATACCTGGTTATGGAGCATCTTTATTTTTCACTATTATTGTTGCTGATTTATGTCTATTTAGTAATTTTAGTAGTAACTGTTTCTCTTTACCTGGGAACCCTGAGGGTCTTCCCTTCCCACTTTGATTTTTTGTTTATTTTGTTTATTTCTTTTATTAAAAGGGGCCATTCCTTGAGTAACTACTTAAGATGTGTGTGTTCGTCCTTCGTTGCCAAAGAAGACCATGCCATCAGAGAAATAATGACATTACTTGCACTTGACTTTGTTTTGAGTGAGGGAGGGCTGTGCAGGTCACCAGCCTCACTTCTCCTCCAGAGCCATCTGAGTCCAGTGACCAGATATTCATCAGGATGACCAGAGATGACCTAGGATGAGGCAATTGGGGTTAAGTGACTTACCCAAAGTCACCCAACTAGTGAGTGTCAGGAATCTAAGGTGAAATTTGAACTCAGGTCTTCCTGACTCCTGCACTGGTTCTCTATCCTCTGCACCACCTAGTTGCCCCTTCTACTTAAAGAGGCCTATTCATTGAATGGGTATATCTCACTCAAACTGAGAATGTGATAAGACTTAGCCTGAAAGGGCTGGGGTCTCCCATTGCATCCTGAGCCATCTCCAGTTGTCCTGATGAATATCAGGCCATTGAACCAGGATGGCTCAGGAGGAGAAAGTGAGGCTGGTGACCTTGCCCGGCCCTCCCTCACTCAAATCAAAGTTAACTGCAAATTATGTCATCATCCTCTTGATATCACGATCCTCTTTGAGAACCAAGGACAAACATCATCTATTTATTTTTTATTCCTTTTCTAGTGTTTCTATGAGGTTTTCCCAATGCAGAATTCTGTTATCCCCTCTTATTTTTTGTTATTCTTTAATTATTCCTTTACTTCATTTGGTTTATGTCTTGCTATTTCAATAATAAGAGTAATTTAGAGTAAGACACAGTCTCTCATTCAGCCCCTTGTTGAAGTTCTCCCTTTTAAATTATTTTGTTAAGGTTCAAACTTATTCTGTAGGCATTATGACTGTGACATTCTTATTTAGGGATACCTGAAAGTCATTATGACATTTATTTAGATCATATATTTAAATCATAATCTTTGATCATATTAATATAGGAAACTCACCAGTAATGCAAATACAGATCCACACCACCTCTGTAACTGA
This sequence comes from Notamacropus eugenii, assembly GCF_028372415.1. Taxonomy (NCBI): domain Eukaryota; kingdom Metazoa; phylum Chordata; class Mammalia; order Diprotodontia; family Macropodidae; genus Notamacropus; species Notamacropus eugenii. The sequence continues at coordinate 88,552,162 of NC_092877.1, read as the reverse complement.
GTCTTTTAGAGTTGCCTGAAACAGTGATATCACTAGTGATTGACACTCAGGGGTCAGATAGCCAGGAATTTGGGAGCTGAAGATATACTCAAGTTTATATTATAGATTGCACACACAGTACAGGATATAGATAGAAACATAGACACAGAAAGATAGATCCATAGATGTAGAGAACCTTGACGGGTTTGAAAGAGCCCCTGATCAAGAGTTCCCCTTCTCCAAGGGAGAATGATAGCTGTCTTGAGAAGTTAAGTGATATATTGTTCTCAGGTGCATGTCCTTGAATTCGGGTGTTGAAATTCCAGGAATCAGGGCCCCTGCTATACAGGATAATATTCTGAGAAAAGAGGCCCTGAGGCCTCCCTTTCTACTTATCATGATCTGTTCTGTTCTCATGCCTCAGTCGCTACCCCTATGGGTGGGTATATAAGCACCCAACTCCCTGATTTGTTGGCTCAATATGTCTTGAATAAACGCAGCTTGTTCATACTGTTGTGTTCTGCCTGTCTTTTCATCCTCATCCTTGCTCTGTGAGCCTCGTAACCACCCCATACCTGCCCGACTACGCTGGCCACAGCAGATAGATAGATAGATAGACAGACAGACAGACAGACAGACAGACAGATAGATAGATAGATAGAAGTTTATGTTTATACACATATGCTTATACATATTCAAATATACATATATGTATAATTCTTTTCCTTTTACTTTGCATCAATTTGTATAGGTCTTGCTATGTTTATTTTTGTTTCTTTTCTCCTGAAACCACCTCCCTTATCACTGTGGTACTCCATCAAAATCATATGCCACAATTTATTTAGCCATTCCCCAATTGTTGCGCCTTCCCTCCAATTCCAATTCTTTGCCACCACAGAAAGAGCTGGTATAAATATTTTTGTACATATAGGTCCTTTTCCTTTATCTTTTATCTCTTTTGGATATAGACCTAGTAGTGTATTGCTGGATCAGTGTAAACACAGTCTAAGAGGCCTTTGGGCATGGTTTCAGATTGTTCTCCACAATGGTTGGATCACTTCACTACTTCACTAATAGTTCATTTACATACCCATTTTCTCTCATCCCTTCCAGCATGTCACTTACGATAGGTGTGAGGTGGTATCTCTTAGTTGTCCTTGTTCTAATCAAATAATGATTTATAGCATTTTTATATGACTACAGATAGCTTTGATTTTTTTTTCTGAAAACTTCCTGTTCATATCCTTTGAAAATTTTTTAATTGGTAAATAAGAGTTGTTTTTTTTTTTTTTTAATATCAATTTGACTCACTTCCCTATCTATTTGAGAAATGAGACCTTTATCAGGAAAACAAAAAAACAACTTTCTGTAATTTATTTTAAATATCACTTCATTTTCTGTGGTACCTTTTAATAAAATGTAGTTTCCCTGACTGTCTATTTTACTTAGGTATATTTTTGTTTCTACTTTGTCTGAGATCATGATTAGCACCCTTGCTGTCTTCATTTCAGCTGCAGCATAATAAACTTTGTTCTACCCCTTCTTTTCAGCTGTTTGTCTTTTCTAAGTACGTCTGTCTTACACAACATATTGGATTGTGTTTTCCAGTTCATTCTGCTGTCCACTTCCATTCTATGTGTTAGCTCATTCCATTCACATTCAAAATTATGATCACTAATTACATTTCCCTCCATCCCATTTTCTTCTTCTTCTTCTTCTTCTCTCTCTCTCTCTCTCTCTCTCTCTCTCTCTCTCTCTCTCTCTCTCTCTCTCTCTCTCTCTCTCTCTCTCATTTCTTTCTGTCCCCCCCCCCATTCAAAAGTCTGCCTTGCTTCACTTCTAATCACTGCCTCCCCCAGTCCACCATCCTCCTTATTGCCTCCCCTCAAATGCTCTTATCTCCTCCTATCTTCCTATTGGTTATGATAGATTTCTATACCCCAATGAGTGTGTATGTGTATATACATATATATATATACTTCCCTCTTTGAACCAATGCCAGTGACAGTGAGCTTCAAGCATTACCCACTATCACCAACTCTATTTTTCCCTCCACTACAAAATTTCCTCCTTTATGTGAGAAAATTTGCCCCATTCTACCAATCCCTTCCCCCTTCTCCCTGAGTGCATCCCTCCTTCTCATCCCCATATTCTTTTTTTGGGAGGTCATCCCAACATAATCAGCCTACACCCATACCCTCTGTCTATGCAGACTCCTACTAATTGTCCACGTAATGATAAAGTTCTTAGGAATTACATGTATTACCATCTTCTCATATAGAAATATAAACAGTTTAACTTTATTGAGACCCTTATTACTCTTTCATGTTTCTCTTTTTATGTTTTTCTTGAGGCTTTCATTTGAATGTCAAATTTCTTTTCACCTCTGGTCTTTTCTTCAGGAATGCTTGGAAATCCTCTATTGCATTAAATATCATTGTTTTTACCCTGAAAGAGTATGAAAGAAAAGCAGAGAGAGAGAGAGAGGATACATGTGTTTGTATATTAACAAAGCTGAAGGCTTAAAAAGAGCAAAAAATAGATAAATAGATAATGAACTGTATGAATCCCTTTTAGATGCATATGAAATATTCCACACCTCTGAAGGAATCTGAGGCTTGAGTTGTTCACTTGAGTTTAAAGAGACCAAATTGCCAGCAAATCATTTAAATAAAACACTAATTGGCATCTGGAAAGTGTAACATACTGATCTCCAAAAGGAAAGGTAAGGAACCTAGCTTAGGTCAGTCACCTCTGAATGGTGAAGAGATATTGAAATATAAATTCTGTCACTTTCTCTTCCCTGGCCTGGGGGACAGGGATGAAGGGGTGACAGAAAGACTTTAGAGTGGAGGCCCTGAGGGCAACAGGTTTTTCCAAAATCCTAGGCTAAATGTACTTGTGCTTTGCAAAAGAACAAGGGGAACATCCCAAATAAATAGAACATTGTGAAACCCTTAGGACAATGCTGGGACTGAGCAGCCTACTTGACCCATTAGCAGTGTGACCTGCTCAGCCCAGACTCAGAAACCATGTCCAGGCTGAACAAATTGTTTGCCCTAGCCCAGAAGCTCTTCCAATGTGACCCAGTCTAGCAGCAAATTGACCTCTCCCGCTGAGATGCCATACCCTATGAGGATCTTGCTCAGTTGAGTAGCAGACTGAATAATCTCTAGCCTACTATACACCCTAGAGCAGATGTCGAAGCTCTACAGTCCCCATTCCAGAACCTGGGAGTTCCCTTGGCATGTGTTTTTCCTCTGACTACTACTCTACATACTCATTCTTTCTCCTCTATGGACACCTGCCTATTTTTATTAGAGTATGTCCCAGTTTTGAGGGGAAATGCTTAGTTATAGCTACTGTCATTGTGCCATTGGAGCAACTGGCTTTTCTCAAAAGTTAATTGATTCTCCTGGCTGAAGAAGGGGAAACAGACAAAGATGTAATCAAAGAATTTTTCAACTCTTCATCCTCTGGATTAAAAATATTTATCTTGAGACATCTTTTGGGAAACAACTAAATGGTATCTTGTTTTTGTTCTAGTATTGATTTTAATATTTTCAACAATAAGAATGATTATGATGATTCAACATTTTGTGATTATCTTTATACTCATTAGCAAGTAATCAGCTATACTCTAGCAATTTCATTATTTTTAAATCATAACAAAATTTCACTTCTTCAAATGAATAGTGATGCTATAATATTCCAGTAAATTGGTGAAGTTTTCAGTTCAATTATAATACATCACTAAGAATATTACCAAACTTTTAATTAGAGTAATATGCCTGAGAAGGAGTCAGAAAAGCCAGTCCATCTATGATTTCCGCTTATTGGCAGCCTATGAGCTTTCTTTTTTTCTACTCTCTCTTATTCCCACAGCCCCCACTAGAATGTCATCTTCTCAAAGCTTATAAATGTAGTATCAACTTCTTTATGAACTTCTTAATGAATAGATTCTGATGATTTTGCATATGTCTCATTTAAATGTGTCTTGATAATGCAGTTTATTTTAAGCTTTGCTCCTTTGCTTAATTAGTGCCTATTAACAAAGATGTTAGGCAAGATCTCTAAACAAAGATAAGAATCTTCATTTTGTTCTAGCTATTTGGAATTTAGTCCCATTCACAAAGGTTTTATTTATCATAACTGGGGTTCAGCTCGTTAGGGAATGACCCAGATGTGTTCAGTCTAAAAAGACCCAGGATTTTAGAGAATCACGGAACTGAACCTTGTTGAAGAGGTCATGTTTCTTTTGTCTAGCAATATGCATATGTGAACGTCAATCAAATAATACATCTAAAACGGAAAAATCCAAGATGGGATAGAATTACTATTAGTAAACAGTTCAAACTTAGTCCAAGATAGAAGTGGAGCTGGGGACAGGGGGTGAGGGTTGTCCGTGAAGAAAATGACAGTGCCAGAGAATTTGCAGAGGTCTAAGCAACAAATAATATTTGAGAGGATCAACAGTGGCGATCTGTCATGGGGCAACTGAAGTTCAAAGCCAATGCTTATGCATATCAGGGTTCATTGTTATGTACAAAGGGCCTCTACAAAAGAATTAGATGAGATCATCCAGTCAATGCCAATATCATCTATGTGCAGTGCTGAAAGAAACACCACATTGCTTAAAGGAGATATGCAGTGTGAGAGGCAAGCACACCGGCAAGACATCCAGGAGCAGAGGAATAGTCAAGAAGAAAATTCAGTCCGGAGAGCCACCAAGAAGTCACCCAGCACCATGAGTGCCATGGCAAGCCATGGCAAGAAGAGGGAACACGAAATTCTCGAGTGATCACTTGTTCCTCAGACTTTCTACATAGTTACTCCAAAGTCTCCCTTTGATCCCTGGTTCATGGAAGCTGAGGAAACTCTGGAATTAGAACAGTTTGATCACTCCAAGTTCATGTCTTTTCCAGGATCAAAGCAGCTCAGGGTTTTATATGGAAGGTACAGGGACGGGGGAGGAGGAAACTAGGAGGTTGCTCAGCTAGCTGTGGTTAGTTTTCCATTCTTAAGTCACAGACGGATAAAAAAGCTGACTAGGCAACTTTACACATTTCTATCCTGGAAATGAATTTATAACTAGCATATCTATAACACTTCAAAGTTTGCAAATATTTTACATGCGCTAATTCATTTGATGAGAGTTATGATTTGGAGAGGTATTACAAAGCAGGTGCTGAGAATAAGAGGGGGAATACCAAATAAGAGGACAGAACATAGCTGAGGAGTAAACAATCTGTTGAATAGAGAAAGAAAATAGAAAAAAAAAAAGGAAAGAGGAATTTTCTTATTATAGTAACATGGAACAAGGCACTTATTTAAAATTTGGAAAAATGGACACAATATGGTGATTCTGCCAGTAGGAAATAAAGCAGAAGAATGTAAGAACAAAGGGACTGTGTTACAATGGAAAATGGCATCACAGGAACTGGGTTTATACCCCATCCCTACCACCAAACACACGTACACACACACACGCACACACACACACTCATCCCTTTGTCTTTATCACCTGTGCTATGTATGACCCTTTTGGGACTCAGTTTCCTCATTTTTAAAATGAGGGGATGAAATATGATGATGACCTCTGAGGTCCTTTCTAGCTCTAGATATGTGATTCTGTGAATTAGAATTGAGGATAACCTTAGTGATCTAGTCTAATTTCCTACCTTTAGATATAAAGAAATAGAAAAGTTAATTAGCTTACTCACCCCAAAATCAGTTCTATATAGAAAGTAGTATATCGTGAAATTTGAGCATAGCTTCTTCTAATTTCAAATATAACCTAAAGAGCCTCAGGAAGAACTTGGAGGATAAGAATAGAGAGAAATTTAAAATGCACATCCTATTGATAATGCAAAAGTTCCCAACTTTGTTGAGAAGTGGCAATACTTTTAATTTCCTGAGAGCCTGAAGATTGCTCAGGGTCAGAGGTAGCAATTGACTGTAAAATCCCTGATTAAGGAAGGGCACATTATTACCATTATCTGCCTTTCCCAGAAGGGAAACCTGAAGAGTGATAGGAAAGAAGGAAAAATGTGGAGGCAAAATCAGACATGGCTACTCAAGAAAAGGTTAAAGATCGTTCATTAGAGTTCAACATGGTGGTTGGAAATCTTTTTGATGGTGAGGAAAATAATCTAAGCTTTGTGTAGAAAAGTCTTCAAGGTATTTATTATGCCAGAAAATCAACTCAAAATAAAAACTCATAAAATGCAATAAAAAAACTTAAAGAAGATAAAATAGGTGTTATAGTCAAATACTTTTTGGGCTGAGCAATTAAAGGTTTTTTTTTTTTTTTTTTGGTAAATTAGACATTGGAATCATTTGAAAAAGAAGCTTACATCTTTAGATTTATCTTAAAATCACCTTAGTTTCAGGCTTGTATTTGTGAAATATCTTATGCCTTTAGACACTGATTCTCAAGAATCAGATGGAAAAGAGGTGGGAGGTCCACTTCCCACTTAGACTGCAGCACAGATGCTGGGAAGATGTGGACAGTTTCAAGAAGATCAGATTTTGTTTGTTTGCCTTCTTTGTTTTGCTCTGCTTCCTCCATTCCCATCCTGTAACCCCTTGGCTCAGATCTCCCTTATTCAGCAGGATCTCCCTTATTCAGCATGACCTCCTTTGTGATATATTCTATTGTATCATAGTTGCTGTTTTCTTCCTCAGACCAAACTAATATCATTATTTGTCATTTGAATTTAACAGAAAATTATTTCATTAATACATTGTATGGTGAGTCAGCTTTTTCCTCCTTCCTACTGTTTGGCCTTAATATTCAGTTAATTATTTATTTATCATGATGAAATGGGATTTATATGTACAGTAGATGGCATGGTTTGCAAAATGTAGCTGTTGTTAAAGTATGGTTCATGGAGCACTTAGGTCCCTGAGAGTACAGGAGGAGTTAATGAGGTCAAAGTCATTTTCATCATAATATTAGTGAATTCCTGCTTTTCCAGCTACATGTCTATATAAGGCCAGATTTTCTTCATATACTTTAACCATGCCAACATATCATTACAGATTTAATAAAGGCATATGAAAATCAATTGTTTTCTATTAACTCCTCAAAACAAAAAAACAAAGCCACTTTGCTCATTAATTTATTTTTGTTTTGGAAAATATAGATATTTTCATAAAAATATGCTATTTGTACTAATGTATTCATTTTTCTTATTATTAAGTAAAATACACATTTTAAAAATTATCAGTTTTAATTTCTAATACATTAAATATCAATAAATATAACTTTTTGGAATGTTTAACAAGTTTTAAGAGTATAAAAGGGTCCTCAGACCAAAAAGTCTGAGAACTGCTGTTGTAATAGATAAATGCTGTACTTGGCAGTAAGAAAGACATTTGCTATTTGTGTGCACCTAGGTAAGTCACAAGATCAAAGATTTTAAAGAGACATGTGAAATCATCCATTTCAGCCTCATTTAATTACAAAGAAACTGAAATCTGAAGAAGTAAACTTTTTTTTTTACCCCCAGATCATACAGGTATAAAATGAATAGGAAAGATTCAACCCCAGACCTTCAGACCCCAGATCCAGTGCTGTTCGCATTGTACCATGCTGTCCCTATCTCAGCATCTGTGAAATGGAAATAATAATACCAACAGCATTTACTGTTGTATGCTCAAAATTTTGAAATATATAAAGTGCTTTGCAGACCTTAAAACTTGAATTATAATTTAAATGTCAGCTATGGTGATGGTTGTGGTGGTGGTGGTTATTTTTTGTTGTTGCCCTGGCAGGATTTCTTGTCAACTGAACTTATCTACAGGTTAAGCAGCTTATGTAATTATATTTCTTGGCCCACAATTCCTTTTCAGACCACAGAGGGGCCTCAAAATCCTAAGCTCTGAGTTGGGAACAATTGTTGTCAATCATATATTTTTCAGCAAACACTTTACCAATCACAAATCTTTAATCCAACACGTGTGTCAACATATTTGAGAAAAGTCTTCATAAAAATGCAATGTTGCAAATTATCGGAGAATCATAGTATTGGAGACCTGTCCATGAATGACTTTAGTTAAGTTGAATAAATCTAGAAGGAGAAATAAAACCTCTCCCCAAAACTTCATACAGGTAAAGAGCAGCAGGCTCCAGAGGGCCCTGGCAACTGACAAGTATTTCAAAAGTAAAGTTTTATTGGTCCTATAAAAGAAGTGGTTCTAAGAAACAATGGAGAAATTGGAAAATACGTGCTTAAAAACTTAGTGATAAAAATGTAAATCTCAAGTTGCCCCTGAGACTCTTAGCTAGCAAAATCAATCTAGACTTGTAGATTGAATCAATTTTCCTCAAATCAAAATTATAATTTCTATGATTTAAAAGCAGAAAAGTAGTAAATCCTAAGTATTTTCACCTACATTTCCGTTACCCTAGGCTAACCCCCCATGACAAAGATTTTACTGCATGAATTGTCCAGACTCTAGGTCAGGGGATTATTAACATGGGCTTAATGACCATTTAAAAAAATGTATATTTTTATAACTGCATTTCACTATATTTTTCATTTGCAATTCTATGTATGTTACCGGACACCTTTTAAAACAATATTTTTAGAAGGGATCTGTAGGTTTTAGCAGACTTACAAAGAAGTCTATGACACTGAAAACATTAGGAACCCTTTCTCTAATTTACAATATTTCTGCTTTATGACCTTTGTTGAATACAGTTAGTCAGTGAGCATTTATTAAGTACCTTCTATGTGTCAGGCACTGTGCTAAGTGCTGGGGATACAAAGAAAGACAAAAGACAGTCCCCATTCTGAAGGAGCTCACAGTCCTAGGGGAAGACAATATGGAAACAAATGTGTATAGGAAAAACTAGAGATCAAACGACAGAAAGAAAGCATTAGCATTAAGGGGAAACGGAAAAGACTTCCAGTAGAAAATGGGATTTTAGCTGGCACTTGAAGGAAGTCAGAGATGCCAAGATGTGGAGAGGAAGAGGAAGAAAAGTTCAGGTTAGGGGAACAGCCAGTGAAAACACCTGGGGACAAAGGATGAAGTGTCACTGGATAGAATATTACATGGTGGGGTCTAAGTATTTCTAAAGCTTTATAACATTTCCAGACATCAATATAAATACACACACACACACACATACATACACACACACACACACACAAATGTGTGAGTAAAATATGTTCAATTTAAACTCTCTCCTCCCTTTTACCCCTTTCCTCAGGAAATATTTATTTAGAAAAGGAGGTGGTGAATGAAAATTACAAATAGCCAACCTGAATGTTACCTTGTAAGTATAAAAATACCTAGAGGAAAAGGTAAGGCTTGATTGTTTCAGCAACAGTAAAGAAGCCACATATTCCCCTAAATAATGCAGTATAATTCTACTCAGTGTTGTCATTTTTATGAGATTATGTTCTTCACAGTCCTTCCCTGCAAAGGCTATTTATTTGTATTTGCATTATTTCTATTTACATTCATATGGACCTATGGTTTCTTTATTATGAGTATCATGCAGTATAGAAACTCAGTCCACTGACACAGATAGTCACCTTGTCTTTGAGAGGCTAAGTGACTTTCTGGTATCTGAGGCAGGATTTCAACTAGGGTTGTTCTGGCTCTAAAACAAGTACCCTATCCATTATGAAATACTGAGTCTTAGTGACATTATCCTCCTCCTTTGGCTGATGAGCAAAATGACTGAGAGAGACGTGAGAAAGAAACAGAATCTGAAATGTTCTTTTTCTTTTAACCTAGTTCTCTTTTAAAACGCTGCCATGCATTCTCAATATGCATGTCATTTTTTCCTCCCAGATTTCAGCTTCTTTCAGTAATCCTTATCTCCCCTTGCCTAACCTTTTCACTCATAGGTCTTCTTTGAGAAGAACAAAGAATTCAGGTTTGTGCTGCTTGAACAGATGGACTCTTCATTCCCAGAGCAGATGCTTCAGGGCTCCGTTGCCTGGTACATTTCAGCCTTTGTCAATTGGTCTACTGATAAAGTTCTCCTTGGGGATGTATCTTATTAGGGGTCTTGTGTTTTCTGCCTCTCCTCCTTTTCTCTCTTTGTTCTGTTTTGCAAGTATCCTGCAGTAACTGTTCCAAAAGGCAGACCTCTCTGAAGGCTTGGGAATCTCTGCTGGGTTATCTGTCTTCTGGAAACATTTTCTCTTCTGCTTCTCCCTCAGGCAACTTTTTGTTTCTTTTTGTATCCCTTTCTATTATAGAACCTTCACTGCGACATCCTGTTCTGTGGACAGAGGTTCAAGACACCAGAGGGAGGACAAGGGAGTAAATGATTATTTTCTACCAAGGAAGATTTTGTGCCAGGTTACAATGGACCGCTAGATGCTTGATTAAATCAGTGATGCTTGTAGTGGATACATTACAGCCACAAAAGAAATGCTAAGGGTCAATTACATATATCTATATATATTTATACACACACATATATGTATATATACCCACAATATACATATATCTATATATATAGATATAAGTATATATGTGTTGTCACAGTAAGCTCCCCAACATACACGGGGGGGCCTGCTATCATGGATTCTTTGATCTGCTTCTCTAAAAGAAAAAGCAATTTTTGAGGGGTTAACAATTACTTTAATCAAGCACATGTATCATTCAGTTAGTTCAAGGGAAAAGGACAGCACCCTGAACTTCAGAGAAAATACAGAGAAATCAAAAGGCAACAGACATGCTCCCAAAATGGCTGACCATTAACACATATACATCTTTACCAGAGAGGGAACATCTGAGTTTTTCAAAGGCCAGGGAGCACAGGGGGACGCTCCTTAGGCAGCTTCCCAGAGTACTCCTGTGGCCAAACAAACACTTCCAGCCAGTAAGCCCCATCAGTGGGTGGGAAAGAGCTTCTTTAATCACACTGTTCAATCAGAGGCACTTTTTAGTAAAACAAAAACAGCAAAAGATCCTAATTTGATTGCCATCACATGTGTATATGTACATATATGGTGTGTGTATATATATATGTATGTCTATATAATATACACACACCATATGCATATATATACACATACACATATATGTACATATATGCATATATATATATATATATATAGAGAGAGAGAGAGAGAGAGAGAGAGAGAGAGAGAGAGTATATTCATGAAAACTAGATTCCTTAAGAGAGAAAACTACATTGATGTGACACTTAGCTCAAAGGGTAATAAATAACCAGGAATATGTTGGCAGACAAATTCTGATATCTGCATAATACTTATCTACATATAGATAGATAGATGGATGGATACACATATACACATGTGCAAAATATAAGCATCCTATATATCTATGTGCGTAAGATATACACATTTGCATATAATATACACACATATGCATGTCTATATCTAGACATGCATATGCATGTATATGTGTATGCATACATACATACACATGTATATCCCAAATCAGACAGATATTAAATCAGTCTAAAGCTGACTAAGTAATTCTCGAAGTTAAATAATTTTTAGATGGTTACATAGTTGGTAAGTGTCAGGGACCGAATTGAAGCCAGACACTCCTTCTCCCACATGAATCTCCATTTCTCATCTCTGCATCTTCATATTGGCCATCCTCCCCATTCACAGAATGTACTCCCTCCTCACCTCCACATCATCTTCACATTCCTCTCATCTCCAAGATATAGTCTGAGCACCACCTTCTACATGCATTCCTTGTTCTTCCTCCCTATTACCAGTGTCTGCCTTTTCAAACCACCTTGTATTTAACTGTTTTGTATTTATGTTCTGAGTATTTATTCTATATTCACTTATATGTACCTTGATTCCATTGAAATTTTTTTTTTCAAGGAGGTATCATTCCATTCATTGTATTTTTATTGCAGTCCCCAGCTCAATGCTTGTCACATAGTAGATGCTTAATAAGTGCATTTTAATCAACTGATTGGGGTTCAGGAAAGAGTGTTGGTTCAACAGACCTGTGAAATATTTGCATAGAGATAATTGAACTCAGAGCACATAATGAGGTCATCAAAAGAGAAAGTGTAATGGAAAAGAAGGCTTGAGACATAGCCTTGAATGGGTGAGGGGAACTCATAGTTTGTAGACATGGCATATGCAAATTCACAATCATAAGAAGCAGAAGTCTGAAGACCTAGGGAAGAGACAGCAGCACCAAGGAGGAAAAGGTGGTCAACAATGGCAAATTCTACAGAGAGATCAAGAAAGATAAGAAAGGAGCAAAGGTCATGAGATTTGGCAGTTAAGTGATGAATGGTGACTTTTGATCAAGATAGCTTCCTGGACAAGACGTAGAACAGCCAGCTTCCTAATGTAGCAAGACTGAAATTCACACTAGAGTGAATAAAAATAAAGAAATCCAATAAGACTCTACAGAAAATTACTTCCACTCCAGAATGTTACACAAAGTTAGTCAAAAGACCAAGGACAAACAGAAAGAGCCTTCATCAAAGACATTACTAGTGCAGGATATCCTAGAAGTATGGCCAGAGATTTGTGTAGCCTACAAGGCTCTGTATTCAGAAGCATCAAGAGTAAAGGGTTCTCAAAAGAAAGACTCAGAGTAGTCAGAAAGCAGCCTTTAGGTATGGAAGACCTCAGCAGTGGTACTTTAGAAGCCCACAAAGGGTAGTTAATTGCCACAGAAAAAAGATATCCCAGACCAGGGGCTCTTAGATCCTTAACTTTATGTTCTGAGATTCTAGGCAGTGACCTGAAGATCCAGGACCTCGAACTCAAATATCAAAGGGAAGACTAACCCATATAAGTAGAAATCAGGGCAGCCACACAGGTGATTCAGAATGAATTGAAGCAGACCTCCCACCTCCCACCAAAAAGCACAAGACAGAACAGAGCCTGATGCTGACATAAAGTCTCAATTTAGGAACAAAAGTTAGAGAGAGGAGTGAGCTAAAGATAACACTTACTATTATCAAAAATTATTGTAAATGTAGAGATTCTCCCTAATAGGGACCAGTTGTCAACAGCAGGCAGATACTCAAAGGAAATAAAAAATGAATCTTTCACAAAAACTACCTGAATGCTTAGAAGAAATGGAGAGAGGAGAGGATTCTCGGAAGATGGAGGAGTAAGTCAAAAAATTTTAAACCTCCCAAGATTTTACTCCAAAAAGAGATAAAATAGAGCCTCTGTGTGAATATAGAAATGTAGAAACAAACAAGAGTAGGGGCAGAACAGGAGTCCTCTTGGGACAATCCTTGAAGAAAAATCCCAGGATGATATTTCCTCTTCATGAAGCGTAAAGATGTCGAGGCTAGTCTCCACTTTAACAAAAACCTGCAAGCTGGTTAAACAACATGCTGCAAGTTTTGGGGGTAGCTGGTTTGCAAGGCTGCCTGGGCCCTGGCACAGGAACTTTTATCTCTGGAACAGTGAGGGGAATTGGTCCTCTGACCTGAGGAAGAAATAGGGAACTTCTGCTGACAAGGAATGCCAGACCCAGCTGTGCTGTGAAGAAACCAGCATATGCCCACCTGGTGAATGCAGAAGCAGTGTGGCAGGGATGGTGCTGTTTATAGGCACTTACAGGAGACTGGAGGTCTTGGTTTGAATTCAGAGTCAGAGGGGAGAACTGATCAGGATCAGAGGCCCTAGGCACCATCCTCCATACTCCAGTACTAGAGGTAATTATAAAACTAAGATACTACTCCCTTGGCGGGGGTGGGGGTGGGGGGGGGGTGGTGGCAGGAAGCACAGGCAAAGGAAAATCCAAACATAGAGAGCTACTATGGGAATAGAAAAGACTGAGGTTCATCTTCAGAGGAGGATACTGAATCAAAGAAACCCTCTTCTACCCAAAAGAGTGATGTCAAATGGTTCTCTGCTCAAAAAAAATTCATTGAAGAATTTAAAAAAGACTTAAAACTCAAATGAGAAAGATTGAGAGAAAATTAAAAAGAAAAAGAAGAGTAGGTCAAGAAAAATAAGAAGATTATGACGAGAAAGTCAACCAATTAGAAAAGGAGATCCAGAATCTTAAGGAAGAAAATGGCAGAATTGGGCAAGGGGAAGCCAGTAAAATTATAAGAGATGAAGAAATAAATAAAATGAAATATAAAGAATGAAAAAACAGAAGAGAATGTGAAACGTCTCAGAAGAAGAACAACAAATCTAAAGAACAAATCAAGAAGAACAAACATAAAAATAATTGAACTACTTGAAAGTTCTGATCAAAAACAATCTTGATACAATAATACAAGAAATAATTAAAGAAAACTGCCCTGAAGCATTAGAACAAGAGAGGAAAGTAAAAATATAAAACACTCCACCAATCACCATGTGAAAGAGATCCTACAAGGAAAATATACAAGAATTTTATAAATAAATGCAAAAATTTCCAGATCATGGACAAAATATTATAAGCAACAATAAAAAAAAAATTACATATTATGGTACTACAATGAGAATCACACAAGACTAAGCATTGTTGATGTAAAAGATCCCAGGTCTTGGAACACTATATGTGGAAGAGCAAAAAAACTGGGCTTCCAGCTGAAATTTTTATACCCAGCAAAACTAAGCATAATTCTGAATGAAAAAAAAAAATGGACATTTGATAAACTGTCAGACATTCAGGGCTTTGTTAAACAAAACAAACCAACAAACCTGAACTCAACAGAAGATTTGATATACAAGAGACAAGAGAAAAATAAGGTACATACCAATGACCAATTACAGGGACTAAATAAGGACAGAATATTTACCTTTTATATGTGGAAAATATAAAACCAACGTCTAAGATTGTTACTAGTAATTAGGTAGTTTATAAGAAAGATTTGGGTAGACTTGAGTATGATATGACTTTAAAAAGTAAAACTGTTCAAGACCAGCTAAAAGAGTACTTACACAAATGAGGTGCAAAAGGAAGAACCAATTCAAAGGAATTAGAAGGGGTAATGGGTCAATTAGTTCTGGAAACCTACTTTGATTGGAAATTGGTTTAAGATGGGAAAATATATATACAGCTAGAAGAAGAAAAATTGTCTAAATTCGGAAATAAATAAAACTAAAGGGATAGGGAGGGGAGAGAGGGTAAAGGAGGGATTGTAGAGGGGAGCGTGAAGGAATAAGTTAAAAGGGGAAGTATAAAAAGGTGTTTAGATTTAGGGGAATGGAAGGATAAGGGAGGGACTTTGGGTTTAAGAGTAGGTTAAGTAAATGGAGGGCAAGGGAGTAGGAAGAAGTAAAGTAGAGGAGTTAGGAGAAATAGGGAAAAAAAGATATGCACAAACATAGAAACAAGATTAGGAGTAGAATCTCTTAGGGAAATTATGTGTTCATAATTGTATGTATGTGTGCATGCGTGTGTGGGTGTGCATGTATATATATGTACGTATATATATATATATATATGTATGTGTACAAGTTTGTATATATCAGTAACTATGTATAAATATATCCAAGCTCAGTTGTAGCCTTGGGGTGTGTGGGGAGGGAGGAGGAAAGGGAAAAGTGAACAAAGTAAGAAGTGCACGGCAGAAAACAAAAGAAAACCTCTAAGGAAGCAAAGAAAGGATGGACAGCTTTCAACATAATACACAGTATTTAATATATAGACTTTCTTGAAATAAGTACATATTCTCAGTCCTCTCCTATGTTCTGCTGTGCACATGACTTTTTTTCTTATTTTAATATTTAAGCTTATAATGTTTCTTTTTTCTTATTGTGTTTTTGTGTTAATATTTCTCTAAAATTTAAAAAAAGAAAGGAAGAGATTAAAAACAATGAAGAATTTTCTCTTTCAAGAGGAAACCCCAAATAGGGACTTTATTAAAAGCTTTAAACCAATGAGGAATACAGAAACTAAAGAAGGCTAAAGAAGTCTAAAGGCCAAGAATCAAAGAATAAAATTCTAGAATAGAGAAAAAAAGTAATAATGCAGATAAATAGCTTATGAATTGTTTAACGATATAGTATTACCATTTTACTGTCCTAAAGGGAGACAAAGATGCTGAAAGGTAAAGATAGAGCAGTGAATTCAGAGGATGTCCTGAGGCAATGTTCAGAGGAAGGAAATGGAATGCTAAATTCAAGAAAGATCTAGGAGTACCATTTATCTGGAACATATAGTGTATGATGGAGATTGATACAAAATCAGGCCAGGAAAGTAATTTGGAACCAGATCTTGGAAGATATTAAGTGCCATGCTGAGGAGTTTTTATTTTATCCCAGCAACAAGGGAAGTAACTGTAGATTTTGCATCAAGGATGGCGAGAGCTGATTTATTGACATCAGAAAGCTGCTTTTGTAGATTTGTGGAAGTATATCAATGAGAAGAGAGATTAGAAGCAGTGACTTCAATATGGGGTTTAATTATATCATTCCAGGAGAGAGAGGATAAGGGTTTGACTTAAAGTACTAGCCATTGGGTTAATAGAAAAGAGGGCAGGTGACTGTGATTAATCTTATAGAGATTGAATCAATAAGATTTGGAAATTAATTGGGTAAAGGAAGTGAGGGTGGAAGAAAGCCTGAAGAATGACTTCAACCATGATTGACTGGAAATGTAATGGTTCTCACAACAGAGAGAAGAAAATTTGAAGGGGCAAGTACAACATTTTGGAAATGTTGAGTTTAAGATGGTAATGGGAAACCAGGTAGTTGTCTTGAGAGCAACTGATAATGTATGAAATTCAAAAGAGAAGTTAGAGCTAAGGATATATATCCTATAGAGATAATATTTGAACTAGATGTGCTCCAAGTGATCATGACAGGTGTATCAATAGTTACTGATATTATATCAAAGCTTATGAAAAGAGTAATAATTCTAGTCAACAATGGAACAAAGTTCCAAATATGACACAAATTTGTCATGTAAGGAAACACTAAGACATGTCAATTCTTTTTTAGTCCCTTTGGGTTTTAAAATTCAGTGATATGACTTGCCTTTAAAAAAAAATGAGTCTGACTCATGTAAAACAAAAGTATCAAGTAGAGATGTTACATGAAGAATTTTAATGTAAATTTATTTATATCCTTGTCAGCTCTGGAACTCCTCTTCTCTGGGCCTGGACTGCCTTCACTGGTGAATGACCCATGCTACCCATTATATCTAGGCCAACTCTAGTCATGTTTCATTCTGTTCCACTGTCATTTTCTTCTCTTTAGTCTGCCACTATTTGCTCCTGATGCAAAACCAGTCCTTGAAGGATTAAACTCTTTTAGCACCCCAAACCCGAACTCTCTTGCTCTTTTATCACACTCAAATCACAACTATCATTGATTCTGGAAAGGAAGTGTCATTCTAATCCCAATATGGCTCTTTTTTGTGTACTTTTCTAAGTCAAAATATCTTTCCAGATACAACTCTCCTATGTGTGTTGTAAACTGCTTATGGGTAGGTATTGTTGTGAGTTCCTGTTTGTGTTCCCCAGCACTTGACACAGTGCTTAGCATATACAAAGTACTTAATAAATGCTTGGTCCCTCTTTCATTTATTCATTAGAAGAAGAGAAAGAAATCCCTTGTGCATGTGATCCTCAAAACTGTGGCTTTTTATGGCAGGCACCATGACTTATGCTTTTCTGCAGTCATCTACACTGCTTTGCATTAAGGGAGAAGTTGCAGACATACATATTGATTGAATTTGCTGCTCCAAAAGCTATATTTTACAGTTTACAAATGTAAGTAATGAACTCAAAGTTATCGATAAAACGTTACATATTCCATTCATATTTGCCTATGAGTTATGTCCTCCTTGAAAATATCCTAGATTTTAGCAAAGGAGATTTCAAAAAGTTCAAGGAAGACATTAGTATGATCTCATGCCTATAGACTATAAGAAAGGAAGATAAGACAAGAGGCATGGGTGGGAGTCTTTCAAAAAAAAAAGGAATTCTAACAATACAACTGCAAATGAAAAAAAAAGAAAAAAGGTGAGATATCTAAAGAAAACAATATGGCTATAACAGCTTTCTGTTAAGCAATGATTTGAAGAGGATTTATACACAAAAGATAAAAAGGAGGTTCACATAACCAAGGACAAATTCAAAAGAATGGTACTTAACTATAAGGTAAGTATTGTGAAGGCTAAAGCCTAGAATGAACTGAGACTTAAGAAAAAATTTCAAGGACCATTCAAAAAACGATGCTTTTGAACTTATTTTTGGAGCAAGAAGATAGACAGAAGGACATGACCATTGTTGAGGACAGATTGTTTAACGTTAGAGAATCATAGCATCTCAGAATTGGAAGGAACCCCAGAGGCCTTCCAGGCCAAAGTATACCTAAAGAAAAATTCTGTCTAAAATGTAGAAACTAACTAGCTAACTTAAGTACTATTTGTGGTTTGTACAATGTAGGGACTTAATAAATGCTTATTTAGTGATTGACTGAATTTAGTCCTGACCAGTATTAAAAAAAAGAACTTTCTGTCCCAATCATGCAGATTCCCTTTTGTTTTGAGTCTTGAGAGAAACTTAAATCTTTCCTGCACAATTCAGCAAATATTAAATGACTATTACTATGTATAAAACAATGTGTGAGCCCTCTTCCTACAAAGGCAGAGATGACAATCTTTGCCTCAAGAAACTTACATTGTCTTGGAGAATATGCACAGATCATCAGATTAAAAGTATACACAAAACAGACACAAATTAATTTTGGTAGGAGGGAACACTAACGAATAGAGGGGATTAGGAAAGACTTTGTGTAATAATCTGTACCTGAGCTGAGCGTGCAAGAGAGATGGGTATTCCAAGAAGTAAAGACGAGGAAGGAAACCATTAAAGGAATGAACACAGCAGAAATTCAATTCTATATTACTGTTTTGGTAACTGTAAATTTTGGTCTTAACAATGGCAGCATCCAATTCAACTGATACTTTGATTTTGTTTTCATTGTTCAAATAGAGCAACATAAACACCTAATCTATGCTATTAATTTCTCCACTTCTTCAATGTCAGTACATCCCCCATTGAGTAATTTACTGATGGATCAATTCATTATTAGTTTAGGCCACAAGTCCTGTTCTTTACAAAAGCATGAATCAGATAGTGTCACACTAACACTACTGCATGTTCTTTTTTTAAGATCCTTCTGCCATGAATGGTGGCTCTATTTTGATGATGAAAGAATCAGATCATTATAGGCACTATGTGACACATTGGAAGCAGCTTTTCTTCATCATCCCGAGAAACTGTGACTATTTGATTTTTTTAAAAAGAGGATTTTTTTAAATTGTCCTCTTGCTTCCTTTCATTCCCTTTCTTCTTTGTACTTTAGATTTTTCAGTAGCTCATTTGTATTGTGGCTAGATATCATAATTGTCACATGTGAGACACACAAATATACACATATATTCACAAACAAATAGTGAAAGAAGAAAAAAAATTCCCTTTTCATAGGAAGTTAACTCTATTTCTTATTTATAATGACTCTTCTCAGGAATTCAGTTTGATACATTGTAGTTTAGTAGAAAGAGCACTGCATTTGAAATCAGAAGATCTATGTTTGAATCCAGATTCTACTAAGTGACCTTGGCTAATACATCTCACTTTCTCTGGCCCTTCATTTCGTTTTATTTTGGGTTTTATTTGTTTTTCAGTCAGCCAATTAATCAATAAGTGTACATTAAGTACATACTACATGCTTGGCACTGTGCTAGTTGCTGGGGATTCAAGTACAAAAAATGATACATCTCCACTCAAATTGAGCTTATGTTCTATTGGGGGAAAGAGCAAGAAACAATAGAAAAGTAAATATGTAGATAGATAAATAGATAGATAGATAGATAGATAGATAGATAGATAGATAGATAGATAGATAGATAGATAGATAGAATCAAAATAAAGTAAAAAACAAGACAGTTTGGATGGGAGGGCTCTAATAATTTGATGGAACAGGAAAGGCTTTGTGCAGAAGAACATACCTGATTTTCATCTTAAAGGAAGAAAATTAACACTAGAGATGAAGAAGGAATGCATTCCAGAAATGTGGAATGGACAGTGCAAAAGAACAAATGAAGTATCATCTGTGAGGAACAAAAAGAATGTTTGACTTGGTCACAGCAGTAATGTTGGAGTAATGTTTAGGGAGTCTAGAAAGATAGAATGGAGTTATGTTGTGGAAGGATTTAAAAGCAAAAGCAGAAGAGTTTATATTTCATCTTGTAAACAATGGGAAACCATTGTAGGATGTTGAGTGGGTTGATCTCATAGTCATATGTGCACTCAAGGAAAATCACTTCGACAGCTGTGATTAGATAAGCTAAAGTGGTGAGAGATTTGTGACTGGCATTCTGACTGGTAGGGTGTTATAATAATCAAGGAGAGAGGTAATAAGGTTCCCTCTGGGTACAAAGAATGTTCCAAAGTAAGAATTTGGTAAATTATTCAATATGTGAAGAAAGGAAGAGTAAGGAGCCCAGAACAATGCTGGGATTACAAATATGAGAAAGGACAATGTTGCTTTTGACAGAAATAGGGAAATTTGGAAGACATGAGGCTTTAGGGGGGGAATAAGTTCAGTGTTAGAAATATTTAAGATTTTTGTGAGCCATCTAGTTTGAAACGTTGAACAGGCAATTTTTTTGATATTAAACTCAAAATAGGAGTTGTAGGCATCTGCATAGATGTGATAATTAAATGCATGGGATCTGGGCAGAGCTCAGATGATAGAGTAAAGGCAGGGACTCATGTAGCTCTCCCCTAAACCCTTCCTCCAAATATCTTTATAAAATGACTCTAAACAAATTCTAGAGCAACAGAACCCACAAAAAGATAGAGTAAAACAAATTTCCAACCCAACACAACCTGCAAAGTTGACAGGGCCAGGCTGAGAGAGGATTGCAATCCAGTGTGGGGCTTACCAGTACAGACTGGCCCCACTAAACCCAGAACAGGCCTCAGAGGACTGAATCACTGGAATAAGTGGCAGTTTACAAACTTCTCAGTCCACAGATGCCAAAGACAACTTAGAAGGTTGGAAGAAAAAGTTCTGTTGGACCTGGGTGAGAGGGGAGCATAGTCCAGCACAGGTTGTGCCAGCATAGCCCTGGCCCCAGCAGGCCTTGGAATCAGTGGTAACAGTAGCAGCATCAGTGGCAGCAACAACAGGTACTTCTGAAGCTCTCAGCCCACAGACTGTAAGAGGATCGAAACAACTGGTCAGAAGAAGAATATGGGGGTCACTGAGGCAGGACTTAGTTGCTTTGCCCATACTTGGATCTGGGTCATAGTCTTATGTGACAGTCCTGGGGCAAGGAGGGGTACTAGTATAGTAGAGCTTGTGACAACATTGGAGAGGTAACCCTCCTCACAGTTCCAGGGCAGAAAAGAGTGCTTGTGGTCACTCACAGACCAGAGCACAGGTCAGGTGAGAACTAAAAACTTCATGGAAGAGCTCAAAAATAATTTTGAAAATCAAGTAGGAAAAGTAGAGGAAAAATTTGGAAGAGAAATGAGAGTGATGTAATAAAATCATGAAAAAAAGTAGTCAATAGCTTGGTAAATGACACCTCCAAAAATTGAAGAAAATAGTGCCTTAAAAAATAGAGTTGGCAAAATGGCAAAAGAGGTCGAAAAAATCCAATGAGGAGAAGAATGCCTTAAAAAGCAGATTGGGCCAAATGGAAAAGGAGGTTCAAAAGCTGACTGAAGAAAATAATTCCTTAAAAATGAGAATGGAGTAAATGGAAACATGATTTTATGAGAAATCAAGAAGTTACAAAACTGAACGAATAAGAAAAGTAGAAGAGAATGTGAAATATCTCATTGGAAAAACAACTGGTCTGAAAAAAAAATCTGGGAGAAATGATTTTAAAATTATTGGACTATCTGAAAGACACGATTAAAAAAAAAAAGAGCCTAGACATCATCTTTCAAGAAATTATCAAGGAAAAGAATAGAATGAGAGGTAAAATAGAAATTCAAAGAATCTACCAACAACTTCCTAAAAAAGATCCCAAAATGAAAACTCCCAGGAATACTATAGCCAAAGTCCAGAGCTTCCCAGGTAAGAGAAAAATATTGGAAGCATCCAGAAAAAACAATTCAAGTGTTGTGGAGCCTTAATCAGGATAACACAAGATTGTGAAGCTTCTATGTTCATGGATCTGAGAGCTTGAAATATATTACAGAGGACAGAGGACCTAGGATTACAAGGAATAATCAGTTATGCAGAAAAACTGAATGTGAAAACATGAGGGGGGAAAATGGACACTTAGTGAGATAGAGGAATTGCATGCATTCTGGAGAAAAGACCAAAACTAATTAGAAAATTTGATTTTCAAATACAAGACTCAAAAGGAGCAAGAAAAGGTAAACAGGAAAGAGAAATCATAAGGGACTTATTAAAGTTAAATTGTTTATAGTCCTACATGGAAAGATGATATTTGTAACTCATAAGATCTTTCTCATTATTAGGGTAATTAGAAGTATATATAGACAGAGTTGAATATGAAGGGATCCTATCTAAAAAATAAAATTAAGGGGTAAGAGGGGAATGTACTGGGAGAAAAAGAAAAGGAGAGATAGAGTAGGTGTATTATCTCACATAAAAGAGGCAAGAAAAATCTTTTACAGTGGAGGGGAAAGGAGGGGTAAGAGGAAGGAGTGAATCTTACTCTCATCAGAATTGACTCAAAGACGGAATGGCACACACACTCAACTGAATATAAAAATCTATCTTACCCTACAAGACAGCAGAGGGGAATGGGAGAAGAGAAGGGAGAGTGATAGAAGGGAGGACAGGTTAGGGGAAGACATAGAAGCAAAACACTTTTGAAGAAGGACAAGGTGAAAGGAGAGAGAAAATAGAATAAATGGGGTGGGATAGGAAGGATGAAAATATAGCTAGTCTTTCACAATATGACTATTATGAAAGTGTTTTGTACGACCACATAGGTATAATCTAAATCAAGTTGCTTGCCTTCTCAATGGGGTTGGGGATGGGGAGGGGGAAAGGGAGAGAATTTGGAACTCAAAATTTTAAAAATGAATGTTAAAATTAATGTAACTGGGGAAAAGTTTAAAAAAAAACAACATGTAACTGGGGAAAAAGCAAAATACAAAGCAATTTTTTTTTTAAATGCATGGGGTCTGATGAGGTTACAGATAAATAATGTATAAAAAGAAGAAGGTGTGGGATAGAATCTGAGGAACCCCCAAAGAGAGGTCACATAAAGGATGATTACCTTGTAAAGGTGACTGACAAGCAGCAGTTAGATAGGTAGCAGGTATACCGGGAGGGTATATTGTTATCAAAACCTGGAGATTATTATTATGTCAAATGCTGCACAGAAGGTGAGAAAGGTCAGGACTGAGAAAGTACTGTCAGATTTGTCAATTTAAGGATCATTGGTAACTGGAGTCAGCAGTTTAAATTGACTGGTGAGGTAGAAAGTCAGCTGGCAGAGGTTTGAGGAGTAAAAAGAGAAGTGAAGATGGGGAGTATAAACTGATTTTCTCAAGGACTTTGGAAGATAAAGAAAAGAGTGATGTAGAACACTAGTCTGAGACAGTGGTAGGATCAACCCAAGTTTTTGTTGTTGCTTAAGAAGCATGGAGACCTGTGTATATTTGGAGGAAATAAGGAAGGGACCAGTTGCTAGGGAGAGGCTGAAAATTTGAGAGAGAGTGAGAATGACTAAGGATGTGGTGATCTCGAAAAAACAGGAGGGGAAGGGACCCACCACATATAGAGGGGTTGTTGTCAAGGAGAAGGCCCAGTACTTTGTCAAAATCTGGGGGGAAATAAAAGACAGGGAAATGAGGTCAAGTGGTTTTAATGCAGTTTGGGGTTGCTGGAAACCCCAGAATGTCAGGGTATTAGACGATGTCTGCTTGGAATAAATTTATTCACTCAAACCTTCTTCCACTTGGGGGCAAATTTTGTTGTAATGCCAATAGAAATCTGCAGTTTGTGAATCTGCAACTTAATAGAAGTAAGACAAAAGGTGACAGTGAAAGTATATGGATGGAATTAAGAAGTGATTAAGTAGTCTGGCTGAGCCAGGTATAACAGTGAAAGGAATATCAAGTAGGCTAATTAGGTGATCTAGATGGGATTAAGGAGTGTTTTGGTAAATGCAAGTAGTCTGGGGTGGGTCAAGTGAGTCAGTGAAAGGAATGTCAAGGAAGTTAATTAGGTGATCTTGGTGGGCTAGGGAGGGCCAATTGACTTGGATGTAGGTCAGTGATCTGGGCTGCTGATATGTATGGAAAAATTCAAGGAATGGGTTGCTTTCAAAGGCATAGTCTTTTGCTTTTAGGGGTGTAGGTTCCTCTAGGTGCATCAGTTTTAAAGAAGTTCATGTCAAAATGGCCTCATTTGTTTCCAAGAAATCAGATCCTTAGCAGAGAGCTGTCAAAGAAGAGGAAGTATGGGGGACTTCATTAAGGTAGAGAACATTTGAAATAGCTTTCCTG
This sequence comes from Notamacropus eugenii, assembly GCF_028372415.1. Taxonomy (NCBI): domain Eukaryota; kingdom Metazoa; phylum Chordata; class Mammalia; order Diprotodontia; family Macropodidae; genus Notamacropus; species Notamacropus eugenii. Next base: position 88,527,786 of record NC_092877.1, on the reverse strand, counting down.
GGGAATAGGATAGGCAATCAATTGCAGAGGTGGAAAAAGGACTGCCTTGCTGTAGTGAAAACCCACTTGAAGTTAGCTAATGTGGATTTGCAAATGACTTGAATAGTATGATTGTGAGATTTCAAGATTCATTTAGCAAGTTGTAAATAGAAGCAGAGGAGGTTAATAGTAGGGGTAATATAGGTTTGACATTTGGCAAGAGAAAAATCATTATAGGAGAAAAAGGCAGAGGATACTGTTCAGATGAAATTATATACTCCTGAGGTGAATTTGGAGAGAAAAGTAAGGAAAGGGGGAGAAGAGACCTGAGATAATTCTGAAAAGTGAAAGAATTGGAGATCTCAGTGAAAATGAAGAAGAGAGGTAGGGGGCATGAAGTATCAGGAGAGAAGTGGAATAGTAGGGAGTTATAATCAGGCAGGGGAATGTCAGAGTTTGTAATTAGGAAAATGGAACAGTGGTAGTTAAAGATGAGGACCATCTCTTCGTGTGGGTAAGGAGTAGTGAATAGTTAGGTTATGAGACTCAAGGAAATTGAAGAAAGAAGTTAGACAGTTTGATAGAACATCTGCCTAGACATTAAAGTCCTTTACTACACTGGCAGGTATTAGGGAAAAGAAGAGTGTGAGATAGGTACTGAATTACTTCATAAAGAAGGGAGAAGAGTCTGGGAATAGGTCTGATATAGCTCTGTTGATTCTAATGCAATTACAATTTTTAATTGAGACTTAACTGGACTTAAAGGAGGAAAGGATCTTAAATGAATAAAGTGAAGAGAGTTTGAAATGACAGAAGGCAATAAAATATGTTCTTATTCTCTCTCTACGGCCAGTGTTTGTGCATGTGAGTGAGAAGCTGAGGAGGTTGGAATGTGAAATAAGGTAGAACCAGTTTAGGAAAGGACAAACCAGAGATGCAACGCCATCACCACCAAACCAGATCTCAGCAAGGTCAAATAGTTAGAAAGAATTTGAGAGAAAGAAGTCCAGGATAAAGTGGAATTTGTTCACTATGGAATGAAAACCCAGAAGCCATGGTAAAAGAGATGAACACAATTGGCTTTAGAAATGGATATGGTAGAATTGAAGGAGATATGGATGAGGGACATGAGAAGGGGCTGGAGTCAGTTTCCTCCTAAATAATTTTGTATTAATTATTACAAGGATAGACAGAGAAAAAAAGAGAAATTCTAGAGATATAGTAGGTTTCAAATGTTCAGTGAAACTCATGGTCTCCAACAGATGGTACATAGTGAGTTAGGCCAAACCTAGTTCTGTGCTTTCTTCTAAGTGAATGGAGGAGGACAGTAGAACATTAGAGGGAGGTAGTGACTAGTACCCCCTAATAGTAGAGAGCTCTGAGGTAGGACCTGGTATTATCCATCCAAATGAGGGTGACATTCTAGATGCCCTCTAGGGTCCCTTCCAGATCTAGTCCTGTAATCCCTTAGTAATGTCTATTTAACCTCTTACCCAGATTCTCAGGTCATATACATTTCCTTTGCTACCCCTTTGAATCCACATGTATGTGCTCCACTTTGAGAATGCTATAAATAGAATAATTGTAGTCAATGAAAACAATATGTAATATTTGTATGGTTCTTTATAGCATAAAATAATTTTATATGCATTACATAATTTTATTCTTAAAACAACTATGTGAAGTAGGTAGGACGTTCCTTTCACCAATGAGTAAAATTAGGATTAGAGAATCTAAAACACTTGCCCTAGTTTGCACAACTAATTAAGGGCTGAATTGATCATGAAAGTCTAGATTATCTGATTTCTACAGAAGTGGAGAACCATCTTTGTCATAATATCTTCTTTTCCATCTTATAATTGAGGTTCTTCTCCTGTGGAGGAGAACAAAGTTTGGTCTCTCTTCCCAGGAAAGAAAGGAGTAACTTTCTTATTCTTTCATAAACATGAGACATGATGCTGAGATCATCTTGCTAAGATCTTGACAATGAGTTAGACTTATTAGCCTTCAGTTCAGTTCAGAAAACATCTGTTATATGTGGGACCCCAGGGACATGAATCTGAAATGATTAAATTCTTGTCTTTTAGGAGTTTATATTTTTTTCCAATTTCTTTATTTATTTTTAGTTTTCAATATTCATTTCCACAAGATTTTGAGTTTCAAATTTTCTCTCCTAATCTCTGCCATCTCCCCACCCCAAAACTCCATGCATTCTGATTACCCGTTTCCCCCAATCTCTCTTTCCTACTATCATATCCCACCCTTCCCTTGCTTCCATCTCTTCTCTTTTCTTGTGGGGCAAGATAGATTTCTATACCCCATTACCTGTATTTTTTTTTATTTCCCAGTTTCATGCAAGAGCAATTCTCAACATTTGTTCCTAAAACTTTGAGTTCTAACTTCTCTCCCTTCTTCCCTCCCCACTCATCCCCACTGAGAAGGCATGCAATTTAATATAGGCTATATATATGTAGTTTTTCTAAGGACTTCTATAATAGTAATGTGAAGGACTACCTATATTTCCCTCCATCCTGTCCTGCCCCCATTTATTCCATTCTCTCTTTTGACCTTATCCTTCCCCAAAAGTGTTTACTTCTAATTACTCCCCTCCTCTTATTTGCCCTCCCTTCTATCATCCTCCCACCCCTCACTTATCCCCTTTTCCCCTACTTTCCTGCAGTGTACCAAATTCAGTGTGCATGTTTTTTTCCTCCTTAAGCCAAATGTGATGAGAGTAAGCTTCACTTTTTCCCGCTCATCTCCCCCTTTTCCCCTACATTGACAAAGTTTTGTCTTGCCTTTTTTATGAGAGATAATTTGCCCCATTCCATTTCTCCCTTTCTCTTCCCAATATATTCCTCTCTCACCCCTTAATTTTATTTATTTAAATATCATCCCTTCCTCTTCAACTCACCCTGTGCCCTCTCTCTATATATGTGTATATAATCTCTCCAACTACCCAAATACTCAGAAAAGTTTCAAGAGTTACAAATATTATATTTCCATATAGGAATATAAACAGTTCAGCTTTCATAACTCCCTTATGATTTCTCTTTCCTGTTTACCTTTTCATGCTTCTCTTGATTTTTGAGTTTGAAAGTCTAATTTCCTTTTCAGCTCTGGTCTTTTCATCAAGAATGCTTGAAAGTCCTCTATTTCATCAAATACCCATTTTTTCCCTTGAAGTATTATACTCAGCTTTGCTGAGTAGGTGATTCTTGGTTTTAGTCCTAGTTCTTTGACATCTGGAATATTATATTCCAAGCCCTTTGATCCCTTAATGTAGAATCTGTCATATTCTGTGTTATCCTGATTGCATTTCCACAATACTCAAATTGGTTCTTTCTGGCTGCTTGCAATATTTTCTTCTTGACCTGGGAACTCTGGAATTTGGCTAAAATATTCCTAGGAGTTTTTCTTTCTGGATCTTTTTCAGGAAATGATCAATTCCAAAATATCAGGGCAATTTTCCTTGATAGTTTCACGAAAGATGATGTTAAGGCTCTTTTTTTGATCATGGCTTTCAGCTAGTTCCATAATTTTTAAATTGTCTCTGCTGGATATATTTTTTAGGTCAGTGGTTTTTCCAATGAGATATTTCACATTATCTTCTATTTTTTCATTCTTTTTGTTTTTGTTTTGTAATTTCTTGGTTTCTCATAAAACCATTAGCTTCCATCTGCTCCATTCTAATTTTTAAAGAACTATTATGTTCAGTGAGCTTTTGAACCTCCTTTTCCATTTGGCTAAGTCTGTTCTTTAAAACTTTCTTCTGCTCAGTGGCTTTTTGGACCTCTTTTGTCATTTGAGTTAGTCTACTTTTAAAGATGTTAATTTTTTCAGCATTTTTTGGATCTCCTCTAGCAAGCTGTTGACCCGCGTTTTATGATTTTCTTGCATATCTCTCATTTCTCTTTCCAACCTTTTCTCCACCTCTCTTACTTGATTTTCAAAATCCTTTTTGAACTCTTTCATGGCCTGAGACCACTGCACATCCACTTTGGAGGTTTTGGATACAGAAGCCTTGACTTTTATGTCTTCCTCTGATGGCATGCATGGTTCTTCTTCATCTGAAAGGATGGAAGAAAATACATGCTCACCAAGAAAGCAACCTTCTATTGTCGTATCCTTTTTTCTTTTTCTGAGCATCTTCCCATCCAGTCACTTGACTTTTGAGTTTTTTGTCAAGGGGAGGGTATACTCTGGTAACCTATAAATTCTTAGTTCCTCTAAGGTGATGTAATCAAGGAAGAGGAGTTTATTCCTGACCTGTGCTCTGGTTTGTGAGCAGGATTCCCTCTCCAGAGTCTCTACCAGCTTCACCACATCTGCACTCCTCCTCACTCCAGGGCTTCCACTCAGGGCTGAGATTCAGATCTGCTGCTCAATTCCCCCAGGGGCTTTAAGCTAGAACTCCAACAATGGAGGATGCTGCTGCCTAGGGCCAAGACTAGACCCCTGCATTCGCTTCTCACCCAAGTAAAAGAGCTTTCTCACAGACCTTTGAAGGTGTCTTTGGTGTTTGTGATTTGAGGAATCTGGGACCCATAACTGCTGCCAGTGGCACCTTGAAGCCACCTCGAGTCCTGTCCTTGCTGTTGCTGCACTCTGCTTCACGCCTAAGGCTGGACTGCACTCTACTCTTCGCCTGGTGTGATAGACCTTTCATGTTGGCCTTCCAGCCTACCTTGGGTTGGAAATCTCTTTCACTCTATTGTTTTGTGGTTTCTGCTGCTCTAGAATTTTTTTTAGAGTCATTTTTCACAGGTATTTTATGGGCTGTGGGAGGACGGCTTCTAGAGGTGCATCCTTCTACTCTGCCATCTTGGCTCCGCCCCCCCTTGTAGGAGTTTATAGTCAAATAGGGTTTATCCCATGTACATTTAATCTTGTGATTATGGGGAAAAGTCAGAATTAAGAAATGTTTGTCTACATTTTCCTGAACTTTATAGTATTACATTTAAAGAATAAAAGACAGGTAAAGTTTTGAGAATTGGAGGGGGAAAGCAAACACTCATTTCTAGTTATATAAGAAAACATATAATCTATGACCTTAGTGAAGATTTAAATTCTTATACAAAAATCCACTGAAGAAAAATAAACTTGTTCCTTTCTGTTCTACAAGAGCACATGTATCTATCTTCAAATGAAAAAAAACAAACTATTTTCCCTGTATGCACATGGAAATGTATCTGTATTTTAATGGGTTGATATTTCTTCTTATTTACATATATACTCAAGAATCCAGAAGCTATTATTGTAAACCAGGGAAATAAACCTCTACTGATTTCTCATTACAGAGATAGAACCTTGGCAAGGAAGTATAATAATTTCTCTAGATAGGAATTAATTACAATGGTATGTGATCACGATTCAAAATTGAAGCAACAATATATACATATATACACACACATATAATTTGCATGTATATCTGAAGATAAAATGAAATACTGAGAATAGAAATGAGCTAATAAAAAAATTAAGATTAGTATGCTGAAAACATATCAGGTCTGACTTTGCCCTTCCCATTGTGAATGGAAAAAAATTAATTTTTATCACTTTCTTCATACACTGTTATTTGCCCAAGACTAAATCATTGTTAAATGTGTGGGACCCAACTGTTTTTGTTAGTTTCAGTTAAGAATGTTGCAAATGATTTTGAAAAGCCTTTTATTATCATAGTTTTCACTTAGGCTAACAACTGCAAATGTATGTATAGTTATTTAGTATTTTATATTCTGTGAATTTTTTTTAACTTAATGGTGTTTTTCAGCTACTCTTCTCTCTCTTGAAAAGGGCAGAATGATGGATCTTAAAAGCCATAACTCATCTTATTCTGAGTTGTTACATTACATTAAAAAAATTAAATATTTTTATGATGTTAGTTTTATTTAAAACCTATTAGAAAAGTTATTTCTCATGGTAGAAAGCAGAAAACAAGATCCATAGAAACTATAATATAAAAGCAAGAAAGATAGTAAAAAGGAATGGATGGGTTAAAGAAAAAAGAAAGAAAGAAATCATTTCACAGATAAAGATTGGGAATATCATTGTAGAATACAGGCTTTAATCAGATTTCTTCCAGAAATAAAGATGTAAATGTTTCAAAGAGACAAGGAGTAGAGCTATGGGCTACCACCACATGGCTTGAGGATAAAAGGTAATCCAAACTGACATGATCCCTAGCCATAGAGTTACAACTATTTGTTGCATGGGAAGGGTAGTAGAATGAGCTAATTCTTTGTCTCCTACCTAAGATTTATTCCCTTCAAAGACCCACCATTTGTCCCTTTTAGAATCACAGAATCCTGTGGCTGGAAATGACCTTTGATTTGTATTCCTGCCTCCAGGCTAGCTTGCTGGTCAAAATTGAAAACAGTTCATTATCTATCTAGTCCACTGCTGAATCATCTATAGAGAATGGGGCAAGTTATCCTTTCCCTTTCTCAACTCATGTGCCTAGAACTGTCTGTCATTCCTTATCTTGGATTTTTAGTTTTGTTTTGTGAGAATATTTTAACTTTCTATATTCTTATGCATGATCAGTAAGGCAAAGACTCTACTCATAGATCATAGTGTAAGGACTCAATTGTCATCTTTCCCTCAGTGTTTAGCAAGCCATGGTCAACTGAATAGGTTTGTCCTTAAATCAGGATTCTGCTATCGTTACAGGTACAAATATGTGAACAGAGAACTGTCTAGGGACCCCTCTGTCTCAGGAGTTTTAAGTCGCTGTTTGAGAGCAAAATATGCCAACTTACAAGACAGGAGAATAGTAATACTTGACTTTTATTTATATAGCCCTTTAAAATTTACAATTTTACGAAATTTACAAACCTTCTAACATACAAAAGCTCATTTGATTCTCATTAAGTAATTACAATAAATACTAGTATTACCATTATAAAGATTAAGACTTTGATGCTCAGAGAAGTTAAATGACTTTTCCATGGACACACCATTAGTCATAACAAAGGTGGGATTCTGGCTGTGACTATATAAGTATATAAGTCATGGATCTTTGCAGATTTTTGCTGGTAAAAGTCAGAGAGAGAATTAGAACAACAAGCATCTATTAAGCACTTACTATGCAACATGTCTCTCCTTTCCTTAAACCAGAGCTACTTCCACTATGACTCTCCAATAAATGTAGAGATGAAGTAAGAGCTATCATTTCTACAACGCTTTATTGTTTACAAAGTTCTTTATACATATTATTTCATCTCATATTGTCCTCATAACAACCTTTCGAGGTAGGTGCTACTGTTATTCCCATTTTGTAGATGAGAAAGCTGAGGCTCATAGAAGTTAAATTTCTTTTCCAGGATCATACAACTAGTGAGTATCTGAGCCAATATTTTAAATGCAAATCTTCTTTATTCCAAGCCCTTCCTAATTTCTTTTAGAAAGGATTTATGAAAAAGGTGCTATTTGACTTGGAATTTGAATGAAAAAAAGTGGGAGCAGAGTCCAATAGAAAACAAAACAGAATTAGGGCATGCAAGGGAAGGGAAAGCCAGGTCAGTGGAATCAGAATCAGTGATAGTTTGTGGTTGAGTGAATTTAATGTACCTACATATATGACAGTCACTGTCATAAAAACAAACTACAGAACTTTTGTGTGTGTGTGTGTGTGTGTGTGTGTGTGTGTGTGTGTGTGTGTGTGTGTGTGTGTGTGTGTGTAGACTGAAGGAACAATTCACCATAGTGATCTGTTTACCATGGGTTTACTATAAGCAATGTCAGGTGATGACTTGGGAATATTTTTTCCCTTAAAGCGCAAAAACACTTTTAGACAAGGCAAATTTTTAGAATACCAGTATCTAGAGCTGATGGGGATCCATTAGATCATCAAACGTAAACCCCTTCAATATGGAATGGAGAGGAAGAGAGACAAATAACCTTCCTAACGTTATACAGGTGGTTTATTATAAGATCAGAGATTTAGAATGGGAAGAGATCTCAGAGACCTTCTATTTTCATTTTCACAAATGACTAAATTAGGAAGCACAAAAGTAAGTAACTTTCTCAATACTACATAGGAGGTAAACATCAGAAGCATGATTTGAAACAGAAGTTATTCTACATGAAGGCAACTTTGATGCCTTTTTTAAATGTCAAATGATAGCTATGAATACCTTCAAATTCTTAATTGTTATTCAGTTCTGCATTCAGATATACAAAGATCCTGTCTGATACTACTAATATCTGCCAGTTGTCTTTTCCACCAACGTAGATATGCTCGACCCCTCCTCTTTTTCTCCTGATATTGAGTTACCTAAATTTAACTACTATCTCTAGGACAGTAGGGTGATATGGCAGATAGAGAGATAACCAGGTGTGATTTCAGGAAGACTCATTTTCCTGAGTTCAAATCTGGCCTCAGATACTAACTAGCTGTATAATCTTAGGCAAGTGACTTAAACCTGTTTGCCTCAGTTGCCTTATCTTTAAAATGAATTGGTGAAGAAAATGGGAAACCAGACTAATATCTCTGCCAAGAAAACCCCAAATGGTCACAAAGGTATCATGAAGAGTTGGACTCAACTGAAAAAACTATAGAAAAAAACATGATAACGTTCTCAATTCTACCTATTCAGCCCTAACCTGAACTCCAATGTTATATCTCCACCCTCCTTTCAGACATCTCAAACTCAACATGTACAAAACTGAACTTCTCTGTCTTTCCCTTCCTAATTTCTATATTACTGTTAAGGGTAATGTTATTCTCCCAGTCCCACAGACACAATAAATGTCATTGAACTCCTTGCTATATCTTTTACCTCCTGTATCCAATCTGTTGCCAAGGTCTACAGATTTGACCTTCGCGACATTTCTCAAATATGCCCCCTTCTCTCTGCTGGCACTACTACCACCATGGTGGAGGCCCAAACTGTTACAATAGCCTGCTAAGGGGTCTGTTTACCTCAGGTCTCTCCCCACTCTCCTAAAGTACAGGACTGAAAATGTCACCTTCTATCATCTCCAGGATAAAATACAAAATCTGTTTGGCATTCAAAGCCCTTCGTAGCCTAGCTCCCCCTACTTTTATATCCTTTCACTTTATTCTCCATTCTCAAACTCTTTGAGTTTCCTTGATGCTCCAGAAGATACTTCTCCAGGCTCCAAGTAATCTGGCTCTGTTCCATGTCTGGAAAGTCCTCATCTCCTCCTGCTGGCTTCCCCAACTTGCTATGTCTCAATTGGATCCTGGGCCATCTCCAGTCATCCTGATGATTATCTGGTCACTGGATCCAGAGGGTTCAGGAGGAGAAAGTGGGGCTAGTGACCTTGTATGGTCCTCCTTCATGTCATAATATTTCTGATGTCATGGTCTTCTTTGAAAACAAAGGACAAACACAATCTGTGAGTGGACTGAACGGCCCAAATGGGGACCCAGCTAGCTGGGTAACTCAGCTCATCCTTCCCCTTCTGTCTTCCCCTCGCCTTCTTTCTCCTCTCCAAAGGAAGGTAAATTTGGATGGCCAGAGGCTGCCCAGTTGACTTAGGCTTTACTGACTAGATTTTTCTTTCTTCCTTCCTTCCTTCCTTCCTTCCTTCCTTCCTTCCTTCCTTCCTTCCTTCCTTCCTTCCTTCCTTCCTTCTTTCTTTCTCTCATCTTGTCTTTCTAAAAACCTTAAACCTAGTGCACTCTCAAGCCCATAGATTGGACAAGAATAGGTCCCTGCCCAAACTCCACTTCATGACTGTTTTCTGGTCCTTCCTGGCTTAAGACTGATGATCAGTAGTAACTGTTGCTCTTTCCCTCCCAGCATGATTTAGTTATTTTTGGTTTGTTTGTTTTGCTCTTTAAAGGAGCCATTTCTTGACTACTTCTTAAAGAGGCCTGTTCACTGAATGGCCTTTACCTCACTCTAAGTGACTATCTGAATTGTCCTTAGCATAAAGAAGCCAAGGCCCCCCATTGCATCCTGGGCTGTCTTCTGTCATCCTGATGAATATCTGGTCACTGAATCCAGATGGCTCAGGAGGAGAAAGTGAGACTGGTGACCTTGCACAGCTCTCCCTCAATCAAAACAAAGCCAAATGCAAATCATGTCATAATTTCTCTGATGTCATGGTCTTCTTCAAAAAGTGAAGGACAAACACACACACACAAAATGCCTCAACTAAAATCTTGTCTTCTTCAGGAAGACTTCCCTATGCCCTCTTAATTCTAGTGCCTTGCCTCTTTTAATTATTTCCTATTTATCCAGTATGTAGCTTGTTATGTACACATTTGTTTGCTCATTGTCTCTTCCATTAGACTGTAAGGTGTTCCAGGACAAGGACTCTCCTTTGCCTCTTTGTGTATATCCATCACTTAGCATACTGCTGTACACAGAGGAGATGCTTTATCAATATTTTTTGATTGACTGATCAGCTTAAAAGTCCCTAATGCAGCTTCTTAGTCACTAGGGGTATATAAGGTCCCAGGCAAGTGGATTCTGAGCCCCTCCAACTTGGTAGATTACTGAAAACCATACAAATCACCATGTTTTTCTCCATATGTTGTACTGATGACCAGATGTCTTTGCATATGGAAGGGGGAAAATGGGGAAGGAGATGTAACTATTTTAGGACAAAGAAAATCCTCCTTTTGTTAGTTGTTCAATAACTTAGGAATGCTTCCTTTTGTCCCATTGAATCTATACTAAGAGAGCGTTGGTGATAGGCCTGACTCCAACAATCTGTCCATGAATACTTGAAACTAAGTATAGAAAGCAACAAAAACTTCTCTAGTCTATATTCATTCATTAAATTTCATCTCAAGGGACAGTAGATAAACATAAAATTTTCACCAATGAAAAAGAAAAAAACTTGTCTTCTAAGTAAATATCTATGTTCTATCTGCCTATACATGTAAAACAATGCTGCGTGGATATGCTGGGGTATATCTTCTATAAGGGAAGATAGTAGAGAGTAATTTTGAAAGTAAATATTTAATTGATTAAGGCAGATTTTCTTCAAAAATTGTCATTTCTTTAGATTTGAAATATAAATAAAACTTCCCAAAATGTGTTTAGTATTTTCATTTTTACCTGTCTTCATGGAATTTAAATGCATTTGGGATACTATTTGCAACTATTTTAAAGAGAAAATTACTTGTGCCCTACTCTGTTTTACTCATGAGGAAATTTTCTTTAATATAGCATTCTCTAATCAGCCGAAACCTCATGGATTTTGCCTTAAAAAAAACTTTTTAAGACAATTGCCCTTTAATTATACTTTCATATTGTAAGTATAATGATTTTTTTCCTTTGAAATAATAGCCTATGTGTCTAAAATGATATTTTCCTTAAAAATAGATGTGGTAAGCCAAATTAAACTTATACCTCCTCACTATTCCATAGAAAGTTATCAATTTGAATCAGATAGGGAATGATATAAAAATGGTAATTGAGTTCAACTGATTACTGAAAGTGAATTGATGTTTTTAATATTTCTGAAACGAAAAAAAAGCACCAAAAAGATGTTTAAAATGATGTGGATTTTTGTTTTGAAGGTATGAAGGTAAAAGGCTCTTATAAAACCTCTGTTTGATAACACATTTTTGGAGGAAGGCAAAAGAAGATGTTTTCTTTACTTTTAAAAGGTTTAAGTCACAAAAAACACATATGGATGTTTTATCAAGGAATATATGTTGGAAGTGCATGAAAAAATACAATAGCGTATCCAGAATTCTACATAAAAGATTTGCTTTAGAGATAGCTATTTCTCAATGTCACCATTTAAGAAAATGAAAAACAGAATTATAGGACCAAATACAAATTTAAAATATGCAGTATCCTGGGAGAGTTTTTGTTCTTCTCTTGTCATGGCATTTAAACTGATTTCTTCTTTACCATGTGGGATTTTCTTTCTTTGGAATATAACTCCATATGGGATGGTGCCAATCTGAATGAGGGTCCTGGAAAATGTTCATTTATTTTCACTAGTGAGTTAAGAGCAAGTAAGATTTATGACTGATTGATGAATCATTGAAATGTCATCGTCCACATTCCTTATAATGACTTTTATCCATAATGCAGCATATATTGTTGCCTAACAAAAAAGAATTCACATTTTCTGTTTCATAGAAAAAATTCTTGGAAGATGAGGAATTGTGGCTTAGGCAAGCAATTAAAGTACAATTAAGGGAAAGGACAAAGGGAATTAAGTAGAGAATTCAAAACATTTTGACCAAGGGCAATAAGTCCCATCATTACCAATTCAATGAGCTATTCAGTAGCAATTACTATTCAATTTGAATACTATAGTTTTGGTCTCTTGGTGGGGATATTCCTCAGCTTTTTTTTTTTTTTATTGTAAATCAATGACATTAAATAGAGAGAAACTATGAAGCTTATAGGATATACTGTGATTGCTCAGTTACTCTTAATTCCCATAGAATCAAAATTTTAAGTGATGAGTAGTATGTGCTCCTTTTCAAGAATAATTTTGAATTATTTTCAGTGAACATATGTTTGCCAAATAGAGCGAACATCCTTTCGTACCTCATCTAACAAAATGGTTTTGAATTTTGCATGCACAAGAGACTTGCATCCTTTGTGCCTCTTTATGTATGCATTTGGAGGGAGGTGAAGGACTACTCCCTTGCTTGGCCCCTACCTTTGGAATATGGGTGTAACAGGAGAAGTCTAGCAACACATTTTCTCTTCCACCAGGTAGTTTGTATTCTCTTTGTAGCCACCTTTGATTATACTACAATGTGACTCAAATCAGCTTTGTCACAGACAACAAAATGGCATTCCGACTCATTACTTTTAAACTAAAGCAAAGAGAAGTAAAAAACCGTATGTACTTGTTTTTTTACCTTTTGAGAAATGTATTATAAGTTATTAATAATAAAAATAAAGAAGTTCTCTCCTGAATTTGCTCAATTCCCAGTGATAAGAAAATCTGCTACTGTTAGCATATGTCTCTTAGAATTTCTCTCATTCCCATTAAACACATGCCAACCCCCACTCCATCACTGTTTGGGTCCTGATTGGCTAAGAATGAATATCAATAATATTTTCTTTTTCTGTTCTGGCCAGAAACCCTGAGGGTGTTCCCTTCCCAAATATATATACATATTTGGAAAGAGACCATTCTTTGCCTTATTTCACCATCATCATCAGGCTTGATGTCCCTTCTGTCTGTCCCCCATGTTCTTTTTTCTGTATTGCATTTCCCTATCATATTCTAATCTCCTTGCAGACAGGTATTGTCTTTCTTTTTTCTATATAGTAAGTGTTTAATAAATATCTTTCACAATACATTATGTCACTTACCTACTATATATCATACATGTGATAAGTGGTGTAGATAGAAGCAAAAAGAAAAGTAGTTCCTGCAATTGAACTTATATTCTGTTTTATGCTTCAAAGAAAGTTGTCTAATTTTGATATATATGGGAGACAACATAGTGAAGGAGAGCCTTTAAGACTGTTTTAATCTACAGAATGAAATGTTTTTTCATAGTCAACAAAAACTAAGCACTGTGCTCCTCACATAATATTTCTTAAATGTCATTGACCCAATTGTGGGATAAGATCAGTCTTTCCAGAGAGCTATCAGAAAATAGACAAGCTAAATTAAATCTTATTTAATTAAGGGCTGGAGCAATGGTCTCCATTAGAATATGAATTTTTGAGGGCAAGTACTATATATGCACATATATATGTCTGTATGCATGTATGTATATGTGTATGGGTATATATGTAAGTATATATGTGTGTATACACACATACACACGTATGTTTTTGCTATTCTTTGTATCATCAGTGCTTAGTACATTACCTGGGATGATAATGCTGTTTGCTATCAGTTCCTTTCTGACTTCTATTTTGCTGCATTTGGAAAGAGCATGAAAAATTCCCCATAGTCAAATATATATATATATACATATATATATATACACACACGCATACATATATATGCATAATATATACACATGCATAACACAATAAGAAATAAAGCTAGCACGTTGAAAGAATTTGTGAAAATTGTCTTAAAATATCTTTTGCATTTCCCCAGATTTTTACTTAGTGATTCATTCTGTAAGGAAAGTTTCAAGTGAGATCTAAAACCACCTGGAGCTGTTTCAATTCTCAGTCCCCTGAGAAACTTTAAGTATTGCCTTTCTGCTGTTTCTCAACTATTTCATTCACAAGGCCTTGTTAATCTTAGCCATCCCTTAAAAACACATATGTTCAGGTCTTGTACTTAACACTGAAATACTGTGGTGCAGCAAGGAAGCTGCTGGTGGGTGTTACTATGTCATTGATAATCTTTACTTAACTCAGTGAGAATGCACTGACACTAGATCACTCAATGAGAAGCAGATTAATCAGAATATCCAAAGTCAAACTGACAAGTTCAAGTCCAAATGTGGCTCCTCTGCTTGAGGAAGCCTTGTCTCAGCTACCACTGGCTTGGTTCCCAGAGTATGAAGGTCATTCCTCCATCTCTGGGGCTTTAAAGCTGGACTGCCTGATGGCAGACCCCAGTGTGGACAGCCTTGAAACTCACTCTCCTAATATTTTGACACTTAAATCATAACCTCCAATCTCCTTAACCTTAAATGGAAGAACAAATGCCAAGGAAAAGAACCAAGGATTCTTATCGAGTGGCTTCAGCTAACAAAGGTCCAAGGCCTTTCCCTTTACAAAAGTGGTGTCAAAATAAAATAGAAAAGGACTGCTAAACAATAAAGTTTCCTGAGGGCTGTATACTGACAAAAACAAACAAAAAAAACCCCATGTATTAGCTTTGTCTATGTTCCACTGCACATTAATTTTGTTAAATTATTTCATTTGTTTTGATCTGCTTATGTCACAACGGGGTGTTGCTAGTGGCATGAGGCAAGTAGGCCCTATGTTTTGACACCTTAATCTTACAGTATTTTCTCTCTTCTCTTAAGGGAATGGCAGGAAAAAGATAGACCATACAAGGCAGAGGTTCTGCTAATAAGTGCCTTTTGAATGCACTCCCAGTTCCAGCTATGCAAGTAGGTGGTCTAATGCAAGTTGTGCTAGACTTAGAGTAAGCAAGATCTGTCAGTCAGCCAATAAACTTTTATTAAGCACCTGGTATGTAAATCCTTACTAGCTGTGTGACCCTGGACAAGTCAATTAACTTTTCCTAGACTCAATTTCTTCATCTGTAAAATGAGGTTAATAAGGTTGTTGTTCAGTCATGTCTGACTCTTCATGACCCCATTTGGGGTTTTCTTGACAAAGATATTGGAGTGGTTTGCCATTTCCTTCTCCACCTCATTTTATAGATGAGGACAGCGGGGCAAACAAGGTTAAGCAACTTGCCAGCTTCAGACAGCTTATTTCTGACCTAAGATTTGATTTTAGGCCTTCTTGACACCAGGACTTATGCTCTGTCCTGCCTCTACCTCTCTACCCAGGAGCTTAATAATAGTGCCTATGTTACAGGGTTGCTGTGAGGATATATGTGAAGTGTTTTACAAATGTTAAAGCGCTAGACATATGCTAGCTGTCATTGATATTTATAGTACTAGACAAAGAGGCTTCTCTTCACCACATGGTTAGCAGAAGAGAAGTAAGCTTCTACGTGTGTTTCGGAGGCCATGTGGAGACTGTCAGTCAACCATTCTGAGCAAGCTCCTAAAGACTGTGTCTAGTAGTCAATCAATTCACCATTACTTAAACAAAAATATACTTATTAAGTATATCATATTTAATACAATATATTTAACATGGTACCATAATTGAAATGTATATGTGACAATATTAAGTGAGAAGCTCCAAAAACTCTCTAACTGTATTATTGATTAAAGCATATTTTATCATTCATGCAGAATAAAGAAAATCATAGATAGTAGAAGTATATACATTGCTAATTTGAAATAAAACCACTAATTCTTATTGAGAACTTATCTTTGTGAACTTGCCTTGGAAATAACAAAGCAAAGAATTTTAATCAATGGATGGAAGAGGAAAAAATATTCCATTAAGCACTTACTATGGGTCAGGCATTCTGCTAAGTGATTAGGATATAAATACAAGAAAACAAGCCAGTTACTTCCATTATGGAGCTCGTGTTTTAATGAAAAACACAACATATAATATTGGAAAAAGTGGAGGTGGTGATCATGCTCATGGCTGAAAAATGAAGGGACAAGCATTTGTATACTACCTCCTGTGCCCCAGGAACTGTGCTAAGTGCTTTACAATATTATCTCATTTGCTGATGGCAAGTATCTTGGTGGTCAGGTTTCTGGGCAAGATAAGGAAGATACTTATTTAAAAGAGGCCAGAATGTAAAATATAAGAAATACATCAGCATTTAAATGTGCGTCCTGGATATTACTTAATTTTACATATAAGGTAATAGGAATACTGGGGAGAAAGGAAATATCATTTAGCTAATGCAATATTGAGTTCTATATATAATCAAATTAGGACACATAAAATGTATAAGAAAAAGAAAAAGAATAGAGAAACCCTGAGACTAAAAATTATACCTCATGCAAATTTTATAAACTGGAGGGTTAAATCCACAATGATGTATAGGTAAATGGTGAAGGAAACTATTAAAAAACTATGTAACATTGACACAATTTTCCTTCCTCTCATCTCTCCATATTGGAGAAGATTAGATTTCACAGACTGAAACTGATTTTTAACATACTGGGGCCTCTGGTTCTGCCCATATATTAGCTGCTTCCTGGGAGAAAGTTACAATACTTATGGAATGTCTATTAGGTTTTTCGGGGTGCTACGATGTCATGTAATGTATCATATGCTAATGAGATATTCCACTAATAATGCAACAAGTGAGGATCTGGAACCAAAAGGCACCTTAAAAATCCTCAAGTAAAATCATTTCATTTTGCAGATGAGAAAACAGACCTAAAATTAGAAAGCAAGCTGCATAAAATCTCACTGATTCAAATCTAAGTTTTATGATTCTAAAGGACTCTATATCGATTGTTCTGTCTACTGTGCCATACTTGATATAGGAAGAGTTCCATATAGTGGAAAAATATTTTTCCAGTACTAGCATTCACCACTATTCCTTTTCACAGTAACAGGAAAAACAAGGAGATATGTAGGAACAATAATTCTGACCTCTGACTTCTTTCCTCTATAAAATGACAGAAGAATTGTTAGGACCCCACAGCAAGTAAATTTTTAGGAGCTGTTGAGGACCTAGCAGACTTGGTAGATTTGAGGGATGGGGATCAGTCTTTGTTACTTTTGCTCCTACTTTGTTTGATTAATAATGTTCAGAGTAAAGAAAGTCATAATTGTGGGGAGTGCTGAGAGCTGAGTGACATTGTTATGATGTCTAAATATGAAGCAATCATGGGGAAAAGATGTGCAAACAAATGAAGAGGTGGGAAAAATTCCACAGTTGGAGTAAGATTTCATTTAAGTAAGCAGAATAATGTTAATACTACTGGCTCTCTTGGAGCCCAGGGAAGAAATTATCCCTGAAAGGGAAGTGATAAATATCATGTTAGATTCATGATGCTTTTGATGGTTGATACCATTATTGGCTATCTTTGCCCACTAAGAACTTTTTAATCTGTACTCTTGCTATATTTGCTTTCTCTCTCTCTCTCTCTCTCTCTCTCTCTCTCTCTCTCTCTCTCTCTCTCTCTCTCTCTCTCTATATATATATATATATATATATATATATATATATATATATATATATATATATATACTGCCTAACCATGTCACTGTCTTCCTCAGAAATCTCTAGTGGCTCTCCTTTGCTTATAGCATAAAATACCAACTATTTAGCCTGGTATTTAATGTCACACAAATTTTTTCTCTTTCCTATTCTTCGACATTTATTTTTTCATTATTTCCTATTGCATATTCTACCTTCTGTTGGGGGTGGAAGCTCAATTCCATGTGGACAGTCTCGGGCGGGTAAAGGTGGGAACTTCTAAATCTTAGAGTTCTCATGAGGCCCCCCATGAAACAGCAGGGAATCGAGGAGTGAGACCGAGCTATCTCGTTTATTTCCGCCTCTTCCCGGGAGAACGTGATGGGAGAGGCATCCCCGCCCTCGAGACTGGCCTGGATCTGGGCACACCTATTGTTATCTAACAGGCACGGTATTCAGGTGCAAACTACACGGCTGCAGAGCTTAATTAGGGTCAGGAAAGCCTGAAGGCGCTCTCAGCGAGGGAGGGGCCCTTACAGGACAGAAGGCGCCTCTTCCCTCTTTCCTCTCTTTGCTCTCCCCTCCCCCTCTCTCCCCACTTACACTTCTGCTTCCAATCTCTTACTGTAAGATCTTTGCCTCCTTGGGAGACTTCTTTCTCCCTCCTAAGGAAGAGTTCCCCCTGCACATGTAACCAGGACCCTGAATAAAGCCTAACCCTTGTTCGACTCCAGAAAGTCTCTTCTCTCATACGTTTATCTGGTTTGGCCAACCGAAGACCTGGGACAGGTAAGGTAAGACTCGGGTAGCCCTCAGGCCTCTAGGCCTGGCAACCTTCCAATCAAATTGTACTGTTAGCAGTTACTCAAGTTTGACATGCAGTCTCCTGCCTCCATACATTTGTATAGGGTACATTCTCTTCCTAGAATATACTACCCCTCTCCCCACTCCCAAACTCTGTCTATAAAATCCTTCTTTTCCTTAGAGGCTTAACTGAGGAGTTCTTTCTGTCCATGAAGTCTTTTCCAGAGCCTAAGTTTTAAATTCTCTTTTCTTCCTCAAAACTCCTTGAGTGCACAAATTCATACAATACATAGTGTTTCCCCCCAACACAATGAGTTTCTTAATGACAGAGACTAAGCCATTCCTCATTTTGTATCTCCAGTAGCTGGTAACATTTACATAAAGATACACTTATATCTGTATCTAATTATCTGTATATGTAGTATGTATATGTATATATGCATATATACACACATATATACACATGTAATACACATGAAATACACATATATCCTATGAGTTAATAGACGTGTGCATATACACACATATATATAAGTATATATATACACACCCACACCCACACACACCCATATATATATATATATATATATATATATATATATATATATATATATATATATATATATATATATATATATATATATATATATATATATATATGTATGAGAGACTATTTGGCACAGTAGCTGGAATGCTGGACCTGGAGTCATACCTGGGTCCAAATTCTTCTCTAATACTTATTTGCTGTTTGATCACAGGCAAGCCATTAACATCACTAAGCCTCAAGTAATATAGACTGTAAGTTACCAAAAAGTCAAAGTTAGCATTGGGAGAGGGAGTTCTTAAGAAAGGTAGTCACAGACCCTTTTCACATTGAAACATAGATGTATGTGTTATGATGAACTAACTAAACATATTGACATAGGCCTTTTAATAGCGTGAGCTATTCCCCCAAAATAAAATTTTTTCAAACTAGTTAATAATACTTTTTAGACATGAGAGTACCATTTAAGAAAACTATTCTTTGGGAAAATTTGGAAATTGAGTGTGGGGGAGAGGGAAATCTGTAGAAAATACAGAAGTTAGCTATCCAATTGGTGA
The DNA here is from genome assembly GCF_028372415.1 of Notamacropus eugenii. Classification (NCBI taxonomy): domain Eukaryota; kingdom Metazoa; phylum Chordata; class Mammalia; order Diprotodontia; family Macropodidae; genus Notamacropus; species Notamacropus eugenii. The sequence continues at coordinate 88,508,262 of NC_092877.1, read as the reverse complement.
GGTGAGGTGAGTTCTTCAACTAGAAGTAACATAAATGAAATGTCAAACTCACCTTTTCAATGTGCCTTTGATATCTGAAATATCCACCAATTATAATTATAGGGAAAGTAATGAGTGTGTAGCTTCAGAGAGAGCAAAGTCTTGTATTTGGTGTTTAATAGTAACAATGCTCATTATTAATTGACAGGAATATTACCTATGTAAACAAGATCTCGAAAATATTTTTATTGTCTATGAAATAGCTATTAGACGTCAATGACCTTTAATAAGTTTAGATTTGTTAAATTTTATAATTAATTATCAAGGCATTTATTACAATAATTATAGTTAATGTATATTTTCCACATTCTTTTCATAGATTTCCTCTGAATAAATGAAAACTCCATGTCCTCTTGATTTAAAAAGAAATCTGTCATTAGTATGTAAGGAGTAATGAATTACATTTTTAAAATTAATTAATCATCACTGAGATTTCATTTTCATATTGACTCTTTGCTATAAAACCCCGTGGTGCCATTTGGAAGCATAAAATGGTGGTTTTTGGGAAGTCAGTGGTGGTTTATTCAATAATCCACATCACTATCATTAAAGACTCATCTTCCTTTGCCTTTTTTTCCTCCATTTTTGCTCCCTGTGGAGGATGTTTGTCTTGTAATTGGAGTTATGTGATTAAAATCTCCAGGTATCCACCCAGTACTCATCCCTCTCACCGCTGAAAGTCTTACAGTGATTTTTTTTCCTTTATATTCCTTTGGGTATCAAATGTTACAACTATGTTTCAAAGTGATATGGAACAGTAATCCCTCAGCGTGCTTGGATAAGCCCCTCAAGAATGACTACGATGCTAGTTATTTTCTAATTGCTAAACCATGGCTCAATTTCAAGGAACTATTAAAAAAGATGAATAATCACTGGTGATAAATCCTTAAAATAGTTTTTCAACACCCAATTAGGTGTAGAGTCACAGGTAGTGGCATTTCTTCTATGCACAGCTACATATATTACTCTGCAGTATGGCTGACAGCCCAGAAGTGGATGTTATCTTCAAGATCAACAAGCTGCGTAAAATAGAAGACATGATCAGGTTAGTTCATATTCTCGATTACAGATGAGTTCTCTGATTAATTCTGGGGAAAGGGATTTTCTCCTTTGGGTCTGAGATGGATATAAATTTATACACATGCAGACAGTGTGTGCCAGAGTCAGGCCTTAGACCAAAGTGATCATCTTTATCTACTACGGCATATTGCCTGTCTCACCCTCAACATCACTCTGGGTGTGACTCTGTGACCCTGAGTAGGTCCCTTAACCTCTGAGTGTCCTGGGAAATTGTAAGCTTTCTAAGATTGTAATTTTTGAAGAACGAGTCGCAACAATATTGGTAGGGGATGTTTCCCCACAGGGACTTCTTTATATCTATTAAGTCTTAGGTCCAGTTGCTTCTCCTGAGAGTAACTCATATTGATAAAATCATACACACACACACACACACACACACACACACACACACACACACACACACACATACACACGCAGAAAGTATATGTTTTCTATTTTGCATTTACTTACACAAACTGCTCCCATATAAGTGGAATTATAGTAATCACTCAAAAATATTTGATGAATGTTATTGAATGGATTTAAATAATGAAATTGGTCTCTGTCTCATTTTCCTCTGCTTCAAGCCATTCTCTTGAATGCTACGTAGTGATTTTCCTTAAACAGAGATCTAATTATTTGACCTCCCTATTTGATAAACTCTAGCATCTCCTCTATTATCTCTAGGTTCTATTGGGCTGTTTAACTCCTTTCACAACTTGTTACCAAGCAATTTTTTTAGTTTGACTAGATGTAATTACCCCTCCAAATTCTTATTGTTCAGTCATATCCAACTCTTCATGATCCTGCGTACCACAGGACACCAAGATGGTCGATCGGGATTTCTTGGCAAAGATACTAGAGTGGTTTGCCATCTCCTTTTCCAGTGGATTAAGGCAGACAGAGGGTTAAATGACTTTCCCAGGATCTCGTATCTAGTGTCTGAAGCTGTATTTGAATTCAGGTTTTCCTGATTCCTGACTCTGGGTTAGGTGCTCTATCCACTGAATCATCTAGCTGCCTCTATCTCTAACATTTTACAGACCCTCTAAATTACCTTCTCTTAATTCCTCAGATACATTACATCTCCTGTTTCTCTAATTATACTAGTGATCCCTCATGAGTGAAGTTTGCATCTCCTTATCTCCACTCTATAACATGCCTCACTTTCTTCAAGACAACTCAAACATGCCTTCCGTCGTCCTCCAACTGTTAGTTCTTGACCTCTGTAAATGTTTTGTGCGTATGCAGTGTGTAGTTGTTTGTATGTACTTAAATAGATAATAATCAGTAAAAATAAGGTTCTGTTGCGAATTCATAGCTACAAACTTCAAAAGTAAAAACTACATGTAACTTACAAATATAGGTAATATTTTATTACATCAACTTTAAAAATACAAGTAAATGATAAATCACAATTTAAAAAAGAAATATAAATATTTCTCACAATCTTCTCATTTAGGCAAATTGATATTTTGATCACAATTAAATTAACAGATACACACCTTGAACAAAATACTTACAAATAATAAGAAAAGGGATTGGATTTTTCTTCTTGTAAACAGTTGAAATTTTTTTCTCAATTAAATGTAAAAACAATTTTTAACCTTTTTAATATCTTGAGTTCCAAATTCTCTCCCTCCTTCCCCTCCCCTCTCTTTAAGAAGGCACAGATGGTTCAGGAGGAAAAAAGGGAGGCTGGTGACCCTGCACAGCCCTCCTTTATTCAAAATAAAGTCAAATGAAAGTCATATGATCATTTCTCTGATGTCATGGTCCTCTTCAAAAATGAAGGATGGACACAACCTGTGAGTAGACCAAGCTGCCTGACCCAGCTAGCTGGGTAGCTCATCTCATCCTCTCTCAACCAAGCCCTCTCCCCTTCCTTCTCCTCTCCAAAAAAAGGTAAATTTTGATGGCCAGAAGCTGGCACATTAACTTGGGGTACACTGACTAGATTTCTTCCTTCCTTCCTTCCTTCCTTCCTTCCTTCCTTCCTTCCTTCCTTCCTTCCTTCCTTCCTTCCTTCCTTCCTTCCTTTCTTCCTTCCTTCCTTTCCTCCCCTAAACTTTAGGCCCAGCGTACTCTGAAGCCCATGGATTGAATAACAATGTGTCCCTGTTCAACCTCCACTGGATGGCTGTTTTTGCACCCTCCTGGGCTTAGAATGAATGACAACAGTAATAGTTTCTCTTTGAAGCAACCCTAAGGCTCCTGCCCCTCCCAGTATGATTTATCTATTTATCTTTTCTATTAAAGGAGTCATGCCCCTGACTACTTGTCAAAAAGACCTATTCACTGAATGGGCATTATCTCACTTTAAGTGAGTACCTGAAAAAGCCTTAGCCTAAAAAGCCAAGGTCTCCCATTGTATCCTGGGCCATCTCCAGTCATCCTGATGAATATCTGGTCACTGGATCCAGATGGCTCAGGAGAAGAAAGTGAGCCTGGTGACCTTGCACAGCCCTCCCTCAAGCAAAATAAAGTCAAATGCAAGTCATGTCATCATTTCTCTGATGTCATGATTCTTTTCGAAAAAGAAGGATGAACATAAGATAAGGCTTTAAGAAGGTAAGTAATTTGCTATACATATATATATATTGCAGTCAAGCAAAATATATTTCCATATCAGCCATGTTGTAAAAGAAAACACAGATAAAAACAAACAAACCGAAAAGGCATAAGAAAAATAAAGTTTAAAAAATATGCTTTGATCTACTTTCAGATTCCATCAGTTCTTTTTTCTGGATGTGGATAGCATTTTTCAGCATCATGTAGTGAATTCTAAAAAGAATCATCTTGAATCATTGTATTGCTAAGAATAGTTAAGTCATTCACAGTTGGTTATCATACCAAATTTCTGTTACTATGTACTCTGTTTTCCTGGTTCTGCTTACTTCACTTTGCAGGAGTCTTCCCAGGTTTTTCTAAAATTATCCCAATTCTTATAACACAATAGTATTCTATCTCAAGTTATGGGATATGCATATTCAGATGTATATAGCATAACTTGTTTAGCCATTTCCTAATTGATTGGCATCTTTGCCACCACAAAAAGAGCTACTATCTACTTATCTTTCCATCTATCTATCTTTCTATCTATCTTTCCATCTATCTTATTTTTTATACAAATATGTACTTTTCCTTCTTCCTTTATCTCTTTGAGATACAGACCTAGTTATATTGCTGGGTCAAAGTTTAAAAGCCCTTGGAGCATACTTCCGTATTGTTCTCCCATATGGTTAGATCAGTTCATAACTCTACCAACAATGCATTTCTCCAAATCTTTCCCAAAATATAGTAGACACAAAAATCTCTTATCCATGTCATTTACATTGTCAAAATTGTAAGTACAAAGGTTTATTCTTATAATCTGAGGCCTGCTTTCCTACAAATAAATAACTTTCATGGGAAGAGTAGGCACTTATGTATTACAATATTAATTAGAAATGTGTTTAGGGAAAGCATGTAGCAAAGTCTACTTACTCTTTCAGTACTCCACTGCTTTAATACCCTTTCTCTTCTAGTATAATGATCACAAAGTTCCTCCTTATGGGAAACATTTCTGCTAGGCAGATCCTGCAGGTGGGTCTCTAAGGTCTATTGCTCTCTGAAACTTAAAATGGCCAATCACAGTCTAGACAATTGCTTTTCCCTTAATAGATTAGGGAAAAAAAAGAGAGACATATGCATATTCCACAAATGGATTACAAAGTGATACATTGTCATTGTATTAAGAGACTAGCACTGATTTGTAACATAGTAGCTACTTATCAAATATTTGTTGATTCGATTAATAAAGGAGTAATTTTTAAAATAAAATTTTGCCTTTTATATCCAAATATAATATTTAGATTTGAAATTAAGCTCTTCTATTCCATTATCATGTAATAGTATAGAAATTCATGAACCTGGAATCAGAAGAACTGAGTTTGAATCCAGTTCTAGTATCCATGTGACCCAGGTTGAGCTCCTTAACATCTTACAGCTCAAGTTTCTTTAGTCCTAATTGTGCTAAAAACGTCTATATGACCTAGCTCTTATTTGTAAGCAAAGTGTTTTATCATTTGTGAATCACTGTACAAGTATGAACTATTATTACAGGAAGATTCCATCAATTTGGCCAGATCCTCTATGGAGGAAGTATTGTGGTTTAGAGAACTAGGTCTTGATGTAGAAGCTCTGGCTCTGAATTCCGTTTTGCCAGTCATTAAATTTGTGCAACTGAACAAGTCATTTCCTCACTCTCAAAAAGTCTACACATCTGCAAAATGAAGAGTTTGGCCTAGATGATTTTTGAGGTTCCTCCTAGTCCTGAATCCATTTATTCTATTAGATTTGGAAGAAGAGCAAGAGGAGGAACTGAGAAGCTAAGAGAAGGAAATGAAAAACCAGGAAACCAAGTGACTAATTGGTTTCAAGTAAATGAATCCCTGAGCCAGGGTATGCCAGTAAAATTTTAACAATCAGCTCTTCAAGGGGAAAAAAAATTTTTTTTAAATACATGGAATATGTATTTTTACTTTTTAGAAAAATGATGACTGTATCACTTTGAACATCTGATTGTCTTCACTTCATCTTTTCATTATTCTTTCTTTGTACCTGTAGTAATCTGCAAATTGCACCTTGTCTATGTGAAGTTGTTTATTGTCTTATCTAGGCAATTGTGAGCATCACTGTGATAATATAGTATGTTAATATTTCTTCCAGAATTCATCTATCATAAAAATTTATTCATTCTATTTGATCATTATGAGGAGGTAGTCTCTGCCTCAGTCACAGAAATTTTTACATCCCAGACAGTGTGAGGAGTCATGTGTCTCTACTGATAAGGGATACCAGACCCAATTGTTCTTTCAAAATATGGCCCTGGGTGAGAAGGAACAAACTCACACTGGGTGATGGCAAAAGCAGTGGGATGGGGACATTGCTGTCTGTGAGCATTTACAGGAGGGAAGAGTTCTGAGTTTCAGTTCCAGGCTAGAGGGCATAGCTGAAGGAGAATCTGAGGCCAGAGGCACACCATTCACCAGACATCAAGACTAAGTTGCTGCAAATTAAAAAAAGAAAAATTAACAGGTAAAGGAGAAAGAACCCAACTACAGGAAGTTACTATAAGAGTAGAAAACACTGGGATTTGTCTTCAGCAGCAACAGAAAGCCTGTCCTACCCAAAAGAGTAATGTCAAATGGTCACCTGCCCAAAAAGAATTCATAGGAGAAATTTAAAAAGATTTTAAAAATCAAATGAGAGAGATTGAGGATTTTTTTTAAAAGAACAATACAAGAAAAAACAAGAAGATTATGAAAAGAAAGTCAGCCAACCGGAAGAGGACATCCAGAATCTTAAAGAAAAAAAAAATGGCTTGAAAATTTAGAATTGGGCAAGGGGAAACCAGTGAAGATGTGAGATGAAGAAATAATAAAACAAAATATAAAGAATGAACAAATAGAAGAGGAGATGAAGCATCTCATAAGAAAACCAACTGATCCAGGGAACAGATCAAAAAGAGAAAACAGAAAAATTGTTGGACTACCTTAAAGGTAATGGTCAAATCAAAATCTTGATATAATAATACAAGAAATTATTAAAGAAAGTCATCCTGAAGTGTTAGAATGAGAGGGAATAGTAGAGATAGAAAAAAATCCACTTATCACCACTTGAAAGAGATCCTACAAGGAAAACCTATAGGAATATCATACTGAAATTCTGAAACTCTCAGCCCACGGAGAAAATATTACAAGCAACAAGAAGAAAAAACCAATTCAAATATAGCAGTGCCACAATTCTGATCACACAAAACCTAGCAGCAGCAACACTAAAATACCACAGGTCTTAGAACACTATATATCAAAAAGTAAAAGAACTGAGGTTGTGGCCCAAAGTATCAGACCCAGCAAAGTTAAGCATAATCCTGAAAGGAAAAAAAGGGATATTCAATGAATTGCCAGACTTTCAGGATTTTATTGAAAAAAAATAAATCTGAACTTAACAGAAAATTTAACATATAAAATCCAAGAGAAATATAACATATACATCAAAGACTAATTACAAGGGATTCAATAGGGACAGACTGTTTACTTTTTATATGAGAAAATATAAACTATATGCCTAAGATTGTTATTAGTAAGTGGATAGTTTGAAAGAAAGATTTGGGGAAACCTGAGTTTGATGTGATTCTAAAAAGTAAAGCCATTTAGGAAAAGGGAAAAAGAGTAATTATCTTATACAAAGCAGTGTGAGAGGAAGAACTGACACAGGATTTAGATGGGGGAGGAGGGCTGGTTGTTCGGGAACCCTACTCTCATTGGGAATGGGTTAAAGAGGGAAATGTGCGTGAGTGCATGTGTGTGTGTGTGTGTGTGTGTGTGTGTGTGTGTGTGTGTGTGTCTTCACAAAAATCTTCACAATTCAGAAAGAAATGAAAGGCTAAGGGGATAAGGAAGAAGGAGAGGATAAGGGAAAGATTTTTAGTGGGAACCCTACTCACATCAGTTCTGGGTTAAACAGAGAACAATATATATATTTATAAGGAATAAAAGTCTTCTAAATTTATAAAGAAGAGGGTAAGGGAACAGAATGGGGGGGTAAAGAAGGGTGTCTAGATTAACGAGAGTGGGATAAAGAGGGGATAGCATATATTTAGAAGTCTTCTAAACTCAGATGGAAACAAGAGTGTAAGGGAAAAGATGGGGAGAGGGTAAAGGAGGAAACTTTGTGGGGTGTAGGTTAATTAATAGGAGGGCAAGATACCAGGTAAAAGTGAAGTAGAGGAGTTAGGAGAAATAGGAAATAAGAGAAACACACAAACATAAATAATGATCAGGAGTAGAATTTAATAGGGAAAAAAGTAAGAATAGTAATCACGATTTCAGATAAAGTTAAAATTAAAAGAGATTCAGTCAAAAGAGAACAATAAGGAAGCTACACTATATGTCAGCCATATTAATCAATATTGTTTTACACTATTTAGAATAACTAGGCAGTATGAGGTTGTAATATTGCTATAGGGTAGGAAATGATGAGTCAGTGAACTTAGAAAAATATGGAAAGACTTGATCTTATGAAGAAAGATGTCATCCACCCCTGGAGAGGATGGGTAACACACAAGTGTACTACAGTCTTACTTAGATGCATATGAATGCATGTGTCTACATATTAGTAGGATGATAGATATCTAAGTACATATATGAGTGTGTGTATGAGTATGTGTGTGTGTGTGCACGCACACAAGCATATATACCCCCATACTTAGCAAAACAAAACGTGCACAGCAGAAAGAAAAGACAGACAGCTCTGAACACAGTGTAGAGTATTTATTATATAGGCTTTGTTGACATGGAAATTTATTGCTTTATATTTTGAATCCTCTCTTGCATTCTGCTTTGCACATGGCAATGCTTTTTTTTTTCTTATTTCGGATTTAAGTTTATAATGTTTCTTTTTTTCTTAGTGTGTATTTATGTTTATGTTTCTTTTTTCTTATTGTATATGTAAGTTTTAGTATTTACAGTTAAAATAAATTAATTAAAAAAGGGAATTTATCTGTCATAAAAATTTTCTCATTTCGTTTGACTAATACGAGGAAAGGAAGCAGCACAGCTTGTTTTGTGTTTATTTTAAAATAAGAAGGATATGATATGGAACCTGTTTAGCATCTTTATTCTTGCGCTTCTTCCTTTCTGTGCCCTACATAGAAAGCACTTGGCTGGCAATTAGTACTTTTGCTAGAAAACAGCTTCTTTATTTCAGGTCAGTGATCAGCAATAATTAAAGTACTTTAAACATTTGGAGAAAAGGCTAGAGAAAATGGTAACTCTGGATCCAGTTTTTAAAACTGTTTAATTAAAAATAGGACAAAGATGTGTAAGAGACAAACTGCACACACTAATCAATATATACAACTGTATTTTGTTGCATTGAACACTTTGTGCTTAGTGAAACACTTAATGATTGTTCTACCTTTTTGAGACTAGAAATAAATGAAATAGAATGTTTATATGTTGCAAGTAAATTAGTTTTCCTTCTTTTTTCTTTATAGTCTTTTGTTTTCCTGCACTACTTTTTAGCTGAAAAAGCATATTAGATAAATTTTACTCAGTATTAACTCTTTATAGAGAAGTTTCTATTTTATAGAAATATTTTTAAAATAATTTTAAAGTTCTTTTACTCTTCAATGACTCTGTGACCTCATCCATGTGGACAATTTCTGGTTAAACACCTCTGTAGATTCTAATCATTTGCAACTCATGTCTGTATCATATCAAAAATCTTTCATAGGGGTTCCATCCAACGTGGTAATTCCCCTCCTCAAGACTTCTTAATATTATATGTGGTGGTTGCTAACTCCTTTCATTTATCCAGATTCACAAACTCAGGTTTTTCTTTTCTCTTCCATTTCTCAGACCTCATATACCATCAAGTTACATGGATGAATTCATCAATTAATCAATCATCATGAATTTACTGATGTATGAGATACTGAACTTGGTTATTTTATCCAAGGACAAAAACAATAAAACACCTTGGAAAGCAGCAAATGAGGTGAAGTAGGCAATAAGTAACATAGCTCATATCTCCCAAACAAATTCTCCAACTGAAATAGGTCCAAAGAACTAGAAAGAATAACAGACTGAGTCACGATTAAGAAGTTAGTATTCACGTAAAATTATGTAACATAAATTTTAGTGGAAACAGCATCATTTTGATATTTTCTTCGATGATCATTCTGCAGCACATGAGTGGGAGCAAATGCAACAGATACCTGAAACAATTCCAGGGCAGGGGTTCGGTGAGACAAAATGTTTGATCAGATAAAGTGTCTAGGTATGTGGAAAGAGGCAGTACTGAGTTGAACTAGTTAAACAAAAAACCAAGATGGAGAAAGGAAGAGATTATAGTCATTACAGAATTGATGACCTTGAACATAAGTTAGGTCTAGGGAAATTGGAGATCTCACTGAAATATAAGAATAGGGTTTAAGGATTAAAGGCATAGAGAACTGGAATGACACAGAATTATTACCAGACAAAGGAATTTCAGAGTTCCCGAACTTGAATTTGGAACACATAATGGTAAGATCAAAGATATGGCCATCCCTCTATATAATTGAGGTGGGATGGAGGTGTAGGTCATGGGAAATGAATAAGTTGAGGAATTGAGTGCTTAGAGTGTTTATGCACATATCAGTATATTTTTTGAAGTCTCCTACTATGAGGGCAAGAGTTGAGAAGGAGAAAAGTCTGTAAGTTCATTGAGGAAGAAAAGTGTATATCCTGAAGCAGAACATGTCTACCAGAATCTTGATTGGTTGATAAGTATTGATCTAATCAACTTCAAAGAAGAGAATATTCTCATTGATGGCCAGGTCTAGAAGTGGAGAATGGGGAGAAATCAGAATCCCAGTTCTCTTACCATGATCAATAAGTGAGGGGAAAGATTATGAGTGGAAGTGCAATCAATGCTGTAAAAGGATAGCTAAGTGATCTGTGTTATCAGAAGGGAATTGGGTCACAGTGAGTTCAAAAAGATGGAAGGAACAAGAAAGAAGCTAGTTTATTACCTATGGAATATGTATTCGAGAAAGCACACTGGAAGGTTTAGGTAGCTTTAGAGTAAACAGCTAAGTTAGATTAAAGAGATGGGGGGGAGCAATTTGTGGGTAATAAAGAACAGGGTTTGAACAATGGCAGCTGGTATGTGTGTGGAGGGGTGGCATTCAGAATAACTGGGTTGAGATGGGAAAAATGGGGGTAGCTGTTAATTGTTGAAAAACGAGTTCAAGTAATTATCTTTGTGTCAGAAGATGGGACGTTATATATGAGGGACAGACAGCACGTAGGCCAGTTTGAGTACAATATAGAATTTATAAAGGGAGAGTAGTGTTTCAGGAGAGTGAAAAAGTAAGCAGAATTCCGATTTTAAAGGACTTTAGATGCCATGCAGAGGAGGTTGTATTTTATCCCACAAGCAAGAGAAAGGCTATTTGAGCAGACTTATCCTGTAGAAATATCACTCTGATAGATGTGTAGAGGACTGAAGAAGGAAGACCAATAGTAAAATCTTGGCCATAACTAAAGTGAAAGACAATAAGGCCCCAAAGTAAAATGGTGGCCGTGTTCATGAAGAGAGGGAAGCAGATATGGGAGATAGTGAAGGCAGAATTAACAATACTTGACAACTGATTAGATTAGTGGGGGGAACAAGAAAGCAGAAAGTTGAATGTGAACTTATGTGACAGATAATTATGGTGAAAAAAATCTTCAAAAGCAATAGGAAAGTAGTTTTGAGGAAAAGCTAATGAAATTGGTTTCAGACACATTGAGTTTGAGAAGTCTAGTTGGAAATGTCCAATAAACAATTGTTGATATGGTCCAGAATCTTAAGCTCCTAGAATATTACCTTGACAACATTTCACATATCCGTATTTAATTCCTACAACCAATATCCTTGGTTCTGGTCTTCCTCACCTCATATTGTAATACCCTCGTAATTGTCTATTTGAAGTCTCTTCCTAATTTAAATCTTCATCTAAAAGCTTCTAAAATAATCTTTTTAAGATAGCAGTTAAAAAAATGTTTTATAGGATGCTTCCCTTCTTTTTTGGAGCATTCTTAGTTGTGCATCATTCCTGGTGAGTTTACGTAGAGATTTGGCATTGTGAAGTTATCTGCTGTTTTCTGGCTATGTAGGCCTCATTGCTGAGTGTAGTTCCCCTGATTTCTTCCTTCCTTCCTTCCTTCCTTCCTTCCTTCCTTCCTTCCTTCCTTCCTTCCTTCCTTCCTTCCTTCCTTCCAATAATAAGCTATTTATTGACTAACCGAAGAACTTGAATTATTTGAAAGGAACTGCTGGAAAAAATGCGAAAGCAATTTGACAAAAATGTGATTTTTAGCAACATCTTACATCACATATATTAGAAAGCTGTAAGTAGATACATGATTTTAACATGAAATGTCATACCATAAAACATAGAAGGGAACAGAATAGAAAAAATTCACAGCTATGTTAGGAGTAAATTCTTAGTTATATGAGAGGAAAAGGGGATCATGTAAGACAAGATAAACAGTTACAATAACATACAATTTTAAAAGCTTTTGCATGAACAGACTCAAAGGTAGAAGAAGAAAACCTATGGAATGGAAAAAATATTTGTATCTTACCTAAAATTCCAAACCTAATAAGAATTTAGTAAATATCCATTGATCAGGTGAAGAAAAAGAAATGTTATCTTTTCTGGCAATGCTCATATAGTTTGAAAAACATTTATTCATATATCAGAAGTAAAATACTTTGAAAATAGCACTGAATTTTCTTTGTTTATTAATTCATTTCTACTTGTTGAATTAAGATATATCCTAGTCTTTTGTTCCCCTTGAGGGGCACACTTTGAGGCACAGATACTTTAAACGAATGGTGATTGTGATAAATTGTTTCATTTTACATTACTGCCAATCTGCAGCACATTATATTTGTGCCAACAAATGATACTTCAGTAAAAGAATACGCCAGACAAGAAGATATTAGCAGTCACATCTGATCTCTGGCTCTCATAATAATTTTTATATTCTTTTCATCCCTCCAACATCATTAGCTTCCTTCAGGTTCATTAAAGGTCAGGAAACAACTGCTATGAATACCAAACCTGGCTTCTAAGAATCCTTTGATTCCCAAAGCTATGTCTTGATGCAAGGAAAAATAAACACAATTACCCTTATTTCAGATGGGACATGGTTACCGTTTTTTTAGTGGACGTTTGTAGACATTATAGACACATAAAAGTAGCTGGGTTTGAAATATGTTCTTTCTTTCCTCCCCATTCCCCTCAATGAGAAGACAAGCTATTCAATATAGGTGTAGTCAGGCAAAACATATTTCCATATTTCACATTACACATGTGAAAGAAAAACGAACTAAAAAAAATGAAGTTAAAAAATATTCTTCAGTCTGTACTCAGACATGATCGGTTCTTTCTCTGGGGATGGATAGCATTTTTCATCGTAAACCCTTCAGAGTTCTTGGATCATTGTACTGCCGAGCACAGCTAAGTCATTTATGGCTAATCATATTACAATACGGATGTTACTTTATACATAGTACATTTCACTTTGGACCAGCTCATGTAAACCTTTCCAGGCTTTTGTGAAAGCACCCTGTCCACCATTTCTTATAGCAAAATAATATCCCATCACAATCAAATAGCATTTTGTTCACCTATTACCCAATTGATAGGCATACACTCAATTTCAAATTCTTTGCCACCAGAAAAGGGCTGCTATAAATATTTTATATATATATATATATATATATATATATATATATATATATATATATATATATATATATATATATATATATATGTACTTTTCCTTTTTGGTTTTAATCTCTTTTGGAATAGAGACCCAGTGGTGGTATTGGTATGTCGAATGATTTGCATGGTTTTATAGTCTGTGGGCATAGTTCCAAATTGCTCTAAAGAATGATTGCATCAGTTCACAACTCCACCCATTATGTATTAATGTATTATTTTTCCCACATCCCCTTCAACATTTGTCATTTTCTTTTTCTGTCCTATTAGCTAATCTAATAGGTATGAGGCAATATCTAAGAATTATTTTAATTTGCATTTCTCCAATCAATTTGAATTTAGAGCATTTTTAATAGTTACGGATAGTTTTGATTACTTTATCTGAAAACTGTTCATATCATTTGATCATTAATCAATTGAGGAATAACTCTCATAATAAGACTCATGACTCATGAAAACTTTATTAGGACATTTAGGAATATTTGTAACCAAAATTAGACATTATTATTTATTAACCTTGACCTACAAAAAAAAGGTTAAATGATATTCAACATGCATTTAGAGACACATATACATATATGATTTATTATAGAAAGTCTTCAATTAAATTTTCTATAATTAATGACTTTTTTTCTCAAAGGTAAAATATGCTTTAGTTATCTAGCACTTATGGAAATTGGTCCACGTATTGACTGCTGAATGAATATTACCTAAGGAAACTATGGATATATTTTACTGTTTTTATTTTTTATAAATATAATTTATTATCAGTTTTCAACATTCACTTCCTCAAGATTTTGAATCCCAAATTTTCTTCCCATCTCTCCCCTGCCCCACCTCAGAACAGCATGCACCCCAACCACCCCTTCCCCCAATCTGCACTCTTTTCTATCCCTCCTCCCTTCTCTCATTCCCCTCCCTTCTATTTTCCTGTAAGGAAAGATAGATTTCTATACCCCATTGCCTTTCCAACTTATTTTGCAGTTACATGCAGAAACAATTTTTAACATTCATTTTTAAAGCTTTCAGTTCCACATTCTCTCTCTTCTACCTTCCCTACCTATCCACATTGAGAAAGCAAGCAATTCTATATAGGTCATAAATTAGGTATACATACATACATGGGTAGCCATGCCAAACATTTCCATGATAGTCATGTTGTCAAAGACTAACCACATTTCCCTCTATCTTGCCCTGCTCTCCCTTTATTCCATTCTCTCCCTTGACCTGTTTTCCCACAAAAGTGTTTACTTCTGATTACCTCTTCCTCCAATATGCAATCCCTTCTATTATCTTCATTCTCCTATCACCTTTCCCCTTACCCCACGGCTTTCTGTAATGTAAGATAGATTCCCCAACTCAAATGAATGTGTGTTATTCCCTCCATAAGGCAAATCTGATAAGATAAGATTATTCCCTCTCATCTCCTGCTTCTTCCCCTCCAACGTAAAAGCTCTTTTTTGCCTCTTTTATGGGAGATGCTTTACTGCATTCTACTCTCCCTTTCTTTTTCTCCCAGTACACTCCTTTCAACACTTAATTTTAGTATGTAGGTATACTCCCTTCTCCATATTCAGTTCACTCTGTGCCCTCTGTCTATATATGTATGTATGTACATATACATATACATATATATGTATACACACACACACATATATGTGTAGGAATATGTATATATACACAAAACACATACGTATGTGCACATATATGCATATACCTACACATATGTGACATGCACACACTTACATATGCATACATGTGTGTATATATTTATGTATATGGGTATATATGCATGTGTGTACACACAGACATATGTGCATATATACATATGTGTGTGCTCACACACATACATATATCTAGATAGAGAGATACATACATACATACATACATACATACATACATACATTCCCTCTAACTACTCTAATACTGAGAAAGGGCTCATGAGTTACAAATATCATTTTTCCTTGGAGGAATGTAAACAATTCAACTTTAATGAGTCCCTTATGACCTCTCTTTCCTGTTTACCTTTTCAAGTTTCTCTTGATAATTGTATTTGAAAGTCAAATTTTCTATTCAGCTCTGATCTTTTCAACAAGAATGCTTGAAAGTTCTCTATTTCATTGAAATTCCATTTTTCCCCTGAGGTTTTAACCTCAGTTTTGCTGGGTAGGTGATTCTTATTTTTATTTCAAGCTCCTTTGACCTCTGGAATATCATATCTCAAGTCCTCTGATCCCTTAGTGTGGAAACTGCTAAATCCTATGCTATCCTGATTGTATTCCACACTACCTGAATTATTTCTTTCTGGCTGTTTGTAATATTTTTCCTTGACCTGGGAGCTCTGTAAATTGGCTACAGTATTCCTAGGAGTTTTCTTTTGGGGATCTCTTTGAGGATGTGATTGGTGGATTCTTTCCATTTCTATTTTACTCTCTGGTTCTAGAATACCAGGGCACTTTTCCTTGATAATTTCTTGATAGATGATGGCTAGGCTCTTTTTTTAATCATGGTTTTCAGGTAGTCCAATGATTTTTAAATTATATGTCTTGGATCTATTTTCCAGGTCAGTGGTTTTTCCAATGAGATATTTCACATAGTCTTCTATTTTTTCATTCTTTTGGTTTTGTTTTATAATTTCTTGATTTCTCACAAAGTGACCTTTCATTTCTCCATTCTAATTTTTAAGGAATTATTTTCTTCAGTGAGCTTTGGGAGCTCCTTTTCCATTTCGTCAAATCTGTTTTTAAGGCATTCTTCTCCTCATTGGCTTTTTGGACCTCTCTTGCTATTTGGGTTAGTCTATTTTTTAAGGTGGTATTTTCTTCAGCAATTTTTGGTTCTTCTTTAGCAAGCTGTTGACTCATTTTTCATGAGTTTCTTGAATTACTCTCATTTCTCTTCCCAATTCTTCCTGTACTTCTCTTTGATTTTCAAAACCCCTTTTGAGCACTTCCATGTCCTGAGACAATTTTATATATTGTTGGTGTCTTTGGATATAGGAACCTTGACCTTTCTGTCTTCCTGTGATTGTACGCTTTTGTCTTCCTTGTCACAAGAAAATACCTTTTCACCAAAAAAAGTAATCTTCTATATTCTTATTTTTCCCCTTTTTGGTCTTTTCCCCAACCAATTACTTGACTTTTGAACTCTTTGATAAGTAGAGCATGTACTGCCACAAATTACAGGGATTTTGTGCAGTTGTTTTCAGAAAAAGCTCTAGGAACCTGTAAATTCTCAATTCCTCCAAAGTGATATGATCAAAGGAGAAGGGTTTATTCCTCTCCTGGCCTGCACTGTGGTCTGTGAGCAAGCATAAGCGCTCTCTTCTGCCCTGGAAATGTGAGTAGGATTCCCTCTCCACAGATGCCACCAGCTCTGCCAGGTCAGCACTCCTCACCTCAGGACTGCCACCCAAGACTGCAACATAGATCAGCCATTCGATTCCCCTATCATCTGTAGCCTGAGAGCCTCAGAAACAGCCACCATGGCAGTGGCTACCACTACCCTGGGGCTGGAACTATGGCTGGGGTTGGACCACATTCCTCTCTCACCCATGTAAGAGAGTTTTCCCATTGATCTTTGAAACTCTCTTTAGTGTTTGTGGGTTGAGAATTCGGGAAATGGCTACAGCTGCCAATGATTCAGCACCCTGAGTCCTGCTCCAGTCCCATCTGTGCTGGTATGGCCAATGCTAGTCTACACTCCACTCTGTTCTGAGCCTGGTGCACAAGACCCTTCCTTTTGACCTTCCATATAATCTAGGACTAGAAATCTGTTTTATTCTGTCACTTTGTGGCTTCTGCTGGTCTAGGATTTATTTAGAGTAATTATTTACAGCTATTTTGAGAGGTTTGGGGGGAGAGCTCAGGCATGTCTCCGCTTCTATTTCACCATCTTGACTCTGCACCATACTATTTTTATTCTTATTGAAAAAGGCATCAATAATATTTGAATTAGATATTAAGTGTAGTCAATATTATGTAAGAGGTTCCGTACTTCAGTGTTCAGTTTCAGTTCTTGCAAATAACTAATGACAATAAAATAATTGCATATGCTTAAAAAAGTTAAAAGAATAAATTAATTAAATAATTATGTGACATCCAGAAGAGAATTGATGCATTATCAGTGATGAGGGTGCTATGAGCTGACAATATCCTGTGCTATCTCAAAATAAATTACAATTATATAACATGTTGTGTTTACAAAATTCTTTATATACATTGTCTCAGTGGATCCTTACAAGAACACCATGAAAACCACAAGGCAAGTATTCTGTCCCATTTTACTGAGAAGCAAAGAGAATCACAAAAGAAAAATGACTGGATTAAAGTCTCAAAATTCCATGCTGAATTTGGATGTAAAGCCAGTTCTTCTGATTCCATCCAGAGCTCTTTCTATCACAGTGGCTCTTCCTTTTCTTTAAAACACACACACACACACATATACACAATATAATTTTTAGCACAGATTTCCAGAGAAGCTGCCACAACCTTGTATCCATGTCAGAAAGTGATTTTACCTTTCAGTTCATACTTTTTCCATTTTTAAGCAGAGTGAATATGTAAAAACATGGAATAAAATATGGCCCTTCAAATCCCAGGCTTTAGTAGGATTCCTAATTAAAGTAGGAAGTGAATTTCAACGAAAAACTATATATCATTTCCAATATATCTTTTATCACTGTATTTACACTGGGCTCCAGCAGTGATCAAAGCCGCAGGTTGTCAAAGTAAAAAGTGACTCTGTGTGCTAAGGAGAAATTGAAATCTCCATTGATTTAATAAGTTGATACTTCCATGTAGTTCCCTCAGAGCATATGTAAAATTTTGAACATTTTGACTACTATGTTTAACGCATGATATTTGAAAATAATTGATATACAAATATCTTGGCTGTGACATTTTGTGATGCACATGACCCCAATAGATGATTTTTGATATCAAAATTATTTCAGTAAGATGTTGATGCCAGAATTGTAGCATTTGAAAAACTGGATCCAAAGAAGTGTTTTGGAATGCAAAGAATATGGCAGTTCTTGCAGTCTGGAGACTATATTTTTATTTCATAATCCATCACCTCATTTTGCAAGTGAAAATCTAGTGTCGTATATTGCAAGCTTGTGCATTTTGCCACTTCAAACATGATAAATCTTTCTTACAGGCAGAAATCATTGATCTTAAAAGGTTATGGTGTTTGGGTTAGACGAGAGACATCTATGGCTTCCTTCCCATGGAGAATAATTTTGAGCTACATGTTAATACTTCTTGGCATCACTACTGTGGATTTCAGTTTTGGCAATGCTCCCTGGACAGTATTAAGCTAAAATGTCACTTCTCCCTGTATCTCATTGCTTCTTATGTGGCATTTTGTATCTAGTTCTAATGACTGAAATGCACCAAGCAGAATAAAAATGATGTGGCCAATATCATACTTTTTTTTTTTTTTTTAGGTAGCTTCAAAATTCATGGATGAAGAAGATCACAAGCTAGAAAGGAATAGTGGTGAAAATAAATCTATCATTTGCAAAAAAGTAAGCAGTTACTTTTAGGAACTAGTGCTGTTTATCAGGAAAAATTTACCCAAAAAAATAGATAAAAGGCTGGACTGACATTGCCAAGTGACTTACAATCTAATGAAGAAAATTTTAATAACACAAATGCATACCCATCAGCCCAAGAAATGAAAGTCTAAACCTTTCTTACTGAAAATAACCAAAGGTTCATATTAGTCCCATGAGAGTCCTTTTTGAGGCAACAGAAACAAGGGTTGTAGAGGAACTTTATTAAGTTGGGATAAACCTATTGGCCCTTGGATTATAGCTTTTGGACTGGAAGGACCTCAAAGGTCATCTGGTCCAATTCCTTATTCTAAAGAAGATGAAACCAAAGCCCATTATATTTAATTTACCTGTTCCAAGTTACAGTGTAGTAAGAGACATAACTGGAGGCTCTGATTCCACCTTTTGAAATCTTTCTAATGCATTGTACTAGTCTGAGTCAATAGTCATAAATGCTACTTGTCTGCTTCTGGCTATGACTGTACTTCTTTGGAAAAACTCAATGGAGCTCTAAAGTTTAGCAGGATAAATGGGGAAAGAAAATAGTTTGACAGAGCATTCCATGTTAGGAGGTATCAGGAAATATAACAGAAATGGTGTGAGAGAAGGTAAAGAATGAAAGAATATGTCAATAGTGAAAAATGAAGTGTCTGGACCTTGGGAGGTAGAAAGTATGTGGTCTAGTCACAGAGAGGTTAGCCACAGGGTCATGCTGAGGGGAAATTCACCCCCAGGTTAAGCTAGGCATTTAACGTTCTTGTGCATTATTTTCCTTGGTGCTGCTCTGTTCTTCAAACTTTGCTCTGTCCTGGTTTACAAACCTTGAACTTCAGGACCTTTGAAATACAACCAGATATTTAGTTTCACTATCCTTAACTTTACTTTGCATATGTCAGTCTTTTCTCTGGTGTTCATGGCCTCAATTCTTTTTTTCCCTGTTACTTATTAAAGATCCTTAATTTCTTTTTTTCTAAGCCTGGAAATTTCATTCCAGTTCTTATACTGCTCTGCTAAGCATCTTTGTGCTGGCATTCTTGACTTTGGACTACAGCTTGAGTAAGTATAACAGCTGGAGTGGCTCATCTAGAAGAAGATCCTTCCTAGATAAGTTTTAATCTTTCTTTGGAATCAGCACTGTGCCCAAGTCCTTGCTGGAGATGGGGGCAGTTAGTTAGAGAAGACAGATTTGTGAAACGCTTCTTAAATCTCAATTCTGGGAACAGGCTTATATTGTGATAAATCCAATACAGGATGCAATACATTCTTTGGTTTCCTTTTTAAATCTCCAGTTGGTATTTTGAAACAAAGAATTTATTTCTTGAAGAAGAAAACCCAGTGAAGCCTATTTATAATGAAGTTGTTTTCCCACAGAACACCATTAGCCTAAAGGCCAAACCATGCCATCAAAACTCCCATTAACTTCAGACCTGCAAGATTGGACTCTGAGTGGAGGTTCACAATAACCAGACTGCAATTTGATCAGAGCAGTGCACCCAAGCAATTTTGGCCTTTCTATTTTTGAATATTTTTTTCAGGAACATGAATGAGACTTGATGCCACATAGAAACAATATATGTGATTATATTTTTGATTTACAGTAAGTGATATGATGGAATAAGTCACAGACTTCAAAATATAAGGTCCCCTTGTGTCAATGTCCCTTTTGTCATTTCCACCAAATCACTTTGTGACCTCAGGTAGTTTCTTCAACTTTTAAGAAGGAGATGATAGTCTTAACCCCTGGGATTGGACTGGAGTGAGGTAGAAATAACAAAAATGATTATAAATCACCCCACAGTCCATAACCCTTTTTTAATAAAGTGCTTGAGGATTATCATACTTCAATTGTGTAATCTATGAAGCACATTTCCAGGGGCCTAACCCACCCCTTTGGCTTTATATCAGAGTCCTTTATATACTAAATTAACTTTTTTAGGGTCATTTAATTCAATGAGAAAGAAATTCACTGAATGATTTTCTGGTGACTTAAGAGTTAATACAATTTTTATAGGGAATAATTAGCCAGAAAGGAGTGTCTTGAACGTTATGTTCTTCTATATTTTATATGTCTTTGTTTTCAGAGAATTTAAGAGTTGGTTGGTACAAGTCATTTGGATTTTTCTTAAAAATCCTAGGAACATAAGGAAATATTTAAAGTATATACATATAATCAGTCTTCATCACAATGTCCTACTTGATATGATATGAAAATAGTTAGTGTGTTATGGGTCTGATGCAAATATCTATGAAATCTAGATAGGAAAACCTAAGCATTCTTGCTATAATTATAAATACGATCATTCTCTCCCTCTCTACCCTTCCAATTTCATATCAATCATACCTACATTATATGCGTTGTAATATTTTTTTCAAATTTCCAAATTTTCAATTTTTTTATTTTAAACTTAGTAAAACTTAAATGACAATAAGAAAAGAAAAAGAAACATATTATAAAATTAAGGATTGAAACTTAAATACAAAATAAGAAAAGAAAATAAAGCAATGTCATGTACACAGCAGAACATAAGAGAATATTCAAAACAGACAGCAATAAATTTCTAATTCAAGAAAGTTTGTATAATAAATATTATGCATTTTGTTCAGAGCTGTCTATCTTTTCTTTGCTTCCTTGTAGGTTTTCTTTTGCTCTCTGCTGTACACTTTTTACTTTTTTCTTCCTTGCCCCTCCACTCCCCCTGATAAAGAGGGTTACAATTAAGTGCCGATATATTTATGTATACATATATATTTGCATATCTAAGTACATATGCACATGCATACATACACATATACTCACAAAGATATCTAGATATATACATACATACATTTACATACACATAGATATTCTTATATATAATCATACTCATATATATGTATCTATATATATATAGATAGATAGATATATAGATAGATAGATACATATATATACCTTTATGTACATCTATGTAAGACCATACTATACTTATTTGTCTTCTGTTTCTTTGAGGGTGAATAACGTCTTCCTTCATAAGTCTGAGTCTTTCCATATTTTTCTACATACACCAACCTGCCATTTCATATGCCACAGCAATATTCCAACTTATACTTTCCAGTTATTTTAGATAGTCCAAAACAACATTGATGAATATGGCTGACACCTAGTGTAGTTTCCTTATTTTTCTCTCTTGATTAAATCTATTTTACCCATAATTTTATCTGAGGTCATGATTACCAACCCTGTTCTTTTTTCCCCTAAGAAATTCTACTCCTGATCTTCATTTTATGTATTGTGCATCTCTTATTTCCTGTCCCTCTTGGACCCTCTACTTTACTTCTACTGGCTACCTTGCCCTCCTGTGATTTACCTACCCCTTCTCCAAGTACTCATCTCTTGTCCTCCTATTCCCATTATCTAAAGTTCTTTCTATAACCCCCCATTATCCAATTCCCTCACCCTCTCCTCTAATAATCCTTTCCTAAAAATCCCCTCTCCCCCTTCTTATCCCCTTAGACTTTTATTTCTGTCTGATTATAGATTATTTATTTATTTATTTTTAGTTTTCAACAGACACTTCCACAGGATTTTGAGTTCCAAATCCTCTCCCCATATCTTCCCTCAATCTATTCCAAAACAGTGTGCATTCTGATTACCACCTCCCCCCAATCTACCCTTCCTTCTATCATACCCTTCCCTTTTCTTATCCCCAGCCCCTCTATTTTCTTGTGGAGCAAGATAGATTTCTGTACCTTATTGCTTGTATATCTTATTTCCCAGCTGCATGTAAAAACAATTTTATCATTTGTTTTTAAAACTTTGAATTCTGACTACTCTCCCTTCCTCTCTCCGCACCCATCATCACTGAGAAGGCAAGCAATTCAATATAGGCTATACATGTGTAGTTATACAAAACACTTCCATAACAGTCATATTGTGAAAGACTGACTATATTTCCCTCCATCCTATTCTGTTCCCCATTTATTCCATTCTCTCTTTTGACCCTAACCCTCCTCAAAAGTGTTTGCCTCTAATTATCCCCTCCTCCCATTTGCCCTCCATTCTATTATCCCCCTCCAACTTATCCCCTTCCACCTACTTCCCTGTAATGTAAGATAGATTTTCATACCAAATTGAGTGTATATATTATTCCCTCCTTACACCAAATATGATGAGAATAAGTATCACTTTTTCCCTCTCACCTCTCGTCTTTCCCCCTCCATTGAAAAATGCTTTTTCTTGTGTCTTTTATGTGAGATAATTTGCCCCATTCTGTTTCTACCTTTTCCCTCCCGACATATTCCTCTCACCCCTTAATTTTATTTTTTTAGATATCATCCTATATCAACTCACCCTGTGCCCTCTGTCTATAAGTATACAATCCCTCCAACTACCCTAATACTGAGAAAATCTCAAAAGTTTCAAATAAGATCTTTCCATGTTGGAATATAAGCAGTTCAACTTTAGTAAGTCCCTTATAATTTCTCTTTCCTGTTTATCTTTTTATGCTTCTCTTGATTCTTGTGTTTGAAAGTCAAATTTTCTATTCGGCTCTGATCATTCAGCTCTCGTTGTTTCAACTAGAATGCTTGAAAGTCCTCTATTTTATTGAATAACCATTTTTTCCTCTGAAGTATTATACTCAGTTTTGCTGAGAAGGTAATTCTTGATTTAAATCCTAGCTCCTTTGACCTCTGGAATATCATATTTCAAGCCCTCTGATCCCTTAATTTAGATGCTGCTAGATCTCATGTTATCCTGGTTGTATTTCCGCTATACTTAAACTGTTTCTTTTTGGCTGCTTGCAATATTTTCTCCTTGACCTGAGAGTTCTAGAATTTGGCTATAATAAAACTAGGAATTTTTCTTTTGGAATCTCTTACAGTAGGTGATTGGTGAATTCTTTCAGTATCTATTTTACCCTCTGTTTCTAGAATATCAGAGCTGTTTTCCTTCATAATTTCTTGAAAGATGATGTCTAGCCTCTTTTTTTGATCATGACTTTCAGGTAGTCCAATAATTTTTAAATTGTCTCTCCTGGATCTATTTTCCAGGTCAGCTATTTCTCCAATGAGACATTTTACTTTGTCTGCTATTTTTTCATTCCTTTGGCTTTTTTTTATAATTTCTTCATTTTTCATAAAGTCATTACCTTCTATCTGTTCCATTCTAATCTTTAAGAAATTATTTTCTTCAGTGAGCTTTTGGGCCTCCTTTTCCATCTAGTCAATTCTGCTTTTTTACAGCATTCTTCTCTTCATTGACTTTTTTGATCTCTTTTGCCATTTTGTTTAATCTATTTGTTTAAGTGTTCTCTCCAGCATTTTGGGGGTTCTCCTTTAGCAATCAGCTAACTCATTTTTCATGATTTTCTTGCATTTCTCTCATTTCTCTTCCCAGTTTTTGCTCTACTTCTCTTATTTGATTTTCAAAATCCTTTTTGAGCTCTTCCATGGCCTGAGACCAATTCATATTTTTCTTGGAGTCTCTGACTGTAGGAGCTTTGACTTTGTTGTCTTCTGTTTGTATGCTTTGGTCTTCCTTGTCACCAAAGTAAGATTCTATAGTATGATTCTTTTTCTGGTTTTTGCTCATTTTCCCAGCTATTTACTTGCCTTTTGAGCTAATTATTAAGGTAGTTCTCTGCTTCCAGTACGGGTGGAGGGTGTACTGTCAGCCCTTTAATCCCCCTACAATCTGTGGGCCTAGAGCTCCAGAAACAGTAACTGCCCCTGTCCCTGTGTTGCTGCCACAGGCTCATCCTCCATGTGTCTCTCCACTCCCTCTGCTACCCTGGGCCTAAAGTCCAACAACTCTACTTTCTCACACATATCCCACAATTTTTTTCCATTGACTTTCCAAATTGTCCTTGACATTTTGGAATATGAAGTCTAGAAACTACCACAGGAGCCTGAGATTCAGTGCCCCCCAGGCCTGCTCAGGTACAGTCTGTGAGGGGTGTGGCCCACACTGGACTCGGTTCTGTTCCCAGTGCGGTAGATAGACACTTCCTGATGACCTTCTGGGATGCCTTGGGCTGGAGATTTGCTTTACTCTGTCATTCTGTGGGTTCTGCAGCTCTAGAATTTGTTTAGAGTCATTTTTTTATAGGTTCTTGGCTGGCATTTGTAGAAGAGCACTAGCAAGTCCATGCTGTTACTTTACCATCTTGACTCCACTACCCCCTGCCAAATTAGAAGACTTTTATAACCTTCTACATATATTTGTATTGTTCCCTCTTAAACCCATTCCCAAAGAAATTAGGATTCCAGAATTACCAGCCCTCATCCCCCATCTAATTCTTTTGTGTCAGTTCTTCGTCTCTCACCTCATCTTGATAATTCCTTTTTTTCACCTTTTCCTTAATAATTTTACTTTTTAAAGTCATATCATACTAAGATCTACCATTTTTTGCAAACTATTGAATTTCTAATTACAATCTTAGACATACATTCTAAATTCCCTAATATAAAAGATATTTTCTTATTAGCGTTTATTTCTTTTGGTTCTTGTATATCAAATCTTCTGTTAAGTTCAGGGCTTTTGGTTTTCTTTAAACAAAATCCTGAAACTCTGACAATTCATTAAATGTCCATTTTTCTTTTTTTCATTCAGGATTGTGCTTAATTTTGCTGGGTGTGACATTTTCAGCCACAACCCCACTTCTTTTGCTGTTTGATATATGATGTTCCAAGACCTGTGGTCTTTTAGTGTTGTTGCTGGTAGGTCTCATGTAATTCTAGTAACACTGCCAGGTTTAAATTGTTATTTTTTTTCCTTGTTGCTCATAATATTTTATCCTTATGCTGGGGGTAGGGAGATGAAATTTGATTGCAATATTTCTGTTGGTGTTCCTTGTAGAATCTCTTTCAGGTGATGACTGGTATATTTTTTCTATCTCTACCCTTTTATTCTAATGCTTCAGGACAATTTCCTTTATTATTTCTTGTATTATGGTATCAAGATTTTATTTTTATCATAGCTTTTAGGTAGTCTAATTGTTCTTATATTTTTGCTTCTTGATCTGTTCTCCAGATCAGTTGTTTTTCTTATGAGATGTTTCACATTCTCTTCTGTTTGTTCATTCTTTCTATTTTGTTTTATTATTTCTTGATGTCTTAATAACTTTACTGGCTTCCCTTTGCCCAATTCTGATTTTCAAAGAATCACGTTCTCCCTTAAGATTCTGGATCTCTTTTTTTAATTAGCTGCCTCTCTTGTCATAGTCTTGTTTTTCTTGGATCATTAATTAAAAAAAAATTCCTCAATCTTTCTCATTTGATATTTAAAGTCCTTTTTAAGTACTATGAATTCTTTTTGGGCATTTAACATTACTCTGGGGTAGGAGAGGCTTTCTTTCCTTCAATATCCTCATCTGAAGACAAACCCTAGTCTTCTCTATTCCCATATATAGTTAGATTCTTTTTCCTTTGAATGCTTTTTTTTTTAATTTTATTGTTGCAGATTACTTTTTGTAACCACCTCTGGTCCTAGGGTATGATGGATGGTGTCTCTGGCCTCAGATCCTCCTTCAGTTCTCCCCTCTGGCCTGGAACTAAATCCAGAGACTCCACACTCTTAGAAGTGCCCACAACCAGGGGTATCCCCACCCTACTGCTTCTTTACTCACCTGGTGTGTGCTGGTTCCTTCTGACCATGGCTGCATTTTTGGCAGCACAGCTGTATCTGGCTTCCTTGTCATTCGAGGTTCCCTCAATCTTCCCTGGCTTAGATACCCAACTCCTCTTACTATCCAGGCTCCTGTTGCTAGAGCTTAGGCTGCGCCCCAATCCAGCTGACCCTAGGGCTTGCTGCTTGTTGTTTAAGTGGAACTAACCTGGAGGTTTTTACCTTTCACAGGGACAAACATAGTTCTGGGATTTTTCTTCAGGTCTTCTCTGATTGTCCCAGGAGGAACCTTGTTCTATCCCTACACTTGTTTATTTTTAACCACTTTATGTTTGCCCTGAGGTGCTATTTTATCTCCTTTTTGGGGGAAATATGGAGAGTTTGGAATTTTGTGACCTACTCTGCCATGTTTTCAGAATCCTCTAAATTTTCAAATTTTTCAAGACATTTCATGTGTATAGATCTGGTTATTTCCTTACCTGTGTCATTTAAATACTCAAATACATAGAATATATATATATATATATATATATATATATATATAGACAAGTATCTTAACTTTCATCTTTTTCCTTGTAGCAGACAGTTCATCTGAGATCCATGGGTACCACAGCAGCTATGTAATGCCTTATCTTAGTGGGAATGGGGAAGAGGGAATTGAGAAAACCATTCAATACCCAGTGGCATGATTTGGCACTTTTCCCATGGGTCTCATGTACCACTAAATCAATTAGCATACAAAAATCTACATTTTCTCAACTGAGATATTATTAATATTGCTTTGTATAATGTCTTTCCACTTAGAACTATGAGCAGATCTTACCAAAGTAGCTTCAAGTGTACCATAGTTGTCTGAGGGAGTTGTAAACCTGCCTCAACGGCTCTAGATGCACAAAATATGGTCAAAAGAAGCACATGTCACTCCAGCTGCTCAAAACTGACTTCTGAGTCCTGACATATTAAATGGTCTTTTCTGAAACCTTTCAATCATTACTCATGCAGATTTTCAATTGAGGGTGCTTCACCAGAGTCTGCCTATTTTAAGTTAATGAGAAAAGTCCTAATTAAGCTAGCCATATGCTCAATTGCATTTATAAATGGAAAAATAGCCCTTTTTTTTGCTGCTGACACCACCATTGTTGTCATCTCCTGCTGCTGTGGGTGTCACTGAAGCAGTTACTATTAAGTCAGTCTCTTCTGTACACTGATGTGTTCGTTCCAGGAGCACACTCTGTTTCATAAGATATTCTTGGCATGCAGGATGGAATGCCTGCTATGCTTGCTTATGAAAATATCTTTCTGAAGATCTGTGTCTGCATTGAATGCAACTATGTCTTCAATTTTGCCCTCGGGATATAGATCTAGTAACACTGCCAACACATATTCTTCCTTTTCAAGCATTTAATCTATTCTGGAACTTATGGAGAGTCCAATAGCTAGGTCTCTTGACAAGATTACCAGAGCTCTATCCCTTTCAAATTCAGTTGCTTTGGGAGTGTAATTTTATTTTGTTTTTGGAACTTTATTGGTACCTGAAGGTACTTAAGCTCACACCTCCACCTGAGCAGATGAAAATCAGTTAGAAAAAAATAATAAAATAAAATTTCCCATCTATAAATGTTTAGGGAAATGTGTTTGTATAGTTCTGCTTACTTGTTAGTAAACTTTTATATAACAAAGAAAAACTAATACTTCTGATTTCTAGGTGGAACCAGAAACAAATAACTGAAATTGTGACAGTTAGTGTTTGATTATGTCCATTAGAAATTTCATCATTTTTATCCTTATTATCAGTAAATATTGTTTTGTTTACCTATAGGGTTCATAATACTATACTGAATACAGTGGAGTTTGTGGAGTTAGACAGCTAGGCCCTTACCCTGCGGTCCAGGAGATAAGATTTGATAAACTGATGACATCAAGTAGTATAATAGAAACAAAGTGGAAAAATCAAACAAATACAGTCAAAACAATGCAAGCTGAATTGAATTAATATGAAAATACAGGAATAAATTTTGATTAGGACTAATGAGATGGAAAAGGGGTAGTCATTTAGGCTTGGATAATGAAGAAAAGTTTCTTGGATGAAGCTAATATAAATTTTAGATTACTGTAGGTTTCAAAAAGGGAGAAATCACAAGTTATTTTTTTTATACAGAAAACAATCAATGGGGTTAGCAAATTGATTTTCTTGAATGGAGAAAAGTATCACATTGCAGAAGATGAACGCTGTTAGGTGCAATAGGAAAAGGTGTAAGTACCCCCATATAACATTTCCTGATGAGTACCATTCCTTAATAAGGTTAACAAAAGGATCTGCTCCTATTTCTATTAACAGATTGGTTGGCCTCAAAGAAACAAACAAAATCTGGCTACATTTTCTGTCTGTTAAGAATATTTCATAATTCAACTAGGTTTTTGAGAGTCTCATATTCCTATATACAGTGCAAAAATATGGATGAAATTGATAGCAACTCTCAGCGTTTTTAGTTTGCCCACGGGTGTGGGGGGTGAGATGGGAAAGGAGAGGAGTTGTGGAGCATTTTATAACAGAATATGAAACCTAGGGAAAAAAACAAAACAAACCAAAAATCTAAAAAATAATAAAATAAATTCTAACTCAAAGGTAGACTCTAAATCTTCTGATTCCTAATTTAACATCTTTTTCTCAATATGACAAAGCAATTTTTTTCATAAAATTTCTTTAAAATTTTTGTTTTTAAAAATTGTTTCTTTCTTGCTCTTATCTCCTAGTTCTATCCTTACATTTCTACTCACTCTGAGCTTTTATTTCTTTCCCTATACTCATTTCTTCACTGCAGATGTTTGTTAGTACTTTTCCCTTTTAAATAATTATTTATTTACTTTTAAATTATATAATTATATGTTATATGTGAAATTATATAAATAATTAAGTTATTTCTTAACATTCACTTCCATAAGATTTTGAGTTCCAAATTTTCTCCTTTTCTCTCTCCTCTCCCTGACTCAAAATGGCATGCAATCTTATATAGGCTTTACATATGTATTCATATTAAAAATATTTTTGACATTAGTCATGATGTGAAGAAGAATTAGAACTCATAGGAGGAACCATGAGAAAAAAGAAACAAAATGAAATAACAGAAGGAGGGCAAATAGAATGCTTCCTTCTACATTCAGACTCCAAAGTTCTTTTTCTGTATGTGGATAGAATTGGTAATACATTGAATAAGTAAATTAATTTAGGTAGAGCTGTCATTTTTATTAGATTAGCTCAGTTTGCCCATGAGCAACTGATGTTTTCCCAATTATTTAGATCTGACTTTATTTGTTTGTATAATGTTTTATAATTGTGTTCATGGAGTTTGTGGGTTTGTTTTGCCAGGTGTACTCCCAAATATTTTATAATGTCTACAGTAATTTTAAATGGAATTTCTCTTTTTATCTCTGGCTGTTGCATTATCTTTAGTAATATATAGAAATGCAGATGATTTATGTGGGTTTATTTTATATCCTGAAACATTGTTCAAATTGTTTATTATTTTAATAATTTTTTTACTTGATTCTCTAGGATTCTCGAAGTATATCATATAATCTGCAAAGACTGATAGCTTTGTTTTTTTCTTTGCCTATTCTAATTTCTTCAATTTCTTTTTCTTCTCTTATTGCTAAAGCTAACATTTCTAGTATCATATTGAATAACAGTGGTGATAATGGACATCCTTGTTTCACTCCTGGTATTATTGGAAATGCTTGAAGCTTATCCCCATTACAAATAATGTTTTGCTGATGGCTTAAGGTAGATACTACTTATCATTTTAAGGAAGACTCCATCTATTACTATCCTCTCTAGAGTTTTTAATAGAAATGAATCTTATATTTTGTCAAAACTTTTTTTCATCCATTGAGATAATCAATAGGTTATCAATAGATTTTTGGTTTCTGTTACTTTCATTTTTTATTTGGTCAATAATACTGATAGTTTTCCTGATATTGAACCAACCCTGCATGCCTAGTATAAATCCTACCTTGGTATATTGTGTTATTCTTGTGACACAGAGCCCAGCCCAGACCTGCCGCGGACGCAGCACCGAGAGAAACAGATACGAGCAGGCTTCAGGGACGGGATCTCCAGCGGCTGCACAAGTCCCTCCACCCACAGGTGATGGGGGTTGGTGAGAGAGTCTCTTTGGCGGGTCGAGAGGGGAGTGGGGTGCCCCCATAACTCAGGCCCCCTCGGGAGGCAGAAGCTGAGAGGCAGCGGCAGACCAGGGCTCCCCAAGCATGCAGGAGCCTGGATCCATTGTTGAAGGTCTCTGCATAAAGCCCCTGAGGGAACTGAGCCTGAGAGGTGGCCTTGCCCCGACCTCAGCACCTGAACTGAATCTCAAACTGAATAGCAGCCTTGCCCCCGCCAAAAGCCCTGAGGCTGGAAGCAGCATTTGAATCTCAGACCCCAAAGGCTGGCTGGGAGGATCAGGAGGCAAGGTGGGTGTGAGGAGAATATTCAGAGGTCAAGTCACTGGCTGGGAAAATGCCCAGAAAAGGGAAAAGAAATAAGACTATAGAAGGTTACTTTCTTCGTGAACAGGCATTTCCTCCCTTCTTTTCTGATGAGGAAGAACAATGCTTACCATCAGGCAAAGACACAGAAGTAAAGGTTTCTGTGTCCCAGCCCACCCAATGGGCTCAGGCCATGGAAGAGCTCAAAAATAATTTTGAAAATCAAGTTAGAGAGGTGGAGGAAAAGCTGGGAAGAGAAATGAGAGACATGAAGTCAAAGCATGAATAGCAGGTCAGCAACCTGCTAAAGGAGACCCAAAAAAATGTTGAAGAAAATAACACCTTGAAAAATAGGCTAACTCAATCGGCAAAAGAGGTTCAAGAAGCCAATGAGGAGAAGAACGCTTTCAAAAGCAGAATTAGCCAGATGGAAAAGGAGATTCAAAAGCTCACTGAAGAAAATAGTTCTTTCAAAATTAGAATGGCACAGATGGAGGCTAATGACTTTATGAGAAAGCAAGAAATCACAAAACAAAACCAAAAGAATGGAAAAATGGAAGATAATGTGAAATATCTCATTGGAAAAACAACTGACCTGGAAAATAGATCCAGGAGAGACAATTTAAAAATTATGGGACTACCTGAAAGCCAGGATCAAAAAAAGAGCCTACACATCATCTTTCATGAAATTATCAAGGAAAACTGCCCTGAGATTCTAGAACCAGAGGGCAAAATAAATATTCAAGGAATCCACAGAACACCGCCTGAAAGAGATCCAAAAAGAGAAACTCCTAGGAACATTGTGGCCAAATTCCAGAGTTCCCAGGCCAAGGAGAAAATATTGCAAGCAGCTAGAAAGAAACAATTCAAGTATTTTGGAAATACAATCAGGATAACACAAGATCTAGCAGCTTCTACATTAAGGGATCGAAGGGAATGGAATAGGATATTCCAGAAGTCAAAGGAACTAGGACTAAAACCAAGAATCACCTACCCAGCAAAACTGAGTATAATACTTCAGGGGAAAAATTGGTCTTTCAATGAAATAGAGGATTTTCAAGCATTCTTGATGAAAAGACCAGAGCTGAAAAGAAAATTTGACTTTCAAACACCAGAATGAAGAGAAGCATGAAAAGGTGAACAGCAAAGAGAAGTCATAAGGGACTTACTAAAGTTGAACTGTTTACATTCCTACATGGAAAGACAATATTTGTAACTCTTGAAACTTTTCAGTATCTGGGTACTGGGTGGGATTACATGCACACACATGCACACACGCACACACACATAGAGACAGAGTGCACAGAGTGAATTGAATAGGATGGGAGCATATCTTAAAAAAATATGAACTCAAGCAGTGAGAGAGAAATATATTGGGAGGAGAAAGGGAGAAATTGAATGGGGCAAATTATCTCTCATAAAGAGGCAAGCAAAAGACTCATTAGTGGAGGGATAAAGAGGGGAGGTGAGAGAAAAACATGAAGTCTACTCTCATCACATTCCACTAAAGGAAAGAATAAAATGCACACTCATTTTGGTAGGAAAACCTATCTTACAATACAGGAAAGTGGGGGATAAGGGGATAAGCAGGGTGGGGGGGATGATAGAAGGGAGGGTATGGGGAGGAGGCTGCAATTTGAGGTCGACACTCATGGGGAGGGATAGGATCAAAAGAGAATAGAAGTAATGAGGGACAGGATAGGATGGAGGGAAATATAGTTAGTCTTATACAACACAACTATTATGGAAGTCATTTGCAAAACTACACAGATTTGGCCTATATTGAATTGCTTGCCTTCCAAAGGGAAGGGGTGGAGAGGGAGGGAGGTAAAGAAGTTGGAACTAAAAGTGTTAAGATCAACTGTCGAGTAATGTTCTTGCCACTAGGAAATAAGAAATACAGGTAAAGGGGTATAGAAACCTATCTGGCCCTACAGGACAAAAGAGAAGACGGAGACAAGGGCAGAGAGGGATGATAGAAGAGAGAGCAGATTGGTCATAGGTGCAATTAGAATGCTTGGTGTTTGGGGGGGAGGGGATAAAAGGGGAGAAAATTTGTAACCCAAAATTTTGTGAAAATGAATGTTAAAAGTTAAATAAATAAATTTAATAAAAAAAAAAATGAAAGTTTGATAGGATTCACTTGTGAGTCCATTTGGCCCTGGAAATTTTTTTCTGGGGAGTTCATTGATGGCTTGTTCAATTTCTTTTTTCTGAAATGGGGTTGTTTAAGTATTTTATTTCCTCTTCTATTAATCTGGGAACATTATATTTTTGTAAACGTTCATCCATCTCATTAAGATTGTCTAATTCATTGGCATACAGTTGGGTAAATTATCTCCTAATTGTTCTTTTAATTTCCTCTTCTTTGGTGGTGAATTCAATTATTTTCATTTCTATACTGATAATTTGGTTTTCTTTTTTTAAAATCAAATTAATGAAAATTTATCTATTTTATTGTTGTTGTTTTTTTTCACAAAACTGGCTCTTGGTTTTATTCATTAGTTCAATATTTTTCTTGGTTTCAATTTTATTAATCTCTCCTTTTGGTTTTCAGTATTTCTAATTTGGTATTAATTGGTGATTTTTAATTTGTTCTTTTTCAAACTTTTTTAGTTGCATGTCCAATCATTGATTTCTTTCTCTCTTTTATTCATGTAAGTAATTAGTACCTCTTGGGGTAGCTAGGTGGTGCAGTGGATAGAGCACCAGTGCAGGAGTCAGGAGGACCTGAGTTCAAATCTCACCTCAGACACTTGACACTCACTAGCTGTGTGCCCTTGGGCAAGTCACTTAACCCCAATTGCCTCATCCTGGGTCATCTCCAGTCATCCTGATGAATATCTGGTCATTGGATTAAGATGGCTCTGGAGGAGAAGTGAGGCTGGTGACCTACACAGCCCTTGCTCAAAAAAAGACAGAGTCAAATGCAAGTCATGTCATTATTTATCTAATATCATGGTCTTCTTCAGCAAAGACAGGATGAACACACAGTACCTCTTAGTACTTTGTCATTACATTCTATTCATTAGTGACTTTAATGGACAAGGTGTTGTGTGAGGTACTAGAAGATCAAAGAAGAAATAAGGCAGTGTGATTCAGTAGACCCAACCTTGAATTTAGAGCTAGTGAACCTGGATTCAAACTCCAGCTTCATATCGTGCTACTTTTATGAGCTTAGTCAAGTGACTCTGGGCTTCAGCTTCTTCCTTTACAAAATGAGAAGGGTGGATTAAAACTTTGAAGGGTCCTTCCAGCTCAAAATCTATGATACTACATCTATGATCTACTCTCACAAAACTTCAAATCTAATTGGTAATCTATTGATACTGCCTAGAGAGAGATTGGGGATATAAATATAAAAGACAGAATTCAAACAGGCCCAAATAATGTACTATGATAATATTGTTGTTGTTTTTGTGCAGTAGTTCAGTTGTATCTGTAGACGAGAGCACACCAGGCTCAACTCTCTTCCACTATCTCTTGAAATCTGTGCAAGTTTACGTTTGTTGTTTCTATGAGACTATCTATTTATCCCATTCTCTGCCATCTCCTTTTCCTTTTGCCCTTAATCTCTGTCAATATCAGGGACTTTCCCAATGAGTTCTGTCTTCTCATCGTGTGGCCAAAGTATTTAGGCTTTAGCTTCAGTATTTGATGTTTGAATAACCTGAATTAATTTCTTTAAATATTGAATGATTTGATCTCCTTGTTATCCAAGCAACTCTCAAAAATCTTCTCCAGAACTCCATTCAAAAGTGTCAATCCTGAGCTGCTCATATTTCCTTATAGTCCAACTTTCAAAGGCATATATTACTACTGGAAAAACTATATAATCTTGCCTATACAGACCTTTGTCAGCAAGGTGACACCTCTGCTTCTTAGGTATGCTATCCAGAGTTGGATGGAACAGGTAAACAACAAGGGTAGAAAGCAGTCCTGAAAAGGGCTCAGCAGCCATCACAACAGAGGTACTAGTCTTCCCTGAACACATTCTACAATTGCAATCATTGCTAGAGCCAGCTCAGTGTTTAGGAGTCTCCAAAGAAAAGTATGGGAGAGAAGTATTAGATTGACTATGAAACTGAAGGTCTACAGAGCTGTTGTGCTGACCTCATTCTTATATGCCTGTGAAACATGGACAGTTTATTAGCTCCATGCCAGAAACTGAATTGCTTCCATTTGAATTGTATTAGGGAAATTCTGAAAATCACCTGACAGATAAGGGACCAGACACTGAGATCTTTATTCTAACTAAACTGCCAAGCATTCAAACTATACTTCAGAGAATACAACTCTGATGGACTGGTTACATTGTTCAAATTCAAAAAGTACGCTTACCAAAAAGATGGCTTTATGGAAAACTCACACAGGACAGCCGATCACATGGTGGTCAGAAGAAAAGATACAAGGACGCTCTCAAGGTCTCTTTCAAGAAATTTGGAATTGATTGTGTGACACGGGAGACACTGGCACAGGACCACTCAACATGGTATTCCCACATCAGAGAAGGTAGTGTGCTCTATGAGCAAAGCAGAATTGAAACAGCTTAAGAGAAATGCAGAATGTGGGGGCAGAGCCAAGATGGCAGAGTAGGAAAATGCATATACTCTAGCTTTTCCTCCACAGCTTATAAAATAACTGTAAAGAATGACTCTCAACAAATTCTTGAGCAACAGAAGCCACAGAACAACAGAGTAGAGGAGACTTTCAGCCCAGGGTGTGTTGGAAGGCTGACAAGAAAGGTCTGTTGTACCAGACATGGAGTGGAGCCCAACCCAGCCTTGACTGTGGGGCATAGGGAGGAGGACTGGAGCAGGCCTCAGTGGTAGAATCTCCAGTGGCAGCAGCAGTGATTCGCAGATCCTTCAACCCACAGGTGCCAAAGGTCAGTGAGAGAGCTTTATCAGTGGGCTGAGAAGGAAGCAGGGTCTCCCCCATAGCTCTGGCCCCAGGCAGCAGCAGAAGAGGCTTCAGCAGGCAGAGGATCCCACAGCAGCCAGCAGCCTACATACATTGTTGGAGGCCTCCTCATAAAGCCCCTGGGAGAATTGGGCAGCTGATCTTATCTTAGCCCTGAGTGCTGGCATGGAGGAACTGAAGGTGAGGCTGTTGCAGGGAGGGAATTCAGCTACTCACAGATTATAGGTACAAAAGTTTCTGGTTGGTCCCAGATCAGTGTGCAGGTTTGATTGTGCCACGTTGGAGGAACAGAGATCTTACAGTATACACCCTATGCCTGACAAAGAACCCAAAAGTCAAGTAACTACTTGGGAAAATGTCCAAAAAAGGGAGAAAAAATAAGACTATAGAACATTACTTCCTTGGTGAACAGGTATCTTCTCTCATCCTTTCAGAAGAGGAAGAACAATGATTACCAGAAGCAAAAGACATAAAAGTCAAGACTTCTGTATCCCAAATATCCAAAATAAATATTCAGTGGTCTCAAAACATGGAAGACCTCAAAAAGGATTTTGAAAATCAAGTAAGAGATGTGGAGAAAAGGTTGGAAAGAGAAATGAGAGAGATGCAAGAAAATCCATGAAAAGCAGGTCAACATCTTGCTAAAGGAGACCCAAAAAAATGCTGCAGAAAATAACATCTTTAAAAATAGGCTAACTCAATTGACAAAAGAGGTTCACAAAGCCAATAAGGAGAAGAATGCTTTAAAAAGCAGAATCAGTCAAATGGAAAAGGAGGTTCAAAAGCTCACTGAAGAAAATAGTTCTTTAAAAATTAGAATGGAACAGATGGAAGCTAATGACTTTATGAGAAATCAAGAAATCACAAAACAAACCAAAAGAATGAAAAAATAGAAGAAAATGAGAAATACTTTATTTGAAAAACAACTGACCTAGAAAACAGATCCAGGAGAGACAATTTAAAAATTACCTGAAAGTCATTATCAAAAAAAGAGCCTTGACAACATCTTTCATGAGATTATCAAGGAAAACTGCCCTGATATTCTAGAGCCAGAGGGCAAAATAAATAGTGAAAGAATGCACCTATCACCTTCTGAAAGAGATCCAAAAAGAGAAACTCCTAGGAACATTGTGACAAAATCCAGAGTTACCAGATCAATGAGAAAATATTGCAAGCACTTAGGAAGAAACAATTTGAGGACTGTGGAAGTACAATTAGGATAACACAAGATCCAGCATCTTCTACATTAAGGGTTCGAAGGACGTGGAATATGATATTCCAGAAGTCAAAGAAACTGGGATTAAAACCAAGAATCACCTACCCAGCAAAACTGAGTATAATGCTTCAGGGGAAAGATGGATTATCAATGAAATAGAGGACTTCAAGCATTCTTGATGGAAAGACCAGAGCTGAAAGGAAAGTTTGACTTTCAAACACAAGAATCAAGAGAAGTACAAAAAGGTAAACAAGAAAGAGAAATCATAAGGGACTTACTAAAGTTGAACTGTTTACATTCTTACATGGAAAGATAATATTTGTAACTCTTGAAACTTTTCTCAGTATCTGGGTAGTTGGGATAATACACACACACACACACATACACACACACATAGAGAGAGACACAGCACAGGGTGAGTTCAGAGGGATCTTATCTAAAAACATGAAATTAACGGGTGAGAGAGGAATATATTGGGAGGAGAAAGGGAGAAATGGAATGTGGCAAATTATCTTTCATAAAAGAGGCAAGAAAAATCCTTTTCAATGGAGGGAAAAAGGGGGGAGTAGAGAGGGAACAAGTGAAGCTTACTCATCACATTTGTTCGAGGAAGGAATAACATGCACACTCAAATGGGTATGAAAACCTATCTTACGATACAGGAAAGTAGGGGGGAAGAGGATAAGCAGGGTGGGAGTGATGATGGAAGGGAGGGCAAATGGGAGGAGGGAGCAATTAGAGGTGAACACTCTTGGGGACTGACAAGGTCATAAACATGGGGAGGCAGGATAGGATGAAGGGAAATACAGTTAGTCTTATACAACGTGACTATTATGGAAGTCATGTGCAAAACTAAACATATATAGCCTATATTGAATTGATTTCCTTCTCAGTGGGGATGAGGGGGGAGGGAGAAAGGAAGAGAAGTTGGAACTCAAAGTTTTAGGAACAAATGTTGAGTATTGTTCCTGCATATAGCTGAGAAATAAGACATACAGGTAATGGGGTATAGAAATTTATTTTGCCCTACAGGACAAAAGAGAAGATGGAGATAACAGAAGGGAGGGATGTTAGAAGAGAGGGCAGATTGGTGGTAGGGGTAATTAGAATGCTCAGTGTTTGGGGGTGGGGGGAAGGAAGAGATGGGGAGAAAATTTGGAACTCAAAATTTTGTGGAAATGGATGTTGAAAACTTAACCTAAATAAATAAATTAATAGTTAAAAAATAAATTAAAAAAAAAAAAAGAAATGCAGGATGTGCAAAATGGGAGTATACATCCTAAATATTCACATAGACTATTTGTGCCCAATCTGTGATAGAGCATTCCAAGCTCGTATTTGTCTGATCAGTCACAGTTGGACACAGTGAAATGACTTTATCATAGTGTTGTCATTTTGATCCTCTTCAAGAACAAAGGACAGTAACCAACCAGCTTCCTTTTCTATAAGGAAGTATCTTTTAATTTCATGACTGTAGCTGCTGCCTACAGTGATCTTTGAGTCCAAGAATATATAATTTGACACTGCTTCCATTTTTTCTCCCTCTATTTGATATATTATAATTTTAGTCATAAGAAAATATTTTTAGCTAGAGATACAGGAAAAGGGTCATGGAGGAAGTGGTACCTTCACAACAGTTGGTCCTTGAAGGAAAAGAATGATTTTTACAGCTGGAGATAGGGTTGGGTAGTATAGTTATTTGGGAAAGAATGAAAAATGCATTGTAACAGGAGGTAATGAATCTTTTTATTAGAACAAAGACTAAATGAAATACATAAGATAATATATGATATATGTTAATATGAACTAAATATTATATTATAAGATAAATATGAGCTTTTATATGTGTGTGTATGTGTGTCTGTGTCTGTGTCTGTGTGTATTTGAAATTTTACTTTTGACTCAAATTGTATAGGGCCTTGAAAGACTCACAAATCCATATTTTATGTAGTAGGCCACCATAAACACTGGAAGTGTTTTTAATGGAAGAATTATATTAGCATAGTCAATTATGAAATTACTTAGGCAGGTAGACCAATAAGGAGATTATAAAACTTGGGAATAAGGTGATGAGGATCTAAATTAGAGTCTTTAGTCTTTTTAGAAAAAAAAAGAGGAGTGGAAAAAAAAAAAAGAATTGAGAAGATACATTGCCCCCATAGTTACTCTCCCTTACAGAGGTCACACCTACATGACAGTGTGTACTTTAAGTTAACCAGCATCTACAATCTTGTGTATCACTAAAGAAACATACGCAAATAAA
Source organism: Notamacropus eugenii (assembly GCF_028372415.1). Classification (NCBI taxonomy): domain Eukaryota; kingdom Metazoa; phylum Chordata; class Mammalia; order Diprotodontia; family Macropodidae; genus Notamacropus; species Notamacropus eugenii. The sequence continues at coordinate 88,468,810 of NC_092877.1, read as the reverse complement.
TAATCTGTCACTGCCCGAAGTCCAAGTATGTTATATTTCACCCTTCTCGTATTTTAAAGAGTTTTGAAGGATGTCTAATTTCTACCATTTTCTCAAGTCCCCACCAATTGTGTTCTTTAAATTTTAGGGGTTCCATTCGTTCTAGTTCTACTTAACCACTTATTTGTGAGATTACCTATTACAAAGGAACATTTACTTTACAGACACAGCAAAAGTAAACATGCAACCATCTCCTCTAACACCTGAGGACATTTATACCACATCAGTCTCTGGGGAGGAAAGGGAAGTTCACAGTTAACCTCAATTCCTATGCATCATGGTCCCACCAAGTTCTAAATTTAAAGTCTCTTGGGCTTGCTTCCTAGCACCCTTCTTTTTCAGGACTTCCCTTCTGGGCTGGCCTAGAGTCCTGCTTCTAAGATTACCATAGGTGAAACTCGTGGACCCAGGAACAAATGAAGCAGACCAAAACCTCAACCTTAATTCTCATGGCCACAGGACTACAAGACCAGCCGAATGCATAGTGCCTGTATTTCAAGTGTATAAAATTTTTCACACTTGACACTACTAAAAAGAGTTACACTATCTGCATCTGGTTTTTTTAAAGACATACCTTCTTACTGCTACATAGTTAATAGAAAGAGGTTGCTTTCATGCCAATAATAGGAGAATGCAAGATGTATTCTCTCAGACGTAGGTCCCAACTGAATTCCAAATGAGTACCTCTATCTTGTGACCTGGGCATGCACCAGTTACACATACACACACACACACACACACACACACACACACACACACACAGCAAAATCTGTATGTTAATAAACTGTATATTTTATGTTTATATAAGTCTATCAATATAATTTAAATTTCTGGGAAAATTCTAAGCAACATCCTTTACAATTTTGAAATTCTAAATAAAATGAGAAAATCCCTCAATAATCCTTAACACTACTAATTTTCTTCATGAACCTGTAAGTTATTTTGTCACTTAAAGTCCTAACTGGTTTTGTAGAAGATTTACCTTCAAGGGTAGTTCATGACTACACAAGATCCCTCACACAAGCTAGAACTAATGAAGATGAACATTTTTTCGTTCTACTCTCTCTTACCCCTATCCTGCCAAAATATGAAACCAGGAAGCTTTTGTAATTAGTTTTTCCATTAAAAATAAGTTATTATTCATATCGTGTGGCCACCAAATCTACACTGACAAACTCACTTCCTTAAGGTCTACAAAATGTCCCCATTTGTATTCTTTCCCGCCATATAAAATCCTCAAAGAAACAAACCCCTATGATTTTCATCTAAATATTTTTCCTGTCATTATCATAAAGAGTAGAATCTTGCTTCTTCTCCAGAATGAACATCTTGCTATCATTTTAAATATTTCCCTGTCCTTCATTGTGTATGCACTATTTCCATATTATGGGATTTCCTGCTTTGTAAAATCCCTTTCCCTCCAATAATTTTCTTCCTAAAATTTCCATCATCTCACAAGTGGTCTAGGACAACTTCTTTCTGACAGTTTTAGCATATTGTTTCTTGAAATTTTCCATTAACCAAAGTATTCTACCAAAAATGACTTATCTCACCTATTTTTCATTTCTTACCAATGATTTAATCTTGCCTGAGTTATTTGTACTTGAGATAGGAGTTTCACGAAATGTAAGACTTTGTTAAATGTAAGTTCCATTTTCAATAAGCTCAATGATACTACTTCTTATGGTTTTGAAATCTCATTTATTTTACCTATAGATATAAGATCATTTGTGGCAGACTCTGTGTCATTAAAATCTTCACATGCACTGATGTATCTTATAGACTAACTGCTTCGTAAAATGTTGAGTTGAATTAAATCGGAAGGAAGTTGTTGAGGGCAAAGGTAAGACAAGGTAATTCTACCACTTGATCCAAGTCTAAATATCCTTTGAAAGCAATAAAATGAATACAGGGATGAAGTGAAACTTTCTTCTTAGTGGTCGTTCATTTACAAGATTTCTTTGGGGCTTTTCATTTTGGAAAGATTGACATTCACCTAGAGTGAGTAATGACCTTAATGTTTCCTTCTCATCTATTTTAACCCATTGCATTCTTGAAAAACAGTGACTAGGCTAGTCACAAGTAGTGCTGCTCAGTTTTCTTTTTGGTTGTAATTTGCCCTTGTTTCTGTCATTTTTAATTGACATTCTTCTTTCTATTCCTGAAGAAAGATTTGGGGAAATATTTTTTTGCATTTTAGATGGGTTTTGTTTGGGGATTTTTCTAACTTAGTCTCTTGGTAGGGATTGTGGATTAAGATCAATTCCTTGCAAAAGAACATTTTTTTTTTATTTGTAGTTTTGTTTATTTTTCATGATTTACTAGAGAGAGAGAGTGAAAGTGAAAGAGTGAGAGAGAGAGAGAGAGAGAGAGAGAGAGAGAGAGAGAGAGAGAGAGAGAGAGAGAGAAAACACAGGGAGGGAGGAGGAGTTTACTTGTAACCAGTAACTTCAGTTTCTCTGTGTGTCCTGAAAAGGATGAACTATTAAGCTCACTAATTAATGTGATCTATTTTATTATAATTTGGACATCTCCTGGCACCACATTAATTTCATTTCTGATCACAGTGAAACACTAATGATGTCTTAAGATATGAAAAATATTAACAATCCATCCAACTCATTATACTGCCTACTACTTCCCCTTCCAAATGACTTTACTGATTATGAAAAAAGAGTTGAAATAAGGACTGTATATATTTGTTCCATCATGTCTACTGAAAATGCTGGGAATGAACTTAGATGATGATGAACAAAATGAGCTATGTCTCACCCACTAATAATTTTAGGATATAATGTAGGTGACAATAATTAGCTTCATTTATTACTCCCTCTCCAATTTGTCATTTTTCTCTAGATTTCTCCTTTGAACTGTTCTTATTCTAGTTCAAGTACATGTCTCATCCCCTTTTGAACCGGAAATTCCCTGAGAACAGGAAATGGAGTTGCGATAGCATAGAGACATTTAATAAACATTTGTTGAACTGAGAAAAATATCCTCAGTAAAATATGTGATGTTCCAAAGAGGAATTGCACAAGTTAATTATGTCTTTAAATATTTAGATTCTAAGTTACAGAGCTCTGAGCCTTTACAACGATGCTTTGCCTGGTAACTATTCACCATTTTATTATTTAGTAATTATTACTATAGACTGTCAGGATAGTTGGGATAATTACACAGTACTAGAGCAAATACATGATTATGTTCTCTGAATCAGAATTCAGGTTTCATGGCAATTACTTTAGGATCCATTAAGTTTAATTGCAGAGCAGTCTATAAGAATGTAAATGCTATTCAATTCCATAGCATTTACTAGTTAAACTTTTTAAAAAAATTTCTCTCATTTTAGAAAGTAGTTTGGTACATATAATCTGTGTGTTTATTGTGATTCCTTCTTATAGAAAAATGGAATTGAATCAAATATTTAGCTGGTGTGCTATTTGTCTCCAAATCTCATTTAGTTGGTTCTGCTCTCAGAAATTAATGATTTAGGTTTTCAATAGAACCAGTCATGGCTGGATCTTTTTCCACGGTGCTCTCTTTGGCATGCTAAAGTGGAAAGCAGATCTGAGAATGTGTAAGGTGTTGAAGAATGGGACAAAAAAACCATAAAGGACATGGGGTTATTTGTCATAAAAAGGATCAAGGCAAGGGTGATTTTGTAATGTTAAAGGATGCTTGAGGATACTGACTGGTTATTCTTCATTTCCTCTAAGGACAGAAAAACCTTGGAAATTAGTCCTTAGTTGTGAATACAATGTGTATATATTGCAAAAATTGAAAAGGAGAACAATTTTTATTTTTTTAAGTACTAGAATACAGTGGAAAGAGCATTGGATGGGAATGGGGATCTAAATTATATTGGCCAAGCTTTGAAATTTGGAGCAAATTTCTTCATTTCTCTGGGCTTGTTTTTTAGAGACAGCTAGATGACACAATGGCCTAGAGTCAGGAAGACCTGAGTTCAAAGTTGCCCTAAGAAACTTGTTGACTATGTGACCCTGGGCAAGTCACTTAGCCACCGCCTGCCTCAGTTTCCCCAACTGTAAAATAAATGTAATAATAGCACCTACATCCCAGGGCTATTGCAAGGATAAATGAAATAATATTTTAAAAGTGCTAAGAGCAGTATTTGACATATTGTAGGCTCTAAAATGCCTGTTTTCTTCCTTGATTTGTAAAAAAATAAGGTCAGCAGCAAAGTGACTGAGATGGAAAAGGATCTGTATAGTCATTAATGGAGGTGTTGTGGAGAGGGAGGGGTATTAATGCACTATGGATCTAAGAGCTGACACCAACAGTCTGGAAAGCAACATAGAATTATATGAATAAAGTGACTAAAATGCCCTTTGATAGGCAAGTTTCCATGCTAGGAATACATCCTAAGGAGGCAGAAGATGGAAAGCATGACCTAATTTAGAAACCATCATATTTATAGCAGCACTCTTTGCATGAGGGAAGAGTAGAAAACAAAATAGATACTCAGGTATTATGTAATGGTTAGACAAACTGAAGTTCATGAATTCAGTGGAAAGTTACTAAGTGGTTAAGAAAAAGGTGACTGAAGAATATAGAGAAACATGAGTTGATGCAAGGTGAAGTGAGATGAACAGGGAAAAGAGGATGAGCAGTAACAGCGCAATGTAAAAAGAAACAACCACAAAAGCACCAATCTGCCAAAGAATACCGTGGAATTACAATTACCAAGTTCTGATGACAAGATTAAAAAACCCAATCTCCCTCCTTTCTTCACTGAGGTGGAGTGCTATAGAGATAAGCATGGCATAAACTTTAAGCCTCTCTCCATGGGCTTCTTAGTTGGGATAAACTTTCTTTTTTCTTTTAAAAAAAAGGAATGATGAGGAATATAATTGAAAATGAAGGTGGTATAAAAACGAGATAAAAAGGGGGAAAATCAGGGAAAAAAAGAATAGGATCTCACTAAGTGATCTCTGAGATCCATTATTTTAGCCCAGTGCCTGGCACATAGTAAATGCTATATAATTGTTACCTGTTGTCTTACTGTTGTATTACTATGTTATTATTCATTAATATTATCTCTGTAGTCGTCAATAGTAGTACTGAGAAACCAAGAAACAGACAACACCATGGCTAGATGAGTTAATTTTGGGGCATTATTTTTTGGTAGGCTAGGTTTTAATTAGAGAAATAAACTGGCTCAATTTCTGTGGTATCAGAAAAACCAAGGTGTAGGTGTTCTAGGATCTGTCCATAATTCACATGTTAGTATATTAGCTTCTGTAGAGTTAGCTAGCTTCCTTAGTAGGAAAACTCATAAGCATTTAAATTATTTTTCTAATCCTGAAAGTGCTATACAATGTTGAGTATTGTTTTTAAAATATAGGTAAGAACACATTAGTGTAAACATCAGATTAAAATTGTAATTTTAAAATAGAAAAACTGGAAAAGGTTGATAACGATGTAAAATTTTAAAATATACTATTGAAACAGAAAGGAAACATAAAAATATCAAATTGTTTGCTTTAATCTGTTGTATAAAAACCTACATGTAAGCTTGCTTCTCAAAAAGTTAAGATAAAGCTTTAAATATCAAGGGTTTGAAAAATCTCTTATGGCCTAATAATGCCATAATTTGCAATATAATCATATTTTTTTCTTACCAGTAAAATGTTTAAATATAATTACCTTGAAACTCAAAGGTATACAAGGACTTTAATGACCGTAATCTAATGAAGTTTTCAAATACTTAGCTGCAGTTGACCTTTAGACATTTATTCTAATCAGTAATGAATTTTATTTTACACCCTACAAAAGGGCTTTGAATGACATTACCGGTCATAAGAGAAGTGTAAGCCTACCTATTGCATCCTTCAAATTTTTAATAGCCTAAGTCTTAGAAGATGTTTTTCATGCAAAGCATCCTATAAAATTTGTGACTAACAATACAGTTTTTAAAAAGTCCTAGAATCAAGTTTTGCTTCAGGGTCTGCTTCTGATTTGAAGAGAATAAGCTCTTTTTTGCTATAGTAAATAGTTCTTTTATGATATGAGCTATGCAAATTCTATCTTGGCTCCCATAGTGCTAACTGGAACTCGACTTTGATTAAGTTATTCTTGAAGTATAAAGTATAAGGCTTCAAGGAGTGGGGTTCTTAAGAACTTCAGTTCCCTTTGTCTACCTTCAGAGTAGCAGCTGAACTATCAAAAATGCTAAAGTACAAGGAGTTCTGGAGATTCCTGATAGCAAATAGAAGCTTGGCTACATTCTCTACTGAGGTACCATTATGGGGATGTGTGGAAGGCACACAGAAGCCTAGATAACTGGCTGACACACCATGTGGATTTAGGGCTGTGAGCTAGCCCAAAGTGATAAGGAAGCAGGTGCCTGGCAAGATCAATGGTTGTTAAGTGGCAACAGTAACCCTACCTAATCAGAAAAACCAAGTCAGCTCCCAAGACATGCCATTTCCACTTTGCCTTCCCCTGTATCATCACCATTACCACCACTTATGGGTGCTACTCTTTTAATTACACTTCTTCCCCTCAGGCCATGGTTTAGCTTACTTGAGTATGGAAATATTCATAGCATTGGTTTTTAAGTTCCAGATTGCTTAGTTTCTTAAATAAATATTTTACCCCTCTTTAACCAATTTCTATTACCAAGAATCATTTAATGAGCATGATTCATTCATGAAATGTTGTTGGGCTACACTGAAAATGGCAAGTCACTGATACTTTTCATTTCAATTCCCTCTGCTCTGTCCTACAGAGTCATGTACTATCAAGTACAGCAGCCATAAACCAAAGAGAATAGATAGAAATGTGTTATTTTCCTAAGTTATAGACATAGACACCATTTTGACTAGAAAAAATGTACTTTTTTTTTTTTCCGGATGGATCATGTATGCCACAACTATTTCAGTTGATAATAGAGTATGTAACCAGAGAATTATATCAATTACACTAAAAGAAGTTGCAGAGTTGACTATAGAGACATAAAAACTGTATCTTCTTTGTAACAAATCTTTTTTTTATCAATATCAGATTTGAAATAATCTCCAAAACCTCATCAAGAAAACCTTATTGTACTTTTTCCCTGGAAGTTTCCCTCAAAATAAAATTTTGTGAGATATGAATTCTTTGTGAAAAATGAATTTCTTGAATGTGTTTTTTTGTGAATTATGAAAGTTCTACATAATAAGTACTTACAGAAATCCTTTAGAGGAGCTTTTGACTTACTGTGCAAGCTGTTTAAAATCTTCAAGTCCCCTGCTCATTTTCAGTTGATGCTTCTCAGCCCCATCTGGTACCACTTCTCTTGTTCCTAAGATCTAAGCTTTCTACTTTTTTCCCCCACTTGGAGTATTGAAGTTCTGTAAGCCATGAGTGAAATCACTTGGAAGTTACTAAAGTCCATCACAATTAACTTTGAAGATTAAAAAAAATATACAGAGAAAACCACTTTCATTGGTACTGTCTTCTATATTGCTAAACAAGAAGAAAAACCACAGCAATATCCTTTATCTTTCTTCTCTTTACATAATTTAATGTATATATTAGCTGATTCTTTCTAGGACTTCAGAGTTATCGAGGCTGTTTCAAATAGTGGTCTTAAATATTAGTGTCTGGGATGCTTATTTTTTCTCAGTAAATTTCTAGTACTAGTAAATTTCCACTAGTAAATTTTTACTATAGAGACATGGTACTTAAAGTTCATCATTTCTTACACATACTATTGAGAATCCCTGTCACATTGTAGTGAAGATATAGCAGCTTGTTAGGATGTTGAAATTCAGGCCACAGTATAGGTGCTGTACTCTGAGAGAAAAGGAAGATGAAGTGATCCCTTTGACACATCCAATGGAAAAAAAAAATTAAGTGTAACCTTGCCTGCCAAATTTCATATTGCCTCAGTAATCCCTTAGATTTGATCATTACTTCAGAGGGCTCTTAGATATGCTTCTTTAAAATCTCCCTTGAAGCATTTAATTCTCAATGAGGGTTTTGGTTTAAAGTCAGGAAATCTGGATGTTGTTTTATGTGGGCTCTAAAATGGGATCCTCCCTAGCCTGGGTCTTACACTGTATTCAGAATTGTTTCCATAATATCTCATTTGGGATTTTTGCTTGTGTTGTATTATTCGTGAACAACAGATCTTAAAATTAATCCCACTGAAATGACTGCTCATCCACAGATGACTGGAGCATTTTTAATGAATGAAAGCATCATATGCCTACATATGACAACAATTTGAATAAAAAGTCAAAAGTCAGATTTTCCAGAGAATTGAGTCCAAGGGAGTAGGAAGATAGTGGTATTATTTATAGAAATAAAGAATAGAATGAAAAGATAGGGAGAATTATAAATATTTTTTTTCTAATAGAGTGTGAGCTTATTGAAGGTGGGGAATGCATCATTTTTATATCCTTAGAATCTAGCAGAGTCCCTGGTACATACTTAATAAAAGCTTGTTTATTGATTTATTAATTAAAGGGATTGAAACAAAGAAGTAAAATGTTGTCTTGGTGTATCACCAAGGCAATATTCACAGCACTGGTGGTGACTATGAATATGACAGCATAGTTCTGAATCACAAAATATAAAAGACTCCATATAAAAGGCAGAAGAAAAACATTTATTTAAATACCAGAAAGCCAGATCCCAGAACCAGAAAGCAAAATTCATCATGGTGACAAAGAAGTTAATAAACGTGATCACAGCAGAGGGCAAAGCCATTCTCAAACCTCCCCTTCCTCAGCCAGGGCCTTCTCACTATCAGCTGTCACAATGTGTTAGTTGGGCCTGTGTCAGTTGACCTGCATTCTTTCCCCTCTGACCTGACCCCACTCACTCACTTCCTCCTGGTTCTGCTCCACCCTTCCTATTCCAACTCTTCAGCAAGCTCCTCCTACCACATGTGATCCAGGTTTCCATATCATATGAGTATACTAATTAATGAGAAATATCTTTCCACTTAAATTACTATTATGTTTGGTAGTGTAAGAGAAGAAATTTCCTCTTCTATCTATGTAATCATTGAAGTCCAGAATGTAATCTCTAGCTCTTGGTTTGGTTGCTGTCCTTCATTCTCATGAGGACCAAAATGACATCACTGTGATAAAGTCAAAGTTCAATGTATCTGACTGTGACTGATCAGACCAATATGAGCTTGAAATACTCTAGCACACATCAGGCACAAACAGTCCGTGGGAACTCTAAATATGTGTATCTTCCAATTCCTTTGAGCTGTTTCAATTCTGCTTTGCTCATAGATCACAGCACTTACTCTAATGTGGGCATGCCATGCTGAGTGGTCCTGTACCAGTACCTCCCATACCATGCAATCACTTACAAAATTCTTAAAAGAGAACTTGAAAGTGTCCTTGTATCACTTCTTCTGACCACCATATGAATGATTGCCCTAGGTGAGTTCTCCCTAAAACAGTCTTTTTTGGCAAGTGTACATTTTGTATTCAAACAACATGACCAGCCCATTGGAATTGTACTCTCTGAAGCAGTTTAAATGCTTGGCAGTTTAGTTAGAGTAAAGACCTCAATGTCTGGTACCTTATCCTATCAGATGATCTTCACTATCTTCCTAAGACAATTCAAATAGAAATGATTCAGTTTCCTGGAATGGTGCTGGTAGGCTGTCCATGTTTCATAGGCATACAACAATGAGGTCAGCGCAATAGCTCTGTAGACCTTCAGTTTGGCAGTCAGTCTAATACCTTTTCTCTTCCATAATATCCTTTGGAGTCTCCCAAAGATTGAGCTAGCTTTGGTGATAAATGTGTCAACCTCATTATCAATGTGCACATTCCTGATAAGTACACTACCAAGGTAAGTGAACTTATCTACAGCGTTCAAAACTTCTTCATTTGCTGTAACCAATAGTTCCACGTATATAACGACGTGTTCAACTTATAGAGGTGGCTATATTCTGATCCCTTTATGTGGAAGGGAAGTATCTATGATTGAATTAAGAAAGGAACAATGGGATTGGCTGGGCATATGAATTAAGCAGGAGAGTAACATTGTTAGGTCAATGTTTTAGGAATATTAATAAGACATCTGTGTGGAGGATGGATGGGAAAGGAGACTTATTTAAGTGTCACAGACCAGTTAGAAGGTTGTTGCAATATTGTAGGTGAGTGATGACAAAGGCTTAAACCACAGACCTGGGTGTATGGAGAGAAGAAGGTGAATATGCGGTTGTTATGAAAATAGAACCAACAAAACATAATACCAAGTTGAATATGGGGGTGAGAGAGGGAAGAGTGAAGAAAAACTTGCGAAAACATGAACTTGGGCAACTCTAATGATAGTTTTGTACCCTCAACATACAGAGAGATTGGAGATAGAGGTAGGAAGCATAATGCATTGAAAAACAAATTATTAAGTTCATATTATGTTCAAAACAGTAAGCTAGGCCCTGGGCATATGGAGATTTTTTTTAAAGTTCTTGATAAATATTCGTTTAATTGAAATCAAGGTATCTGGAGATGTATTTTAAACATATGTAGCATTGTTTCAGATTCACTGTTAAAGGATGTTTACTTATGTAAGTATGAATCATTTCAATAGTATCAATCTGTAGTTTTCATAGCTTTTCAATAAGAATTTTAGTGGCATAAAAGGTCTGTGATTTCATCCACGTGGGCACTCTGCCCCACCCCGCAATTCACATCTCTACCCTCAGTGAACGCTTTTATAAGTTGAAGTGGTAGAAAACAAAAGAAAACATTATCTCATAGCTATTTAATGGGTTTATAAGTGTAAGGGAGACAGCAGTTCATAAGGACCTTCTAGAGGTTATGGTCTCCTAGCAGTCTCCCAGAATCCAAGCTCATGCAACGTAATAAAAATTACAGTTCTTCCTAAATTAATTTACTTATTCAGTTCCATACCAATCAAACCACTATAAAATTATTACACAGGAACTAGAAAAAATAATAACAAAATTCATCTATAAGAACAAAAGGTCAAGAATATCAAGGGAATTAATGAAAAAATGTGAAGGAATATGACCTACCTGTACCAGATTTCAAACTGTATTATGAAAGGGTAATCATCAAAACTATATGGTCCTGGCTAAGAAATTAGAGTGGCTCATAAGTGGAATAGATTAGGCATACAAGACACAGTAATAAATGATTATAATAATTTAGTGTTTAATAAACACAACCTCCCCCCCCCCCTTTTGGGACAAGAACACAATATTCAACAAAAACTGATGAGGAAATTGGAAAACAATATGGTAGAAACTAGGTTTAGACCAACATCTTAAAATGGGTACATGATTTATATATAAAGTGTGGCACTATAAGCAAATTTGGAGATCAAGAAATAGTTTACCTGTCAGATCTATGGATAAGGAGATAATTTAGAACCAAACAAGATTTACATAACATTAGGAAATGTAGAATGCATAATTTGATTGTATAAAATTAGTAAGGTTTTGCACAAACAAAAGCAATGCAACTGAAATTAGAAGAAAAGAAGATCAATGGAAGACTTTTTTTCAGCAAGTGTTTTTGATAAAATCCTTGTTTCTCAAGTCAAATTTTTAAGAATATAACTAATTCTTCAGTTGCTAAATGGTCAAAGGATACAAAGAAAAAATCAAGACTATCTATAGTCATAAGAAAGAATGCCCTAAGTCACTATTGATTAGAGAAACATAAATTAAAACAACTCTGAGGTACCACCTCATACCTCTAAGATTGGCTAATATGAAAAACAAGAAAAATGATAGATGTTGGAGGGAATGTGAGAAAGTGGGACACTAATACACTGTTGGAGGAGCTGAGAACTGATCTAACTATTCTGGAGAGCAATCTAGAACTATGACCAAAGATCTATCAAATTGTACACACCCTTTGATCCAGTAGTACCACTTCTAGGTCTATATGCCAAAGTGATATTTTAAAAAGAAAAAGTCACCTATTCATACAAAAATATTCATAGTAGTTTTTTTTTGTGGTGGCAAAGAATTGGAAATTGATGGGATGTCCATCAACTGGCAAATGGCTGAACAAGTTGTGGTACATGATTTTAATGGAATGTTGTTGTGCTAGAAAAAATGACAAGTAGGCTGATTTCAGCAAGAACTTGGAAAGACATACACAAACTCATACAAAGTGAAGCGAGCAGGACCAAGAACAAATTGTATACAGTAAAAGCAATATTATACAATGATCAACTGTAAATGACTTAGCTATTCTCTGCAATGCATGATCAAATACAGTTAGTTAGAAAGGGCTCATGGTGAAAAATGCTATCCACCTCCAGAAAAAGAATTGATGGAGTCCGAATGCAGATCAAAACATACTATTTTTTATTTTCTTCCTTTTTTATGTTTTTTTCCTCTTATCCATGTTTTCTTTAACAACATGACTAATATGGAAATATGTTTTTGCATGATAACACATGTATAACCTACATCAAATTGTTTCCCATCTCAGGGAGGGGGAAGATGTGGGAAGGAGGATATTTGGTACTCAAAAATCTTTAAAAACTAATGTTAAAATTTGTCTTTACATGTAATTGGGAAAAAACACAAAATATTATTTTAAATAATTCAGGCTTTTCATCATATCACAATAACATATTGAAGTAAGGCTTTAAGACAGTAAATAATTATAATTGTCAAAAATCAAGACTGGTCACAGAGTTTTAAAGTAAATAATATATTGGAGTAAATAATGCACCGCAGTCTTGTGATACTTGCCTCCTTTCTGCTACTCCCATGAGACATCCCATCTCCTACAATTTTTATCACCTTTTGCTGAGGTCTGCGCTAATGCTCTCCCTCTTCATCTCAGGCTCCTGGCTGTCTTCAAGTTGCAACTAAATTCCTTCCTTCTCCAGGAAGCTGTCCTCAATCCCTCTTAATTCTCATGCTTTCTCTCTGTTGATTACTTCCAATTTATCTAGTACAGAGTTTGTTTGTACAAAGTTATTTATGTGTTTTCTCCTCTACTAGACCGTGAATTTCTTGAGAAGATACTTTTTTTTTTTTAAATTTCTGGCATTCAGCACAGTGACTCAAAAATAATAGATGCTTATTACATATTTATTGCCAAAGTGGTTAATTTATGCCTAAATGAAACTTTCCACATTTGAAACTTCAGTATTTTCACTACCTTTCCCCCTCCTTACTTCTCATATTATTAAGTACTATCATTTCTACTTCTTCAACATTTCTCACATCTCTCCTCTTTTCTCTGTTTCAGTGTTTGCATCTCATTAGCGGTCCTGACAGATTCCAATGAATGACAACAATAGCTAGGTCATATGCTTTTATACTCTTCCCTTAACAATCCTTCCTTCATACCACTATCAATCAGACTTACTTTCTTTTTAAAATAATTTTTTTTCCAATTTATTTATTTTTAGTTTTGAACATTCACTTTCATAAGTTTTAAATTTTTCCTCCTCCTTCCACCAGATGGCATGTAATCTGATATGGACTCTACACATACATTTCTATTAAACACATTTTTACATTAGTCATGCTGCATAAGGGAATTATAGCAAAGTGAAAGAAAAAACAAAGCAAAATAAAACAAAAAGAAAAGTGTCTGCTTCACTCTGCATTCTAACTCTATAATTCTTTCTTTGGATCTGGATGGCTTTTTGCATCATGAATACTTTGGAATTATTTTACGTACTTGTATTGTTGAGAAGGGCTAAGTCAGACTTACCTTCTTACTTAATTCTAGCAATCCTCTGTTCAAAATCTTTCAGTGTTTCCCTATTATCTTATGAACAAAGTTCAAATTTCTTGGCCTTGTACTCAAGGTCCTTCCCCATTATGCCTCATATTACTCCCCTACACTTTTATCTATGTCATTCAGTCAATCAACAAACATTTATCAAGATCCTGCTGTGTATCAGGTACTGTGTTAAGTGCTGGAAATATGAAGAGAGGTAAAAGATAATTTCTTCCCTCAAACAGTTTATAATTTAATGAGAGAGACAAAAAACAGACTAAATATATACAATGCAAGCTACCTAATCAAGAGAAGGAAGGCACTGGAATTAAGAGAAATTGAGGAATGCTTCCGTAGAAGATAGGATTTTAGTTGGAACTTAAAGGAGGTAAGTAGTCTGATCAGAGGAGGGAGAACATTCCAGGCATGATGGACAACTAGAGAAAATGCTTAGAGCATAGAAATGGAGTGTTTTTGTTTACAAAATAGGCAGATGATCAGTGGCATTGGATCAAAAAGTATGCTGTCCATTCAAATGTGACTATTCTCCATCCTCCATAGTTGCTCAATATCTTCTGGTCTCTGTTCTTTGGTTCACATTGTTCTCTGTTCTTAGTATGCTCCCTGACCCCAGTTCTGCCTGTCAAAAGATAACCCACTTTTTAAGACTTGTCAAATGCCAAGATCTCCAAGAAAGCTTCTAGAAAAGGTCATGGTATAAAAATTAAAAGGGCACTCAATGTAGATTGATAAAGAACAGAAGGGAAGAGATCATTTCAGAAGCAAAACAATGAGTGCCATCATGTACTATGTATGTGTACTGCATATATATTTTATCCTACTTAGCAAATTATATAAGCTCTATGAGAGCAAGGGCTTTATTTTAACTATCGTTGTATAATCTTAGGCACTAAACATAGTATTTTCCACAGAGCAAGTGTTTAATATGGAAAGTCAAACACATATGGGATATGTGTTTCATTATGAGGACTATTTTAAATACAAGTTGGAAGACTTCCAAAGAAGGACAACAAAGATTATAATGAGAATAAAAATCAGGCAATATATAGTTTTGTTAAAGGAACTAGGTATATTTCCCTTGAGGTAACCTGTTTATTCTCTGATGTGTCACTAGCCAGGATCACCATTTCTCCAAGGTCTCCAGCCATGCTGCTCACCTGACTCCCAGCTCATTCCCACTCTCCTAAAATTGAACCTTTCTATCAACTACCTGACTCAGTGCAGTCGTTTTCCTCCCTAACTTCAGCTTACCTTTATATTTTTACTTCATCTATTAGCATATGAGCTTCTTGAGTATATTGACTATGTTGTTTGTTTGACTTTGTATTCTCAGCATAGTGATTGGCACATAGGAAGCACGTACTACATAGTAAATCTACTCTCTCTCTCTCTTTCCCTCTGTCTCTCCATCCCTTCTTCCATCCTTCCCTTTCTCCTTACCCTCTCCCCTCTCCTTCTTTCTCAAACACTGGAGATATGATGTATTTGAACTAAAGAATGTATAGAGCTGGTTGAAAGCCACATCCAAAGAATAATGATAAGATTTCTTATTGCATTTTTCCTAAATTCTTTAAGACTAAAATCAGTATCTAAACTATGCTAGGCTCTAGGGGCTATATAAATATAATTAAAGTGTGTCCCTTATTCTCATGCTACTTATAACTTGGCAGGAGAGATTTGGTACATGCAAAATATATAACTCATGTTTTTCCTTGCTTAGAATTCCCTTTTTGATATACTTTACCAGTCCTTGACAATAAACTTTCTCAAGAAGTCAAGGAGATTTCAATTTATTTTCTTTTTTTTAATAGTCTATATCTCATTTGGCATTAAAATGGAGATACTAGTAGAAAACATCTTCAAATATTTGAATTTTTTTTAATTTTTAATTTTTTGTCGGAAGAGGGGTTAGATATTCTCTGTCTTGGCAAACTGGGACTAGTAAAAATTATGGGAAGACATTTCAGTTCAATAAGAGGATCAGCTTTCCCTAGGCTTTCCTCACTCTAATCTATCCTCTCAAGTGCCAAAATAATTTGCTAAATCATCACACATGCAGATGCAGGTTCTCTCTCACATAGACATACACCCATTCAGTAAACTCCAGCTCCCTATTGCCTTTAAGATCAAAGATAAAATATTCTAGCGGGCATTTTAAATTCTTTATAGCTTGACATCTTTATACCTTTACAGTGTTTGTATACTTTATGATCCAGCCACACTGGCCTACCTGCTGTTCCTTGTATCTGACTCTCCATTTGCTTTCTCTTCTTTGCATTGTCTGTCGCCCACCTCAGGAATTCTATCCATCCTCTTCCCTGTCCCTATCCATCTCCCTCTGGCTTCCTTGAAAACCCCTTTCCTGTTTGGGTTAGGTATGGATGCATTGCCCTTCTCCTGCCTACCCTTTAAGTGACTTGGATCACCTAGTTACATATGTGTATTCTTCCCTCAATTCAGCACTGAGCATATCTAATATACTGCATTTTTTTTCATTCTTTCATACCTTCCTTTCATTGAATTGGATAAAGAGATTAAACTGTAACCTTTGGTAATAAAAATGTGAAGAAATTTAAATTCAGCTTCTTATACTATGATTTATACTCAACGATTTTACATTAAGCATGTTAATATGCTGTCCCCTATATGTAGATGGCAACATTAATATAAACTTTATATTTTGTTTATTATAGAGTCCCTCATTGAATATAGGTTGAAATGGCTTAACAGGATAAGTCCATTAGAATGTGAACTCCACAAAGGCTGAGATTTAGGTTTTTTGCCTTTCTTTGTATCCTATTTTTACTGAATAACAAAAATACACATATTCATACAGAATTAAATAGAGGGAATGGTTTTGGCTTGATGTTGGACTAGCTGAGAAGTATCAAGGTTCCTGAGTGCCCTAACCAGATCAAAATGTGTTCGAGAAATGTTTAACAAAATAAATAAAAATACAGTATAACATTGATAATGTTATTTTGTGGTTTTCTTAGTCAACGCGCAGCCCACAGGGCTCCTTTTCTATTTGAATTTGGCACCACTAGTCTAAATGAAAGGAGTAAAGTCATGATTTTAATAGAAAAAATAGGATTCAAAATGGAACTGTCTATATAATATTCAGAAATATATATATATATAATTTACATAATATTTATATAATATTCAGAAAATCTTAAGAGGTAGAAAGCAAGATGAACCAATGTTTGGCATGATTCAAAGTTTATATCTTGGTATATCTTGGAATTAATGGCACAATGCTAGCTCAAAAAAAAAGCAGAACCATATTATTTCCCTATTTTTTTAATTGTTGACTGATTAGAAGGAACAAGTTTGCTAGACTCTGATGTCTTCTTAACACTACTTAAAAAATGCTATCCAAGCAATTATGAACCCTAATTAGGTCAACAAAATTTTATGGTTTAATTCCTAAGGAGTAAAATTATTTAAAACATATGTCTTTGTAGAACTCATCATCCAAGAAAAATGCCATGGAATGAATATGCTGAGGGATCATATTGTTTACTCTATTTATGAAAAAAATTAGTTAGATTTTGTAAACTAAATAACCCATTATTATTCACTCCAGACTGTCAACAAAGATGACAACCTCTGCCCCATTTCAAGAACTCTAATTTTGTGTCATGATAGTATGCCCTTTCTGTTGTTTAATTTGAGCCTATAAATGTGAATGGATATATAAATTAGATTATACAACAATAATAGCACTGATGCATTGATTTATCTAGAGTCATGTTAGCCTGAATACATCCAAATATTCTGATGAAGAAATCATATGCCACAGGGACTCTCTGGGGGCTTAGATCGACCTTGAAGGAAAAGATATCATGGGTCTGTTGTCCCATACAGGCAACCTCTTTCCCAATAGACAAGTAATGTCCAGATATCCCACAATAATACACAACCGAGTTTATTCTGCTCCATGTTGTGACTTTAGTACCTTATTGCTCTCCTAGATGTAGGGGAGCATGTGGGAAATTCTCTTCTCTCTGTAAGAAGCATGTTATTCAGGAAATCATGCTTCTCTGGGTAGGAAATTGGATCCTCAAACTCTCAAACTTCTGTTCTTTCTGAGGCAAGCATCAAGATTAATTGCTGCCCAGAAAACTTCCTTATTTGTCTTGAAGTTTAGATTGTGCAATCGTGTTGCTTAGCTAATTTCCTTCACATACACCCCTGCCTCCCTTGCCAGCAAGGAAACCAAATTTCAAGATTCCTGAAATTCAGGCTCCTAGAGTAGCAACATGTAGGACTCATCTACAAAGCTAGGGATCAGAACATCACACTGCCCAGACCACATGGATTGGATGTATGTCTCTTTCTACTAAGCATATCTTCAAAGCTGCTTCTAAACATTTCTCCCTTCTTCTCCCCCTCCCCCACATATACACTACACTCTCAGAAATTTTATAGAAGAAACTTAGAAAGGAAAAATATCAGAAAGATCCATGCCAGCTTCCTTCTAAAAATTTAAGGCAGAGGAGTGACTTCTGTCATAAGAGTTGGAAGCAAAAAAGTTCATCTGGCAGTCATCTTCTATGAATAAAACCCATCCACCAGTATACACCATGGGCTAACACCAAACAAATAACCTGGAGGGCAGTCGCAGGCACTGAGACTTAATAAGGATATGTCATCTTCATCTAAAGAAAGAACCAATAGGTATAGTTACCCTTTAAAGGGAGATGCATCAAAGGTCCCAACCAAAGGCTTACTTAACTGCAAGCTAATGAAGGGCAATCCTCTGCAATGAATTCCATTTCCATCTAGCTCTCTTTCTGTCTGTCTGTCTACCTATCTACCAATTTCTCTAATTATAGAAGAACAGATATTTTAGTGCCAACACCACCAAATTTCTGTACTGTGCTTTGCTACAGTACTTTTTCTGCTTTTCTGTTCCTATAGCCAGTAACCTGGTAGAGACCTTCATTGCACCAAATCTGAACTGCTACAAAAGCTTCCTAATAGACCTTTCTGCTTCTTCCTCTGTTCTTGCTCCAGTCTATCCTTCACATCGTTGCCAGAATAACTGTTCTTATGCATGCTTTGGCTATGCATGCTTTGGAAAATATTTTTTTCTCCCTGTTGTCTACCAAGTAAAATTAAAACACGTTATTGAAGAATCTCAACAAATGGTCATCAGCCTACCTCTCCAACCTCATCCCATGCTACTTTACTCTGAGATAGTCACACTGTTCTACTCCCTTTTCCTTGAACACACTCCATACCTTTCTATCCTTGGACTATTTTATATTGCTAGAATGTATCCTATTCCCATAATTTCTGAATCCCTCAAAACTCTGCCTATCATTTAAAACTCAAATAAAATGCTATATCTTCCATGAAACTTTTCTTGATCTCTTTCATGCTCATTATATCATTTTGCTTTGTACTTCTATAAATAATTAATTATTATTACATATTATCATATACTTTAATTATCCATGATTGCATCTTATCTTCTTGCCAAGCTTCAAATCCGTGAGGGTCAGTGTCCATTCCCTATATAATCTTTGTAGTTTCCAGTACCCAGCAGTTTTCTGCACATAATAGGTGTTTAATACATTGATATCTTTAATTGAATTGAAATGCCATGCAAATGCTCAAACCTCCTTTGGCTCATAGTTGTTATTCAGTCATTTCCATCATCACTAACTATTTGTGAAACCATTTGGGGTGTTCTTGGCAAAGATATGGGAGTGGTTTGCCATGTCTTCTCACTCATTTTAAAGATAAGCAAACTGAGGAAAACAATTAAGTGATTTGCCAAAGGTCATAGCTGTTAAGTGTCCAAGGTTGAATTTGAACTCAGGTGTTCCTGATCCCAGACCTAGTGATCTATCCACTGCACCACTTAGTTACTCAGACTTAGAATATACAGTAAACAAATGTTCGTGTGCAAAATGTATGCTTGCCAAAAAGACTATTTTATGGAGAACTCACATGGAGCAGGAAATCACCTGATGGTCAGAAGAAGCGATACAAGGACAATCTCAAGAACTTTGGATTTGACCATGCAACATGGAAAACACTGGCGCAGAACCACTCAGCATGGTATTCCCACATCAGAAAGGGTGCTGTGCTCTATGAGCAAAACT
Organism: Notamacropus eugenii; assembly: GCF_028372415.1. Taxonomy (NCBI): domain Eukaryota; kingdom Metazoa; phylum Chordata; class Mammalia; order Diprotodontia; family Macropodidae; genus Notamacropus; species Notamacropus eugenii. The sequence goes on along the minus strand of NC_092877.1, from coordinate 88,448,931 downwards.
GAATTGAAACAGCACAAAACAAACTTAGGATGCTCAAATTGGAGTATCCACCCCAAATATTCACACGGATTATCTGTGTCCAACCTGTGGTAAAGCACACTTCAGCTTCACTTTATCATGGTGATGTCATTTTGTTCCTCTTCGAAAATGAAGGACAACAACCAACCAACCAACCAATCAACCAACCAACCAACCAATATTTGTGAGAAGGCTTTCCATTTTGTTCCAATTTCTTATTATAAGGCATAGCTGGCTCCCAGTCTCACTGCTTCCCTCCCCATCTGAGAGGTAGGGGAAGCAGGCCTAGTTAATTTGAATAGGATATTTTCAATTACTCTCCCAAAATGTCTCCAAGCCTTGGAGGGTTTGGGGAGGGGTGTGAGAGGTGGGGGACAATTACAGAAAAATTAGGCACTTTGAAAAACTTTTGGGAAAGAAAGATGAAAGAAACATCAAACTGGATTCACCATGATGCAATCCACTCTCAAAGACAGAAACTCCTTTGACAATGAGGGGGATAGGTTTGCATTACTTCTCTGACCCTCTGTGAAGAGGAATGAAGTGTTTTTCATTGTTTTTCTGGTTGCTTAGTGCAGTTTCTTTTCATTCACATTGTTTTAATTGAGCATATTATTCTTTTAGTTCAAATTATTTTACTTTGTACATGTTAACACAAGTCTCCCAATATTTCTTGGAATTCATTATATTCTTAATTTCATATCATATGATACAATTCTATTCCATTTATATTCTACAGGGTTGCTTTTGTTTTTTTTTTAAACTGTACCCTATCTGAATGATACCAACTTCGTTTTCTACTTCTTTGCTAACACCAACAATACTGCTCTAAATTTTTCAGGAGAAATGGAATTTTGTTTCTTTCTTGATGTGTGGATATAAACCCAATAATGATGCCATTTTGTCCAAGGGCATGAAAAATGTGGTCATTTTTCTTGCATTATTCCAAATGAAATCCAGAAATTTGAAGCAGATGGCAGCACCACCAACACATAGTAGTATAGGTGAATTTGGACTCCAAAAATTGATTTTTCTTCTGCATATATTTTTCTTAGACCAGATGTTCTTAGTAAAGACTCTGTCATATATTTTCCATCTCTCCATGTCTATTCATTCTCTACTGACTACAACCATGCCTATATCTTCTCCATGATGAAAAAGTGGCATTCCTCCCATTCTCACTATCATCCTATACCTCTTCTTTTCATTATTGCTAAATTCATTAAAAAGACTACTTACAAGAGCCTTCATTTTCTCTCTGTTCACTCTTTACTTTTCCCCTTACAATCTGCCTTGGAATTTTATCATTCTACTGAAACCGCTCTCTGAAAACTTACCAGTAATCTCTTAGTTGACAAATCTAATGATCTTTCATCCATTCCTCATTCTCCTTAATGTCTTTATAGTCTTTGACATGACTGATCACCCTCTCCACCTTGATACTCTCTTTCCTCTAAATTTTCAAGATTTCTTTCTCTCCTGGTTCTTCTACATATCTGACCACTTCTCAGCATCCTTTGCTAAATGTTCATCTAGAAGATGCCCTCTACATATCTCTATGAGAGATGTCCCATAGTGTTCTCTCCTGCACCTCCTCTTCTATTTTTAAAATACCCCATTTGGTGACCTCATCAGCTTCCATGGATTCAAGTACCACTTCTATCCTGATGATTCTCTGATTGATCTGTCATATTCTGACATATTTATCATACTCTGACTACTCTGCTAACCTCCAAACTTGCATATCCAATTGCCTTTCATATTTCTTGAACTTGATGTCCAGGAGACATCACACAATGTGTCCAAAATATAACTCAGTATTTTTTCCCATAAGCATCTCCACCCCTTACTACTTTCCCTATTGCTGCTATAAAGGGCAACATTATTTTCCCAATCCCTCAGGCTCACAAACTTCAAGTCATTTTCAACTCCTTACCATCTCTAATCCCCCACATTCAATCTTTTGTCAAGGTCTATCAACATTATCATTGCAATATAGCTTAAATATGTCCCTTTTTTCTCTTCTGACACTGCCACTCTCAGGTATGGACCCTCATTACTTCATGCCCGGATTATTGGTATAGACTACTGATTGGTCTGCCTGCCTCAGGTCTCTCCCCTCTCCAATCCATCCTCCAACCATCAAAGCTATTTTCCTGTAAATCCAACCATGACACCCCTCCACTTCATAAACTCTGCTGGTTTCCTATCACCTCTAGGATCAAATATAAAATCCTCTGCTTGTTTCTTAAAGCCCTTCATAAGCCATTCTCCTTATACCTTTCTAGTCTTCTTACTACTTACTCCTCAAACTGTACTCTTCAATCCAGTGCCAAAATCATCCTTGTTACTACACAAATAATACACTTCGTCTTTATGGAGTGGACATTTTCTCAGGTTGTCCTATATGCCTTAGAAGGCTCTCATTCTTGTCTCTGTTGACTGACTTTCTTTAAGTCCCAGCTACAAACTCATCTTCTACAGGAAGCCCTTTCTAATCCCTCTGTTAATAATTTCTTATTTATCCTGTATATAGCTTTTGGTGTATATTTGTTTGTGTTTTTTTCCCTAATTAGATTGAAAGCTCCTTGAAGGCAGGGAATGATTTTTGCTTCTTTTTGTATCCGTAGTTCATAGTACAACACCTGCATAAAATAAACACTTAATAAGTGTTTTTATTGATTGAATGGGGAATTAATATGGGGAATTAATGGGGAATAATTAATTAACTAATTAATATGGGGAATTAATGGGGAATAATTATGGGGAAAGAAATGTAGTCTAAGGAATTTAATCTGTACCAGGAATTTGGGTTAAAGGTCACTATTATGGGGAAATTCAGAAAATATCCCTTTATGTCCTACTGAGACAGGTACCTTCTCTGAAAGTGAATTTTTTTCCTATTTACAAAACATTGCTCAAGAGACACAGGTTCAGTTCCACCCTCGGAAACTCATTAGCTATGGTACCTCAGAAAAGTCACTAAACCTCTCAGAGTTTCATACTTCTCATCTTTAAAATGGAAAGGCTAATTCTTACATTTTCTATTCCATATGGTTATTATAAGGAAAGCACTATGAAAAATTGTGAAAGTTTATATATGAGTTAATAAATAAAATTAGTAAATCTCTCTGAGAAAAAAAAAAAACTCTAAATGATATGACCTGCTGATATCTATGCAGAAGCACAGGCAGAATATCAGTGAAGAATTGATGAGCAACAGAAGTGACTGCCAATACCCACTGAGGGCAACAGGAAGCTACAGGCATCTGAGTACTTGGGTAGAGCTACATTGGAATTAATGCTGCTCAGGAAGCCTGCCAGTTTGGAGTCCTACCTAATTCATGACTGTAATTTAATGAGGCAATATAGATCACTGGGGAAGAGTTCCTAAAGAGAGAGTAACAACATTTTCCACAGCCCTAATAAGTCTATTAGTGCTTTCTTCCACCTATAAATAATTTTTTTTTCCTTGATATTTTAGAGGCAACTAGATGGGTTATAGATTTCTGGATATGGCAGGAATTCAAATCCTGATTTAGATATTAGCTGTATGACACTGAGCAATTCACTCACCCTCTTTTTGCCTCAATTTCCTTATTGGAATAAATGAGGATAATAATAGCTTCTACCTCACAGGGTAGTTGTGGGGATAAAATGAAGTAATATTTTGTTACTTTGTAAAACTTAAGCACTGTTTGAATATTATTATCATTATAATCATCATTTTTATTACTTTGTGAACTGTATACATGTAAGGGAAGTTGGTGTCAATGCCCTAGTGTCCTAGGTTGAACGATACAGTAAAAGGGTTGTATGAGTCAGAAATATGAAAAATGTTATTACATTTAACCAGATATTTTTGTTAAGTCAAAACCCCCAAAACAAGTATTATATTTGAAATAATAGTTGAGGGTTTTTGTTGTTGTTGTTGTTGTTTTTGTGATAAGATCACATTTGGAGACATTTTGAGATTGTACTTTTCACTTGTGTCATAGTGTCCAACATAAGAGGATCAGAGACCATCTGGTTCAACCCCTTAATTTTACAGTTGGGAAAATTTATGTTTTATATTCAATAAACTCATCATTTTGGGCATATTTTTACCATACAAGGCATGTATGATATTTAATGTATATGACATATATATCAAATACATGAGACATATAATGACTTCTTTATTTTAGCACTACAAAGTACATATTCCTTGTTCAAAGGAATTGTAATCTTTTTTTTTGTCACCAAGCATTGGTTAGTAGACTTAACAGTGGTGAGCAAAAAGTCAGTGTACCAAATAGCTATGATCATAATCTGTCGGAAGATTGGCTAGAGTATAACTTTCAAAGATTCTTAATCAAATAGAGATAAAGACAACATGGTGTAATAGAATTTGTTTTATCACTTATTCTGTAGCTGTGTGATCTTTGGGAAGCCATTAACTTCTCATTACTTCATTTGTAAAAATAGCTATATATACATATATATACATATATGCATATATACACATATACATACGTACATATACACACATATTTGCATATGTATGTGTATATACATCTAGGTGGCAAAGCAGATGGAGGGCCTGGCTCCTAATCTTCCTAAGTTCAGACACTTCCTAGCTGAGTGTCCCTGGGCAAGTGACTTACCCCTATTTGCCTCAGCTTCCTCATCTATAAAATGAACTGGAGAAGGAAATACAAACCACTCTAGTATCTTTGCCAAGAAAATCCCAAGCAAGGTCACCAAGAGCCAGACAAGACTGAAATAACTGAATGACAAAAACAATATACACACCTGTGCATATCTACAGATATAGATGTTGCTGTCTACCCCCACAAGATTTTTGGGAAGATCAAATGAGAAAAGGTATGCATAGTCTTGTGTAACCATAAGGAACTCATATTATGTTGATAATCACATGTTGTTTGTAGTATAATTCATATTTAGACTTTATAAAACTTTAAGAAGCTAATTTTAACTTCACTGATATATCAGCAGATGAAAACTGTTACTTCCTATTTACAAATGAAAAAGAAGCAAATTCCAAGTGCTGAATGAAGCTAATAGATTAAAAAAACATTTTGAATGATGGCCAGCTATAGCCAATGGTTGAGAAATTCAGCTTTGTCATCAATAGCACAATCAGCTTCCGGAAAAGTTTATCAAAAGCACGTAGGTGTCTCATCAAATGTTGACAGTTGATAAAGTCTTTAAAAATGTGATCTTAGAATCAAAAAGTATCTAACTTTTTCAAGGCTAGTTGCTTGAGAATTGATATCACCTGCATGTGAAAATAGTCTTTTTTAATGCTGGTTGACAGCAGGTGGTCAAACACGTGGTGGTAAGAATACAGATTTTACCAGTAAACTAGAGATCAATTTTGAAAAGTGTGACATATCTATCAATATCTAAGATCAGTAATGGGTTGTCACATCCAATAAAAGTCTTATATTGTTTGTGATGCAATGTATTAGAACGATAGGGTGAGCCTCATGAACAGTGTTGTACACATTAATCAAAGAGCAGGTTATCCTTGTCACCCATATTGAAAGGCAAATAGATCTACCTTTTCTTTCAACCATAAGGAGACCTATGCTTTTGATTTCTAAGTCACTTCTTTGTTGTAATAAAATTATTAAAAAGAGGGGCATTGATTCTTTATATCAAATTAGCTTAAATCTTATAAAACATTACAGTTTAAGCATTTTCACAGCTATTCACCTCCCCACAGACACTCTAAAGTTGTTGGAGAAATTGTTATTGTTCCACAGAACATAGATCACAGATTTTGAACTGGAAGGCATCTTAAGGGTCATCTAGACCTATCTCCTCATTCTAGAGATGAGTAACTGAAGACCAGAGATGGTAGATGACTTCATCTAACTCAAACAGAAAGGAAGTAGCAGTACCTACATTGAAATCTCGATCATCTGACTTTTCGATGGTATTCTGCTGTGACTGGGAGAGTGTGACAACATATGTTATCCTGAGACTTACAGAATTTGTGACATACCTGAGGATTCACAGATATAAAATGGTTGAGTTAGAATTAATAACCTCTAAAGGTGGAAGGTACCTTAGAGACCATTTTAACGAAATGCCATAATTATTCAGATTAGGCAACTGAGACTCAGGGAAGCATAGGGATCTGTCTGAAACCACATAAGTACTAGACAGAAAAATAGAAATTTTAAATCAGGACCACTGATTTTAAGTACCTTGATCTGTAGCACACTATAGCACACTGCCACTTTTTAGATGACTAGGCTATTATTTAGTCATAGGCGGACAGAGTTAATAATATTCATTGAGAATTTCAGTTGTTGTAATGGAACAGGGAAGTTGCTGTGTGTGTGTGTATGTGTGTGTATGTGTGTGTGTGTGTGTGTGTGTGCATGCACAAACATGCAAAAAAAATTGATGCATGGATTTCAGGCCATTTCATCCCATTCCAAAATGACATGTCAATCTGACAAATAAATATTGCTCACTTTGTAAGGCCAGCACCATAGTACCCTAGGGACCTGATAGAATTCATTGTTTCCCTAGGGAGGAGGGGAGTTAGAACAATAAGAAGAAAAGAGAGAGAAATAGTAAGAAAGATGGAAAAGAGAATGTTGAATTACAATGAGCTATTTCTGTCCCTAGCTTACAAGGAATCAAAAAGCTTATCATAAAGGTGAGGATCCTCAGACAGAATCAGAGACTTAGACGAAGAGGCTGAAATTATTATTTCTTAGAGTTTGAATTCAGGCATATATGTATGCATGCATATGTGTATGTATATATGTACATGCATATAGATGCTTTAGATTATACAATCTTAATTTTAAAATAATTATGTATATAATCCTCTACATTGTAAACTCCTTGGGGGCTGGTAATATCTTTTTTATTAATTGTATTAACACATAGTACAGTATATAGAGAGAGTGAGCGAGAGAGAGAGAGAGAGAGAGAGAGAGAGAGAGAGAGAGAGAGAGAGAGTTTGATGTGGGCATCAAGTCATGGCAGACTTCATTCACAGCGAAACAATTGGTTGAGCATATAGACATCACCAATATTATCAATTTGTTTAGCAAGGCCCTAGAAAGATCTTTCAGTTGCTTATAAAAGCCTTGAGTGCACCTAGACCAGCATATCTCATCATTTTCAAGATATCTGAATACATTTGTGATGGTTTCCAGATCCCTAAGTTTTTTGTCCTTACTTTTATCTGTTGCTGGTGATGGAGAATTTCCAGCGCTTATGGGTAAACATGAATGTCATCTGTTAATTCAGGCTACTGACCTGTCATAAGCTTTATGAGCTAACCACATAGTAGTCAAAGAAACTTGAAGAGAAGAAAATGCATTCAATCATGACCTCTGTCTTCATCTATCTGAGTTCAACTGCTGCATGTAATAATCTTCAAACCTATCAGTTTCATTCGGTCTGGTGGCAAAAAAATTAATGTGGTCGTTAAGAGAATATTGACTCTTTGGTCTGTTTCGGCATAAGACAATGAAAAACAGAAAGCATTTTTATTTTTCCATTGGCCTTTTTAGCCACACCTATACACATCATGATCATTTTCAGCAAACCTTTGATATGGAAATTATATATTGTCATGGTAAAGTAAGAATAAGTTGTACAAAATGTACTTAGTACTTGCATAGCAAGCCAAAATTTTCCTTTTGTTGTTGTTTTAAGCTGCAAAAAACTTCAGAAAAAAATTCTGTAATTGCTATTTGTAAACTCTAGTTGAAATTACTTTCATTAGTGAAAAGAGAAAAAAAATGGAAATCCTTTAAATTTGAAGAGTAAATTGTTTTGAAAGTCCAAGAGCCCAGAATAAAGCTGGTCTGTCAGATTTAATATAATGTCTAGACATTTCCCCTCTGTTATCCGTTTTGAGTTATATCACTGGATTTATAAGATTTAAAATAGTAATATAACATATAAAGCAATGTTTTCATATTTTCTATTTAATATACAACTGCATAGTTTTAGGTAATCCTTTCATTGTTTATACTTCTCTGTGCATTTATTTATAGGAAGAGAACAAAAGTGTGAACACATTTACATATAGTTAAATTTATTGCATTTTCTAATTAAGTGGAATATTATTTTTTTCTATAGGCTATTGAATCCATAGTTTGACTAAAAAATTCAAGTCAAATACAATGGAAAGTTGCTATTCATCTCACACTTTCCAAAATGGAATAAATCTTCTTTAATTTGTTCAATAAGTCACAAAATTAGCAAGATTTAAAAGAAGCAACAAGCAAATATTTGTGCATGTATATGATTGTATAATTTTAGATTACTATGACTTTTATGACCCTTATCTTTTTAGTGACTTGCAGGATATAAAATGTGTAGTGATAATATTTAGGAACACACATATTTAATGCCAAACAGATTTTCCATATGTTGGACTATCCAAATTTCTTTTGGGGATACCCATATGTAATTCGCAATATGGGGAGATTTTCAACTTGATTTTAATGTCTCAATATTATCATCTCGAATACAAGCATATTTCTAGGAAATTAAAAATATTTTTCTCTTTTGAAATTAATTCTCATTAAATCAATTCAAATATTAAATTTCAAAGAGACCTTAAAAATGCCTCTATGCCAAAATTACAATTGAAGAAATTGAAGCACAGAAAGAGGCTTGCCTAAGGTCACACAGCTAGTAAATGAAAGAGATAGGATTTGAACCCAGGTTTTCGGCCTTCAAATTCAGTTTTGCTTAGTAAATTGATTCATCAGGATGACTGGAGATGGCCCAGGATACAATGTGAGACCTTGCCCCTTTCAGTCTTATCACATTCTCACTTTGAATGAGATACACTCATTCAATGAATGTGTTTCTTCAAGTTACTCAAGGGATGGCCCCTTTAATAAGAAAATAAAATAATAAAAAAATCACATATACATGTAAATATATATACATATATATATGTATGTATACGTACACACACATATCTATACATAAATATGTATGATTTTTTTTAACAATACTAATTTAGCTACCCATAAAGGTACTACTGTTTGGTCTTCTCTGAACTACCAAAGAAAATACATTCACATTGATTTATACATAGGTATATATGTACACATAAATATGTACATAATATGTACATATACATATATGAACTTCTTATACCAAGTTAAGCTTCAGATGACCTTAATGTTCAGGCGACCTTAGTATTAAAGATCACATCATAAAGGAATTATAGTGAAACAGATAAAAAATCCCGTCTGATCTCTGAAAAAAAAAGTTAATGACCAAATAAGTAATAAAGAGGATCATAGAAGATAAAATGTATAATTTTGATTATCTAACATTAAGAAAGTTTTTGCAAATCAAATCCAATAAAATTAAAAATCAAAGGGAAATGATTCATGGCAGGAAATATATTTTGAGGCAATTTTCTCTGAAAAATGTCTTACGAAGATTTATAAGAAACTGATACAAATTTCTGAGAATAAGAGCAATTTCCCAACTGATATATGATATCAGAATATGAAAAAGAAGTTCTCAAATGAAGAAAGCCCAATCATCTATAGTCATATTTTTTAATATGGCGTCACTATCAATTAGAGAAATTCAAATTAAAGAAATTCTGAAATTTTACCTCACACCCATCATATTGGCAAAAATAACCAAAAAATGGAAAAGTATAAATGTTTGAGGGATCATGGGAATACAGACATTTTTATGCCCTGTTGGCAGACTTGTGAATAGGGTCAACCTTTCTGGAGAGCATTTTGGAATTATATACAAATGTTACTTAATAGTTAATTTCCTTTGACCCAACTATACCATTACTAAATCTGTATTCAAAAGAGATAGAAAAATTCATAAAAGGTCCTATGTGTACATACATACACATATACACACATATACACATAAACTCTTTTTGTTGTGGCAAGGAAACAGCAACAAATTGAAAATTAAAGGGATGCCAATCATTTGAGAAATAACTGCCTGAATAAATTTTGGTATGTGATTATGATAGAATACTAATATGCTATAAAAAATAAGAAATGGATGATTTTAAATGGACATGGAAAGACTCTTATGAAACAAGGTGAGGTGACCAGAACCAAAAAAAAGAACAATTTGTTACTATAATATTAATAGTCTAATAATTAACAATTTAAAGACTTTTATGTACTGATGAAGGATAAAATTATCAGAACTAAGAGCTTATCTGTACAAAACAGCAACATTGCAAATGTGCAACTTTTAAAGTTACCAGAATTATGATCAATATAACAATCCATGATTCCAGAGAACTGATGATGAGACACATGCCTCCTGATAGGGTACAAGACAGGCATATTTATTTTTTTCACATTTAAAATACAGTTTAGATAAAACCATACACAATAGTAACAATCACTAGCATTTATATAGCACATACTATGTGCTAGACACTGCTAAGCATTTTACAATTATTCTTACAGCTTTTAGGTGTCTGAGACTAGAATTGAACTCAGGTCTTCCTGACTACAGGCTTAGCACTCTATTTATTGTACCATGTAGCCTCCCCAATAGATAACTAATGGGTTTTTAAAAGAAATGATCATGTTTTGAAATAATATTTTACCTTTTGAAGGTAAATGTCAAGAAACAAAGTCACATTTGCCCTGCAAAGTTGCATGGTTGCACTGTTATATATTTTTAAAATTTTGTTGATAAGTTTTATTTTTACAAAAGTTAGCCATTTTCCCAATAACTGCATTTTGCCTTTCGATATGAATGCTTGGAAAAAAATATTTGGCCAAGAGCAAGACTTTATGGGCCAGTTGGCCACATTTCTCTCCATATCGGTGAGATTGTTCAGCCTCAAACATTACTAAACAGTTATTTGTTTGTTTCTAGAACTTTCATTGTTTGTATCCTACATGTCATTGGCTTTTCAAACTTTAAAAAACGAATGCTGTCAGTGCCTTCATAGAACTTCTAGACTTTGGTCGTTCTACAAGAATACTTTGTTTCTTTTTTTACCTTTGAGAAAAAGAATGATACTGAGAGTTCAATAAACCTTTCCTCCAACTGTTCTTAGGCTTTGTTCTGTATTATTAAGTAGAACTTTTGTTATTTTTGTTTTAATTTTTTTCAAATTGACTACCTATGAATGTGTTAATTCTCTATTAAGCAGATTATTTGTCCCCATTCCAATCCCCAACGATGGCAAATGTTGCACTGCATAGAATCTTAGTATCTTAGAGTTGAAAGAGACCTCAGATATTCTTTAGTTCAACCCTTACCCAAAGCATGAATGCCATCAGCAACATCATGAAAATGGTCCTCTTGTCTATTAGTTAACAGGCACTTACCGTCTACTGCATACTAGGCACTGTGCTAGGAATAATTGAGAAAAAAGAAGAAAATGAAAAGGCTCCTGCCCTCAAGGAAATTATACTCTATCAAGGAAGACTACGTTTACATTAGAATATTATTAAGTACATTATATATATATATTGCATATGATATATTTATAAATGTGTTATGTATCATGCATCTTACAATATCAAGCATATATTTTAAGTGTTAATGGGGAGAGGGAGCCCTAGCACTATATATTAGTGGATGAAGAAGGGCTTGAGCATTTGAGTTTAATTTTGTGGGAAATTGAGGTTTTAAGAGGTACAGATGAGGAGGGAATACATTCAAGATATGGAAACAGCTTGGATAAAGCCAAAAAGCCAAAAGATATAATGCTTCATGTGAGGAACAGCATTTAAACAAGTTTGATTGGATGACAGAATAAAAAAAAAGAGGATTTTTATTTTCAAATAGATATTCATCCTTGGATTTGAGATGAGAAAAAAATAGTAGAGACTCACTGGAATTTATTGAATACTGGAAAGACCTAAAAAATCATTTTGTCAACTATGTCTTCAGGAAACTAAGATTATGGTGCTCTGACTAAAGCAAAATTGGACTTGCCCATAAGGAGTTTACATTCTATTCTGAACAAAGTAAGAGAGGGAATGTATAAACATAAGAGAATTGCAAATGTACACAAAATATGTAAAATTACAAAATAATTTTGGAGAGGAAGAGCAATAACAAAGCATTTTAGAATTCTTTCTGTAAGCACTGAAAGAATAAGAATGAGGAAAACTGAATAAATATTATATTTGTTTTGAAAATATAATTTAGAAATACTTGCTCAGCTGTCGCTCTGCCATGTTGCTATGCATATATTAAATTCCAGGATACACCTAAATAAACCCCGACTAACTGAATAGGAAATAAAAAATCTTTGTGTTTGTTAAGCTTTATTGCCATAAAGAAAAAAAGTAGCATATCAGGAGGCATGTTCATTATTCTTCGTATTAGATAAGCTAAACTATTGAGAACAGGTGCCATGCTGTTTTTATGATGTTTTTCTCTATGGCACCTGACATTCACTTGTTGATGCTGTGGTGGCTAATATGTGGTACCTTTTGGAAAAGGTATTCATCATGTTACTGAAATACACCAAATAGCAATGGTGTTAAGGGGTGAACTCAAAAGAATCCTTTCTTTTTCCCACTATGGGTTGGTCCTTCTTGAAAATACCTTTTCCATAGAGTCTCAGTTTACTTCCTTTGGGTAAATAATATGAAAACATACAGCTCTTTCCTGCCACCTAGAAGAGAAAGTGGAAATAAGTTGTATTTCAGGTGATAAAGAGGTATTCCCTTGTGAAAATATGGATTTGGAAGAAGCATGCATTTATTACAAACCTATTAATAAACTTCCAATATGATTTTGTTAGGTGTTATGGGAAAAAGCACACATTCTTAGGGCAAGGATATATACTTAAAGTGACCACTAAGAAAGAGCCTTAATATTTTATCATTTTATTCTACTAAGAAAGACTTGATAATTAAATCATTGTGTAGTCTGTACCATCTACAGCCTTTGGTGGAATAGGAGAAGGAACATTGGATTTGCAACAGAAAGTCTTTGGTGGAATAGGAGAAGGAACACTGGATTTGCAACAGAAAGCCTAATTCTAAGTACTGGCCTTCCTATTTATCAGGTATGATCTTTGATTCATTACTTAGCCTCTTGGAAAACCTATGAAACTGTCTGTAAAATTTAGGTAAGCATACTTGTCTTACCTCATAAGATTTTGAGGGGACCAAATGAGATCATTTCCATTCGATGTCATTTAAAAATGTGAGCTGTTATTACTCTTATGTTATGGACAACTATAAAATGTTATTTGGAAGGAGGTATTATGTGATTTAGATGGACAAAATTCTGTTAAAGCCAACAATAGTTTGCTACCAGTGAAAACATATGAAAGATTCATAGTATATATTTACATTCTTACAAAAACACATAGATAGGGTTTATGAGGAGTATCTGATATATATATTAGACCTCAAAAAATAATTTCATAGAAGATTTGAAAAAGCTTAGATTTATTAAAGTCTGGGGAATTATGACTCTTTGTAGCTGATATATGACCCAGAGGAAATTTGATTGCATATTTATCAAGAAGTCTCATTAAATTTTTTTTTTCAGAAATAGAATGTATTAAAATAAGATCTCTGCCCTAAATTCTAAGAATGCAGCAATTTGCCCACTCTCTTTCAACTGGTCAAAATTCAGAGAACCATTTGCAACCATTAAAAGCAAATTAAACAAGGGAGTTAGAACTTTTCTTTGGGTAACCTTCATATCATCCAACATAAAAATGAAATAGTCTAAGTTATAGATTCATATAAAGTCCATAAATGAAAAATTAGACCAAGAAAACATTAAAATGAGTTAGAAATCTGGTTGGAGAAAACATTGGTCCCTTTTGAATCCCTAAGATTTTTAATTTGCAAATCATGGAGAAAGAGTGTGTATGTGGAGGGTGGGAGGGGATGTGTGTGTATGTGGGGGGGTATGATTTGTCCAGAGAATATCAAAGTATTTCGTATTTACTAAATTATAACCATTTACTTATCTGTGTACATGTTGTTTCTCCTTATTTGGATTTAAGCTCCATGAGGGCAGACTCTGCTTAGTTTTATCTCTGTATGCTCTCAGTGCATGGCAGAAAGAAGGCACTCGATTGATTACTTAATTAAATTGAACTTAACTCAATCAAATTAAATTTAAAATAATTCATAGAGCAACATTTGTTTTTAAGCTGGGTGACTATTTCAGTTAGGACTCATTGCTTAGCTGAGAAACTGTTAAATTTTAACATTGCATTTTTATTATTAAGTGGGCAACTCCAAGTGAGAAGTGACTGGATTTTCCCGGATTTCTTTTGACAAAAGGTTTGGCCTTACTTTCATAAAATGAGGATCTGTTTTGCACTCCCAGAAGATAAAAGTTGTTCGAGCAACTGAAGATTGTAAACTGTTTTCTTACTTCCTAACAAAGGCTAACATGATTACTTTGATAAATGAGTTTGGAATAAAGGTTTAGATTGTATATCTGATGCAGATGTACCTCAATTGGTAGTTCATTATATCTGCATATTAGATAAAATACATTTCAGAGGAGCTTATATTATATAAAGTAGGATAATATGCACATGCATAATTTTATTGCCACTTTGGTCTGTGGGGAAAAATCATAAAGAATATTTAAAAGGTCCTGAAGCATGGTAGAACAGTGGAAAAGTTAGCATCACAGACCCTCAGTTTATATCCTGGCTGTGTCATTTATAATCTATATGAACTTGACCAGATCACTTAATTTCCTTAGTACTTGGTTGCCTCATCTGTAAACTGATGGGGTTATGCAAAATAGCTTCTAATGTGACTTCCTGCTATAAATTTATGATCCTATGAGAAGTGGAGGAAAAGGGGAAAAGGGGAGTAACCTCACAAAAGTATAAGGGAAAAAAATGCTCCTTGAGGACAGACACTGACTTTTGCCTTTTTTTGTATCCCCAGTGTTAAGTCTGGTGTCTGATATATAATACTAGCAGGCATTCAATAAGTGTTTATTTGATTGATTGATATATTTATTTTATATCTATCAGTCTATTTATTGGTGATTGATTAAGGCAGAACCATTCCACTATGAAATCAACTATTGATTTTTCCTGCTTGATTTCTTGGAAACTCCAATTTTTGTGCTGCTCAGAGTTGATTCTATTACAATATTTTTTACAGAGTTTCTCTTTTTCAGTATCATCTATCTTGTAGTCATGATTACAGTTCTTGGTTTATTCCCACACCCTTCGTTGTGTGTTTGTATTTCCCTAAGGCTGTGAGCCATTCCAAAAGCATTGTGAAAATTGTTTTGTTCAGCAGATTTCTTGCCATGCATGTAAACATGTGTTGCCTATTTCAACTAGCCTTCAAAATGCTGTTCTCCTCTGGTGATCAGAGCTGCCTTTTTGTGTTTGCTATGTGACTTCTGGCTAAAGTCAGCTTTTCCTTTTTGACGAAACTTCAAAAGATACCTTGTTCATAATATTTTCCTAGGGTAATCAGTTTCAGTTTGGAGAAAAATGAATTTCTGAATCAATGTTATCTTCATTTATGTTTCATGAATAAGACACAGACTACTGGTTGCTTTTTTGCTATTAAATGGAACTGGTTAGCTCCTCCAGTGTTAACACTGAAGAAGAAGGGTATCTGCTATCAAGAATAACAAAACATTTTGTTTTCTTTTTAAATACAGGGTACTTTTATATTTTGACTTCTGCATTAATGCAGACTCAAATTAGTTCAGAATGCTAAAATCCTGAACAAAGGAATCTTTTCTATTTGAATCTCTGATCCTATGATCCTACATGTGCATATGCTGTATCATTGAAAGAGCTAATTTCCACTTTCATTGGTAGCAATAAACATCTGCCTACCCATTTCTTTCCCCTACTGTTGTGGGTGCCAGCTCCTCCCTAGATAGGAAAAATCTGGACTCATTGTCTGAGTCAGTGGTGAAGAAACTTTGAAGATCACTGAATCCAATCCTCTCCTTTTACTGATGAGGAATGAGACTCAGAAAGTTTAAATGACTTGCCTGTGGTTATACAGTTACTGAGTTACTGAGGCAATATTAGGTCTTCCAGATTCTCATCCCAACACTAGATCCATCATGTTATAGAGTTTTTTCATGTTGCTTAAGAGAGGAGAGGAATTAGCTTCAAAGACTCTCATGAAAAGAGATGTTGAGTTTTTTCGTTAAGAAATAAAGATTTATGTTTGCCATTGTTGTCATTGCTGTGCAGTCATTCAGTCATGTCCAACTCTTTGTGACCTTGTAGACCATATTGTCCATGGAGATTTCTTGACAAAGATATTGGAGTGATTTTCCATTTCCTTTTTTCAGTGGATTAAGGCAAATAGAGGTTGAGTGACTTGTTCAAATTCACATAGCTAGTAGATGTCTTTGGCCAGATTTGAACTAAGGTCTTCTTGACTCCAGACCCATTGCTCTCTGTCCTCTGAAACACTTTGCTGTCCCTATGTTTGCTATTACACTGGTATAATTTGGGAGATTTTTAGTGCTATTTAGTTAATAGATCCTTAAGGAATGAATGGATAAATGGCGGATGAAGGGAAGGAAAGTGAATATTATAAGATTATCATAGTGTCCTGAGAAGGATAAGGAGTCATGAGGAATATAACAGCAGCCTTCTTTACTACTAAATGTAGAAGTCCCCAGGAAGCTTAAAACCTCTGAGTTATCCTGACTGAATAAAAACAGTAGTATGCATGTTGACTTAAAAAAAACACATATTAATATCATCTATGTTGTAATGTATTTTTGTTTGTATCCCTTAGGTTTTCTACCTGGCAATAAAAGTGAAGGATGAGGGAGATTTCTGCTTTTCCTTTGGGAATTTTCATGGCATTGTTGATGGGCTGGATAGGATTGGTCAACTTCTCAAATCTTTTGTGCTTGGCACCTCAAACACCATGCTTAGTGTGCTCCTCCTCCTCACTCAGCAGCAATGTCCACTTACCATAGTTTTCCCCTACTGTTCTTTCTAAGTGTACATTTAGTCATCCAATTGGTAACTGTCTATGATTTCACCTCCATGGGAAATTCCAAGTATGAAAATTTCCTCCACTGGAGCAAATGATCACTTCATCTGCAGCAAGCAGTGTTAAAGAATGTCCTGGTATTCTTCAGAAATTAAGTGACTTCCATAGGGTCATCCAAGTAGAGTGTGTCACAGGGACGACTTGAACTCAGATCTTCTTGAATCCAAATCTCCCCTTCTACTCATTATGGCATACTACTATGCTGCTTTGCCTCCATTTGTTTAATTATTTCCAAATATGCAAATGTTTTGATTACTATGGCTTTTTTTTAACTTGCTTTAAGTGGTTTCTGATATTTACTCTTTATATACTAAAGCACTGGAGAAGATGGAAATAGTTTTCAAATTTTTCTAAAATTAGTATCCAAGGATATTCTCTCTACTTGATCCTTGTGACAAGGATGGCCTTAAATGGGATCATCAAGACAATCCTGGATGATGTTTCCATTTTCCATATGTTTGCTTGTGTTCTCTAAATATATCTGATAGCATTTAAAACAACCTAAAATGTCATAAATTTGGATTGTCTGGGCCAAGACACAGTAATGATCCTTATATTCTTCAGGTCCAATTGATAATATGATTTAAATCAAAAGGTTTGTTTTTCCTCAATTGTAAAATAAGATTGTGCGGTTCTTAGTGCTGGGGTCACTTCTAGTTCAAAATCTTACATCAGAAATTCTGTCAATAAGTATTTATTAAGTGATACTGATGTGCCAGACACTGAACTACAAGCTGTAGATTTTTTAAAAAGGTAAAAAGACAGTCCCTGTTCTCAAGAATCTCACAGTCTAAGGGGGGAGACATAATTGCAAGCAACTATGTACAAATTAAATACATATAGGACAAATTTGGGGTAACAGAGGAAGAAAGCCAGGGAAGTCACGAGGTAGAGATAATGAGGGAGAGTGTTTCAAGCATAAGGACAACCTGAAAATACCTGGAGTCTGAAGATGATGTGGCTTGCTGGCAGAACAAAAAGGAGACCAGTGTCACCGGGGTGCAGTGTACCTTGGGGTTGATGGAGGCATCATGCAGACTGGGGATGTTGAGTAGGGTGTAAGACTAGAAAGGTAGGAGGGGGCTGGATTGTGAAGGCTCTTGAATGTCAAACAGGATTTTAGATTTAATCCTGGAGGTGATAAAGAGCCTTTGTACTTTTTGAATATGGCTGTGCATATTCAGATTTGTGCTTTGGAAAATTAGTTTGACAGATGAGTGGATGATGGAATGGAGTGGAGAGACACTTCAGGCAAGAAGACCTATCACCCCTAAGGATATCTTTAATACAGCAATCATACAAAAGCTCACTAAGTATCTCTTTATATATATAACTTTCTGCAAAGTGCTACAAAATGAATAGCGTCCATTATCAGTAACATAGTGAAAAAGACAAGTTAACAAGACATATACTTGAGAAATTTTATATATATATATATATATATATATATATATATATATATACACATGTCACAACATGGTATAAAAACTGCTATTAAATTGTAAGGTACCTGTCATAAATGCTGTGCTGATTTAGAGAAAAGAGATGGATCTCTCTGTTTTGATAATGGATCAAATGAAAATCTGTCTTCTTGCTCATAATGTCAAAGATTGGTTGGTGATGACAATCGAATGTGTTGGTCAATTAGCTAAAAATAATTCTTTCCACCAATAATCACTTTCTGACCCAGTGAGGTCTTATGAAGTGGCATCATGTTTCCCACAGAGATCTGTAAGTCAGATTTTGTCACTGCCTTGAAGAGATGGGTCAATTGGCTGCAGAAACTCTTTTTCTTTTAATTCACATTTATCATAGTTGGTGACATAGTTTTATCTAAAGGATAGTTTTAGGGGTGTTAGATATGTATTTTTCATTGGCAACTTTCAAGTTTGAGATAAGAGATGCTCTGATTATAAAAGTATATACTTGAAATGTGTCATCCTGAAAAAGGAATACATCTCAGAAGAAAGTGTGGTTCTGGGCTCTGATTTGTTCAGTCACCTAATAGTACTTATCAGGATGTTGAAACTATTCTCTGTCAAAAGTTTGCATGGAACTGTTATCATTATTTTGCTAAACAACTGTTACTTCTGCCGTCTCACACTTACGATCTATTCTAATAGGTTCATTGATATGACCAGTACCAGGCTTGACACAGAGTCAGTACATAATAATTTTCATTCATTCATTCATTCATTCATTCATTCATGACCACTATGGCAAGTTTCAAGAGGCATGTTTCATCAATCTTTTGAAATTATGTTTGGCCACTGTGCTGATTAGAGCACTTAAGTCTTTCATGGTTGTTCTGTTTTGTATTATGTACTATACAAACTTATAAATTTTGGGTTCTTTTTATTTCATTCTGCTTTAGTTCATACAAGTCTTCTTAAGATCCTCTGAATTCCTTGTAGTCATCTTTGTTTATGGTTCAATAGTATTACACTATATTCACGAATCACAATTTGTTCAGTCATTCCTCAAATGATAGGTACCCACTTTGTTTCCAGTTCTTTTCCCACAAATATTGCTGCCCTAAATATATCTGTACAAATGATACAAAAATGCCTTATTGAGGATTTTTATAAATACAAATGGCATGGGGTCTATCTTGAAGTAAACCACATATAGACAATAATAATATGGCTGTCTCTTTATAGTTCAGAATATTTTCATATTTGATTTATCATTTAATTTTCACATACAGTTCTGAAAGTTAAGCAACACAGATATTATTATTTCCATTTTAGAGATTGTTAAACTGAAGATCAGATAAGTAAATAACTTTCTTATGGATATTTGGCTAATAAGTGACAGATTTATATATTTTTATGTCTATGTGAAGGAATCTTCTTCCACCACCTGATGTGGTCCATGTCCATGTCCTACTCAGCCAGCTGCCTCCTGAGTTCCCACCTTCACATCATAATTTTTCACCACTGACTCAGACAGTGAGTTCAAATTTTTCCTATCTTGGGAAGAACTGGCACCTAATACAGTGGGGGAAAATGATGGCAAATGGCCATTGCTGCTGAGTGAGGAGGAGGAGCACACCAAGCACGGTGTTTGAAGTGCCAAGCATAAAAGGTTTGAGTAGCTGACCGACCTTATCCAGCCCATCAACAATGCCATGAAAATTCAAGATGTCACTACATGTCTTGAGGAATTTGAGCTCCCCAGAAAAGCATTTAGAAAGGCCAAGAACACCAGAAAAAGCAGGTCTGTTTCTTAGAAGATCTGGAAGATTATTTCAAAGAGTTATAGTAGGACAAGGAGAGAGAGAGAGAGAGAGAGAGAGAGAGAGAGAGACAGAGAGAGAGAGAGAGAGAGAGACAGAGAGACAGAGAGACAGACAGAGACAGAGAGACAGAGAGATGAGAAAGAATAATACAAAGGCTCTGAGTGCCTTGTATGAGAAGACATTACCATAATTAGGATTATGAAGCCATGACCACCAACTATAAGCAGAACCCTGACTAGTCTGCAGAAGAGAATGTTGACAAAAATGAGGTGACTCAGAAAGTTCTTCACATAAGGATGAGAAGAAGATGGTTTCAGTGTCACAAGTTTCCTGAAGAAAAAGTTTGAGGCACCATTGGGGGAAAGATGTAAGTTCATTAAGAAGATAGAGGATGAAAATGAGGGTTCTTGAGGATTCAGATGATGATGAAAACTGGGGTTTGTATTCCATTTCTGCAGATTGTGGAAAATATACCTTGTTGGCTTCCAAATTCCTTAAAAAAGAGAGAGCACCACAGACAAAAATATTATAGGAAAGAAGCAAGGGGACAAAGCCAAGAAAAAGGATGACTGAAAATCCAGGCTCCTAGATGATAAAGAAGAGGAGAATAAAGGCAGGGAGCAGGAGAGCTTTGAAGGAGGGTCATCACTTGTCAAGTATGAAATGTTAGCCAAGGGATCAGAAATTACCCATGCAATTGTGGCCAAGAAGATGAATGAAATTCTGCAAATTTGTGACCAGAAAGTAATGATTGTGCAGCCCAAATTGAGCTGCTATGACTTCTGGTTCTGATTGCAGTAGAAAATAATGTAGTGGAAGGAGTGATCATTAACATCAAATTCAACATCATTGCTTTCCTCTTTGACTACCACTCCGACCTGACCACATAAATGAAGTCAGAAATGTGGCAGAAGTGCTTAGACTTCATCAGGGAATTAATGGACATATTGTTTGCAGACTCCAACATTTTTGTTGTAGAGGATTTCCTGAAAGAGAGAAGGGACCCATAACTTTGAGCAGCCACTTTGTATTCATAGTTGTATACTAACTCTGGTGGAAAGAATGAATAGTTTACCAAGATTATGCGCAAAACAGATCCGCACTACCAAAAATAAATGGAGCATCTCAAGAATGAGGGTCATGTCTGTGCCATCATTGAGTGTGTTCCAAACTACCTAGAAGAAAAAGGAACAACAGAAGAAATCTTCCATATCTACTTTTGTCATGTACTTTATACCTACCTTAGCTTGACTAACAGGCTCATCATTGGCAGTTCACTCTCCGTGAAGGGTCATCAAAATCAGAGAAAGAACAGGATAAAATTGAGAGAGAAAATTCAGCTGTGCTGATAGAAAGGCTGTGTAAGTACATACACATCAAAAATCAGACAGGCCAAATTCTAAAATGTGCAATCCTCTGTCTTAACTATCACCATGACTTTTATTCTCACTGCTCCCCATCTCAGAACCCCATCCTCATGAGCTATCTGCAGGACAATATTCACCATGCAGATTTTCCTATGTAGATCCTTTATTATGTGCCATGTTGGGCATGTTGTGCCTTCTGCCAGGGCCTGTTTATCCTTCCTGGACCTTCAGTCCAATGACCATGCTAAGGAGTTGCTGAGGCAGCATCTATTGCAGAAGTAGAGCTAGGAACAGAAGAAGGGGGAACAATGACACTAGGTACCCTTCTACTTTCATATCAACCCAAAGCTACTTGAATGTGACTATTTGGAATCTGTCATGTGTCTGGAGATGCCATGCATTGTGGCCCGTAAAAGTGATGCCTGGAGATATGGGTTCAGCAAATAGTTCCTGCCGGTGGAAGATTGGCAACCTTTTCTCAGTCTACCTGAATCATTGAGGGAACTACATAAAAGTTCCTAAAGCCATGAAGATGAGTGACTGGAAGACCTTCCACAGTTTTATTTTTTAACAAGAAGATGAATAAGAAAGTCTGGGATCTATTCTCTGAGGGTAACAAAGTCCATACCATGCTAGTTAAAAAAATCCAAGAAGAGTCATTGCATACCTACCTTTTTACCTCATCGGTGTCCACAACTCTATTAGCATGGAGACGTTATCTGATATGTCCCAGCTGCATCTGCTTACTGTTCACCTTGTAATCAGTAAAATGATCATTAGTGAAGAACTAGCATTTCTGGACCAGCCAATACAGACAGTGATTTTGCAATGCATTGAGGCCACAGCCCAGCAAAACCTGCCCTGCAATTAAAAGAAAAACTGGGTAGCTTGGTGAAAAAAAATGAGCATGCCTTTGATCATAAGTGGGGGACCTATGGAGGTTATTTTAGAGACCAGAAAGATGGTGACCGAAAAAACGAGGGAGGCTACATGACTCAGGGAAGCTACTGCCAGCCCTAGCCACAGATTTCTTCCTGACCTTCTCAGGGCATGCAACCCCTGAAGTGTCACATTCATCCAGAGTAATGAAAAATCTATATCATGCTGATATAAAAAAAGAAGACAAAACCAACTACAACAGTTGGTTCTATAAATAGTATAGTGCAATGGAAAAAATACATTGGAGACTCTTGGTTCAAATCCTATATTGCTGCTCATTGCTTGTGTGTCCTTGAGGAAGTCACTGATCCTCTTTAGGGGATTAATGGGAGTAAATTAAATGACTTCTAAGGTGCCTTCCAATTCTAAATATACATTCATCTCCTTTCTTCACACTAAGATATAACTTGGAAAGAATTGCCCAAAGGGAAAAAGAACTGATCAGATCAGAGAGCTTTGGAAGGAATAATGTGTGTCTCACTTTCATCTAATAAATATTAGTTTCCTGAAGAAGAAAAGCTTGAACTGAGACTTGAAAAGGATGTAAAACTGTTTTAAGTCTGGATATAATGGAAGCATGAAAAAAATACTTGGAAACATAAAAGGTACATATGGAAGAAATAAAAAAAAAATAATCCAAGGGAAGAAACCTAAAGAGGATGTTGAGCCTTAAGGGGAATATTATGAGTAATACAGAAGTGTTCTGGAGATTCAAAGAGATCTGATTTAATGTTGGCAATGAAAATATTACTGTGGCAAAGAGGAGAGTTTTATGGAGAGTTTTAAAGGAAGTAGAGATATGGAGGGGAAAACCACCAAAAGAATAAGATGCTAGAGGGAGGGAAGACAAAGAAAATTAAAGATTTAATAAGAGTAAAAGCAGGATTTGAACTTGGCATATCACTGTATCATAGTCAGTCTCCAAGCTAGAGAAGTCCTCAATTTAAGAAGTAGCTCTGACACGTAACAGTTGTGTGACCTATGGTAAATAAGCCATTCAACCTCTTTGTGCCCTTGACAACTTTTTTTTTTTCAAATGTACATCTGTCTTGGTAGAGAATTCCCCATATCACTGAAATCACAGGTCTCATCTACAAAATAGAATTCATATTTTTGAATATATATTCCTCCAGAATTGTTCAGTGTTGAATTTCAAGTAGAGATGAGTAGTCTGACTTGAACAATTTTTTTAAAGATAGTGATTTTATATATATGTATATAAAACTCCAGTTGAATCTCAAATTGAAACTTCTAGACAGACAAGAGTCCTTTAAATTCCTCCTATTTTGGCCCTCTTTTTTTGAAACTGCTAATTGATAGGATTCCATGTCTGGAGAGAAGATTATAGGTGGGCTTGATACGTGGTTGCATCTGTGAGCTACCTGGTAGGAAAGGCCTTTTCTTTGTTCCAAAGCACAAGTACATTGGTGTCTTTTTCCCTCTCATTTCTTTATACTTCTAATATGAGGTTGATTGCTATAGATAGCAAAATTCTCCATGTTTAATAATCTCCCAAATACCTAATAGGCCCTTCCAAAACTTTAATTTCAAGGATGAGTGGTGTCCCAGAACTGCTTTGGCCAATCCTAATTTTCCAACAGCAGTTGTAGTGTACTTTTTGCTTTCATTCACTAGAAGGAAGATAATCCAACAGAAATAAGTAGCAAGGCACATAAACAGCAATCATTTATCATTAGCCATGCTTACTTTGCTATTATCTTGGATTCCCTTTAAGTACTGATGTTAACAGAGTAGTCTTGTTGCACAATTCCCATGACTCAGATACTTAGAGAGGTCTCATCTTCCATGGTAGGTGCCACTTGACCTCCTCCCAAAATATCTGGATTTGCTTCAACATCTTTTTTTTTACCAGGACTCAGTTTGGTTATAGAATACAGCTGTCTACAACCTAATGATATCTGCTCTCACGTGTTTATGCTAGGCATAGATGGAATGCTTTCTGTGTCCTGAGAAATAGATTATGACAGAGAAGGGAGTTGGAGGAAAAGGAATAGGTATTTGACTAATGGGTGTTGCTGAATGGTTTGGGAGGGAAAAGTAATAGTGTAAATTACTCTGGGAAGGTTAAGTGACTTGCCCAGTTACACAGCTAGAAAACAAATTGAGAGAAAAGTACTTTCTAGCTCCCTAATCTATGAGACTAAATATTAGAAGCAGGATTTGAACCTGGCCTTCTACCTGACTCCAGGTACCACACTCTCTCCATTATACCCCACTGTCTCTTCCGACTGAATACATCAATTTGACATATGGTCACATCTTGTATAGTACTATATGACTTTGAGCAAGTTACTTTACTTTGGGTATCAACTTCCACATCTAGAAAACATTGATCTCTGACTAAGGCTTGTTATAATCTTTAAATAATTAAGTCTCAAGGCCTATGATGCTGGGTTGAGAGGTGTGATAATATGGTAAGACATTACTGTATGTATTATCCATCTCCTTTAAAATATTCAGTATCATTATGGCTTTAAAATGTTCTTAGAAATTACGTTGATTATACATGAGCATGTTCTGAGTGATTCCAGGAATGTAAATGATGGCGTGGTTGGCTAAATCCAGCTTGAATTACTTCAAGAAAGATAAGCCAGAGGAGAGTGATGAAAAGTTTGAAATCTTCCACCCTCTATAAGCAGATGTCATTTCATTTTATATTCTTTGGATAATGGGCAATTGCAGGAAAGGTGGCTGCCTCAAAGTTTTGAAGTGGAATTGGAACATTTCCTCAGCCTCCCCTTCATTTCTGTTACAAGTAACACAGTCCTCTCTGAGGATTTAAGAGCTGCCACTTGTCACCTTTATATCCCCAATCAGGAAGGAAACACATATAGCATAGCATTGAATCATTAAAAAATTTGAATTACATTCTCCTTAAGGATACATATTTTATCAATGGAATGAGACAAAAGACCATTTCCTATATTTTAATATACTTATATTGATAATTTGTACAGCTTTATGAGTATCTTTCAGAATAACTTGGCTTCCTTATTGATAACAGAACTGCAGTTTCCTCTCTGCTTTTTTCCCCAATTCATGAATACAATGATAAATACAGTGTCCCTAAAACTTCCATCTTATTGCCTCATTATTCTCTGCTTTCTCTATTCCCAGAGACATAGTTTTAAAGTGTGTTCTGCATGAAAGTGAGTTGCAGTCTATCCTTTTTTCATGTTGTTTAAGACAGTATGGTTTACTAGAAATTCTGTGCCTCCAGTTCAAAAACTTGGGTTTTGGCCCTAACTCTACTGCTTGCTCTCTACTACTATAGGCTTGCCACTTAACTTGGAGGAGTCTTGTTTTCCTCAAAAAGAAATTTATTGTGGTAGTAGGCACCTTTCTAGCTCCTTTCTGAGAAGTGTGGAGGGGATACACTGCTTTAACATGACCAGTTGGGGATATGTTGTTATTCCAGAGAATAGATCTGAAGCGTCAGTCTCATGACATGAGGGCCATAATATGATAGCGATAACTGACATTTTTATAACACTTTAATGATGGCCAAATGCTTTTAATAGGGATATTATTTGGCCCTCATAAAAACCCTTGGAGGTGATTGCTACAGGTATTATTATCTCCTTGTTATTGATGAGGAATCTAGTGGGTCAGAGAAGCTAATTAATTTGTTCATTGTCATACAATTAAGATATAAGATATGAGATTTAAAGTCCTGACTCCAACTTTAGCAATTCTTCTGCTTGACTACTCTGATTATTTTTAGTCCTTTTTCTATCGTGTTTGACTCCCCGTGACCCCATTTGGGATTTTCTTGACAAAGATACTGGAGCGATTTGCCATTTTCTTCTCCAGCTCAGTTTACAGATGAAGAACTGAGGTGAACAGGGAGTTAAGTGACTTGCCCAGAGGCCAGATTTGAATTCATGAAGATGAGCCTTTTTTGATTCCAAGCCATGCACTCTATTCACTGTGACAACTAGCTGCCCCCTAATTTTTACTTGTGCTAATATTGAGACATGATATTTCCAGAAGATATCTGGGAGAAAAATCAAACAAACAAATACAATCCCACAATAGCTGGGGATTTTCAAGACTGGGGCAAATGAAAACAATCAAGAGTGCAAGTGGCTTTTTCATCATTGCTGTTGTTTGAAGGTGGGAAATTTAGAAAACAAATCAGGTCAGAGGAAGTGTACCACTGGCCAAGATGATGGTGTCACAGAGTAGGACTGATTTCTGGATCATGATTTAAGATTCAGAAGTTCTTGAACTTCTGAATGGCTCTTGAATGATGATAGAATGTATATTTGAGAGGCAGAAGGGAATACTGTAGAGAATACTAGATTTAGAGTCAGGAAGACCTAGGTTAAAACCCTGTTTCTGAAGTAGCTATAAAAACCTGAGCAAATCATTTCACCAGTTTTCTTGCCTGTAAAAGAAAGGGGTTGGAATGCATGGCATCTAAGGTTCCCTTCAAATTGAAATCTAATACTTTAAAAGAGCTCTGGGGGAAAAACGTTTTGTTTTGTAGCTGTTTTGTTTTAGGAAAGATTTAAACTTGAATGACTGAGAAAGGGAGAAAATGCCTCTATATCTGAACCAGATATAGTAGAAAGTAGTAGGTCTGATATAGAGAAGGAAATGAGATCTCGAAGTGAGCCCTTGAAACAGGATGAATCTTCATCTTACATCGTCAGGTGTAGGTGTTATCCTTTACTACTCTTCTTTCATATGTTTTACACTAAAAAGATAGCATTTCTACTTGCCAAGGCAATTTCCTCTGCGTGAATGCATGATCCTCTCACTTCTTGTTTTCAGAAAGTTGTCCCCTCTGTCTTCCCGACCCTTTCCCTCTTCTATAGTTTCTATCTACTGACTACTTCCTTTTGCTGTTTACAAATAGACCTGTGTCTTCCCCATTAAAAAACTAAACTAAAAAAACAAAAGATCCCCATACTTGATCCATCCATTCTTCTATGTATTTTCCATTATCTCTTCTCCCATTCATAGCTAAACCGATTGAGAAGGCAGTCTCCATTTAATACCTTCATTTCCTTCCCCTGCACTCTTCTAAATGTCCCAGGCTGATTTCCACCCTAATTGTTCAAACAGGCGTTGCTTTCTCTGAATTCACCAAAGATCTCTTAATTGTCAACTCTAATGGCCTTTTCTCAATATTCATCCTACTTGATTATTTTCAGCCTTTAAAACTGGATTGGATACTTTAAAACTTCTATTGTATACTCTCTACTGTCTTGACTATCATTTCATAGGCTCTCTCTTGGCTCTCCTACTGACTACTTTTCTACGTTGGCATTTTTGAAACTTTGTCGAAGTCATGCCTCCTCACTGTGGCTGTCTCCCTCTCCCAAGGTCCCATCCTGGGACCGCTTCTCTTTAGAAACTGTTTTGTTTATTGATTTCATCAGGTTCAATGGATTCAATATCTATGTGGATTATTCTCAAATCTATTTATCTAGCTCTAGTATCTCTCCAGAAATGAAATCTCACATCAACAACTATCTACTGGATATCTTGAGTTGATTATCTTCTAGACATTTCAAACTTAAAATGTACAGAAAAAAAACAAAACAAAACAAAACAAAAACATTACCTTTACCCTACCTTAGCCCCAAATTCCCTATTACTATAGAGAGTGGGGCAGCTAGGTGGTGCAGTGGTTAGAACACCAGTGCAGGAGTCAGGAGGACCTGAGTTCAAATCCCACCTCAGATGCTTGACACGCACTAGCTGTGTGACCTTGGCAAGTCAGTGAACTGCAATTGCCTCATCCTGATGAATGAGTCAGGTCAACTCTAGTCATCCTGATGAATATCTGGTCCAGATGGCTCTGGAGGAGAAGTGAGGCTGGTGACCTTGCACAGCCCTCCCTCACTCAAAACAAAAGTCAAGTGCAAGTCATGTCATCATTTCTCTGATGGTATGGTCTTCTTCAACAACAGAGGACAAACACATACACACATTAATATAGAGAGTAAGATAATCATGTTGGTGACCCAGACTCCCAACCCAGGTGTAATCCTCAATTCCTCTCTCTCATCCTACATATCTAATATGTTGCTAATCTTATTTTTAATTTCAAGCAGCCAAAATAGTGGTACATGTCCTCATGTCTAGACTAATGCACTAGTTTGCTCTTTGGTCTCCTTGTCTCAAATCTCTTCAAACTCCAATTTATTCTCCACCCAGCTGCCAAACTGATCTTTCTATGTCTAAATACGGTCACGATGACTAACTTCACCAACTCCCACTCAGCAAACTCCAGTGAACAAATTCCCTATTACTTCTAAGATCAAATACCAAACACTCTGGATTTCAAAGCTTTTCACCACTTAGCTCCTTCCTCCCTTTCCAGTTTTCCTACGTTTTCTCACTATATATACACTTTATACTCTATGGTCCAGCTGCATTTGCCTTCTTGCTATCCTTACAGAACCCTCATTCCTTGCCTTTTCAGAGTCCGTACCCCTGGCCTAGAAACCTCTCCCTCTTAGTCTGTGCCTCCTGGTTCTTCTGGCTTCCTTTAAGACTCAGTTTAAATTCCACTTTCTTCAGCACAACGATCCAAGATGAGTAAAAAGAACCCATGAAGGAAAATACTCTCCATATTCAGATAAAGAACACATGGACTCTGAATGCAGATCAAAGCATATTTTTTCCCCACTTACTTTATTCTTTCTCATGCTTTTTTTTTTTTAATCTGTTTCTTCTTTCACTACTGTGACTAATATGGAAATATTTTTTACATGATAGCCCATGAATAAATTATGTGAAACTGCCTCTCATTTTCAGAAGAGGGAAGGGGAGGGAGGGAAAAAGTTTGGAATTTAAAATCTTGTAAAAATGAATGCTAATTATTTTTTTACATGTAACCATAGGAAAAAAAATACTATTAAACTTGAAAAAAATAAATTCCACAAGACCTTAATTCCTAGTATCCCTTCATCAATAGAATCTTTTCTCTGAGACTACCTCCATTTCCATTGTATATATTATATATGAACATAGTTTTTTGCATATTATCTACTTCTTGATTTTATTGTCAGATCCTTAAGGGTAAGGGGATTCTCCTGGTTTGTTTTTTGCTTTGTTTTGTTCTGGTTTTGCTTTTTTGTTTTCCCTTTTTTGTGTATCTACAGTTATTAACAATGCCTAGCACTTTATGAAGGCATAATAAATTCCTCTTGTTGAGGATGATGATAATGATAATGTTGATGATGATATTTTCAGATACAATAATTGTGAAAAGGTAAAGAAAAAAATATGGCTTCAGTAATACAGTTCTCACATTAGGGAATCACTTTCTCTTCTTCTTCTTCTTTTTTTTTTTTTTTTTTTTTTAGCTACCTACTACAACATGGGGAAATACAAAAGGTACTCTGATGGATTGGTAGATTTAATTTCCAGCACTCAGGCTGGTACCCAGGAACCCATGGGATGATATAGGTAGAAGCACTATGCAATAATCAAGTCTATTGGAGTCGAAAATATGCCTAACATAAAGGTTGTTCATGGCTATCCTTGGAAAACTGCTTAGGTATTCTGCCTCCTTCTCTGCTGATAGAAAATTGTAATTGGTGCTTTAGTATGATAGTCAGCATTTATAGAATTCTTTCAAGTTTGCAAAAAATCTTAGATATATTATCTCATTAAATCCTCCCAGTTACATTACAAGATAAAGTACCAGAGATAATCTATGCTAACTTCCCCATTTTGCAGATAAGGAAATAGAGGCTCTGAGAGATTGGTCTGGCCCCTACACATAATGCTAACGTCAG
The DNA here is from genome assembly GCF_028372415.1 of Notamacropus eugenii. NCBI lineage: Eukaryota > Metazoa > Chordata > Mammalia > Diprotodontia > Macropodidae > Notamacropus > Notamacropus eugenii. Next base: position 88,418,579 of record NC_092877.1, on the reverse strand, counting down.
CAGTGGTCTTCAAATCTAGGTTTTCTGAGCAAAAGTTCAATACAGTACTTGTTCTACTTTATCACATGGCCTCTCTATGCTACTGTTAGCTCGGATTCTACCCAAACAGCGTTACTTGTTAGAAATCTTCCCCAAAATATATAATTTTGATGGTATGCTGAATTTGTAAAAACCAAACTGATATTTTCTTGGCTGACTTGGTTTTATGTACACATAGACATATTAGGATATATGTGTGAATATACACATATAAGGACATAAGAGCTTATGCATATATGTGCATAAATAGATTGACAGAGTAATACACATATCAATTTTAATACAGAAAATGATGAATCATTTCCCCCCCTCTATAATGGCAATCCAAGTAGTTGAATATTTACCAAAAGAGAACACTGTGATGTTTCAGAAGCACATTATTATAAGTGGATGCCTTCACAAAATTCTATAGACTTTTTTTTTTATTCTTTAGATGGTCAGTTTTCATTCTGCAATCATTTGAATGGATTTTGTCCAAATGAATCTACCAAATTTAACTAGAAAAGCAATAGAATCATGAATTGTAAGAAATCTCAAGAAACTATTCAGTTCACCTTCCCTCATTTATTGGGTGTCCACCAAAATTAACACACCATTGTAATAGGAACTATGACAGAAAGCAAAGGAAAAGGAGCAAGGGACTTTACTCTCCAACTGGGGAGATTTTCTATTTATTTATGTGTGTGTGTGTGTATATATATATATGTATATATATGTATATGTGTGTGTATGTGTGTATGTGTGTGTATGTATATACATGTATATGTGTGTGTAGGTAAAGAGATATAAGTATGCTCCTAAACCACAGAGAGAACAAATAGTAATGATGCTACTAGTGGAATTAATATATTTATATAGAAATTTAGGGTTTGTTTAATGTTTTCTTCAGAACAATACTGTAAGTCAGAAAGGGCAAGTATTTTAATTCCTAAGACTCTCATAGGCTGTGAGTTGAATAGAAAGATATTACCATTGGTGTCTGAAAGAGGATTCACCTCCAGATGCCCTAATTCATGACCAGTCTAACATAATGCAACCTAACAAGCCTTGATTAAGAAAGCATCCTCTACATCAAAACACTCTGCTAAGACCAGGGTACAAAGACAAATCAAAAACACTTCTCCTCCCTCTCACCTAGGAACTTAACCTACTCTCAGGAAACAAGAGATGTAATGATAAGAACAGTATACAAGTGCTAAAGAGATTAGAATTATGAAGACATTGGCATGGTGTAGGTTAATTATAATATCATTTTGGGAAGAATTGAATCTGAACTTGGATCTTGAAGGAAGTGGTTGCTTTTTTCTCACTTATTATTTTACTTCCTCCCTATAAAATAATAGATAATCAGACATCATTATTTCCATTTCACAGATGGAAATATTCCTTCTCTATGAACTTGCATAACTGGACTTTTATAAGAAAGGCTTTTGCACTTGACTCACAACTCAAATATTCATGGGTGCTATACCCAAAAACTCAGGAAACTACTACCCATTTGGGGGGCAAGGCTAAAAGATCAGTGTCAGCTTGAAGAAGATGACAGCTTAGTTGAAAGGTAGGAGAAAGAATTATTATGCCCAGGAAGCAGGAATCACAGACACCAAAATGAATTCTACTGATTAAGAGTGATTCTGCAGCAATTCTTGTTTTTGTTTTTTGTTTGAAATCCCTTATTTAAAAAAAAAAGAAAGAAAGAAAAGAAAAAAAAAAAAGACCTGTATTAGCTTTCCAATTAGATGTCCTTGGGGGTTAGAAATGAGGGGGAAACAAAACATTGATACTTACACAATAAGCATATCAGTAAAGTGTTTTCAGTTTTTGAAATATACCTGCAGTTGAAGAATCTTCTCATTGTTTTGTCAAAGTACTGACACCCACATGGTGCTTTTAAGATTTGTTGCTGCAGTTCTAGCATTGGACACCAGATGACAGCATGGAACTTTTTCTCTTAATAGGAGCCCAAGGGGAGATGAAGGAAATTAAAGCAGAAAGTGAAAGTATATTTTTGCCTGAATTTGGCGCTCAGTTCTGTTTTCTAAAGACAGCTGCCACTACTGTTGAATGTGTAGTACAGTTATAGGCAGGTTTCATTGACCACTCTCCCTCTCCTTCTTAATTTCCCCCCACCCCAGTGCAGCCAAGTAACTAAATCACAGTTTCCTCTCACCCAGAAGTCTAGGGAGCCTTGGATTTCGCACCGAGATACTAAATTCTCTTGTCCCAGATGCAGTAAATACCCATAAGGTGTGACTTCTTCGAATTCTTCATTAGATGCACGTAAACCACGGACTGGTCTGATTCAAGAATTTGTCAAATTGAGCTTTCGTTTGTGAATTCTACAACATGATCTACATGTTTCAATCTTTTGCATCCTTTTCATTTAATAACAAAGACACAGCCCAACATAATCAACAAGTTTAAAACTACCTGCATTGCTCTTTAGTCCCTCCTAAAGCTTAGTCTTTTCTCATTGCAATAGATTGCTGAAAAGGGCAGGCATTGCAGAGAATTCCTGATTACATCTACATGGAACCAGACATGGCTTTTAGGAAAATTTCAAGAATTTAAAACTATAGATGTAGAATAGAGAAGTATTCAGAGTAGAAAAAAACAAAAACAAAAACAAAACAACAACCACCACGTGTCTTTTCTTCAGTTTTCTTCAATTGTTCATTTTCTCTTTCTTTAAAATAAAGGTCTTTGTCTTCAGGAGAGAAAATTGTATTTTCTTTTATAGTCAGAACAAGATTGCTTTGCTATATATTTGAATATTAATATTAGTGACACGGAGTGAAGGATGTAGAGGCACGTCTTTTCCTTTTACTATCTAAAATCATTATTTTACCAGGACGGAATAATGGGGTATTAGATTTTTGTAATACCAAAATTACATTCTTCCTGGGGAGATTTCAGTTAATGTGGTATTCATGCATATACTCATTCATTCATGTAGTCAAAAATACTTATTAAGCATCTACTATGTGCAATAATGAAGTGTATGTCCCATTTAAAAAATACTGCCTTTCTCCACTGCATCAGGTACGAATTTAAAAGCTGCACAGTTTTGTGAGAGGAAATATATTTGTGGAAATAGGCTCCCTAAATAGTTTATGTTGGAATAATCACATTTAGACCTTCAGGGTATGTAATGCTTTATGAAATAGTAGACCAGTGAAACAAAACAAAGCAAAAAAAAAAATGGAATGGGTACTTTAAAACAATTTAACTATTTTAAATCCATATTTATTTTTCCTAACAAAATAAACACAAATATTTTCATTTTGTGCCTTCATTTTAATTTCATAGAAGTTTAAAGAACAAACACATTAACACCGACTTTGGGTTATGTAACTTAAAGATAAGAATGGTAGAGATCTCTCAGACTATAAAAAGATGTAATAAAAGGTTTTCCTTCCACTTGCCATTCTATAAATAGAGCTCCTATAATGAGAGCTTTTTAACATAAAGGAAAACAAGACATACTGCTTATTTGGATGTTTTGGTAGAATCAAGTAAAGGTTACAAGAGAAATAAGTTAATGGACTGAAGTTTATAGCTGTGTGTATAACTGTCAAATCTTTCTGTAAATTACCTTTCTCTTCTTCTGGCTAGAATGCAAAAATCCAATAAACTGTTAATAAAAATGGAAAGGTCATATGTAAATATCACAGATCTTGAAAATGAACCAGAAAAGATGATAGTTTGTACAAAAGTATCATTTCATATTCTGTTTCATTGTATTTCAAATGCGACTTGAGTTGCTGTATGCATTGCCTTAAAAAAAAAACAAAACAAAACAACTAAACAGTGGGAAAAGTTTCTATTAAAAAGAGATTAGCTTCCCATCTGAAAACAGGAGTCTGAGTACTAATTGGCTGTTGGTTTCTGCAACTTCAGAAGAAATACAAACAATTACATGCTTTGATATTTTCTCTGATTAAGCAAACTCCTAATAGGGCCTCGTGGAATTATTCCAGTTAACTCTGAGAGAGCAAAATCTATATGGGGTGAACACACTGTGATAGGAAGTTCATTGCTCAGGGCCTAGGAGGCTCTTCCTCAGCCTGCAGTCAGACACCTCACAATTAGTATTAGCTGGCCTGCTTCCTTAGTTTTCAGGGATACAGAAGCTGAGGAACCTAGAATAGCAGGGGTATGTGTTCTCTCAAATAGTTTGTCCCTCTCCTCTATCCATTCAAAGGCAGAATAGCTTTCTTGTAAGCTGATTTGAAAGTTGTACTCTCATAAAGGGAATGCTTTCTAACCTCAGTGGAAGCTAGGTTTGAAGGCTGGCTGGCTTTGATGTGGCCATGCATGATGCCTCTCTCCTCTCTCTCTCTCTCTCTCTCTCTCTCTCTCTCTCTCTCTCTCTCTCTCTCTCTCTCTCTCTCTCTCTCTCCCTCCCTCTCTCTCCCCCTCTCTCTCTCTTTCTCTCTCTCTCTCAATACACACACACACACACACACACACACACACACACACACACACACACACACACACACACACAGAATGATGGCTGGTAAAAGTCAAAAGGGAAATCTTCCAAGAGCAAACAATGCCTTTTCTCTTTTGCCTAACATATCATACTTTATATCTGCTTTCCGATCCAATCTATATTTTGCTGTTACAGAACTAGAATTGAATTGTCAGTTCTTTGTAGCGCTGGATTAGCTTATTCATTCACCTAATGATAAAACTGAAGAATGGGAAGGGAGTTCAGATGTCAGTTATAGCAATCTCACAGCCAGTCATCATTTATGTGATGACATTAGGCTGAAAAGACAAGCATTCTGTATAATTAAGGCAAAAATTTCTTGTTGTCCTCAATAATCTAAATTCATCAAAAAGGTGGATATCAGTGTCGCAAGGAAGATACAGTAATACAGTAGGAAGATCTCTGTATTTGTAGTGAGAAGACCTTTGGAATCCTTGCTTACCACTTTTGTGACCATAGACAATTGATTTAATATATGTGGGGTTGTGTTTTCTTATATCTAAAATAAGAGGTTTGTACCAGGTGATCTCTGAGGTCCCATAAAGCTCTAAATCAACGATCTTATGAGTTTATATCTTCAGATCTTTTTGTTCTAAACTCTAATACTCTAAATTCTTGTTTTCCCCAAGATTTAAAAATGTACACTTTGGAAACAAGCACATGTAATGGCAGTTTGAGAATTGACTGGCATCTTGGGCTTTGTACTTCTATCAATTAATCAATAAATATTTCTTAGGCACCTACTATGTGCCAGGTACAGTGCCAAGTGCTAGTTTAGAAGAACAAGCATTTTCCTTTGACCTCAGAAAGACACTTTACCCTCTCAATTAAGCATCACAAGATGCCAATTATGTCTCACAACCCTTTCACATCCACTTCTTTTTGATTAACTAAAAAGCAGAAAATTATATTTCAAATGTCAAAATCAATTTAATTCAATTCAGTTAACATTTATAAGTCCCTAGCATGTACAAGTCATTATGCTAGACTCTGGAGATATATAGATAAAGGCAAAACAGTCATGACTTCAAGAAGTTTATATTCTTCCAGATTAGCAGATAGAATGTGAATGCAAGTAGAAAAATACTAGGTTTATACAAAGCAAAATCATTACTTGAGGGAAAAACTGCTGTCACTTTGGAGTTGAGAGGGCAAGAAAGGTTTCTTGAAGAAGGTAAAACTGAACCAGATTGAATTTTGCAGGAAGCTGAGGTTCTATGATAGATTGGTGGGTAAGGAGTACATACCAGACATGGGGAACCATGTACAAAGATATTATAAAGTAAAGCTATGCCATCAGTTAGTCAAAATAAGGGAGAAATCCTCAATAACACAAAGTGGCCAAAGTGGTATTTTCTCAATCCTCATCCTTCACCACTTGGCAGCCTTTGACACTGTTGGCTACCCTCTTCTCCTTGGTACTCTCTCTTCTCTTACTTTTCATGGCACTAACCTCTCCTGGTTGTCCTCCAATCTGACTACTCAGTTTCCTCTATTGGATCTTCATCCAGGGTATACCTAACTGTGAGTGAACCCCAAGACTCTTTTCAGCCCTCCTCTTCTCCCTCTATATCGTTCTACTTGGTGACCTCCTCAGCTTCCATGGCTTCAACTATCATCTGTGTTGATGATTCTCAGATCTATATTTTGCAGTCATGACTTCTTTACTTGAACTCTAGTTTCACATCTCTAGTTCTCTATTGGACATTTCAAAATGGATGTCTCAAAGAAATCTTAAATTCAACCTGCCCAAAACTAAACTTCTCTTCTCCCAAACCCTCCTCTCTTCTAATCTTCCCTTTTACTTTTAATGGTACCAATGCATTTTCCATCACACAGGCTTTGATTCTTCATCCCCTCACCTTCCATATCTAACCAGTTGTGAAGTCTCAACATTTCCACCTATATAAAATCTCTCATATCTGCTCCCTTTATTGTTCTGACACTTCCACTATCCTGGTACCATATTTTATCATACTATTGATATACTATATGCTATTTGTTGCAATAACTCACCTTAAGTCTGGACCTGTTCTAGGCACTGTACTAAATTCTGAGGATGCAAAGAAAAGCAAAAATTATGACTACTCCCAAAGAGCTCACAATGGAAATGGGAAGCCAATCTGCATGCAACAATGTACAGACTATATTGACAGATTAGATTAGAGATAATCTCAGGGGAAAAGCACTAATTATGAGGAGGACTGAGGAAAACTTCTTATAGAACGAAAGGGGAGTGTTAACTGACCACCCCTGTGTCTATTCCCTCCCTACTTGAGTCCATCCTTCATTCAGCTATCAAATTCATCTTCCTGATTTCAAAGTGTGACCATGTCGTCCCCTTTCTAAATAAACTCCAATGTCTCTGAGGATCAAGTGTATACTCCCTTGTTTGACTTTTAAGTTATACAAAACCAAGTTCCTTCCTTGCCAGTATCCTTATATCTGTGATCCAGTGACACTTGCCCTGTTATTTCATGATCACTACAATCCATATCCACATTCAACCATTTTCAATGGCTAGATCTCATTCCTGTAACTCTGCCTCTCCTCATCTCTGCCTCCTGACTTCCCTGATTTCCTTCAAGTCTCAGCTATTGTTACTATTATTTCCTATTTCAAAAACATCTAATTGTGTTAGGCAGAGAGAGAGACAGAGACAGAGAGACAGAGAGAGACAGAGACAGAGAAAGAGACAGAGATAGAGACACAGAGAGAGACAGAGAGAAAAGGAAAAATATAGAAGAGAGGAAAGAAGAAAGAAAAGAAGACAGAAAGATAGGAAAGAAGAAAAGAGGAAGGAAGGAAGGAAGGAAGGAAGGGAGGGAGGAAGGAAGGAAGGAAGGAAGGAAGGAAGGAAGGAAGGAAGGAAGGAAGAAAGGAAGGAAGGAAGGAAGGAAGAAAAAAAGGAAGGAAAGAAGGAAGGAAGGAAGAGAAGGAAGAAAAAGAAAAAAAAAACTGTCTCCCTGTGATCACTTTTCAATCAGACAATAGAAAGCAATTTAGTTAGTGCTCAGCTTAATTGGTCTGCTTCTCCACTTTGACCTCCAGGGCTTCACTTACATATTCCATGCAATATGCTTGTACAATTATCTGCCTCTTTAGGATGCACATTTATCATGATTTTGTGCATGCCTGTCTGGTTCAATCATTGTTAAATATTCTGGCCTCTTTTTAGAGAGGGTATCAATGCTCCTGAGCACTTGAAAAGAGGGCTTAGAATTTAGAGCTGCAAGGGACCTTAGAGATCATCTTGTGTATGTAATCCCTTCATTTTCTACATGAGGAAATTGGGGCCCAAGGAAAGGAAGTAGATTTCTCAAGGTCCTACAGAGGTGGGAAAAGACCTATGACTCCTGACCCCAACTCTAGTGCTCTTTCCACTTTACTATATTACATCTCAGTTACAGTTTGTCAACAGAAAAGCAGTAAGAAGAGCACATGCAGGACAGTGAAGTGAAGGTATACAAAATTTTTATCTGGGCAAATATTTCTTTCAGATAGGCTAATGAGGAAATTGTTAAATATTGTCTAGTAAAACCTAATTTTTCCAATATTAGTCAGTTTCCAAAGAATACATAAGTGAAAGCTAATGCAATTGCTAACTAACTGATTCCTTATTTGTGTTTAATAAAAATATTACGCAAGTGGGATGAATTAAAAGCTTATTTTTTCTGATCTCTTTTGCTGAAAATTATTGTATTAATTAAATGCTACTTAGTAAAAGTAGCTTTAGAGTACTTCTTCCCATGGACTATTATATGTTCATATGGAATGTTTTAAATCTGGGATATGCTATAAATTTAGAGTAAGTTCTTATAAAAATCCAAGTGTATTTGAGAAAACTTAATAAGTGCTTTAAAATAAAATTAAAGTTTCTCATTGAAAATTGCCTTTAACCATCTAAAGATTTTCACACTGAGAAAGAGTTTGTAATATATGTTTTGAAAATGCTCACCCAGCTTCTTATAGGATCCAATTTATTCTCCAGGAAGACAATTGACCACAGTGGTAGATCCCCAATCTCTTGGAGGGAGATAATTCACTTCCCCAAAATATCAGCTCTTCTTGAGGAGTGACTCTAGCAATGGAAACCAGTATTTGGTGGATACAATACAAGGTCTATTCCCCTGTCTCTAGCCTCTCTCATTTTACTTTCAGACTTTCTTAATATTTAGCTTTTAGATGTATGTATTATGTTGTACTAGAAAGACATTCCACAGTTTAGAGTCTAAATAAATACTTAATAAAAGAATGTGTTCTGTGAAGTTTGAATTCAGTCAAAGGGCTACAATTGAGGACCTAGAGGGCCACCTGTGGCCTTAGGGCTATAGCTTCCCCACACTGGTTAAACTCATAGGACCAAGGTTCAGGTTATAACTCCTCTGCTTACTAACTGTACCCTTAGTTAAGGCATTTAACTTCAACCACGTCAATTTCCTCACTCCTAAAAGGTGGATATTAATAACATAACCCACCTTAAAAAGTTCTTGTTGTTACTTTTAAAACAATGAAGCACAGTTTGTGTGTCAGTTTTCATTTATTATTATTTCTATAAGAGTGAAATTTATGCACAATATAAAGTATCATTGTTGTTATATTTTAAATTTACATATATAATTGCACGAATATAATTACAAATATTTGCAATGTTTTGTGTGTATATATGTGTATATTATGTTCACATATATTGATGCTCACATGTTTCCTTATCATTCAAATTTATCTTTCTACTCTTTGAATTGATCATTCAAGTGGCGTATTAGCACCCTCAGATACTCAAAGATTGAGAAGGCCTTCAGCCCAGTGGGCAGATATCTGTAGAGAATTTATGGGAATATGTGGACACAAATCACACAAGATGAGAAAGTATGATGTGTTATAATCTGCTACTTCTCAGAGCCATGGCATCATTGCTCCACTATATGTAACAAATTATAAAGCGATTAGACGTAAAAGAATGATGACTGACATAGACCTTGGTAAGTGAGAGAAAGTGAGTTGTTTAGGGAAGGAACCAGAAAACTAGAATTGGAAAATATTTACAGCTGGAAAAGACATTAGAGATTGCGAAGCCCCATCATATTTAACAGAGGAAATAGCTTTCTAAACTTCATAGACAGAAGTACAAGAAAGGTAGACTAAGAAATCTGATGTTCAAATTTCAACTATGCTACTTCCTACTTATATTTTCTTGGGCAGATCATTAAACCTCTCAGGCTCTTCGGTAAAATAACTGGGTTAGACTAGATGCTCATGAAGATTCCTTCTAACTCTATAGAGCTATAATTCTATAACCTTATGAATTCAGGTATCTGCATGCCCAGTCCAGAGCTCTTTCTCCATGAGAGATATGCTTTTATTTGACTTTTGCTCTGTACAAAACACATTCAAAATAATTTTATTTTCTGTTGTCTTGGTAATAGAGTCTTCTGCTCAGTTCTTTTTGCAATGAAGTCTTCTATTTCATTGCAAAGAGTGCTTGGTCTCCACCTCTTCTGCTCTCTTTCACTCCTCACATCTATCTAATCAGATACCAAATCTTGTAAAGTCTGTCTCCACAACATCTGTTACATCTTTCCCTTTCTTTTTATCTACACTGCCACACACTAGTTCAGTGTTTTGCTGCCTATAGTCTGGACTATTGTAATAATCTTTTAATTGCTTCAAGCACCTCTTGATTTTTATACTTCCCTGTGTTTTGTGTAGGATGATGTCGTAGATAAGGAATTGGAGTTAGGAAGTTAGGAAGACAGGTTCAAATCCCACCTCAGACATTGACTTCCCTGGTAATTATTGCTCTTAATTTCAGTTGTATCTGACTCTTGTTGACCCTATTTGGGGTTTTTTCCTAGGCAAAGATGTTAGAGTAGTTTGTCATTTCCTTCTCCAGATCATTTTATAGATGAGATTCGGAGGCAAAACGGATTAAATGACTTGCCCAGGGTCACACAGCCAATAAGTTCTGAGACTGGATTTGAACTCAAGAAGATGAGTCTTCCTTATTCCAAGCCCTGTTGTCTATATACACCACCACCCAGCTGCCCCTGGGCAACCCTGGACAAGTCATTTAATTGCTCTGTGACTCAGTGTCCTCATCTGTAAAATGATGGAGTTGGACTCCAAGTTTCTAAGGTCCTTTCTGTTTCTAAATCTGTTATCTATAATTTTACCACTCACCATACCATCAGCCTTCAGGCCCTTGAGCCCCTGTCACCTGCAATATTAAAATAGACTTTTAATTAGCCTCCTTACCTCACTTTCTCTCCACTCCAATCCATTCTCCACATAGCTGCCTGAGTGATTTTCCTAAAACAATATTATGACCATGTCACTCCACTAAATAAACTCCAGTGACTCCCTGTTGTCGCTAGGATAAAATGTTAATTCCTCATTATTTAAACAGTTTCTTGTCCTGGCCTCAACTTACCTTTGCAGAAACCTTACTCCCCCTCAAGCTACAGTCAACCACAGGTCAATCAGTTCAAATGGGAAAATATCTACACATTGTCTGAAATATAGTAGGCACTTTATAAATGCTTACTCCTTTCCTTTCTTCCCTTCTTCCCACAGCACATTTCCTATCGTTGTGCCTTGCACTATCTCTTATGTCTTGAATGAACTCCCTAATCACCTCTCATGCTTAGAATTCTAAGGCTCCTTCAAGAGCTTCATATTTTTCCTTCCACCTTTGCTGATTCCTTCAGTTAATAGCACATGCCTAAAAATTCAGCTTGTATCTGTGATATTTTGAACAATTTTGATATATACTTTATACGTAGCTTAGACGACAGTTGGCACATTTTCGGTATCTATACCTATGCAGGAGAGTCTACAGCTTTCCCCAAAGTTGTTACCACACTATTGTAGTGTATGCTGAGTCCTATGGGTAGGTAACACTGTTGTAAGGGAGCTATAGACTATTATTCACCAAAACTCTTGAGCCCCATTAAATAATTCAGTCTTGAATTATTTACTAAACTCAGTGCAAAACAAAAGCAATTCTAACAGTCCACTTGGAAACCTGGGTAATCATCTCCTGCAAATACACACAGAGCCCATGCGGTGAAGGGGGAAGGGATTAGAAACAAATACAGAAAACCTAACACAAAGTTACATGAGAAAGGAAATGCATATAGATAGGACAGCGCATGGTTGCAGACTCTAGGTCTTAATGTCCTTGCCTCCTTCAGGAAACCATCTAAACCTTCCATGGGCTGCCTCCTTTGTGGGGTCATTCCTCTTCTGGGAAACTGTATTATTGCTCTGGATGAAGACACTTCTCTTACTCTTATGTAGTGTTATGCTCTTTTAAATGAACAGAAGCAGAGACCTTAAGGTTTTTAGGACTAAGTAGTTATATTCTTTTGGCAAGCCTCTCAGTTATCATTAGCCCTCTGGAAAAAAACAAAAACAAAAACAAAAACAAAACAAAACAAATAAAAAAAAAAAAACTTCCTTAGATCAATCCTTGAGGAGTTGAAGGGTGGCAAGCAATATAGGGCAATATAAATAAACCTCTTACCTGTCTTAAGCCATAGGTGACAGGAAAGGGCAATGCAGACAAGCTCCTCCTTTACCAGTCATCTCTTGTTAAGTAGTAGGAGATTTATTCTGTTCTCCTAATCAGTTCCAAGGATTAATGCTTTTTTTTTCCAGTTAATTTAACTCTATACAATAGATGTGAAGCCCATTTTCTTCTAATCCTATGTATTTAGTGATTTTCAAACATCAAAGGGCAGCTTCCCCACCATCTGCTTCTCTCTTTTGCTTTCTGCTTATTTGTTTCTACCTCTCCAAAGCAGGGCCTCCTCATGTTTAGTGACTCACTGTTACCTTACAATTAAAATCTGAAATTCACATTTCTGTCAGCCTTCCTGCAGACTTACTGCAGTGTTTTACTGCCACGTAGTCACCAAAAATGTCTTTGGTGCATGATTTCCCAGGTATTACCACAAAGTTATGTCAGTACCAAAGAAATGTGATACTTGGTCCATCTTTTCCTTCTGAGGGATTACAATATCAGGTTTTCTCAGATATATCTGTTTTTCTCAAATGCTTTTCTCTGTGAAGCAGCTTTTCTCCATGTTTTACTCACAGAGACACCACCTCTTGCATGTGGTGCCAGGCTCAAAGCTGGGAAGATGTGGGGACAAGGACCTCAGATACATACTGAATGTGTGACACTGGGCAACTCACTTAACCTTTTAGTACTCTAGGAAACTCTCCAAGACCAAAAGCTTCATAAAAGTTGCTGACCTGAATTGGTAAGGGGATTTCCCCATACCACTGAAGTCATGGGTCCAGTGCCAATCTTCATCTCTTTTCATATGACATTTTTATGCTCCTTCCAATAAATGCATTTTAAAAATACAAATAAGAAAGTGGTACCTTAAACATATGTGTACATGGTATCTCTTTGGCTAGAATGTAAGCTCCTTGAGGGAAAGACCTGGTTCACTAATTTCACTTCTGTCATAGTACCCCCAGGATCTGGCATAGTGCCTGACACATTTTAGGTGCTTAATAAATGTTTCTTGATTGTTCCACACATAATGAATACTCAGTAAATATTAGCAAATTGTTCATACAGGCTCTTTGAACATATTTTCTTCGAAATATAAATCTTCCATAATCACAGTTTGATAAAAGTGGTTTAGTAATAGGTATATCACAGAAGAAGATAGGAAAAAATAGACACATTTGTTCATCAATGTCATATGTGCCTTACTATCTAAAATCTTTGAAGAAAAATGTATCTTTTGACACCAATTTTCACCCCTTCAAGAACAGACTCTATTTCTCATTTGTCTGAATTGGCTTATTTTCAGCATTGTGGTAAAATTCTCTCACAGCACAAATGGAAGTTTAGATTGGACATAACCTGTTAGGATTATGGCTCATAACATGTAATGATCATCTGGATTCTTTACTAGGTGCAGGTTCGATACGTAGCAAAGGAAAACACAGTACAAAAATGTGTCCTGGAAGTTGCCAAGCCTGTGTTGGTGTATATCTGTGATAGCTGAGTGACAATTTCCATATTGGACACTGATGGAAAGAAACCATATATAGTCATAGTTTTCTCTTTTATTTTTTCCCCTATTTAATAGTATTTCATTTTTTTCGAATTACATGTAAAGACAGTTTTCAACATGCACTTCTGCAAGATTTTGAGTTCTTTTTCTTTCTCCCTCCTTATCTTACCACCTCCCCCAAGATGACAATGTGGTATAGGTTATACATATACAGTCATATTAAACTTATTTCCACATTACTCATGGTGTAAAAGAAAAATTGGAACAACCACAAGAAAAACAAAAAAAAAATGAAAATGGTATGTATAGCCATCATTTTCAATCAGGACTACAGACACACCGCTGAATGAAGAGAAATTCCCAGGTGCTCCAATTAATCTTATGGGAATCCTGTTCCTGCTTGTCCATCCTAGCTCATGTTGCCCTAAAAGTTACCCCAAAAAGTCCATCCACATTCTCTTGACAATTCAATGAAACAATAGAGAATGTACAGGGGTATACCATGTGTAATAGAGCATGTAGAGTTTATATCTATAGACTATTGTCTACAGATGCACCCTACCTACTTCCAGTCAACCAATTCATCTTCATTTTTTGCCATGATTTCCTTTGATAACATTCTCTTACCACTTATATGTAATTCCTTCTTTGGATTAGCTTGCTACTTTATCAGCCCTTCCATTTTTAGGAGATCCAGAGAAAAGGCAATCCCATTGGCGAAGTACCAAAACATTTCTGAAAAGGAGGGAAATAAAGGTTTACTCCTTAGTATTCTTTAAATGAGGCAATGGCAAAAATTTCCCTTACATTTATATTAAACAAGCTCAAAGATTCATAAAGTTTAAGCTTGAAGGAAACTCTCAGCTCATCCAAACCAGTATCTTCACTGTACATATAAAAAACTCTGTTCCTGAGAAAGTAAACAGCTTGTCCAAAGTCACATGGATAGTAATTGACAGTGCAGAGATTTGAACCTATTGCCTCTGATTATGCATTCAATCAATGAGCCATTTGGCAAAGTTACTGCCCTTACCAAAACAAAACAGAATTAAAACAACTCATAAATATAACAACAATAAGAATTTGTGTGTATGATTTAGTGAATACAATAGATCAGCCTTAAAAAAATATTGTCTATCATGCTGAACAACGGGAAAGCATGATACTTGGAGACTGTATGTATCTTATTCTTTCACATATTAGTTGTTTAACCACTGTAATCCTCATTTTCTTCCACACATTCATATTAGCACAATGTGAATAATAAAAATTATAATACCAACTCAAGAAAACACCATAAAAGATAAAGTATAAAAAATGTAAATTTGAGTTATCAAAATAAAAGTCCTATTTATGATTACACTATACATAACAATTCATTAAATTAAATTCAACAAGCATTTAATAGGTGACTATGACATACGAGGGACTGTGCCAATCATGTCATGAGCCCCTTTGGATAAAGCTGGGAGCAGGGCTTTATGTCTACCACTTAATGGAATTCTACAAGCCTCTGCTCTATGGACATGCTTGAAAAGCCAAGAGAAGGAGGTGCCTGTAATCAATCAATCAATCCTCTTGATGATCTGTGATATATAGAGTTTGGATATGGGATGGCATGCTGGAGAGAGCACTGGATCTGTTTAAAACCCAGGTCTGCTATACTGCAGTGTAATGGGAGTTAAAATCTTACCTGTCCATTGATAGACCTCAGGTGGGGCTACTGAGGGAGGCTTGATTAGGGGAGGTTTGTTTCCTGTGAGGGCCCACACCTTTGCTGATTGCTAATGAGGCATTGAGTCATGCTTTCTGCCTCTGAAAAGAGTACATATACTCTGAGGGCAGGTTTTGCTTTGGGGCTTATTGACTAGAAGTGTTTTGTTTGGCCAGATGAAACTCTGGGAAGCAGCTAAGGAGCCCCTGGCTTTGAAAACTCAAATGCTGGTGCTTCCCTCTCTGGTAACTATGTATGCATGTAATGGTCAGAAAATTGCAAGCCTCTCTGTTGAGGGCAACTATATGTTGAATGTAATTAAAGTGATTGTTGACCCCTCAAAAGTTGCCTCTCCTTTCATAAATGCAGATCTAAGAACCTATGATAGCAGTCCCCCCAACCCGTGTTTTTTGGGGTACTTACATGCAGTAACCTTGGACAAGTCATTATTACTTTAGTGGGTCTCAGTTTTCTCATCCATAAAATGAGATAGATTTTGTAATATCTGAGAAGCTTCAAGCTCTAGGTCCTATAAAACTATTACCTAAACCAAAGGTAAAGATATCAGCTTGGTACTTGTGCTCTAGCAGTCTCCTAATTTATCAACATGAACTCAGATTCACATAGTGTATATAGTGAAGTTGACTGGGACCATTTTATTTTTAATTTATGGAATAAAACAAGCATTTCCATAACAACTCAATAAAAAAAGATGATCATGCATGAAACTGCAAATCTGCTATGAACAATTTGCTATTCCGTTCAAATGTACAACATTATCATAAATTTCTTCACCTCTCCCCCATGGCTACCATTAGACACAAATAGGTATATATAAGATTCTTTTATATGTACTTCTATTAATCAGTTCTTTCTCTGGATACTGACAGTGTCTTTCTGTTATTTGCCATAGTAGAAAGAAGCTTAATATGAAGTGGGAAACCAACAGAGGAAATTTCATTAGTGGAATAAGAGGATATTGTTAAAAGGTAGTTTTACCTGTGAGCTGAACTGTTGAATGGACAAGGTTGGAAGGTAAGCACAGTGTATTTATTGCAAAAGAAAGAGTTCACTCTGAGTAATTCAGAAATTTCCCCTGCCCTCCTGGCTTTGTGGAACACTATAATGCATCTGGGATACACTGCCTATCCCAGAAGTAGTCAGCAGCATTGTAGTAAAGAGCTTCTTCAAAGGCTATCTAGGGTTCAATACTGGACTCTTTTTGCGATATAATCATATGAAAGCATGGCTAGATAAAAGAATGCAGGTTTACCTGAAACCTTTATTTTTAAAAATTGTTCTGGACCTCTGATATCTCTAATATAGGGAATTCCTGCAGAGAAAAACCTCATCTACCAATCTAGGAGTTTAAGTAAGAGTTCATAGGTATGAGATCCTGTTAGTTTAAATTAAATAATGGACTAAAATGAGACCTAGTAGATTATTCAACAGTTAATAGAAGTTAATATTCAACAGTTAATTCAACAGTTAGTTATAGCATAGAAAAGATATTCAAGAAGTATATTGAAACATTTAACTTGGAGTAATACTCATGCCAACCTCACTCATCTCATTATGGAAATAGAGGGGGCAAGGTATGACAGCTCACCCTGCTGTTATAAAGGACCACAATTCCATGAGAGCCTTTTAATTCCCTCAAGGAATCCCCTAAAGACAATTAGGAAACTGCTTTTCAAAGGACGCACAGCTTGAGCCAAGGAAGATTGAGGCCAATCAAGTCCCAAGGACAGCTTTGTCACCTCTCAGGGAGAAACGGAACAAAAATTTGTGCCAACCTCTGTTCCCTGGGGGGGGGGGAGGGAGGGAAGGAGGGAGGAGTGGGGGAGTGGAGGTCAGGGGGAAACCCTTGTAGATAGTTATTCTATCCCATGAAGTGTCTTGAAGAGTTTTGTGGGGGTAATGGGAAGTTAAAAAAACTCGCCCAGAATTACACAGCTAGTATGGATCAGCAGCAGGACTTGAACCCATGGCTTCCTGACTTAGTGGCCAGCTTACTATCCACTATACTACCCTCCTTTCCTCTCTGAAACATATCTTGATGGAAAATAAAATTTGAAAATATGCATTTCAATGTCACTTTCTCTACTCTATTCTTAGTTTCATCCCAAATCTTTGCTTTTTTGTGGCCATTTTCTATGCTTAATCTAACATTCTTGCCACTTAACTGCCATGCCATCGAAGAAATTATCAAGGATATGAGGAAGCATGTGTGGCTTATAAGGCAAGCAATATACTATCTACATAAGCCCATGAGTTTTCATCCTGTCTCTACTTTTAACTTCCCTTGCAACCGAGGGCAAATGCTTGTCTCCCTATGCTTCAGTGAGCTCATCTGTAAAATGAGGATGGAGGAATGTCATGCTTACTGAAACACTTAGGTCAGATGATGATAGAGAGGTGATGCTTCCTAGTATAGAGGTTTGTTTTAGAAATCAGGTGCTGAGAAATCTAAAATTAGTTGATGTCAATATAAAAGAAGGAGATGCTGCGAAAGATTTGGCTTCTAACCATTTTTCCCCTCCAGAGCACATCAGCATATAAACTCTCTGTATGCAGTAACACCAGTGAATTAAAAACATAATGCAAATAGCAGAACTGTTTTCTTCCTTTTAAATTTAGATTGCTAGCAGTACATGAATTGAATACTAGAGAAAGAGGGGAAGAAAATCTGTTGATCTTTTTCTCTTCTTTTTCTTTTGCATCAAGTATGGTCAGTAAGGATAAAAGTTCCAATTTCAAAGAAGGCTGAAAGTCAACTGGATTTTTACTATCTTTTGCCGGTGTTATCTATTAACTACTTAACCAAGCTTCTGATGCAGCATAATGTGGACAGCAGGGCAGAGGGGAGTGGAATTTGCGTGTTCTCATTATTCTCTGGGGCAGGGAAAAGGAGTCAAAGTCACATGAGGCAGTCCAAGATGAGCTGGATCATCTGTGCACCTACAATTCCATAATAGTGCTGCAAAGATTTTAGAGATCGTGTCATCCAGCTGCCTTATTTTACAAGTAAGGAGACTGAGATCTAAAGGGGTGGGATGTCTTGCACATAGATACATAGCTAAATTTGTGGTCAATACATAAGAATGACTCCCAATTCTTATTTAAATCTTTAAATTTGAGTCAATACTGTCTCATAAATTTTTAGGTCATAGTGCATCAAGGACATAGGTGCATAGAACATTGATCTAGAGCTGGAGAAGAAGTTTAAAGTCATCTAGACAAACCCCTTCATTTTAGATGAAGGACTTGTCCAAGGTCACATAAATAATATGCTTCAGAAGAGACAACTTGATCCCCAGTCTTCTGTCTCCAGTGCTCTTTCCACTGTATCAGAACAGAATGGAGACTTTCTTCCCAATGTAGATTCTAACCCTAAATGTGCTCCAATTCTATCTGATCCAGTTCCGTGGTAGAATTGTTTGTTTATCAATGTAGCTCCTAAGGGAAATTAGGCCTGGGGAATACCTAGTAGCTTTGAGGATCTGTCATTTTGGCACTGTAGGTATACCCTCTACCAGTTGTTGACTTGAAAACTTTGTTAAGAAAAGGCAACAAACTAAATGCATACATTTTATGATTTAATTAATTAATTCATCAATTCCCTATTAAAGACAACAGTAACATAATGCATTATGGAGCCAGAAATGTTCTGGCTACCCAGTGCAGAAATCTTCTGACTTATATACATTTTGCCGTGAGAAAGAAACTCTCCTAATTAAGCAAACCATAAATTCAGTAAGACAGGACAATTAACAAAGCAATGTTGGTCAGGCCTTGGAATTCCAGCTGGGTAAGAAAATCCCACCAGGCTTCCTGTCCTAAACAAGCCTTTGAAGTTGTTATCTTAACAGAGTTTGACAAAAGCTGAAGTTACAACCCAAGGTATCTGTGTTTTCCTTTCTTCACACTAGGATGCTAGAAGAAGGGTCTGATAAGGGAGTAAGGGAGTCCCATTTGCTTGACATCAAAAGGCATCCTCTAAACAAAGGAGACTATTAGGTCCAGACTCTTCTTAATTCAAACTTTGGCCCTTATTAAAGTCTAAAATTTATATTAAACATTATCACAGTACATCAATTCATAAACTCTCCACACTATTATAGGTAGCCCTCATAAGCTACTAAAGACAGAAATTTTAGTCACGTGGTAGTCAAACTCCTGGTGCTGATCCTCTCCAAACTTCGCTGGGCTGGGCTGGGCTTTTGAAAGAAAAATCTTCATTTGGGGTTTTACCCTGATTAATGAAGCAAAACTTAGGATATAGAGAATTAAAGGAGTTTATTACAAGTAAGTCTAGGTAATAACATACCAACAGGCTGACCACTGGAGATAAACACTAGTTTCAAGATACAGCCAAGTTTTATAGGGAACTTTATAGACAATTCAGACAGGTCTACTTCAGCAAGAGGAGTTAGGCTCTTACACCTCAATTCTTCCCCAATGTAGCAAAGTATGTGACAATTTCCAGGTAGGTGAACCTGACAAACAGCAGTTAATGAAAAAAGCTGCACACTTGGTGTTGCCTTCTCCCACAGAACTTCCTCCAACATTCACCAACAGGAAGGGCTGGGAACAACGGATCACTGAACCAATATAATTTTCCATAGATCCTTAAATGAAAGACATGGTCCATCATCAGGACATGTTCCTGAAGTCTCTCCAGCTTGGTAGATCAAGCCAGTTTGTATGTCACTGACTTAAGTTCATGGAACTTAATGTCACTTCCAAATCATGATGGAGATTTGAATTGCAACTTTGGAGAAGCTGGTCATAACAAGTGAAGAATATGCATGAAGTCCTGTGGTGGGGCTTTCTACTAAGAAGGGTTGCTTCTTTTCCTGCATCAATCTCTACATACTCATTTTGCTCTACCACTACCATTGTATCCAATGACAAAATCCTCATTGAGCCTTCTTTCATAGGATCCTTGGCACTTTCAGGTCCTCAAGAATGGCATCACAAAAAGTATAAATACAAATAACACTCAATTGTCAGAATAGTATGATATGGAATTAATGATCATTGATATTTATGTACGGTGGCTCATAAATTTTTAAGCTTATCCCATAGTTTTTTGCACAGCTCCTATCAATCAATAAGAACTGAGTAAATGTTTATTGAATGAACAAATGAATGCATAGGTGAGCTTTTGGATTTTGCCTATTTAATTTGTATTTCTTGGAACTTCCTTCAGCACCTGGGACCTCCTCACCCAGGAACAGTCTGACATATCCAATCTCTGTGGAACAAATTTCAAGATTAAACTTTTAAGGTCGAAAAAAGCACTGAGACTCTTGGGACTATGGATAATGCTTTAAAATTTGCAAAATAAGTTTTCTTTTAATTGCCATTTTATAACTGAGGAAACCGAGGTTCTAGTAAGTATCAGGGCTAGGATTAAAACTTAGTCTCTCTGATTCTTTATCTGTCACTCACTCCATAATACCATGGTAGCTTTCTAAGAAAGAACACAGGATCTGTGAACATAAGGCCAACATTTGAATTCTGGCCATGCCTTTTTATGTGTGTGTTCTGTGTGACCAAGAGCAAATTCTTTAACTTCTTTGGGCCTCAATTTCCTGATCTGTAAAATGACAGTATTGAACTAGACCATTTTCAATATGCTTTTCAGTTCTGTCTAATTTTTTTTTTTTAGAGGAGTTGACCTGGCATCAATTTTCCCCTTTCAGCTTCTGAGAAATATTACTAAGATTTTATTAAAGTTCTTTAACCTTGGGTACCCCTAAGGAGTTCATGGATAGATTTTATGGAGTCTATAAACTTGGAGGGGGCAGCTAGATGGGACAGTGGATAGAGGGCTGGACCTGAAATCAGGAAGACATTTTTCTGAGTTTAAATCCAGCTTCAGACACTTAATAGTTGTGTGATGCTGGGCAATTCACTTAACCCTGTTGCCTGAGCTTCCTCATCTGTAAAGTGACCTGGAGAAAGAAATGGTAAATCACTCTAATATCTTTGCAAAAAAAAAAAAAAAAGAACCCCAGTTGGGGTTATGAAGAGTCTAACATGACTGGAATGATTCAGCAATGATGACCCAACAACAACCACCCATTTTGTTCACTAACCTCTAACTAAAACAGTGTTTACCTAGATAATATAAAGTATAATTCTGAGCAGGTGTCCATAAACTTCACTGGATTGCCGAAGGGATCCATGGTACAAGTTAAAAAAATATTGATTCTACAAATTACATACAAACTATCAGCTGTTCCAGGCTCTGATACTTTCAAAGGTTTCCAGGCAGTCTGGAAACATTAGGATTTTATCAAGAACCAAAATCGCCTTTGCAATGGCATTTTCAACTTTCTAGAAATTTCAATTGAATTCAACATTTTTAAGTGCTTACACTCTACAAGACATAGTTTCCCCTGGACACAAGAGAGTAAAACTTTATTTGGAAGCACCATACACTATTCAGTGAATTCATATGGATATAATGATGTTCGTAGTCTATAAAGTGATTGAGTACCTCTATCATTGGCATGCTGAAATATCACATCATGGAGATCTGTAGTATTCCTGTCATACTAGTCATGTGAGAAATGGTTTGGTAGAGTTCAAACACAGTCAAAATCTTCTTTTCAGAAATTAATGTTTAAAGAAGTTGTAAGTTGAGCAAGAAAATATCCTAAATTATTCTATTTGATTCACTAGTCACATTTGCCGTAACAGAACAGAGCTGAGAAATTCATTATGGCAACAAGTTAGTGCCTTAGTTTTGGAGTGGAGAGCCCAGGCATCTAAATTGTGTGACAAGTTGATATGTGGCTTTGTAGATGTAACTTAGTCTTTCCTATGTGAGTTTCATTACTCAACTTCCACAGGACAAGATTTACTCCTTTCTCATGACACTTATCCCAATCTGCTTGCTATCCTCCTTGTTTGTGTTCCTCACATCTTTCCTGCTAGACCATAAGTTCCTAGAGGGAAGAGACAATGCTTTTTCATCAGCAGTCTTTTATGTATGTGAGTTAGGACATACTGAACTACATCATTACCTTAATATTTTTACTTTGAATTCCTATTTGTGTTGTGTTTCTGAATTCTTGCAATTGCATATTACAGAAACTTCTAATGGGGAATCCTACAATAATAAGAAGATAGTCATATGAAAATCTACTTATCTTCTTCTGATTACTGATACCTAACACAGAGGTAACACATATGCCTTAGCATAGTCTTTGGCATTCAATAAGAGTAAATGTTTGTTAAATGAATAAATGAAGAATGAAAAGATAAGTTCATGGAGCTTGCTTATTTATTTTGTGCCTCTTGGATCTTCCAATTTTAGTAACAGAATAAGTAGTCCTTTGTGTAATGGGTAAGATATTATTTCTAGCTAATGCTGGCAATCTATGTGTGCAATGGTGAAAAATATCACTAATGACAAGTACTGTTTTCTGTACTCTCTTTATATATCACTATTCATTGGTTTGAGGATGAAGGCATTATTTTGTGGCATTATTGTACTGGAAGCAATCAGCAGTTCAATCCATTTCAGCATTGTGTCATTTGCAATTTCATCCCTTCACCTCATAGTGTACCTAATTTACTTATGATAAATTTTTACAAACTAAAAAAAAAAATCAAAGTAACAGGAATATGAGCAATGGTTAAGAAGAGGAAAAGGTATATCCATAAATATGTTATCTTGCTGTAGTAGCCAGAGGCCCAACTCCACAGGAAAAAAAAAAAAGAAACATAGAGGCATGGAGAGATCTATCCCGAAATACAGTGTGCTAATTCCTTGTCTTGTGTCAGACTCACTACTAACAAAGTTTGGCCTGTGCACCTGGTTAAGACATGGTTAAGACATAGACAATATTCAATTTAATTCAATAAACATTTATGAAGTACTTATTAATGCCAGGTACTGTGCTAAGCACTGAGGGATACAAATAAGAAAAAGAAAGACAGTTTCTGTCCTCAAGGAGTGTCTTACCATTGGATTCATGTTTTACTACCAATATTATATTCATAGCAGAGTCCAGATGGAAGAAGTACCCATTCCTTATACATGGAAATGTTGCTGCTGCAGATGCTCCTTTGTCACGTGACTTTATGCTAATGACATCGAGCCCTACATCACTGCAAGCTCCTTGAGATGTAAGGCCCATAATCTTTCCAAAAAGTAAGCCCTATCCACCAACACTGGGGGGAAAATGTGGCTGAAGAATGCCTATTATAGAAGATCTATAAACCATATAGAGGATCAGTCAGGATATAGATTTTTCTGACCTACTCATGATTTCCATATTCAAAGATACTTGAAGTCTGCTTGCCCTATTCCAGCATATTTGTAAAAGACTCTGATTCCCATTGTCTATTTCATTATAAAACATCACAGCACTTAACAGCCTCAGGTCATTAGGAATTTCTGACTAGAGCCGGAGGTTAGGTTGTGGTTAGCTCTATAGCTTCATTTCTCACAAATAAACCAAGACTAAGGAATAAGCTGGAGAGAGGCATGGGAGAAGTGGAAACCCCTTCTCTTGTATTCTTTCTGAATGTTGTACGTGTCTCACTAGTGTTTTGTATGTTACCAACAAACCCTTTAGGTAGTTGAAGGTGATTGTACCTGTGATGATGTCTCCCTCCATTCCTTCACGTATCAAACCTGAGTGGCAGACTTGACTGGATATTCATATGGAGGAGGAGATGTTACAAATCAACCTGTTGTGTTAGTATGAGATGGACACCTATTATTTACAAACGTGTGAGCACTACTGAGCAGAGGACTGTATCTGATTTGGACAATGGAGTCTTTCAGAAACAGCGTCCTTTTAATCATACATTTGTATCAGCGCTGAAAAATCCATGTCCAAATAGTTATTCTCTCATTTGGTTCACACATTTTAAAAAAATCCATTCTTCTTATCTGATTTTGAAAGAATAGTATTAAGAAGCCAGAGCTCTCTCACTGTTGAAAGCACAGGAAGCAAATTGATTGAGTAATCTTCCCAGCCACAGGTCAGTATTGTGTATCATTTTCATCTGAAATTATGTATTTGATTCAGCTGCTGGAAAATCATATGGGACTATTTAGGTAATATCAATCAAAATTAATGAATATGTTTTCATTAAATTGAAAAACATAGGATATATTATCACTGAAAAAACTTTTCTATACTCAGAGGGACACATTTAGATACTTCTTGATAATATTCAAATGTAATAGCATAGCATTATTCAAGCTAGCTCAAGTGTTTGTAGAACTGAGTGTTTTCATGTCAAATATGAGACTGATTCCCAACTCGTTTTTCAGGAACATATTATAAATACGTTATTTATCTTGTGTTGTCTCAATGCATTTTCTTCTCTACTCACATTTTTGGTCATTTCTAATTACAAAATCTTGCCAATATCACCACTACAATCACCAACAGTGATACATCATCTATCTCTCTGGATCCATATAGAAATCTTGTAAGATAGGTAAGATGAGTATTATCATTCCATCTTTACAGATGAAGAAACTGAGGTTCATTGAGTTTAAGTGACCTGCCTATGGGAACTTTGATAGTTAGAAATACAGTTCTGCACCCCTAATGAAATACTTAAGTCAAGTGACCTTGACATGACACTCTACCCTGATCTGAGTCCCTGTAAGGCCTGTAGGGTTGTATTTGGACAGTGTCATTCTGGAAAATAGTAGCACCATTTCCCTGCATCAGTCAAGGTGATACAACATTTCTCTTTTCCTTTCAAAATTCCTTGAAAGTAATTTTGTGCATGTTAGCCACAACTCAGCCTATGATTCCTATAGGAATTGGGTCATTAATAGTTGTGACCTACATAAATAAGGAAAGCTATGATAGTCCAATGAATGCCATTTGACTTGGAAAAGGAGTTAGATTATTTATGCATTGTTGCATCTTAAGAATTTGCAGGAACCTTAGAAGACCATCTCATCCAACTACTTTCAGTGAGACAAGCAACAAAATTTATTAACAGTGTACTCAGAGAAAACATAAGGCCCCACCTAATGCAGGTCTATCAAGTTTTCCTTTTAAAGGTATTGAAATTGTTCTGGAGATTAAATGACCTGGATGCAAAGCCATCTTCTGACATACACTAGCTAGGAGACTATGTGCAATTCATTTCACCTCTCAGTATTCTAAGCAACTCTTTAAGACTAAGTTGCAGAGAAGGTGAGAACATGTACTTATAGAGAGAGTTTACCCACCTAGGATTTCTCCAAATTACTGGAAACACAGGTCCAACCCTTGCCCTTTTCCTTCATATAAAACAACTAAGGATACAAAGATCCCAAGTGCCTTCCTCAGGCTTTTGCCTGGAGACCAGCAGAATGACCAGCTGATGAAAAAAAGAACTGCACTCTGCTGAATCAAGGCTTATATATTCGTGAAATATCCATTCTCTGCTTTGCATGTTTTCCCCATGATGAGTCTAAGTAAATGTCCATTTGTTGACTGCCGAATGTTCCATGCAGTGGTACAGTGGGTAGAGCACTGGACCTGATGTCAGGAAGACTTGAGTTCAAATCCAGTTTCAGATGCTTAGTAGCTACAACTCACTTACCCTGTGTCTACTTCAGTTTCCTTATCTGTAAAATGTAAATAATAATTAATAGCACCTGCCACTCAGAGTTATGTGAGAATAAAATAAGACAATATTTGTAGAGTGCTTTGCAAGTTTTAAAACACAATATAAGTGATAGCAATTATTGAGTGTTTAATTTTGTTCCAGTGTCCAATCTAAATCACCAAGGAACTGACTTGAACAATTCTTGATCTTCAGCTAGAACTTTCTCTGATTGTTATATGGCAGGGACATCAATACTTCGCATATGTTTCCTGCTTTTATGGATCTTCCAGCTCAGTAGAGACATATAACAGAACCCCCAGAGTAATGCAGGAATCCTTTCTACAACACCCAAGAGAAATGGTTATCAAACCTTTGCTCAATTATTTCCAGTGCCTAGGGATATCATGAGGCAGCCTGATCCATTTTTCAAGAGTTCCAATTGTTAGGAAAGAGTTTATACTATAATGAAAAACAAGTATAGAATAAAAACGTGCCTTCCTGTAATTTATACCTGTTGGTCCTCGTTTGCCCTATGGGGTCAAATAAAACACCTCTCCAGCTTCTTCCAAATGATAAACCTTCAAATATTGAAGTATAATCATTCATCTCTTTTTTTTCCTTTAGCCTTCTATTTATATAATTCTTAGGATTCTGAGATTTTGAGCAGAAAGGAAATTAAGAGATCATCTTGTCCAATTCTTTCATTTTTCCAATGAAAAACAAGAAGCCTCAAAAGATGAAATGATTTGTCTAAGGGTCATATAATTAGTCCCAGGTAGACCTGGAACTCTGGTCCATTGCTGAGATTCTAAATCCAAAATCCAGTGACCTTTCTGCTATATCTATCACCAACCAGTTATTGGGGGAAGATGCTCATTTTTTTGAGTGTATTTAAATTATTTTCATTTTGCCTTTAAAAATTTAACCTGGGTTTATATCTATATCTATCTATATATAAATATATACACACACACACACACACACACATATATAAATCAAAACAGATCATAATACTATAGACAAGTGATTTTAAAATAATGGGAAATCCAAATACCATTGCTTGGTTTTACCCAGACATAATTCATGTGTGAACACTTTCCCTCCCTGTGTGTGTATATGGTCATAGTTTATCTGTTTACTCTCCACTGAAATATCATTTTTTTCTTTATTGTCAGAACCATAATAATGGACTAGTATGGATATCAGGCATCACAAATTCCAAGCACTTATCTGTCTATAAGCAAACTGGAGGAAATGAGTTGAAAAATGTAGTTGTTCCTAGATTATCTTATTAAGGTCTTAATTATCTTCTCTAAGTATACCTCTGTGTAATTTTCTGTACCAGTCAGTTTAAGCAATGATATCATCTTAGCATTTAGGGTTTTTACTTCTTTATCTTTAGCATTCTCATGAAAGAAAGACACACAACTTACTTGTCACATATTTTTCTGAGCTTTTAAAGTTCTGGTTAAGGTAATATTGAAACTATTGTCATAGCAATTTGGTTTCAACCTTTAAGAAAAATGATCGAAGGAACCTGAGCATGTTGTATAGCTTTCTGCAGGCCTAAATCGGAACGATTTTAAGGACAATTTAGCATTAAGCTGCAAAATGCTTTAAATAGCCTTCACATGTCTACTGAAGTTAATGGCTGTACAACTTCAATCACCAATACCCACTCAGATTCTCTCTCAAACCATAACCTTAAGGAGAAATAAGCATTCCAACTCACTGAAATCTAGAAGAAACTTTTCTAGCAGACATTGCTGCATTTACTTGGTTGAGTCAAATTGAATATTATTGTGAATGTCAGGGTGATTTTGGCATTGATACAGGAATATTTTGTTTGAAAAAGTGTGTATTTAATTAACTGAGTCAAGGAGGGAGCATCTGGGCAACATATTACCAGCTAAAGACCAACAACAGGTCAGACTTGAGCCTCCTAAGCCTTATGCCAACAAAGCCTTATGTGCTGAGGATGAGACACGGTCAGTATCTTGGGAGGGGTAAAAGTCCTAGCCTTGCAGATTCAATGAACGCTGTCTCCTGCTGTGAGATTCATAGGGGACAAATGAAGTAAGAGGTAGCTCCAGATGGTGAATTTTGGATAGAACTGCACGAGGCCAGCTTTGTTGTGGTGGTTATTTTCCCCTTCATTTCAGGTAATGTATACTGACTGGGAAAAAAAAAAAAAACATTTTGACCAACATGACTAACCTACAGAAAGACTAGATCAAGTCATTTCATCAGAAGGGAAAGGAAGGGGATATAGAGATAAAGATAACTAGAATAGTTGGTGAATATTCATGAACCCACTCCTTGACCACAGAAGAATTCTTTGAGTCTCCATATTTAACTCTCTTACTGATTCAAGTTTGGAGGATTCAAAGTAGTGTGGGAGGAGGTTTATTCTAAGTCAGAGCATCCTGTTCCTTTTTGTATCCTTCAATATAAACCCATATGACACCAGAGTTATGTGAGACATCTAATGAGGTCAGTGGGGCTGTGGAGGAAAGTCACTTATTTTCTGGTTAGAAACTGCTTTGTTGAATTTATGTGTCCCTTGGCCAGTGAAGGATAGGGTGTGTATAAATGGATTTTTCCATTTTGTGTGTGTGTGTGTGTGTGTGTGTGTGTGTTTGTGTGTTATCCTATAGTTAAATTCAAGTGAGTATGTACCTATTTATTGAAATTCCAAACCATCCATCTGGAAAGGACATAATCTAGAGTTCACAAAAGTACTGTCAGGTCCTTATGGGGTTCATGGTCTTACCCCAAGAAGACTGTGGTAATCTCTAAGAAGTGTGTGATCATCCAATCAGAGAGTAGAAAGATGTATTCCACCCCTTCTTATGGTAGCCAATCATGAGGCTTGTCATTAATAAAACTGCATTTACCAAATGCCATTCCATTCTAGCCCCACCCTTCTTTGTACAATTTACATCCTTCTTCTGAGTGGAAATACATCCCCTTAGGTATTCACATTAGTAGCAGTGTAGGTGTCATTGGAAAATTCTGTGCCATACCACTCCAGAGCCTCTATTTTGCCTTCTACGTCAAGTTCTCTTTGATGAAGAGTTCTATGTTCCAAAACATACAGCCTTTTCTTTTGGGCAGAAGAGAGCAAGCCTCATTGGATTATTAGGCATGGGTGAATTGGAACAGATTTCCCTCTCTCATACTTTTCTCCCAAACCCACCTCTCTTTTGGGATGCAAATTATTTTAAAGGTCTCAACAGCCTTCTAGTCATTCAGATTGACAACCTCAGTTTCATCTTTAGAACCTCCACCTCCCTCATCCTACATATCCGTTCAGTTTGCTAAATCTTATCTTTTCTGTTCTCATATCTTGCCCATCTCTTTCTTTCTCTACTCACACAGCTACCAGCCAGTCAGAAAGCATTTATTAAGTATCTTCATGCTAGGTACTGTGTAAATGACAGGGATTAAAAGAAAGAAAAAAAAATAGCTCCTGCTTTCAGAGTGTGATTGAGAGTGACAAAAACTGTGAAGAGATCAAGAAGGATAAGGTTTGAGAAAAGGTCATTGGATTTGGCAATTAAGATTTCATTGTGTGAAATTGCAAACTACCTCATTTATTAATTATTAATTGAGAATTGTATCTAATTACTGGAATGAATCCATATAGACTATAGTTAGATATAATTGTATAAGTCTTAGTATTAGAGTTCACAAGAGTTTAACCTCCCTATTTCTCTGAGCTATAACCTGGACTCAATCTATTTTAACCTAGAAGAGAGGAGTAAGGGTGAGTTGATCACAAAATGTTTTGCCTGGTCATAAGCTTAGCACTCTGGTGTAGGGGGTTGCCTAACATAAGACTTTCCAGAAAATGTTGATCAACTTTGTGTTTTCCCCACTGCCATGGATCCTGGGGATCTCCTTGTATGAGTCAGGTCAAATACAAGCCCACATTGCCTCTGATATAAGCCAATTGCTGTCTTAGTTTACTTTTTCATCATAGAACTATTTTTAGCATCTCATATATTTTCAAATATATGTATAGAAGAGGCTGTTCTGATTGTAAAGGATTTCCTTGGCGACTGAGGGAGTTGGGATCTCATTATCTTGGTAAGAGCAAGTATTGCTAATAGACTGATCATGCTCAGAACTTTGTGCCTCAATTTCTCTTCACAGATTTTTATCACAGCAATTGATAACTTTAAAGAGAGGAGTTTGGGTTGATACAGGAGGTCAGTTTGCCATCATATTGCAAAAAATTTTTTAAAAAGTGAGAGGAAAGTGGAGTCAATTGGCACAGATATTCTTCTCAACTTCCTAAATGGAAGAGAGATAAAGGATGCTAGCTAGTGGGAATAGATGGATCAAGTGTGGATTTTAAGAATGGGGTATTTTTCCAGGCAATAGGGAAGTAATCAGTCCCAAAAGACGGAAGATTAATGAAAGAGTAGAGACAATCGAGGGTACAATCTGATAGATAAGATGGGAAACAATGAGATCATAAGCAGCTAGAGTGGAAATGACACGAACCATCTCTTCATGTGAAAGGAAGGTGAAGAAGGAGGTAGTGGCAGAAAGCACCTGAATCCGGTGAGATATTGAGGAGTGACAAGAGGGAGCCCTCAGTGAATGCCCCCATTTTTTTTCAATGATGAGTCAAGGTTCTCAAGAGACAGTTGGGAGAGATTTTTGTCTGTTTATTTATTTTTTGAGGAGGGATAAAAGGTATTGAAAAAAAGTATTGTATTGACTAGGATAACAAATTGATTAGAGAGGTTAATAAAAAAGATTGCCTGGCTACAATAAGGAGACAGTTGTGGGCCTACTCAGCATTGTCCCATGGCTTTCTCCAGCTTCATTTAGTAGCACTTAAATAAAATTAAAACCAAAAATACTAGGAATAATCTAAAGTTGATGTTTAGCGGGACAAAATATAGGATAAGGAGGCAAGGAACTCAAGAGAAGAAGAGAGTGTAATATTGAATAGTGTGGACAATGTGTTAGGATGGAGAAAGAAAGAAGAGAGTACATACAGTCAGTGAGAGGCAATTTCTGGGAAAGAAATGTGGGGTCAAGAGACTGGAAGTCATGGTGAGGGTAAAGGGCTTAAAGGTTATAAAGTCAAAGGACAGGCAGAATGACAATAGTTTTAATCAGATAAGGGAATTTCAGAGTTCATGATTATGGAATTAGTGCATTTGTGATTGATTGCAAAATCAAGACTATTTCTATGTGTAGTTGAGGTGGGGTGGATGAGTAGGTCATGGGAAATGGGCAAATAGAGGAATTTGGATATTAGGTTGTGTTGAAGTTTCCCAGTTTGTAGATAGGAGTTGAACAGGAAACCATGTATTTTGGTCAGAAAAAAAAATTCACAGTGTATAGATAACAGCTATCAGAATTTTGTTTGAGTGTTAAATATGAATTGAATGAACCTCAAAGAAGGAGAACCTGTTCCCTGCTGTATGGAGAGAAAGAGTCTGGAAGTGGTGATGGAAAGTAAGGAATATTCCAACTCCCTGACCAAGACCAGTAGTTATCATGGTATAAGTAAGAGTTAAACCAACACTGAAAAATTGGTCAGGAAATCTGTCATCAGCAGGAAGCTAGGTAAATGTGAGTACAAGAAAAGCAAAGGAAGAAGGAGAGTTAAAGTTTTTAGATGAAAATAAATTTTTACCTATAGAGAAGGCATTCCAAAGAGCATAGTGGAAGGAAAAGGGAGGTTCAGAATAAGATATTGAGTGACAGTTGAGTTTGGGTTAAGAATCATAGAATAAGAGAGTGGGGATTCAGGGAAAGAAAATAAAGTTTGAATAATAACTGCTTGGGGTTCAGCACCACTAGAATGGAGAATTTATTACAGGGTGAGAGTTTGTCAAGCCATTTAGGAATCAGTTCAGGCAGGGTGTCAACATCCCTGGGATTTTAGACTGAGTAGAGCAGAGCATTCTCAGAGGATTAGGCAGTAGGCTATAGCTAGAAATATATAAAGGTGATAGCAGCTGAAAAGGGGACTAGCTATATAGCAAGTGACTGATAATGAGAGTGTGATGGAATAGGATATTTCTCCTTCCCCTAAACTCCCACTCTGGTTCAAAACTTGTCACCTTTCTAATGGATTGTTGCCATAGCTTTCTAATTATCTCTCTGCTCAAGTCTCTTCACACTCCTATTCATCCTCCACAATGTTAGAGCTTCCTTTTTCCTAAATGTTAGATTTGGCTATGTCACTAACCTACTAAAGAAAATCTGATGACTCCATATTGATTTTAGGAGTGGATACATTTTGGTACTGTAAACACTAAGCACCCCAACATACACAGGGGGTCCTGCTATCATAGATTCTTAGATCTGCTTTCATAAAAGGAAAGGCAGCTTTTGAGGGGTTAACATTAATCAAACATAGATATCAGAGAAAATCAAAATTTCAGAGAAAATACAGAGAATGATATACAGAAAATATACAGAGAAAATAGAGAGACATAAAATCAGACATGCTTCCAAAATGTCTGACCATTATGTGCATACAATTACCAGAGAGGGAAGCACCAACTTCTGGGTTTTAGCATGGTGGTGGGGAGGATGGGGCTCCTTAGCTGCTTCCCAGAGTCTCTCTAGCCAAAGAAACACTTCAAATCAGTAAACCCCAAAGAAAACCTCACCCTCAGAATGGGTGTCAAAAGTGTATAAATATATAGACTTTTTAGAGCCTTAGGAAAGGCATAACCCTGTGACCCATTGCCTCAGTAAAAAAAAAAAAACAAAAACAAAAGGTACTTGGGACCCTCCTACAAAAGGACTCCCTTAATCAAGCTTCCCACAATGTGCAGGCCCATCAATGGGTGGGAAAGATCCTTCTTAATCACATTATGCAATCAGAGGCACTTTTAGTAAAACCCAACCAGCAAAAGAATTTTACTTGTCACTATAGGTACTTATCTCTTCCTTTCAAAAATATATATTTGATTATTGTACATATATGTATTCTATACATAACTATTAGAATAGTAGGATTTGTATATAATTTACAAATATGTGCAAATTGGAAGGTAAAGCTTTTTTTTTTTATATACTGATAAGTTTAAAAGATAAAAAACATTTAGAGGCCAGTGATGTTAGATACCTTCCTCTTTATAAAAGTTTATTTTTCCAATAGGCAAGAATTTAATTTTCTTTCACTCCCAACTCACCATCCTATCTCTATTGACTAACTGAGGTCTAGAGAATGATGAGACTTTGCACATTGACATATCGAAACTTAGGCCTACAGATCCTATCTTTAAACTTTTCGTCTAGTGCTCTTTCAAAAGTGCCTTAATGAGCTGAATTAATATTTGGAAAAAAGTATCAAATTCTTCATAGTTATAATATATTCAAGAAGCTAGAAAACGAATTTAGATCTAATGACTTCAATCCCTTTATGTTGCAGATAGAAGTATAAACTATGTTAAATAGAAGTAGGTAAATTGCCTAGAAAGATTAAGTGACTTTTTGAAGGTCACAAATGTACTTAGTGGTAGAGCTAGTTTAGACTAGATGATTTCTGCAGTTTTTTTTAGCTCTAAAATACTGATTTTTTGAGGAGGGGGATATCTATTAAGAATGTACCATGTTCAGAGAATGATGCTAATTTCTTGGGATTATACAAAGTTTTTACAGAAAGTCTCTCTGGTAAAGATCTTACTTCTAAGACATATAAGCCACTCATGCAAATTTATAGAACAGCAAATTGATAAATGGCTAAAAATGCATACAAACAATTTTTTTAAAGAATTTGAATGCTCTTACATAGAATTAAAATAAGGCATCAGGGCCAAATATATTATACTTCAGTTGAAGTAAAAAGTCAAGAGTAGCAATCACAATTTCAGCAAAGCAAAATTAAAAATAAGACCTAATTAAAAGAGATCACCAGTAAGTGTATCTTGCAGAAAGACACCATAGACAATAAAGTAATATAAATATTAAGCATATATGCATCAAATGGAAGAATATTTCAATATTTAAAGAACAAGTTAAATGAATTACAGGAGGAAATAGTAGAACTATACAAGTGGGAGACCTCAACTTTGCCCTCCAAAAACTAGATAAACCTAACAATAAAGTAAGGTAAAAAGAAGTTAAGGAGATGAATGGAATCTAGAAAAGTTAGATATGATAGTCTGGTGAATAAAACTGAATGGAGACAGAAGGGATTATACCCTTTTATTCAGCTGTACATTGATAGCTTCACAAAAATTGACCATTAGGGCATAGAACCCTCATAATCAAATGCAGAAAAGCAGAAAGATTAAATGCAACCTTTTCAGACCATAGCATTATGGTCTGAAATAAAAGGCTTTCTATGGAATCATATATAAAATATAAAAATTATGTATGGAATCATATATTAAAAATTAACCAGAAACTAAATAATTTAATTCTAAGGAAGGAGTAGGTAAAGGAACAATTTACAGAAACAACCAATAATTTCATTAAAGATAATGACAACGAAGAGATAACATACCAAAATTTATGGGATGCAGTCAAAAGAATACTTAGGAGAAAATTATATTCAAAGGTATGTATCAACAAGAAAGAGAAAGAGCAGATCAATGAATTGGGAATGCAACTGAAAAGAAAACTTAAAAAAATTAAAAATCTCCAATTAAACACCAAAATAGAAATCCTGAAAATCAAAGGAGAGATTAATAAAATTGAACATAAACAAAAAGCTGGTTTCATGAAAAATAAATAGAAAACCATGGGTGGATTTGATATTTTAAAAAAGGCCAAATTCCCAGTATCAAAAATGAAAAGGTTGACTGCACCACCAATTAAGTTGAAACTAAATCAAATATTAGGCATCATTTTCCTAGATCTTATGACAGCAGAATTCAAGATATAATTGGAATAAATATTTACAAAAAATTAATAACATGAATTTCAAGAGTAGAACCAAGGTGGTAGGTTAAAGGCAACTTAGCTGAACTCTCTCAACATTTCCATCCAAACAACTTTAAAATAATGTTTCAAATTAAATTTTGGAGTGACAGAGTCAAAAAAAAAAAGGTCATATTGAGATATATTTCTGACCTAAGAAAACTTAAGAGGTTGGCAAGTAAAGCTGTGACACCAGAGTAGAGACCTGTCTGAAGTTCATGGAAGTGATGTCAAAAGGAGCAGTTTTGGAAGCTCTTAGCCCCATAAGAGTATGGGGGATGAATAATTAATCAGAAAGAGATTACAGGGAACTTTTTGCTGGAATCAGTTGTTTGGCAACTGATTGGCAATTCTATTACCCAAACCCATTCTGGGTCACAGTTCCAGGGCAAAAAGGCGCACTTGGTGTCAAACATAAGGGAACAGGGACCCTGGTTGCATTTCCAACACAAAGAGAGTCTTAGCACTTGTGGCTACAAGGGACCTGTAGCCTTTTGTGAGTAAAGACTAGAGTGCACACGACAAAAACAGTTACCACACCTTTTCCAGGAAAACACCACCTTAGAAAGTGAAAACTTGAAGACTCCCAGAACTAGCTCTGAAAATAGCATGAACAAATCTGAAACTTGTCATATATCCCCCACCCCCACTCTCAGCAGAGCAGAGCCTAACTTGTGCATAAAGTTCAAAGTCAAGAAATAGTTTGAAAACCTGGGAAACTAATAAAAATAATTGACTGTAAAAAGCTTCTGAAGTGTCAGGGAAGATGCAGATATAAACTCAATGTGAAAACAGGTACAAACAAAGCCTCAAAGGAAAAACAAAATATTAGTTGGACCCAAGTCCAGCAAGAATTCCAGGAAGCATTATAGAAAGAGATGAAAATGGCAGAGTAAAAACTGGGAAAAGAAATGAGTGATGCAAGAAAATTATGGAATGAAAATCAACAGCTTGGTTAACAAAAGGAATGAAAATGAGGAAAAGAACACTTTAAAAAACAGAATTGGCCTAATAATAAAAGAAGTCAAAAAAATCACTAAATAGCTCCTTAAGGAGAACTGGTCAAATGGAAAAGGAGGTACCAAAAATCACTGAAGAAAATAACTCTTTAAAAACAGAATTGTCCTAGTTGAAAAAGATAAACAAATCTCACTGAAAAAGATAAGTCCTTAAGAATTAGAATCAGGAAAATAGAAGATAATGACTTCATGAGACATCAAAAAACAATAAAACAAAATAAAATGAATTGAAAAAAAATGAAGATAATGTGAAATATCCCATTGGAAGAACAAATGACCTGGAAAACAGATTAAGGAGAAACAATTTAAGATTTATTGGACTAATTGAAAGAAAAAAGGCCCTAAACACCATATTTTAAGAAATTATCTCGGAAACCTGACCCACCATCTTAGATCAAGAGGACAAAAATAGAAATAAAAAAAATCTGCTAATTACCTAAAAGAGATCTGAAAATTAAAAACTCCCAGGAATTTTATAGCCAAATTGCAGAACTCAAGATCATATTTGATTTAAAGGCAACCACATTATAAAAAAGAGAAGGCTTGGACTATGATATTCCAGAAGGCAAAGGAGCTAGGCTTACAATCTTACAATACTTACAGAGCAAAATTGAGTATAATCTTTCAGAGGAAAAATGGATATTAAATGACAATGGAATTTTAAGCATGAAAACAACAGAGTTGAATAGAAAAATTTGACTTTCAGATATAAGACTCAAGAGAAGCATAACAAGAAAAACATGAAAAAGAAATCTTAAGATTAAAGTGTTTACTATATGGGAAGATGGCACATATTTTCTTTTGGAACATAACTAACACAAAAGTATTTTTTTGTTAACTTCACATATATAATAGATGTCATATTGCTTGTCTTCTCTAGGGATGGTGGAGGGGTAAACCTGAGTGTTAGAATTTGGAAGTCAATTAAAGAAAAAATGATTGTTAAAAAATTAAACATTATTGAAAATAATTAAATAAGAAAAATAAATTTAAAAAGAATTTGAATACTTTTCCATTAGTGCGTACATGTTTAGTACTAATATTACTTCATTACTGACAATACCTTTTAACAAAATGTAATTTCCCACATTACTTCTTTTAAATAGATCTATTTTTGCTTTTGCTTTGTCTGAGATAAAGATTGCTATTCCTGATTTTTTTAAAACAATAGCTGAAGCTTAACAGATTCTGCCCCAGGCAATTATTTTAGTTATGTGTCCTTTTGTTCCAAATGTATTTCTTGTAAATAACTTATTCTTGGATTCTGTTTTCATTTTTATTGTGAGCTCATCACATGACTAAACTGTACATTTCTCTCCATCCTACTTTTTCCTATTTTTTCTTTTCATTCTCTCTTTTCCCCCTGTCCCTACTCAAAAGTCAGGTTTCTAACCCCTGCCTCTCTTCATCCATCCTTCCTGCTTTCAACACCCACTTCTCTTATCCCCTTTCACTCCTACTTTTCTGTTGAGTAAAATAGATTTCTGTATCTGACTGAATGTGTATGTTAATCCCTCTTGATCCACTTCTAATGAGAGAGATTCAAACATTGCCTGAGCACCCAATAGTTCCACTTCCCTGTAAAAGGTCTTTCTTGCATGCCTTTTAGGTAAGAAAATTTTTTCCCATTCTCCTCCCTTCTCCTAATGCAGCCCTCTTTCTCACTGTTTCATATATTTTTTGTTTCTTGGTCATTCCTATATAATCAACTCATGCCATGTGCTCTGTCTGTGTATGCTTCTTTTAATTACTCCTCTAATTTGCTTGCGATATCACCTTTCATGTCTAAATCATGTACCCATTTTGACCTTATCTTGGCATACCAGCTGAGATCACAGTCTATATCCAGTTTCTCCAAAATTGCTTTCTAATTTTTCTGCCAGTTTTGTTAAATAGGGGCTTTTGCTCCAAAAACTTGAATCTTTCACTTTCTCAGATATCGAATAGCCATATGGTCATTTACTACTGTGTATTGTGAACTTAATCTATTCCACTGATTCACCACTCCTTTTCTTAGTCAATATAAATATGTTTTGATGATTACTTCTTTGTAATACAGTTTGAGATCTGGTGGTGCTAGGTCCCTTTCCTTCTATTTTTATTTTCATTAATTACTTTGATAGTTTTATTTGTTTTTCTTCTAGATTAATTTTGCTACAACTCTTTCTAGTTTTATATGATAATTCATTTATAACTTAATTGGTATGGCAATGAATAAGAAAATTAATTTATATTAATTTAGTAAATATATTTAGATAGAATTGTCATTTTTATTTTATTGGTTTGGCCTACCCATGAGTAATTAATATTCGTCTAATTGTTTAGATCTGACCATGTGTAAAGGGTCTTGTAATTGTGTTCATATGGTTCCTGGTGTTTTCTTGGCAGGTAGATTCCCAAGTATTTTATATTGTTTGTAGTTATTTCAAATGTAATTTCTCTTTCAGTTTCTTCCTACTGGACTTTGTTGGTAATATTTAAAAATGTTAATGATTTATATGGATTTTTCTTGCACTTTTATTTATTATTTATGTATTATTAATTATCTTGTTTATTTTACTAAAGTTGTTGACTATTTCAATGAGTTTTGGGTTGATTCTCTAGAATTCTCCAAGGATGTCATTATATCATCTGCAAAGAATTTTCATTTTGTTTCCTGTTTGCTTGTTATACTTCCTTCAGTTTGTTTTGCTTCTCTTCTTGCTGTACCTAGCATTTCTAGTATAATATTGAACAACAGTGGTTACTAGAGAGAATCCTTGCCTCACCCTTGGTCTTATTGAGAAGGTTTCTTTCTTATCCCCATTACAGATAATACTTGTTTGTGGTTTTAGATCAATATTGTTTATCTTTTCCAGGAAAGTTCCAATTATTCCTAGGATTTCTAGTGCTTTTAATAAGAATGAGCGTTGTATTTTGTTGAAAAAATTTTGAATCTATTGAAAGAATCATATGGTTTTTGTTGTTTTTGTCATCCATATGGTCAATTATGCTGATAGTTTTCCTAATATCAAATCAACAGTCATTTCTGGTTTAAATCCCCTCTGGTCATCCCATATAATCTTTGTGAAATATTGCTATGGTCTCCTTCATAGTAGTTCATTTAAATTTTGCATAAATATTCATTAGGGAAATTGGTCAATAGTTTACTTTTTCTCTTCTTTTTTTGATCTTCTGTTTTTGCTCTTCCAAGTATCAAAAAGAATTTGGTAAGACTCCTTCTTTGCCTATTTTTCCAAGTCACTTATATAGTATTAGAATTAATTTGTCTTTAAATGTTTGGGAGAATTTGCTTGTGAATTGATCTAGTCCTGAGGATTTTTCCTTAGAGAGTTTATTTGTGGCTTATTCATTTTTTTTCTAAGATAAGGCTACTTAAGTATTCTATTTCTTCTTTAACCTGGGCAATTTATTTTTTTGTAGATATTTATCTATTCTGCTTAGATTGTTAGGTTTATTGGCATATCATTGGGCAAAAAGGCTTCTAATTATTACTTTAATTTCCTCTATATTGGTGCTGAATTTACTCTTTTCATCATTAACATGGGAATTTTTTTTTCTTTTTTTAAAAATCAAATTAATCAATGGTTTATCTGTTTTATTGGCTTTTTCATAAAACCAGCTCCTATTTTTAATTATTAGTTCAATGATGTTCTAATTTTCTGTTTTATTAATCTCTTCTTTGATTTTCAGGATTTCCAATTTGGTTTTTAATTGGATATTTTTAATTTTTTCCATTTTTAGATTTTTTTTAGTTTGATTTACTGACATTGATTTACTGTCTCTATTTTCTTGATGTAAGCATTTAGAAATACAATTTTTTTTCTAAGCACTGCTTTAGTTGCATAGTTTTGTATGTTGTTTTGTAAAATAAAGTTTTATATGTTGTCTCATTGTCGTCATTCTCTTTAATTAAATTACTGATTGTTTTTGTGCTTTGTTCTTTGACCTACTCATTCTTTAGTGTGGAATTATTTCATTTATAATTAATTTTTAATCTATATTTCCATGGTCCTTTACTGAGAGGAAGTTTTATTTCATGATGATCTGAAAAGGGTGTATTTAATCTTTCTGCTTTTCTGTATTTAGTTGTGAGGTTTTAATGCCCCCTTTTAATGACCAGTTTGTGTGAAAGTACCATGGATAGCTGAGGAAAAAAAATATACTCTTTTCTATTACCATTCAGTTTTCTCCAGAGGTCTCTCATATCTAATTTTCCTAAATTTTTATTCATTTCTTTAACTTTTTAAAATTTATTTTATGGTTATATTTATCTTGTTCTGAGAAGGGAAGGTAGAAATACTGACTAGTAGAGTTTTACTGTCAGTTTCCTCCTATAACTCATTTAACTTTTCTTTAAGAATTTGGATAGTATGCCACTTGGTGCATTTATGGTTTAGTCTGCACATGTGTTCATCCTTTGTTGCTGAGGAAGACCATGCTGTCAGAGAAATAGTGACATGATTTGCACTTGACTTTGTTTTGGGTGAGGGAGGGCTGTGGAGGTCACCAGCCTCACTTCTCCTCGAGAGCCTGAATCCAGTGACCAGATATTCATCAGGATGACTGGAGATGACCCAGGATGAGGCAATTGGGATTAAATGATTTGCCCAATGTCACACAGCTAGTGAGTGTCAAGTGTCTGAGGTGAGATTTGAACTCAGGTTCTTCTGACTCCTGCACTGGTGCACTATTCACTTTACCACCTAGCTACCCCAGAATAAAACAGACTCTTGAGTAGAGACAGGATGTGTGTGTGTGTGTGTTTGTCCTTCACTCCTGAAGAAGACCATGCTATCAGAGAAATAATGACATGACTTGTACTTGACTTTCATTTTGAGTGAGGGAGGGATGTGCAAGGTCACCAGACTCACTTCTCCTCCAGAGCCTGAATCCAGTGACCAGATATTCATCACGATGACTGGAGATGACCCAGGATTAGGCAATTGGGACTTGATAAGTATTTCAAGAGATGTCTATGACCTTTACATCTGTTCTACTTGACTTAGAAAGGGGCAACTAGATAGTGCAGTGAGTAGAGCACCCATGCAGGAGTCAGGAGGACCTGAATTCTAATCTCACCTCAGACACTTGATATGCACTAGCTGTGTGGCCTTGGGCAAGTCACTTAACCCCAATTGTCTCTTCCTGGGTCATCTGTTTTTGTCATTGTCCCCATAGAAAGATTCTAGGGTCTTATCTTTTCTGGGTTGCTTCTTGTTCATGATGATTGCCCTTTACCTGGCTTTTAAAGGTCTGCTTCCAGGGCACAGGTGGCTCTGTCCCATGGTTCTTGTGCTTAGAACTTTTGTGCTTATATATTGTGGCCTCTGGTTCTTTTCGGTAGAAGCTAGAATGCTGTAGCTTACCTGATGCTGAACTGGCTGTTGTGCCAAAGCAGGGACCAGATGAAGTCTTTATAAGTTTCCCTGGAATTATCCTGGACCTAGATGTGTTGTGTGGGGGAGGGGTGGTCTGGCTGCAGGATACTTCCTCTCCTGAGCACAGGCAGGCTCAGTGGTTGGTGAACCATGTGTGCATTGTAGTTTTCCTGATTCCCCTGAGGTTCTGAGTCAGTCCTGGAGTTCTGGTGTTGATGATTACAAGCTTCCCTCCCCCCCAATCCTGGGACTCAAAATCTGCTCCTTATTTGCTGATGTGACGCTCGCTGTCTTGGACAGC
The DNA here is from genome assembly GCF_028372415.1 of Notamacropus eugenii. NCBI lineage: Eukaryota > Metazoa > Chordata > Mammalia > Diprotodontia > Macropodidae > Notamacropus > Notamacropus eugenii. The sequence goes on along the minus strand of NC_092877.1, from coordinate 88,377,092 downwards.
TCTGGTCCTCCACTGTTCCCCTTTACTTCCCCTTTGCAATTTTCCTAGCCTCACAGACTAAGAGACTCTATTCCTTCAATTGATTCCACTGTTAAAGGATTATTTCCTGGGGATATATCCTCTGAGTTTTTCAAGGTTACCAATGGGAGAGGTAGAGCATTTACCAATCACTCCACCATCTTGGCTCCTGGAAGTTCAAGTAGGTGACAGATATCTGTGGATCGAGAGTCTCAGAAGAGGCTGCTGAAGTTACCTGGGGTTCTGCAGTTCTCTCTTGCTCAGTTCTACAGAACTACTGTCCTGGGCTGACATGTTTGGAATTCTACACTGCTGCTATTTCTTCACACCTCTCAGGGCTTCCTGCTTGGCTTTGCCAGAGAAGGGTTTGAGTTGGTAGAGTCTGTGCACTGTGCACTCCTCTAGCCCTGTGTAACAGTTCCTTCCCATTGACCTTCTAGTCTGTCCTGGGTTGGAAATCTGCCACACTCTGTCTCTTTATTGGATTCTCTAAAATTTATTCAGGTTCTCTTTTTAGAGGTATCTGAAGGAGTTTGTCTTAGAGTGTGGGTGAGTAGTTGCTCTCACTCTGCCATCTAAGGGAAATGATTGCTAATTTGTTTGTTTGTTAACAAATCATTACTAAGAAGAAGGATCAGGGAAATCTTCATGGAAAAAAGTGTCAATTGTTGGGATTTTAAAAATGGGTAGTAATTTAACAGACAAAGATGGAGGAAGAAATTGAAGTCCCAAGAAACAGTGAAACATAATGATATAGATGTGGAGGGAGAGGCAGAGAGGAAATCCAGTACTAATTGATAAAATCAGAGTTTTCTTGCTGAGTTAATTATATGAAGGAAACCTAGCATATCCTTCCTCTTCCCTTAACATCTGTATCTAATCAGTCAGCCCTTACGAAGTAGCTAAACATCTGATCTTTGTGAACTGCTGTGTTAGCCTCCCTTCTAGAACCACAGTTTCTGACATTGACTCTTACCCTGTCTATTGTTGGGGGTGGAAGCTCAATTCCATGTGGACAGTCTCGGGCGGGTAAAGGTGGGAACTTCTAAATCTTAGAGTTCTCATGAGGTCCCCCAGAAAACAGCAGGGAATCGAGGAGTGAGACCGAGCTATCTCGTGTATTTCTGCCTCTTCCCGTGAGAAACGTGATGGGAGGAGCATCCCCGCCCTCGAGACTGACCTGGATCTGGGCACACCTATTGTTATCTAACAGGCACGGTATTCAGGTGCAAACTACGCGGCTGGAGAGCTTAATTAGGGTCAGGAAAGCCTGAAGGCGCTCTTAGCGCCGGAGGGGCCCTTACAGGACAGAAGGCGCCTCTTCCCTTTTCCTCTCTTTGCTCTCCCTTCCCCCTCTCTCCCCACTTCCACTTCTGCTTCCAATCTCTTACTGTAAGATCTTTTCCTCCTTGGGAGATTTCTCTCTCCCTCCTAAGGAAGAGTTCCCCCTGCACATGTAACCAAGACCCTGAATAAAGCCTAACCCTTGTTCGACTCCGGAAAGTCTCTTCTCTCATACGTTTATCTGGTTTGGCCAGCCGAAGACCTGCGAGGTAAGGTAAGACTCGGGTAGCCCTCAGGCCTCTAGGCCTGGCAGTCTATGATTGAACTTATTGAATTAATGTATTAAGTATGTGAAGAGGAGCAATAATCAATATGGATAGAAAGGTAGAGTGGTACCTACGTGTGGAAGATCTAGAATGACAGAAAAAGATATTCTAATTTTAATTCATAGGCAACAGGAAATTACTAAATTTTTTGAGCAGAAGTAAGGCAAGAACTGACCAACACATAAATAAAATAATCTAATGACTATAATTTTCCCTCTTTCCTCTTTCTCTCAGCCATCCTTCATTTTGAAGAAGACCATGACATTGGAGAAATTATAACATGACTTGCACTTGACTTTGTTTTGAGTGAGGGAGGGCTGTGCAGGTCACCAGCCTCACTTTCTCCTCCTGAGACAACTGGACCCCAGTGACCAGATATTCATCAGAATGACTGAAGATGGCCCAGGATGCAATGGGAGACCTTAGCCTTTTTAGACTTGGCTTTTCAGGTACTCACTTGGAGGTAACACCCATATAGGCATGTATATAGTTTGCCCATATTAAATAATAAGTTTTCTTTTTCTTTTCTCTTCCTGTTTATCTTTTTATGCCTCTCTTGAGTCTTGTATTTGAAAATGAAATTTTCTAACGAGCTCTGGCCTTTTCAAAAGGAAGGTCTGGAAATGCCTAATTTCATTGAATGTCTATCTCCTTGCCTGAAAGATTATGCTCAGTGTTCTTGGCAACTGATTCTTGCTTGTACTTCAATGTCTTTTGCCTTATGTAATATCTTATTTCAATCCCTCTGATCTTTTCATGTAGAATCTTCCAGTTCCTGTGTGATCCTGACTAGAGTTCTTTGATATTTAAATAGTTTCTTTCTGGCTGCTGGCAGATCTTTACTTACTGGGAAAGAACAAATTTAGGGGGGAGATGACCAAAATAAATAATATATTCAGTTATTGAATCATTGGAAGTTAGTTTTCTTATGATTGTATTGTTGATAGTATATAAAAAAAAGAAATGCTGAGTTTGTTTTTGTTTTGTTTTTCTTCCATTCTGGAAATGCTTCTAACATGAGTTTTTTAACAAAGGTCCTTAGTCAAACAAACAAACAGATAAAAGTACCCAAAGCTATGGTCATTTGATCAAACCACAGACTAGATTATTATTGTTTGAAATCAATGACAAAACAAAGCAAAACATAGATGAAAGCATTAGATCTTCTTAATATAATACCTAAGAATTTATCTAGTCCTTGGGGCACATACTTATTTTGATGTTGGATTAATTTTCATTGAAAATGTTAAGATTGTGACTCGTGCAAGGTTTAACGTTGCAATTAGGCAGGAAGCCAATCAATTAATATAAATTGATCACTTCCCTATTGTATCAGAACTGCCTTGTAAATAACTGAAGATGTCATTCCTTTTACCCTAAATAATTTGAGGTCAAAAAATATATCCCTGTATCTCCCTGACATAGAACTTAATAGTAAAGCACAGGGACAGAAAGGCAATAGAAAACGTTTCCATCAGGAATTTTAACTCTACTGGTTATTAGCATAGCACTGACTCAGAAGTATTCCTCTTTCCCTCCTTCAGGGAACATGAAAGAATTTGTCCAGAAAGCTTACAGGTAGAGTGGGAGGCTGATCTACAAAGAGGGGAGGGTGGAGGATGTCAATCAGATTGGCAGCTCCCATCCCAGTGTCAAATAAAAGTTCTCTTGCTGAGTTAATTATATTAAGGGAACCTAGAATGCCCTTCCCCTTCCCCTAACGTTCATATGCAACTAGCTAGCCTGGACAGAAGTAACTAGGCATACGATCTCTGTGAACTGCTGTGTTGGCCTCCCATTCTAGCACCAAACTTTCTGACATTGACCTTTCACCCTATCTATGATTGAACTGAGTACACTAAAATAACTCAAGTTAATTCCCATCCCTGTCACTCTCACTCATTTTCATTTTGTGTTTCCTTTCCACCTTATTTACAGCCTTCTAGATTATCTGCATGACCACCTTTTGGTCTGAGCATGTTGGACCAATTCCAGAGAATGCCTTTTTGCTTACCTGATATTTCCTGTCCCTAATGTGACTTACACATTAGTTAGACTTCAATTGGCAGAAGTGCACATGAAGGCTTCATCTTTTTTAATTGCCTAGTAATGGTGGCTGTGGCTAAAGCTTCAAAGCAACACCATTATTTTTTCGCATTCTTTTCACAAAGTAATTTTGGTATTTCCATTCACTTGTATACACAGAACATGGGCCCATGTAGGCTGAAGGAGATGTGAAGCAGAAATAAATCAACAGAACTGTGTTTCAGCATTTCTACATGCTCCCTAGAGTTTGTGTCCGAGGACTGGTAGGAAAGGTGTATGGGACCTGTGGAGAGGTGGCAAAAGCACACTGCACAGAGAGTCAGGTAATGTAGGATCCTAGTTTAACCTCAAAAAATAGCAATTTTGACCTTTGGAAATTTATTGAATCTCTCTGGATATCCTTTCCTTCACCTGAAAATATCAATGGGTGGGACTAGATAGATACTTCCAAATTTGACCATCTAGATTTGGAGACAGAGATGCAGAGTAACAAAATAAATAGAAATCTAGTTTCAGAGCCCATGAGTAGGAATTTAATCAGCAAGGAGGGAGAAGCCAATAAGCCCTAGATTCAGAACCACCTAATAGATACTAATTGTACGATCAAGGCAAGTGACCTCATCTCTCAATGTATGAGGCCAAAGGTGTCAAACACAAAATCCCTACAAACCTCCTGAATGCAAATGAACTAGATTCAAATGAAATTGAATCAAAAATATAATAGGTAATGTTCATATGTGGTTTTCTAATCAGTACATACCAAGTAGAGATCCTTATTCATGGTTTACTGGCCCCCATTCCTATTTGAATTGGATAACACTGCTCTAGGTAATTAAGACTGCAAATTACAGAGCAGGTGCTTTGTTAGCAGGAGTTTCCTCATCTGCCATCTCATTTTATCAATGAAGTCACAGCCCCGGTCTCTATTCTCTATGTTGAAAAATTGCCAGAGTGATCTGGGTAATGAGGACCAAGTTGGATTACTAAGAATGGTTTTTATACATAACTGTACCTTTTAGCCATTCTAAAAGGAGAAAAATCATGCACATGTTCCACATACCAATAATGAGTGGAATCATCTTCCCAAAAGTTTTTGTACATTTTTTTTTTATTTCATGGGAATGATCTCCACCTGCCACCCTAAGAAGGACCAGGGTTTGGTTAGGTGAAGTAGACAGTACTTAGGGCACCTTTTCTGTCCTCTCCCTCAGGCCAGCAACTGAGCAATGTGGTCGTTATAGATGGCTGCTCAGATACCCAGGAAGCTGCTAAATGACCTCTGCTTTAATTCAGTGAGAAGAAGATCCTGGGCCACCTGTGTGTAGTGTTGTGGCTACAGTTCCTAGTATATCCAAACTTGCTATTTCTCCACTAGCCAGCTGCCACAAGACTTTTATATAGGCTGAAAAAGGTAAAATGGTATGGGTGGATGTCTTTTAATTCATGTATTAATTGAATTTAAGTGAGGCAGAGTTGCACAGTTATTTACCTCACTCTTTCTTCCAGTCATTAAAGTCTAGTGGCAATACAAAAGTCAGGACAACTAGTAGTGCCTTGAGATGTAGTGGATAACCTTGGTTTTGTCCATGTCTAACCAAGTTCTAAGCACTCTACAAACCCTGTTTCAGCTGCCTTTATGGCCACTGGAACAAATTCTTCTCATTCCCCCATCAGAAGTATTCATATGTTTGGGGTTGACAACCCCTTGCTCCAACTCACCAACTGTTTGAGGCTTCTCAGTTACCCTTGACCTGGTTTAGCCTTTCTGCCAAAACTAATGCATGCTACAGCTTCTTAGGGTCACAAAAAAGTTACTATGTAACTTTTTGCATACCTTGCCAGGAGTTAGGTGAAGTTCACTAATTTAACTCAGAGTGGAAAATCAAGTCAAGTTCAAAGTCATTTATGTCAGTCAGTCAGTGACATTGTGCTAAATTCTGAAGTACCAGTAGAGGAACTTAGAAGAGTCATACAGAATAATCCCTTTCCTCTTCCCTCCATATTTTTTTCCTTAGTTACTGGATTCATTAAGATGTAATGCATGTGCATAGGTTATCAAGGGGGGAGTTCAGATCTATCATTAAATGTAATCTCTAGTCTTCATTTCACTCAAATTATTTTTTTTTCATATAATCTGGACAGGTTTGAAATGATGACACAGCCAATATGAATGAGGCTGTCTTCCTCATCTAGTTCAGGATACTTTTATTCCAGACCTGAAGTATCCCCTCTCACATTAAGTACTCCCCCAATAATCACATGACTAAAACTAGAGCATCAAATTACTGTTTATGTCAAGGAGAATGAGTCATAACAGACAGATTGACCCATCTTCAGGTCCAGTCCTCTAGCTACCCAGAAGACCACACAGGTTAGAAAGGACTTGAAATCAAGATGTCTAACTCTAAACCCAACACTTTCCACTTTGACTCCTCTTTGCCTCACACCATACTACAATCGTGATTTGCTTCATATATTTTTTTTTTTGTCCAAAGGGAGTCAAATAAGACACAGAATGAGAAGAGGAGGTAAAAGCTACCTTCCCTAGCTCTAATTGTTTTCCTTATGAGCTATACTTTGCTTCATTATCAAAATATATGTTAACAGTGCTTTGCACATAAGAAATATTTAATAAATGCTTCATTCAAATATACACAGACATAATTAACAAAGCAAAACTTGAAGAAGTTCATGTTTTCCTCTATAATTTAATGAGTATTCTTTTGTATTTTGGGGCAGAGGTTCTGATTCTCTGCATTCTGCTACCTCTGTCCCAGAAACACAGCTTTCAGTCATTTGTATATGACATGGGCTCTTACTTAGACACACAGAATGGAAGCTATTAATTCTTGTACTAGATTTTTGCAGAACATGCTGCTCTAGTACTTCACCTATTAACTCATGGAATCTCAGCTTTCTGGTTGGACACAGGCAGCAATTTCCCACTTCCAAACTGGGTGACTTAGGGCAACTTTGTTCCCCTCTCTGAGGGCTCCGTGTCCTATTTGGTCAAATGTGGGAATTGGACTAGATCACCTCTAAGGTTACTTCCTACTCTAGAACCCAGCAATGATAGGGCAGTAGTGACCCACTGTGCCGGGTCACAGCACAGCTTATGAGGTATGCAGAGGTAACTGATGTTCTCCAGTTTCCCATGGATTGTGTTCTGTCCTTTCAGGCTCGGTTCACATGGCACCTCTTCCAAAAAGCATTCCTTGTATCTATTCCCTCCCAATTCCATTAGAAACTAAGATACTTAAAAATACAGATAGTATAACTATTTTTGTAGTCTCAGTGCCCAAAACAATGACTGGCATATAGGAAATACTTAATGAATGCTTGGGTAGTCATGAAGGAGCTCCTTGGACTTTGAAAACCTAGGTTGTGGTGCTCTTCTCTCTGGAAACTATGTAGGTATGTATGTAATGGTCAACAGTTAGATCAGTCTGTTGATCTGTGATGTGTGTACTGCTTATGGTCAGACAGTTGGAAGTCCTGTCTGTTGTTCTTTATTTCTCTGCTTGTATTTTCTCTGTTGGTACATGTGTTTGATTAAAGTGATTGCTGACCCCCCCTTTGTTGCTTTCCTTTTAGAAAAGTAGATCTAAGAACCTGCACACAGGACCTCCTGTGTATACCAGGTCCATATAATCTACCTTACATCGTATGTACCTAGGTACATAACTTATTTCCCTTCTTTAGATTATAAACTGCCTGAAGGTAAGGGATTATATTTTAATCACTTTTGTGCCTGCCCCCACCAACTTATATAATGTACCATATGTTGCAATACAAGTTGACAGGTTTCAGTGGAAAGAGTTAGAACTTGAGTTAAAATTGTGCTGCTGACATTTTCTACCTATATGACTTTAGGCAAGACACTTCACCTCCTTAGGCCTCAGTTTCCTCAACTGTAAAATGCAGGGATTAGGTTAGATGGCCTCTGAGATTATTTCATAAAGTCCTTGATGAAGCATCCTTTCCTCTGCACTCTACTTTTTGTCTTGTTATTGCTGAATTGCCAAAAATATCAAAAAGAAAAGAAAACTGAATATTTTATTTCCATGCTATACATTTCATTCTTTTGCCCCAAATTAAATTATATCCAAAGGCAAAAACATTGCTGTGACTAGACTGTGTGGGAGTGCTCACTCATCATTGTCAGAAGGATGGCTTGTGGGCATCTGCATCTCTTTGCCATAAAGTTTCCTGGTACAATGCTGTATCACAAGTTAGTTTCAGAGATGGTGCTTAGAAACCACTCTCCTCAGCTCCTTTGCTCATCATCCTCTAATCATTCATTCAAATCTATTTCTTCGCCATCTGGTCCATGTTGAACTGTGTGTCCATGAAACGCAAAAAACTCATGTAGCCTTTAAGAAGCCTACAATTTAATTGAGGCGGATAGTTGTAGTGCAGTCATTATAATCATGCCCAACTCATTGTGGTCTCATTTGGAGTTTTCTTGGCAAAGATATTGTAGTGATTTGCCATTTCCTTCTCCAGCTCATTTAACCAATAAGGAAACTGAGGCAAACAGTGTTAAGTGATTTGCCCAGGATCACTCAGCTAGTAAATGTTTGAGGCCAGATTTGAACTCAGGAAGATGAGTCTTGGCCCAGCACTCTATTTAGGGTGCCACCTAATTACCCCCAAAAGAGAGTATTATATTTGTTCAAATGATTTATTCAACAATTCAATTTTATTTGTATTTAATAGTTTTATATTTTTCCAATTATATGTAAAGATAGTTTTCAGCATTCATTTTTGTAAGATTTTGAGTTATAATTATTTTTTCCTTCCTTCTTTCTCTCCCCCTCCAGAAAACACATAAGTCTTTCCAGGTTTTTCTGAAATCTGCCTGCTCATCATTTCTTATATCACAAAAGTATTCCATTACATTCAGATACTACAACTTTTTTAGCCATTCCCCAATTGATGGGCATCCTCTCAGTTTCCAGTTCTTTGCTACCACAAGAAGAGCTGCCATAAATATTTTGGTACATGTAGGTCCTTTTCCCTTTCTTATTATCTCTTTGGGATGCAGATTTAGTGGTGGTATTGCTGGATCAAAGGTACGCGCATTTTGAATGCCCTTTAAGTATAATTCCAAATTGCTCACCAGAATGGTTGGATCAGTTCACAATACCATCAACAATGCAGTAGAGTTCCAATTTTCCCATATTGTCTACAACATTTATCATTTTCCTTTTCTGTCATATTAATTGATCTAGTAGGTGTGATGTGGTACCTAAGAGTTGTGTTAATTTTCATTTCTCCAATCCATATTGATTTAGATAATTTTTTCCCCATAAGGATTCTTCATCTGAAAACTGCCTATTCATATTCTTGGACCATTTACTAATTGGGGAATGACTTGAATTCTTATTAATTTGATTCAGTTCTCTATGTATTTTAGAAATGAGACCTTTATCAGAAGTATTGTATTATAAATATTGTATTCCAGCTTTCTGCTTTCTTTCTAATCTTGGTTGCTTTTGTTTTGTTTGTGCAAAAACTTTCTAATTTAATGTAATCATAATTAACTATTCCTTGGTCTTTTAATTTGCCTACAGTATCACCATTTATGTCTAAATCAGGTAACCATTTTGACCTTATCTTGGTGTGATATGTTAGTCTATGCCTAGTTTCTGCCAATTATTTTCCACTTTACCCAGCAGTTATTGTGAAAGAGTGAATTCCTTCTCCAGAACCTGGAGTCTTTGGGTTTATAAAACAGTAGATTACAATAGTCATTTATTATTGTCTTGTGTACTTAACATATTCTATTCTTCCACCACTCTATGTTTTAGCCAGTACTAAATAGTTTTGATAATTGCCTCTTTATAATGTAATTTTAGATCTGTTACAGCTGGGCCACCTTCTTCTGCCTTTTTTGTTTTTATTAATTCCCTTGATATTCTAGAATTTTTATTCTTTAAGATGGATTTTGTTATTTTTTTCTAGTTAAATAATTTTTGGTAGTTTGGTTAGTATGGCAATAATTAAGTAAATTAATTTAGGAGGAATTATCATTTTTATTTTATTAGTTTGGTCTACCTATGAGCAATTGATATTTTTTTATTTTTGTTTAGATCTGACTTTATTTGTGTGAAAAGTGTTTTGTAATTGTGTTTACATAGTTCCTGGACTTATCTTGGCAGGTAGACTACCAAATGTTTTATATCATCTAGTTATTTTGAAAGGAATTTCTCTTTCTATCTCTTACTGCTACATTTTGTTGGTTATATATAGAAATACAGATAATTCATTTTCCATCCTGCATCTTTATTAAAGTCGTTAATTATTTCTAGTAGTCTTTTAGCTGACTACCTAGAATTCTCTAAGTATATCATCATATTATCTGCAAAGAGTGATGTTGTTTTCTCATTGTTATCTTCTAATTCATTTAATTTCCTTCCTTCTCGTGCTGCTAAAACTAATGTTTCTAGTACAATATTGAATTACAGATAAAAGGCATCCTTATTTCACCCAAATCTTATAGGGAAAGCTTCTCACTTATCCCCATTACATAAAATGCTTGCTGATAGCTTTAGATAGATATTATTTATCATCTTAAGGAAACCTTCATTTATTCCCATGCTCTCTAGTGTTTCTTAATAGAAAAGAGTTTAATATTTTGTCAAAAGCTTTTTCTGAATATAGGAAGATAATTGTATGATTTCTGTTAGTATTGTTATGATAGGATCAATTAGGCTGATAGTTTTCCTAATATTGAACCAGCCCTGCATTCTGGGTACAAATCTTGTACAGTCATAGTGTTTTATCCTGGTGGTAAATTGCCACAATCTCTTTATTAATATTTATTGGAAATTTTTGCATCAATATTCATTAGGGAAATTGGTTTATAATGTTCTTCTTCTGTTTTGGTTCTTCCTAGTTTAGATATCAACACCATATCTGTGTCATAAGAGAAATTTAGTAGAACTCCTTCTTTGCCTATTTTTCCAAACAGCTTATATAGTATTGGAATTAATTTTTCTTTGAACATTTCATCGAATTCTCTTGTAAATTCATTTGGCTCTGGAGACTTTTTTCTTTGGGAACTTGATATCATTGATAGCTTTTTAAATTTCTTCTTGTGAAACAGGATTATTAAGTATTTTATTTTCTCTTCTGTTGATCTTGGCAATTTATATTTTTGTAAATATTCATACATTTCACTTAGACTGTCAGATTTATTGGCATAAAGTTGGGCAAAATAGCTCCTAATTATTGATTTAATTTCCTCTTCATTAATGGTGAATACACCCTTTTTGTTTTTGATACTAATAATTTGATTTTCTTCTTTTTTAATCAAATTAATCAAAAATTTATGAATATTTTGTTTCCCTAAAAAATGCTTAGTTTTATTTGTTAGTTCAACAGTTTTCTTAGTTTCAATTTTATTAATCTCTTCTTTGATTTTCAGAGTTTCTAATTTGGTATTTAATTGGTGATTTTTAATTTGTTCTTTTTCTAGCTTTTTAGTTGCATGGCCAGTTCATTGATCTCCTCTTTCTCTATTTTACTCACATAAGCATTTAGAGATATAAAACTTCCCATAAGAACCACTTTGCCTGGATTCCATAAATTTGGTTATGTCATCTCTTTAATGTCTATCTCTTTAATATCTTTCTCTTTGATGAAATTATTGGTCATTTCTATGATTTGTTATTTGACCTACTCATTCTTTAAGATTAAATTATCTAATTGACAATTGATATTTTTATCTATCTTTCCATGGTTCTTTATTACATGCAATTTTTTTGCTTCATGATCTGAAAAGGGTGTATTTAATGTCTTTGCCTTTCTGCATCATTATAGGTTTTTATGACCATCATCATAGAGGTTTTTATGCCCTAATACACAGTCAGTTTTTGTGTAGGTGTCATGTACCATGGGTAAAAAGAAAGCATATTCTTTTCTATTCCCATTTAATTTTCTCCAGAGTTCCATTATACCTAACTTTTCTAAAATTTTATTCACCATCTTAATTTCTTTCTTGTTTATTTTGTGGTTAGATTTATCTAGTTCTGAGAGGAGAAGGTTGAGGTCCCCCCTCCCCAGGATAGTTTTGCTGTCCATTTCTTCTTGCAATTCACTTAACTTTTCCGCTAATAATCTGGTGCATATATGTTTAATATTGATATTACTTCATTGTCTTTGATATCTTTTAGAAAGACATAGTTTCATTCTCTATCTCTTTCAATCAGATCTATTTTTGCTTTTGCTTAGTCTGAAATCAGGATTGCTACTCTTACTTTTTTTTTTTTACTTCAGTTGAGAAATAATATATTCTGTTTCAACCTTTTTACCTTTATTCTGTGTGTATCTCTTTGCTTCAAATATGTTACTTGTAAACAACATATTGTAGGATTCTGTGTCATCTGCTTCCATTTTATGGAAGAGTTCTTCTCATTTGCAGTTATGATTAATAACTGTGTATTCCCTACTATCCTATTTTCCCATTTTTTTATACTTTTCTCTCACCATTCAACCTGTCACTCCTCACCAGTGTTTTGCTTCAATCTTGCAGTGTTCCCTCAATCTACCCTCTCTTCAATTAGCCCCCTACCTTTTCTTTCCCCTTTCCCCTCCTGCTTCCCATAAGGTAAGATAAATTTCTGTACCCAGCTGAGTATATACGTTATTCCCTCTTTGTGCCAAATTGATGAAGGTTCAAATAATATGCACCCCCTCCCTTTTTTCCCTCTACTGTAATAGGCCTTTTGTACTTCTTCATGTGATATAATTTACCCTATTTTGTATTCCCCTTTCCTCTTCTCCCAATACAATCCTTTTTTTTCACCCCTTAATTTTTTTTTTATATCTACATCAAAGTCAACTTATATTCATACCCTCTGTTTATGTGTACTCCTTCTAACTGCCCTAACAGATATACAATTCTCAAGAGTTATCAGTATCATCTTCCCATGTAGGGATGTAAACAGTTTTACCTTATCAAATAACATATTTGTTTGTTTGTTTTTCTTTCCTTTTTACCTTTCTATGCTCCTCTTGAGTCTTGTATTTGAACATTGAATTTTCTGTTCTGATCTTTTCAAGAAGAGAGTTTGAAATTTCCTGTGTTTCACTGAATATCCATCTTTTTCCCTGAAAGATTATGCTCAGTTCCGCTGAATATTTGATTTTTGGTTGTAATCCAAACTCCCTTTCCCATCTGAAATGTCATATTACAAGGGCTCTGATCCTTTACGTTGAAGTTACTATGTCTCTTGTAATCCTGCATTTGGCTCCTCAATATTTGAATTGTTTCTTCCTGGCTCTTTGCAGTATTTCCTCCTCAAACTCATAGCTCTGAAATTTGGATCCAATATCCCTTGGAGTTTTCATTTTGAGATCTCTTTCAGGAGGTGATCAGTGACTTATTTCAATGACTATGTTACCCTCTGGTTCTAGGTTATTAGGGTAGTTTTCCTTTATAATTTCTTGAAAGATGATCTCCAGGCTTTCTTTCTTTCTTTCTTCCTTTCTTTCTTTCTTTCTTTCTTTCTTTCTTTCTTTCTTTCTTTCTTTCTTTCTTTCTTTCTTTCTTTCTTTCTTTCTTTCTTTCTTTCTTTCTTTCTTTCTTTCTTTTTTTTTTGATCATGGTTTTTGGGTAGTCCAATAATTCTTAAATTATCTCTCTCAGATCTATTTTCTAGGTCAGTTGTTTTTCCAATGAGTTATTTTATATTTTCTTCTACTTTTTATTCTTTTGATTTTGTTGGACTAATTCTTGATGTCTCATAAATGCATTAGCTTCTACTTGCCCGATTCTGTTTTTTAGGGAATTCTTTGCTTCAGTTAGCTTTTGGATCTCCTTTTCCATTTGGACAATTCTATCTTTTAAAGAGTTGTTTTCTTCCATGGATATTTTTATTTTTCCAATTGTATTTTTTAAGGAATTTTTTTCTTCAGTCAATTTTTGTCCTTCCTTTTCCAGACTTTTGACACTCTCTTACATAACTGTCTTTTCTTTTCCCAATTTTTCTTTTAACACTCTTATTTGATTTTTTGAGCTCTTCCAAAAAGCTTTTTGAATTTTGAGACCAATTCATTTTTCTTTTTGAAACTTTGCATGTAGGCATTTTGATATTGCTGTTCTCTTCTGAGTTTGTGTTTTGATTTTCCCTGTCACCTTACTTGCTTTCTATGGTAAGGGCTCCTTTCTGGATTTTATTCATTTTTTAGCCTATTTCATGATTTTCAGTTAAGTTCTGCTTCTGGGGCACAGGGGGTATTGTTCCAAGCTTCTTGCTCTAGGGTCTAGGGACCTAATCACTGAGTTTCTACACCAGGGCCTCAGGTGCTAGCTGCTTGCCCACTGTGTTAGGGTAGTCCAGCTAATCTGACCTGTTGTTCTGGGGTTCTGTAGGTGGCAGTTTACCTTCTGTACTGGGTTTGGAGATCTCAAAACTAGCCTGCTGTGCCACTATCCTCCTGAGCCAGGATTGAGGGATCTCAGTTCTTCATCTGTGGTATGGCCAAGAGGCTCCTGCTGGCTCTTCTGGATACTGTCTGTGCTGGACTGTGCTTCCTTTTTACCCAAGTGAAATAGACCTTTTCTGAAGTATTTCCAATCTGACCCAAGCTGGGAAATTGTTTCAATCCATCTTTTTGTTGATTCTGTCACTCCAGAACCCATGTAGAGGCTTGACTTAACATTGTTTCTAAGGGAAACTGAGGAAAGCTCAGACAACTTTTTGACTTCTCTCTAGCATATTGACCCCACACCCTCCCCCAATTCCAAGTTAAGCTGTTTAACCAGGCTGAGAACTGTTGAGATAATTTTTGTGTGTCCCCGTTTAAAAGGGCACATTTCATCACTGCTTTGTTCATAATTAACTTCTTTCATTTTTCTTTTAAACTAAACCTGACTGTGTTGGCTGCTACCTTGCAGCAGATTTGTACCTCAGAAAATCAAGTGCTTGTCATGTGTAGGAACCTGACTCTCCTTCCTTTTAATTATAAGTTCATGCCAGTGTATGGTGCTAATGTGAGTATTTTGAGAAATTTCTAAATGGTATTCCTATTGATTTGTTTCATGTATCATAAGGAATGATCTATTGAATTTCACTCAGAGAATTATGGAGCATAAAAAGAAAGAGAAAACACTAGAGTGAAGCCAGTTGGATTGTAATTGTGTTCATAGCAAGAATGTCACAGATTAGAGAATTTATATTTTGCAATGCTTTTTAAAAATCAATTATAATTCCATAACACAAAATTATAATGTAGCATAATTGTCCCTTAAAATATTCCTACCAGGATTGTTAAATGCCCACTTAACTTTCTTTGTAGTCTTTGGTAAAGTGCAGAAAATAAGGTATCAGGTGGGAACTATGTTATGTAGCAAAGGTTTTATCTTGATATCTTTTGAATAAGACCGCAGTTCCCATTGGATAGAAAAGGTGTCTAAATAGAAGACTATCTTGTACCATGACTAAGACCTCCATTCTACTTTTAAAATTGTTAGTATAGCATCTAAGACCTTGCCATTCATGCTTCTCCTATCATCTTCTTTCTCCTTCCCCCACCCCCTCCCCCCCAAAAAAAAAACCAACAAAAAAAAACTAAACCAGATTTGTAATACATTGTGGATCAGCAAGTACCCAAAGCCAGAGCTTGGTTATCCCAACTATGTGTTTATTTATACTCAAGAATGTAGAAACACATTATTTCAAAGAAAAAAATTAATAACAGAGCAAATAAAGTAAGAAGAATTGTTTCCCCAATACAAATGTGAAATGCATACTTTTGGCTCAATTTACTCTCCAGATTTTTCTACCTCCTCACTAGAACTCTTCCCTCTCTAGAGGTATTTCCACCCTGATACCAAGTCCCTAGCCTAGACTAACATTTTTTGAGGACTCAGTCATGTATATTTCATTCCCAATGTAATTCACTTTCTGGATTTCTCTACCTCTTCAAAAGCAACTTTGTCTCTAGTCAGGTTCAGCTGCCCTCTCTCTCTTCGTATTCACTCTTTTTGTCTTCCTTTTATGTGTTGTTTTCACCTGTTACATGGTTAGTTCTAGATGGTATTATCTGCTTATATTTGTATCCCAAACACTAACAGAGCCTGGCTCAAGCTTAACAAATTCTCTCTCTCTCTCTCTCTCTCTCTCTCTCTCTCTCTCTCTCTCTCTCTCTCTCTCTCTCTCTCTCTCTCTCTGTGTGTGTGTGTGTGTGTGTGTGTGTGTGTGTCCTCTGTTATCCTGTTAACAATTTGGCAAATATATTAAACACATGTGAACAGGGAACATAAATGACAGGCACACAAAAAGGAATTGCACGGGCACATTCTAGGAGCTTCTGAAAGTCCAATCCCTTGTTAAGACTTAGGGAATTAAGGATACCAACAGGGACAAATAGGAACTAGCTGCATGGATGGCTGAGAGAATTACTATTTCCAATATCACAGTGTTACTGATATTCTTTTAAAAGGTCAGCATGGAAAGCAATAGATATGGTTAAGGGCTCACTCAGCCAAGATGCCAACTAAGGCTCATGGCTGCCTCTGGCTAAGAGTGAATCTACTTTTTTTTGGGGGGGTGGGGTTGGGAGATTGATATTTTTCTGTTATAAATTTTAGGTTCTAGATTGCAGACAATCTTCTGACTTTTGATGATTATATCCTTTTTAACTTCTAATAAATTCCTAATTCTTAGTCTTTATCCCCCAGTACAGTTTAGGAGAATGCATTACAAAAATCCCACTGCAAAGTTATAAGGGACTACCTCATCAGTAAGATAAAGATGCTAGAGATAAGAATACAAGGTAAGTGAAGCAAAAAAGACCATCTCCCTCCACTCCTGATTCATAATCTTGCCTTTATAACGCTCACCTTCCAGCAATAAAAATAATGATTTTCTATTTCCTTTGCATTTTAGACTAGCAAAAATCTTACTGCTCTCTCTATACTGTTACAACTTGAAGTAAGTTTAAGATCTCTCGTATTTTCTCTGGGCTAACACAGATCTAGAGATAAGGTCCTAAAGGCTTTTGTCACTTTGAATATCCACATTCCTAAAATATAGTCTTTAAAGTTTTTATGAGTATTTACACAAAATATATAGGACAGCTAGGTAGTGAAGCAGATAAAGCATTGTGTCTGGAGTCAGAAATATGTGATTTGAAATTTGGCCTCAGATACTTACCAGATGTGTGACACTGAGTAAGTCAATTAACCTCTCTTTGCCTCTATTTTCTCAGATGGAAAATTGATATAATAATATCACTTACCTCCCTGGGTTGCTGTGAGGATCAAGTAAGATATTTGTAAACCATTTAGCAAAGTGCCTGGAACATAGTATGAAATTAATAAATGCCTAATTCTTTCCTTATGCAATCTTTAATAGCTTTAGGTAGTAAGAATGATAGAAGCAGTTTCTAAGTGATGTTTGAAAGCAAATTTATGAATGTTTTGGAGAAACGTTGTCCCTATTCCTTAGATAATTAGTATAAAAATTTATTAATTGATAACTCAACCCAAATTCCAAGCACCAAAAATACATGCCTGGCCTAAACATCTACAATATACATGGTCTAGTTAACAATCCCACAGTCAGTCCTGGGTCATAGTTGCAATGGTTTTTTAATGCAGAGACTAGAGTGTAGTCACAACAAATTGCATCACAAAGAAATAGAAGATGAATGACAATGAAGAAGCAGATAACAAGGCTAGTGGTTGCTGTGGAGGTCTTCCTTTACCTCAGATATCTCCAGGCAGAAAATCAACATAAAGCATATGGGGAAATGATGCACCCCTAAGAAGCATCCTGCCATCTTCCTTTTCATGCACACACACACACACACATATATGTATATGTATGTATATAAACACATCTATTTTAAAATGACACGTTCTTCCATTAATCTCTCATAGAGAATCTATCCAACACACTAAAGACCTTTATTTGGTTTAGATCATAAGTTCTTTTAATATTTTTTACATGTCAATACATACTTCAAGTTGTCCATCAGTAAATTCATGCTCTCATTTTATGACTAAACTGCCTCTATTTCTGGCCCTACTTCTTGACAGTATCTTTTATACCAAATCTTACATGCAAGTCTTGAGGATGTATTTGAGTTTGTTCATGTAACAGTGAGGACCCTGGCATATACAGGAGGGCCTGCTGTACAAGTTCTTTGATCTGCTTTTCTAAAAGTAAGGCAACTTTTGAGGGGTCAACAATCACTTTAATCAAATAGATATCATTCACTTAGTTCAGGAGAAAAAGTCAGCACCCTGACCTACAGAGAAAATACAGGCAGAGAAATAAAGACCAACAGACAGGATTTCTAACTGTCAGACCATTGCATACATACATACATAGTCACCAAAGATAGAAGCACCAATATCTTGGTTTTCAAAGCCAGGGACTCCTTAGCACCTACCCAGAGTCTCCTCTGGCCAAAAAGCACTTCCAATGTGTAAGTCCCAAAGTAAAATCTCACCTCAGAGTATATATATATATATATATATATATATATAATTTCTGAGCCAGAGGGCATCACAACACTTGAGAACCAGTGCTTCATTAGAAATTAACAAAAAGTGCAGGCCTTCTTACAAAACAAATCAGCCAATCAAATTTCCCTTAATGGGAAGGCCCATTAATGGATGGAGAAGATCTTTAACTCTCATTAACATAATTCACATTACAGTCCACCATACATTTTTCCTTTGCCCTTTAATCTTGAGTCTTTTGAGACTAATCTGTGCAATGATTCACAGTCATAGAGCATTGGGAGCAGAACATTGAAGTTTGAAAGGCTGGCTTCTGGTAGCAAGAAGCAACTTGAAAAGAAATAGAATTTTAGAAAAGTAGATGTTAGCAACGGCCCTATAGTGG
Source organism: Notamacropus eugenii (assembly GCF_028372415.1). Lineage (NCBI taxonomy): Eukaryota > Metazoa > Chordata > Mammalia > Diprotodontia > Macropodidae > Notamacropus > Notamacropus eugenii. The sequence continues at coordinate 88,358,551 of NC_092877.1, read as the reverse complement.
AAAAATAAATGGTGTGGAAAAGAATATATGTATTCACGTGAAAGTCTGCATATACAGGTCCATATAAATAAATGGTTGTCTGATGGACACTGAGAATTTTGTTTATTTTCATGTCAACTAACCAAGGTATTCAGCAAAAAGTTATTTGTAAGGATTTGCCTGGCAAATTAATGGATTAAACTCTAGTCAAGTCACTCTTCTGAGTCTGCCATGGCAGAACCATTAAGCAAATATGAGACAGACTAAATGAGTTTATTCATCTGGCAAGGCAGATATCCAAAGGGTTTTTCCCCCTTTTCCACCATAATCTAGGGGAAGGAGATTCCTGGGATATGAGAGAAAATGTTTCATAATCTTGCCTTCTCAGCAGTTTGATAATTGACTAGACTTTTGCTAACATTATCTTCCACTTCAGTAAAGCTCATCTTCTCTCCCAGTCCGATGCCAGATTGATTAATTCCCTTATCTCCTCTCTTCATCAAGAAAGGCTTTCTCCTTTTCACCAGTCTCAACACACTGCTTCTTTTCATACCAACCTCAAAATTCATCTTCTGTAAGAATAATTTTTTCAAAGAAGGAAGCTTTTAACCTTGAATCCATTGGCTTGTTTTTAATCTTTATAATAGTTTGATAACTATTTCAAAGTAACTGTTTTCCTCTATTAGCCTATAGTTTTATTTCATGAATTTAAAAATATTGTTCTTTGAGGGGGTTCATCAACCTCACTAGAATCCCAGTGGACTCCATGACACAAAAAAAGGTAAAGAACCCCTGATCTAAGTGAGTCTATCTCTTTTTGATCACTCATTGCTAATCTCCTCAGTCCCCAGTAGGTACAGTTTCCACCCCTACTCCTTATGTCATATTATTTTGTAGCTATCCACATGTCACTTTCTAAATTTTGACTGTTTGGGTGTGTGATCTGTGCCTCTTATGTTAGCATTGACCCAATGAACAGATTCACTTCGCTGTTAATATGTTTTTGTTCTATCACTAACACGTAACAGCCTGTGATTTTGAACATATCATTTAACCTAAACCATTCTTAATTTCATTCTCTGTAAAGTGGGAATAAGGGTAAAGTACTTCATAGACGTTAAACATACATAAGACTTATAATGATTGTATCAAGTTTTGTCCTGGTTTAATGCTAGTTTAATCAGTACTTAAAAATAATGTTAGTAACAAGTTTTTGTCACACACTTGTGCTTTGTCATTTTAGTCACTACCTAGAGAACTTCACCAGCAAGTGAGGTATATCCCTCCGTTTGTCTTTTAAAACATTCATAACCTATCCACAACCTATCCTTCAGACTTTATTATGCCTTAACCTTTTCAGACTTTATAATCCAGCTGAACTAGCCTTCTTCATGTTCCTTATAAACATCTCCCATCTCTGTGCTTTTGCATTGGTACTGTCCAATATCTGAAATGAACTTTTATTTCATATGTAATAACAGGACACTTATATAGGACTCTAAGGATTTTTTTTTTCAAAGTTCTTTCTTCCCAACTCCAAGGGGGTATAGTACAGTGAAAATAATGCCTTAGCTCTCCTCCTTACTACTTGGGTGACTTTGGCCAAGTCATTTCAACTCTCAAAAAAATTAGATTCCAGCTAATATTGTGAGAGTTTCCTTTTAGTTTCTTTGGTCAAAGCTGACCCTCACCCCATTACTTTGATAAGATCTGGAAATGTGGTTAGGCTCACAAGTCATAAATGTCTAGATAATCTCAGGGTGGAATACTATTGCAGATGGTTCATTTCTTCCATTTCATATCAATTTTTATTGCTTTCAGAAATACAAAGGATACTCTCTTTATAGAAGTGAAGGATTGTGGCTATGGAATATTATGTAGAATGCCTGCCTTGGTTGCTGTCTTAATTAGTTTTGCTCATCTCACTTTTCCCCTCATATTTGAAATGAAGATAGGTTTAAAACAGAATATACTATTTATATGTTTTTAAAAGCTGTGATTTTTCTGATTTTGTTTCCAAATAAAAGGGATGGATCCCATTTTAAATTTGATCCTGGAGGATATAGGTAACCATTAGTTTATTGAATAGTGGAGTGTTATGGTCAGATCTATGTTTTAGGAAGATCAGTTTGATGGAGTGAAGGAGGAATTAGAGTGGAGAGACTTGAGGAAGGAAGAAACCTTGAACAGGCTATTATTGCAATAGTCTACACATGTGATCAGGCTTCATTTGGGACAACAATTACTCAATTGTATAATTAACTTTGAAACAAATTCAAGATCTTTGGATGTCTGCAATTATAAAAACAGACAAAATAATAGGTGAATTTGATTATCATGGAGAACTTCTGGTGTGGAAACTCCCAGTACTAATGCAGATTACAACCATCTCTGACTTTATTTTTCCATTCAACAAGCATTTATTGTCAGTGAATGACTGAATAAGAAAACACTGATATAGTGCAGACTATGTACCAAATATCAAGAACACAAATATATTTATTTCTAGTTTTCAACATTCATTTCCACAAAATTTTGAGTTCCAAATTTTCTTTCCTTCTCTCGCCTCACCCCTCCCCAAAATGCTGAACATTCTGATTACCTTCTCCACCAATCTGCCCTCCCTTCTAACACCCCTCCCTTCCCTTATTCCCATCTTTTCTCCTGTCTTGTAGGGCAAGATAAATTTCTATACCTCATTACCTGTATTTTGTATTTCCCAGTTGTATGCCAAAACAATTCTCAACATTTGTTCCTAAAACTTTGAGTTCCAATTTCTCTTCATTCCTCCCTCCTCACCCATTCCCACAGAGAAGGCAAGTAATTCAAAATAGACTATGTATATGTAGTTTTGTAAAAGAATTCTGTAATAGCGGTGTTGTGTAACACTAACTACATTTCCCTCCATCTTATCCTGCCCCCTATTTCTTCTATTCACTTTTTTGACCTTGTCCCTCCCCAAAAGTGTTTACTTCTAATTGCTTCATCCTCCCATTTGCCATCCCTTCCATCATCCCCTGCACCCTGCTTACCTCCTTCTCCCCTACTTTCCTGTAGTGCAAGATAGGTTCTCATACCAAATTGAGTGTTCATATTATTCCTTCCTTGAGCCAAATGTTATGAGAGTAAGCTTTGCTTTTTCCCTCTCACCTCCCTGCTTTTATCCTCCATTGAAAAGTTTTTTCTTGCCTCTTTTATGAGAGATAATTTGCCCCATTCTTTTCATCCTTTCTCCTTTCAATATATTCCTCTCTCACTCCTTAATTTTATTTTTTTTAAATTATAATCCCTTTCTTTCAACTCACCCTGTGCTCTCTTTATATGTGTGTGTTTGTGTGTGTGTGTGTGTGTGTGTGTGTCTGTGTATAATCCCTCCAAGTATGCAAATACTGAGAAAAGTTTCAAGACTTCAAAATATTATCTTTCCATGTAGGAATGTAAATAGTTCAACTTTAGTAAGTCCCTAATGATTTTTTCTGTCCTGTTAACCTTTTCATGCTTCTCTTGAATTCTTGTGTTTGACAAATTTTCTTCTCAGTTCTGGTCTTTTCATCATGAATGCTGGAAAGTCCTCTGTTTCATTGAATGACCATTTTCCTCCTGAAGTATTATACTCAGTTTTGCTGAGTAAGTGATTCTTGCTTTTAATCCTACTTTCTTTGACTTCTGGAATATCATATTCCACAATCTTTTTTCCCTTAATGTAGAAGATGCTAGATCTTTTGTTATCTTGATTGTATTTCCACAGTACTAGAATTGTTTCTTTCTAGCTGCTGGTAATATTTTCTTCTTGACCTGGAAACTCTGGAATTTGGCTCCAATATCCCTAGGAGTTTCTCTTTTTGGATCTCTTTCAGGAGGTGATAGGTGGATTCTTTCACTATTTATTTTGCCCTCTGGTTCTAGAATCTCAGGGCAGTTTTCTTTGATAATTTCATGAAAGATGATGTCTAGGCTCTTTTTTTTATCATCGATTTCAGGTAGTCTCATAATTTTTAAATTGTCTCTCCTGGATCTATTTTCCAGGTCAGTTGTTTTCCCAATGAGATATTTCATATTATCTTCTATTTTCACATTCATTTGGTTTTCTTTTGCAACTCCTTGGTTTCTCATAAAAGCATTAGCTTCCACCTGCTCCTTTCTAATTTTTAAAGAACTATTTTCTTCAGTGAGCTTTTGACCCTCCTTTTCCATTTGGTTAATTCTACTTTTTAACGCATTCTTTTCCTCATTGGCTTTTTGGACTTCTTTTGTCAGTTGAGTTAGCCTATCTTTAAAAATGTTATTTTCTTCAGTATTTTTTGGGTCTCCTTTAGCAAGCTGTTGACTCATTTTTCATGATTTTTTTTCATTGCTCTCATTTCTCTTCCCAATTTTTCCTCCACCTCTCTTACCTGATTGTCAAATTCCTTTTTGAGCTCTTCCATGGCCTGAAACCATTGCATATTTAGTTTGGATGTTTTGGATGCCTTGACTTCCTCTGAAAGTATGTATTGTTCTTCATTTGAAAGGATGGAAGAAAATACCTGTTCACCAAGAAAGTAATCTTCTATAGTCTTATTTCTTTTCCCTTTTTTGGACATTTTCCCAGACAGTTATTTGACTTTTGAGTCATTTGTGAAGAGGAGGGTACACTCTGGAGACCCGTCAGTTCTCCATTCCTCCAAGGTGACACAATTGAGGGAAGGGGTTTACTCATCTCCTGGCCTGCACACTGGTTTGGGACCCACCAAAAAGTTTTCAAGCCCAGAATCTGCGAGTAGTAGAATTCCTTCTTCACAACCACCTCCAATTCTTCCACTCTAGGGCTCCTCTTCATCCCAGGACTGTGCTCAGGGCTGAGATTCAGATCAGCTGCTCAATTCCCCCAGTGGCTTTAAGCTAAGTGCTCCACAAATGTATGCTGCTGCTGCTGCTCCTACCTCTGCTGCCACCGTCTAGGGCTGGGTTCAGGGGAGGACTCTGCTTCCTTCTCATCAAGTTGAAAAAGCCCTCTCACTGATCTTTGAAGTTGTCTTTGGCGTTTGTGGTTTGAGGGATCTGAGAACCTCCACTGCTGCTGGGAATTCTGCCCCCTGAGGCCTGTTCAGATCCTATTCCTCTGGGTGCTTCTCACAAAGGCTGGGCTATACTCTGCTCCACGTCTGGGGCAATACACCTTTCCTGTCGGCCTTCCAGGTTACCTTGGGCTGGAAATCTCTTTCACTCTGTCGTTCTGTGGCTTCTGCAGCCCTAGAATTCATGAGAGTCAATTTTTTACAGATATTTTATGGGTTATGGGAGAAGGGCTAGAGTATGTGTGTCTTTTTACTCCATCATCTTGGCTCCCCCTCCATCTGCCCCACCCTCCCATCTCTGATTTATTACTAAAGGTAGATTGAAGCACACAGAAAGTTACTTGATACACATAAAAGGTAAGTAACACTTCCATGGTCACATAGCTCCTAAGTGTGAGAATTGTGATTTTAAACTAGTACCTCCTGTTTCCATAGTCCTTCACTTTATCCTCTACACCAAACCTGTAAGAAGGTAGAGGCCAAAATTTAAATGGACTAAACGTTTTAGGACTGCTGATAGGTTTTAGTGACTCACTTTCTAAGTAAAGGAATAATTAATGATTAAAACCATTTTGCAGATAAACCATGATTTCAAAAAGGGAAATTTCAATTAGTATATCAGTTAGTTACATATAAGGTTTTTATTTATCTTGAAGTCTCATTAATGTTAAAATTACTTTGCTAAGCAGTACAAACTGTAATTCATTTTTTTCAGATTTTCTTACTATTTAAATTTAGTTAATGGGATGTGTTACACTTCTTGTCAGCAATTAGTTAATTGTACTCTGAAATCTTATTTGAAATCGATTTCTTTAGAAAACTGAAAACTAACCTTAGTAGCCACCTCATTGTCTGAGTTTATTTTCTTGAAAAACTGGTGTTCCCCACTGAGATTTTCCAACAGTTTGGATGCTTTAATTTGTTTTTCATTGGTGTCCAATTTGCTTAAGTCAGGATGTTTTGATTTGAAATAGAGATGAAGACTGTATTCCTTCGGCTATTACTTCTCAGCAAACAAGGCACAATATTTTGTCTCTCTTGTAAGTAAACAAGTATCTATTTGTCCACTCCATGTTAAACAGTATGTTGTGATTTGATTTTTCATTTCTTTTTATCACCCATTTCACAAAGTCATCCCAAAAACTTTAATGCTAGAACCATAAAATCTCCACAGCAACTGCTTGCATACAAAGAAGTAACAACCAGCATCTGACCTTGGAGAGAGTGCTAGATACTTGTATAACTTAGAGGACAGCTGTGCAGCCAACGAAGGGAAGTTTTGTGTTCTTGCCACTCATCGCAGAGCAGGCATCAGCTGCTTTGGTCTGTGGCTGCACTCACTTTGTCTCTGTTCAATGCCAGTAACAACCGAAAACAGGGAAAAAATACAACTCTTTCTCTTCTTTAGAGATAGACTGACTGTGGTTGGTTGCTTCAGATCACGTAACAAAGAGGAGAGTGTGCACAGTGACAACCCACCACCAAATTACATGATGGGCCCAATAGAGACTAGTGGAAGGTGGATAAAGTGTGGCACAAAGCACTCATTACATCTTTACTTTATTTTACACCCTATACATTTTGTGTGGGCTGCCTGAAATTCTTTGGCTGGTTTCAAGTGGCCCACTGGCTGTATGTTGTTGTGTAGGCATGCTCTACAACCAGTCATCCTTTGTTTTTAGAAAATTATATTGGACAACAGTGTGCAAGAGTTTTTTTTCTGGTAGACTTGGAACTTCTTTGCAATGCAAGGTCTTAAAAAAATTCTCAATGGTCATTTAAGGCAAAAATGCCTTCCACATCCAGTGAAAGAACTATGGAATTCGAATGTGGCAGATCATTTTCTTTTGTATTACATTTTCATTTTTTTATATGATTTCTTGCATTCATTTTAATTCTTCTACATACCATGAATATAGTGAAAATGTATTTAATAGAAACGTATGCATAGAACCTTTATAAAACTATATGCCGTCTTGGGGAGGGAGGGGGAAGGTAGAAAGGAGGGAGAGGAAAAAAAAATAAGTTATATGGTAGTGATTGTAGAACACTGAAAATAAATAAAATTAATAAAAAAATTTTAAAAATGATAACAGCATTGCAAAAAATGTTTATGAAAAAAAGAAAACGATGTTGTATTTTAAGGCTGAGTAGAATTTTCAGACTATCTTAATGATAGTTTCCTCCCCTCTCCCAATGTTGGTGTCTGTATAAATATTGGAATATGTAATGTGATCAAACTGGGTTTTTAAAAATTAAATGAGAAAATGGGAGGGAGGAGATTTTGGTGGAAGATTCTATCAGCTTATCCCAGGAATATTTTAATATGTAGCTTTGCTTCAGCTCATCTAACATTAGGAGAAATGGTTAGAATTCTAATACCTTTTTATGATTACCATTATAAGCCTACAAAATGCACAAATTGTTGGTGCCAAACATTCCAACTGTTTTACAGCCAAATTATAACAAAGGAATGAAAGGACCTAGCCAACCACCAAACCATGTCAGGAAAAGATAAGCACTTTCAACTTGATTACATGCTTGTCATGTCAATTAACTCAGTGGCTCATTAAGATGCTACTCATGTGGATTTCGTTGCATCATCAGTAGCACAATCACCATTTTTGCTGCCAAAAAGACATTTGTAGGTAGTTGTTTGGACTAGAGTTTTCATTTCCCGGGAGAAGAGTACATTTTTAAAATTTCTCTATCCAAATGTTGCCAACATGTTGTATATTATTATTATATGATCAGGGAGTCCCAGGTACTTCAATATTCCTTAAAGTTAGAAAGACCACTTGCCTAATTGATCTATTTTAAGGAAATAGTATAAACTTATTTTGGCCAAAAGAAACATAGGGGTGATGATTGGGATTTGGTTTTAGACCTTAACTTTAAGTAATATTGGTTAGAATAAAATGAATTACAAATTACTTCCCACATAGTAACACTGAAAAGCACAGGAGCCTTACTCTTAAGCTTTTTTGAATTCATATAGTTGACTTGAGAGAATTCTTTCCAGACACAGAACTTAAGGTCAGAATCCCTGTTTTAATTATCTCTCTTAGTCCCCAGCACAGTGTCTTGAACATGGAATGGATGAATGAATGAATGTAAAAAGCATATATTAAGCAGTTACAACATGAAAAACACTGTACTAAGTCCTGTGGACAACTGGTAGCAACTTTAATCTAATAGACTTCATATTCCAATGGTGGGGATAACACATGTAGAATTTTACATTTACTGGTTAGTAATACCAATGACAGCAGCTCATTAATGAGTATTTAATGAACTAATGTATAAACATGTAAATAAATGAACTACAGGATAAATTAAACATAATCCAGGTCATGTTATGAAACAAGAATTCTGGTCAAGAATTTTTCTAAATAATTAATTTTACTTTTCTAATATAAATGCACACTCAGACACATTAACAGGAAGAACATGGTTGCATTTTTAAAAGGAATAGAGCAAAAGGTCAGAGGGTGAGGATTTTGAAAAAAAATACCTTTGTAATAAATGCCAAATTTTCATCAATGAAATCTAACATAGTGAATCTTAGACTTTGTGCTGGTCTTCATTTTCATTCTAGTAGAGATTAGAATGTGGTTCTCAAAGGCATTAAAGACTGGGTTTAAATGTTGCTTCTGACAATTATTAGATGTGTGATGTCTCTGAGCCTCACTTTCTTCATCTGCAAAATAGTATATCTGTAGTATCAAACTTAGTGGGTTGTTGTGAGATTTAATAAAATAATCTAAGTAAAGTGCTTTGCAATATTCTTCTTATTAAGATCAAAAATGCAATCTAATACAATTTAGCAAACAATAAAATAATTATTGGCCCTTGTCTTGTGGTGATCCAAGCTTGATCAATGAATTTCTGGGAGTAAATGATGATTCAGTTGAGAAGGAACTCCTCCTGAACTATCTTTCCCACTTAGTTTCAACATAGTATTCTACCATTTTGAACTGATTGTATGTCCTCTTTAACTAGTGGCAGCCAGTAGAAAATGAGATTTCTATGAAAAGAAAATACATACACATACACACACACACACACACACACACACACACACACACATGAACAGACTGAAAAATAAGCTGAGTCATACACATCACTTAGATTTTATAAAAGCCAATTTCTGTGAAAGTATAGCGTGTTGGAACCAAAATGGCAGTATTTTATTGCCCTGTAAATTTTAAAGGCTTCATATGCTAGGGGAGTTTATTCCCAAATAGTTCTGTATTTTATTCAATTTGCTTACTATAAAGACCATTAAAACTGATCTCCTCCATTTGTATCTCTGCATCTGCCAGCAATGCATAAGAAATTGAAATTATCTTCAGGCCAATAAAACAGAGACATTTTCATTTAAAAATTAAGTAACATTAATAACTTTAATTCTTCTCTCAGCATAGCTATTTTTAATGGGACTTCCTTATTGTATATGTAATTACAGAAAGGGGGACATTAAAAGAACATTCAGTCTATTCTTTCATTTTATTCTTGAATATTTTCTTTTCTTTTCTTAGCCTGTAGTGACCTCATTCCAAATTGTCAACATAATCTTTACTTACCTACTTTTTCCTTCTGGCTTCTTCCTTTATTAATATTCTTGCTTTATCTTGAACTTATGCAAAATCTTCAGGGAAACAAAATAAGTGCACACTCTAGTTGGCTGTATTTGGATGCAGTTGTTCAGGACAGATAGAAAATGTAGGAATATGCTTGCTAATGTTATTAATTAGACTTTACAGTGGTGTTCCTGTGGGACAATAAGTTCCATAGGAAGAGTGTTATGAAGAATATTATACAAAGGTATGTTTCTGGATGAATAAAATTCAAGTAATTAAAGCCTGATAATAGTTGTTGCACAGAGCTATGACTCTAACAGAGAATTAAAGGACCTGAGCTCAAAATAGTAGAATTATCTAGTGACAAAAGACACTTTGTGTCAGTTTGGTGCTAGAGAAACAAAAATAAAAATGAATATAATCCCTACCATCAAAGAGTGTACATTCTATTGGAAGAGTAAGAGATGATGACGATTAGATGTGCTTCTGGACTAAATGAACTGAGCAGTTCTATGGGGCTAGGTCAATTTGGGTTGGGTGGGGAGGCTAAGGAAAAAAAAATAAAAGGTTTGGGTGCAGATAGCCTGCTAATGTCTGTGAACGGACTTTTATCTTTCTACACCTATTTAATTCATTTATATCTCCTGCTCTCCATCCTTATTGCTATAATATACTGACCTCCAGGTCCTATTCCAAATTTTCTTTAAAGGTGTTAATATATGGCTTCCAAGCTTCCTCTTTACCCCCTCACTCACTGTCTGCCTTAGAATATTAATATTAATACTGACAAGTCTTCTAACATCTTGAGCACTCAGTTCCTAAATCTGGATACAGTAACCTGCTATTCTGCCCCTATTTAGTAAAACATTTTAGACCTCTCTCTCACAGACCTGTATCACCTCCAAGATCCTGTATTTCAATATCTTGATATCAGACCACAACCTTTCTATCCTTCCGAAATATTCTTAGTCCCTCACTCAAACTAAATTGCACAGTTTTCTAATCATGACCTCTTATGCTTTCACCTCACACTATGCTCTAAGTCTAACCCCAACCCTCCTTCTGTCTTCACTTGCCTCCATACTTAGTTTTAACTTCATAGTCCATGGCTTTAATGATTTACTACCCATTGCTTGAGAATCCCTTTCCCGCATGACTATCCACCATTCCCAATATTCTAATTTTTAATAACAGTAACTGATAATCTCTACTTGCTCCCACTTCCCCAACGAAATGTAAGCTCCTTGTTGCAATCACTGACTTTTTCTTTTTTTATTTGTATCTATAGCAACTAATACAGTGGTTGTCATAGAGTGAATGCTTGATAAAGGTTTGCTGACTGATTATTGAATTGGATTGAATTATTCTTTCCCTCTGCCTGTGAATAATATTGGAAAAACTTCTGACATCAAGCTAATTTTGTGTACTATATAAATTTATTTATATGATTTCAGTTTAGTCCTCACTTATGCACAGAAATCCTTCTACATACTCTAATCTACTCTTACTTCCTCTGCATCTTATTCTCTTCTACTATTGCTAGAAAAGTACCTATCTTCTCAATCCCTTTCCCTTTCCTTACAACCTCAACTTCTCTCACTTAACACCAAATAGTCTAGTCTTCTGCATTACGGAGAGGATCAAGACCAGCTAATGTAAACTTCCTCACTTCCCATCCTTATCTCCTCAGAATTTCTCAGTATCATCACCCATTCTCACTTCCTTTCTTCCTATTTCAAAGAAATATTTATCTATACTGTTTTCTAAGGCCAACATTTCAAACCATCCCACTTGTTTCCTCTAAATGTCTTTGCTCCATTTCACATTCCCTCCTTCATCTTAGAAACACTTGAACATGTGAGATTCAGCCACTTGAGGAAAAAAACTACGGAATATTTAAAAAAAACAAACAAACAGTAGGCAATAGCCATACAAGTTGGTCCAAGGAAGGGCAGACTATTTATGTGAAGCAAATTTTAAAAATGATTAAGTTGAAATAAAAGAATAGTTTGGGACATGAGCCTCTTAAGCATGAAAAACATAGAAAGATGTTGATTCTACCAAGTTTTTGTCTAAATGGAATAGATGATAACAAATGATCCATCATCTATCAGAAATATATCTGTGCCCTTGATGAAGGAAACTTGGAATTAATCTGAGGAGGTTTTCAAATGAAAGGTATTTTCTAAGACCTAGACTTTTAATCAGGAGCAATTGGGACAAAGTCCCAGATGTTATTCTTACCAGTTCTGAGACTTAAGACAAGTTATTTAACTTCTTTGAGTCTCATCAACAAATTAAGGATAATAATGCCTGTGCTGTCCAACTCACAAAGTTGACTAGGAAACTGCTTTGAAAATTAGCTTACTATAAATGTGAGTGGTAATTATTGCAATTCTATTTAGCCATTTCCTCAGCCCTAACTTCTCACGCTCTGCTTACAAATGTTTTCAGTTCTCTCAATGAAAAACAAACAGATGATAGACCTTTGATTTTATTGGTATAGGAAATTGTCACAAGAAGAAACTCCCTTTACCAACCCAGGTCACTACGTTGTCTGCAACTCTTACTAAAAGGTTGTCTAGACAGAAGTTCCCAAATCACTGTTAATTTATGATTTTCTAAATCAATATACAGCAAGTAGGGATATGCTTTTGTTTGAGCTTGACGCTACCGATGTAGAAGAGAGGTGTAAAAACTAGCCAGGCATGAGATTAAAATGTAATTGAGAAATGTGGACAAAATATATACAAATTTAGTAAAACAGATAATGCTCATTTGTGGTTCTCTGAGTCAATACGTGACCCTCAGGAATCTGTTCCTATTTGAGTCTGGTACGCTACCCTAGAACACTGAAAGTTGTTGCTTAGGGATACACAAACATTACATCTATGAAAAAGGATTCACACTTAGGTCTTTCTAGCTGTAAGGCCAGCTCTCTATTCTTTAAAACTTTAAATTAAAAAGAAAAATTTAAATAACAATAAACATCCCTTGATCGTTCTGTCCCAGTCATCTATCGTCTCATTATTTTCTTCCCTTCATGACTAAATTTCTTGAAAGCAATAGTCTGTGCTCAATGAGTTAGTTACCTCCCTTTCTTTCTTCCTTCTTTCCTTTCTCTTTCTTTCCTTACTCCATTACCTACATGTGTAGCATAGTGGAAATAACACTGGACTTAGGTCCTCAAATATTAGTTTAGAATCCTGACTTTGATGCACTAATCATGCATTCCTTTCCAAAGTCCTTTAGTATTCCTGAACTTCAGGACTTTTTTCTCTATAAGACAGAAATAATGACAATTGCAGGATCTATTTCATAGAGTTGATGTAATGATCAAAGAAAATGACGTATAGAAAGCACTTGAAAAATCAACAGGTTTGTAGACGTGAGCTTTTATAAAGTTTGGAAAAGAGGTGATGAAGGCCTGATTTAGGGTGGTGGCAGAGGAGGGCTTGAATGCAAAAGTCAACAGATAGATTGATAGGCATATAAATAAATAAATGATTAAATTAACAAATAAATAAATATGGAAATTGAAGCACCAGAGTTTAGAAAATAATGGAATTCTGTGTGACAGGGAGCAGGAAGAGTTGGCTGATTGGAGGTTTTGAACCTGTGGCTCTGCAAGGATGGGAATGCCATTAACAGAAGTAAGGACATTGGGAATAGGGGAAATTTCTAGGAAAAACATAATGGACTGGTTTTTTAGGTTTTAATTCTGGTGGTATATTTATGTATAGAGAAGATAGGGAGGAGAATTAAAAGTCAGGGGAAAGATTGATGCTGGTTAAAGAGCTTAGGAAATAATTCCTATAATTGAAGCTAGGGGAGCAAATGGAAATATCAAGGGGTAAAAGAAATTAGAACCTTTGGTGACACATAGCATAGTAGAAAACGAACTGAATTTACAGTTATATGACATGAGTTCAAATACCATCTCTTTTACTTATGACCTGTGGGCAAGTCACTTAACATCTCAGTGCCTCATTTTCTTATCTACTAAATGAGGGAATTGGATTTGATGTCCCCAAAGGCCCCTTTCAGCTCTAAATCTTCAAAACTGTGGGATCTTATTTAGGGGCAAGAAAAGAAAGATGAACCACAAAGACTGCCAAGAAAGAATCATCAGACAGATAGGAGATAAGTCAGTTGAATGTTGAAAAATGCTGTGGCAGTGCTTTTTATAATGTATAATTATGTAAATTTTATAATTTACAATTATATAAATTTTATAATTTACAATTATGTAAATTTTATAATTTATAATGGCTTGGTTTCATTCTTATCTGGACCTGTGATTTCATTGATATTTGGACCTCCAAGCTGTGAAGACACCCCATTAGATGCAGATATGTTACTGCTGGGTAATAATGTCTTAGTTACTTTGGAAACTGAGAGTGTCATTGACTTGTCCATGATTATGCAGTTCTCATTTGTCAGAGGCAAGATCTGAACAAAAGACTTCTCACTTCTTTATAGATTAGATTGACTAGATCATTCAATGAAGAAGTCAAGCTCAATAAAATCAAATAGGGAAGCTTCCATTTCTGTTTTGGACAGCTAGGTGGTGTAGCTGGTAGAACAGTGGGCTTGCAACTGGGAAGATCCAGTTCAAATCCTCCCTAAAACATTCTAGGAACCAAAAGAAAAAAAATTTACGTTCTTTCAGTTGAAGAATGGGATAGCACCTACCTCTCAGGACTGTTGCTAGTATAAAATGAGATTATATGTATGAAATCCTTTATAACGCTTTTAAGTACCATGTAAACATTATTTTTGTTATTGTTACATTTGATTTCTGAACTTGATTTATCTCTTTTTCTCTTAATTGGACACCAAACTCTTAATTTACCTTTGTTTTTGTCATCCACATCATATCAAGGTAACAACTAGCCAGTATCTTCAATTCATATTAATTGGTGATTTTCTGTTTTCATTTGATAAACTTCTTTCTCATATTTTTTCTACCCTGTGTTGGACTGCTGATGAGTTTCCTGTTAGAGATATTTTTTTCCCCTTCTTTTTCTTGCTTGCAACATATAGACCTTCATCTGCCTTAGTCTTTTGAGGATCTTATTGATTAATTACAGGAGTGGCACATTGGTCTAGTCCCAAATACAACACCCATATGAGAAGATGAATGAAATGTTCACAGATAATATTAACTTTTATTTCAAATATATACTGCATTCTTTGGTTTGAAAAGTGCATTCATTATACTTCTGTCATTAAGCTTTAAGTGACAAATGTAATTTTTTTTTAAAAAGCCACTAAGTAAAATAGTGTATTATTATATAGCCTCTAAAATGGTTTCTAAAGACTTCATTATATTTAAAAATAAAATGGCCATTTTAAGCTGTTAATAATTTTGTTATAAAAATAATTTTCCAGCAGTTAACTATATATAAAGACAGATTCTACAGAAAGAATCTGTCAATGATCAATCTATGTCCTGTATTGTCTGTCCTAGATATTAGAAAATAATATATTTGAGCAACTGGAATTATTTAAAAGTAGTATAATTATTCAAAACATTAACATTCCATAGACATCTTAATTTTTTCTCCTTTTCTGTGCACATAGAAATATAATTCATTTATTGAAAATCACCATTGTTCCCTAGGAGGACAAGAATAAGATCACATCCCTTTGCTTCCTTGGTAATGCATTTCGTTTAAAATGCTTTAATTTAATATTTAATTTTCTAATTTAATTTAAATAAAGGTATTTTTAAAAGATGATCAAAGTGTTCAAAGACCCATACAGGGGTCCATAAGACTCTCAGATCTCTTGATACTTTTCAAGTTGTGGATGCTATTTGTGGTCATTAAATATTTAAAAAGTTGACCTGAAGGCCCTACCAATACACCTCTGTGACAGACCATAAAAAGATATAATTCTTAGGAGTAGAAGAATTTCAGTGAAGAAGAATAAGAAGGCAAACGACAGGAGAATATATCAGGCAGTATATATATTCTGGGTACCCCTGCACAAAATGACTGCAGGATCCCATCCCTCTGGAAAAACAACAGTTCCTTTTTGATCTCTCTTTTCCTTTCTTGAGAAAGAAAAGGATATGGCTAGTTTAAAATCATCACTATGGTGATGGTACATAGAATCTGACACTGATACCACTCTAGTTTTACTTTGTTTTGTTTTCCTTGCAGTCTCATTGAGGCTTACTGGGACAATGTGGTCTCTTCCTTTCTTCTTCATAGTTCTTTGCAGCCCTTGTGCCAGCTTTTCCCTTGTGATAAAACCATGACTTTCACCTTATTCAGCTATGTTGTTCAAAGTCCATACCCTGAACAATGATCATTATTCTAAGAATCTTCTTTTTCTTTCTTCTGAGTCCACATCACCTCCTTCCTCTCTACTGGGTCTCTATCTTTTTCCCAATTGGAGTTCACTTGACATTTCTCAAATCTAGAGACCTGACATCTCAAAGCTATCTAAAATGAGAGGCATCTCCTTGAGAAGGAATCAGGGACAACCTGAAAGCATTCTAAATAGAGGTAACATTTACCCACATTACATAAATGCCTTCATAAGGCATTTCTCTGTCTCCAACTTCTTTGGAGAAGATAAATGAAGAATTAAAAAAGTTTGAAATACTGTTCTCAAAAGATTGTTGCTTTCAGAGTATCCTAATTGCTTATATGTAGCCTAGATAAAGGTAAATATAAAATTTGAACCAAGAAATGAAATAAAAGGTAATAAATAAAATTTATTAAAACATTTCCTGACAAACAAAACATCCTTAAACACAGAAAGACACAGTAAAACTAACCTGAAGAAAAGTAAAAACTTAGAGAGTAGTTGTTAGAGAGGTTTGAATATGTTCATGATGAAAAATTCAATTTATAGCAAAAAGGACAGGAAATAAAAGAAAGATAGGCAAGGAGACTTCTCTTAATAAATAAAGGCCAAATAGAGTCACATTCCCAGAGGAAATTTTTACTGAATCTCCAACCGTGGAGTAATTTCAAACACTACCCGCCATCAGATACAATACAAAGTTAATACATCTGGTTATTTTCAGCTAATGTCATAGTTCTCTTCAAAGATCCTGAGATGCTATTATCAAACTTCCCCTTCAGGCTTCAAGATAAACTAGAACAAGGCAGAGGTCAGGGATTCTATTTACTTTTTTTTATTTACCTGAATAGTATATCATTTGAAGTGCAGAAAATACAGACTACCTCAAAATATAGGCATCATCTACTCAGAATAGAAAAGTGCTAAAAACTGATTTGACAGGTGAACTTGCTTAAAGTTTTCCTGATTCCTATCATCTCATAAACATCTATTTATCATCATATTTTGTTCTGTTTATGATTTTTAGCAATGATTTACTAAAACTATTAAGATTTATGAGTGATATAAAGCTGAGAGAGCTAGTTAGCATACTAGATTACAGAGTCAGGATGCAAAAAGATCTCAATAAAAATAGAATAGAAATAGAAAGAACATTGAATTTATAGTCAAATGATTTGGGTTCAAAATCTGGTTCTGCTCCTAAATTTTCTGTATGAGTAAGGTAAATCACCTTGGAGCAACTAGGTGATACAATGGATAGAGTGCCAGACCTGGAGTCAGGAAGACTTATCTTCTTGGGTTCAAATTTGGCCTCAGGCACTTACTAGCTGTGTGACCCTGGGAAAGTCACTTAATCCTGTTTGCCTCAGTTTCCTCATCTATAAAATAAGCTGGAGAAGGGAATGGCAAACTATTCCAGTGTCTTTGTCAACATAACCCCTAATGGAATCATGAAGAGTCAGACATGACTGGAAAACAATTGAACAAAAGTTGCCTAAACTCTCCAGACCTCAGCATTCTCATTTTTCAAATTAGGTGGTCGACCTAGATTTTCTCCAACTTTAAAATGCTAAGCTTTATAATAAGAGAAAGTTAAAAGAAATAAGTATAAAGTCCTACGCAGGTTTAAAAAAACAAAACAAAACTATTCCACAAGTACAGTGGAAGAGTTGTAGATAAATAATAGCTCATATGAAAGACCTAGAGGTTTATTTGTATGCAGTTTCCATCTGGGTTACTAGTATGGCATGGTAGAGTCAGTATTTCAGTATGACAAAAAGCTAATACAATTTTAGGGTACATTAGTAGAAACAAAATGTCCAGAATAAAACATTTGATACCCTCACCCTACTCTTCACTAATCAGTTTACATATAAAATATTGTGAAGTTTGGGTGTTGGTTTTTGGAAGGACATTGACAAACCAGGGTAATATCTAAAAAAGATTGTACTATCAGATAGGGTAATGAAGGAATTGGGAGGTGTGAGTTAATCCATTGACAACCCACAATTACAAACATAACTTGTATAAAAGGAAGTCATGATGTAAATATGAGGCAGCTGAGATTCACTTCTGCCCCAGGAAGATTTATCTGGGATCCATCGATGGCCTTATTGGATCCTAAGAATACAAAAATAGTTTATAGGCTATTAGTAGGGAGATCAAGAGTTCCCAATTTTCAATTGTTTTAAACTTTCTTGCCAGTGGTTTTTATCTATTCTTATCTTTTTGAGCTGCTTTTTAACTGTCTCAGGGATTCCTATACCTACAAATATACATAGGTATGCATATATGTATTGTACATGTGTATATGTGTATGTATTATATATGTGTATATAAATAATTATACCATCATATATACCATATACACCACCACTTGTTTAAACCCTAAGTCTGGGTGACCAATGCAAAGGTGTCAAACATAATATTGCATTGGGGCCCCCAAATACTTTCAAGTATCAGATCAGATTAAAATATCATTGGGAAATATTTATCAAAATAAAATAAAACACAGATAATGTGAATATATGGTTACTTGGTTCTGATACCTGTCCCTATTACCTACCTTGTAGTTTCTGTTTCTACTTAGGACACAACTCTGTTGTGTTGCTTCTAAAGACTGTGTCCTGTTGCTTTTAAAGACACACAAGGAATTTCAACTGACCAAGAGATTAAATGGTCACTTATATTGGGTTAGGTAGAAGATACTCTAATCTTGTCAAAGAACAGTTGTGCCCAGCATAGGGAAGTGAGGCAACATCTTCTGTGTTCTTGGGTCATTCAAACAATCTCTTTCTGACCCCTCTTAAGGTTGTGTAGACTCTCTAACTAGAAAGAGGAGAAATAAATTCTTTATATTCCTATCAGAGACCATAGTGTTCCCTTCTCCTTGAGCATTTCCTATCTGTCCTCAACTGTGAAATTACACTAAAGGGATGGTTTATTTATCTCTGCTCCACTTCTAAATCCAGGTCTCTTAAAGAGGGTCTATAACCTTATCTGGGTAAATGATTCATCTATTTTTCTAATCTTTTTTATAAGAAGGGTTATCATCCTGAAAGGAGGATTATGGCATAACGGAAAGTTCACTGACTTTGGAATAACTACATTTGAATGCCAGGTCCACTGCTAATGAATTGTATGACCTTGGGCAAATTTCTTAACCTCCCTGGGTCTCAGTTTCCATCTCTGAATTGAGGAGCTTGGGCAAGGTCATATATAAGCTTCCTTTCAGTGTTAAATCCCGGATTTACTTAAAATGATCCCTCCTAAAAGCGACTTCCATAGAAACATCCAACAACTGTTCAATAGACATGCAGACATTTGTGGAGTTATTATTAAGTCATCATTCAATTGTATTTTAACTCCAAGTTGAACAATTGCAACTACTTTGACTTTTTGTATTAGGGCTGTTTTCTTGTTCTTTAATAAGTTTTGTTGATGTCCTTTGGCCCCTGAAGAATAATAATGGACCACATTTTTTCTTCAAAGAATCATCGTTAAGCTAAATCCTTCTGATTCAGCTAAATAATTAAATCCTAACCAGAATAAAACAAGATTTAATTCATGCCAATTGATACTAAGGCATCTTACACAAATGTTCAAACACGGTACAATTAGTTCACGGTTCATAATTTTTCTTAAGCTTCTTATATGGGGTTGTGAGGTTTTTAGATTCTTTTCCAATCAAATCGGGAAACCTGTCAATAAAAGCCTCTCTCAGCATGGGATCAACTTCTCTTGCAGTGGGAATCAAAGCCCTACTCCAGCATGAGTGAATTAACATCCAAAGTCTCAATATAGTCTCCAAACATGAACAGGAATTTAATATGATGTTTGGTGGAGTTAAATATAAAGCTTGTTAAGGCTTTCAGATTGACAGCCCTGAAAACTGAAGCACATATGATGAGGAAGGTATCAAATAGATGAGATATAGGGTCGGGGTAGGGGTGAGGAACCCACAGACCATGGCACTGTAGGGTTTTATGTCTCAAAAAAATGGTAAAAGGGAATTAAGGTCTGGCCACTAGATAAGTAGCCATGGCACATTAGACCCTCAGTTTCTTCCTCATTATACTTTAGCAAAATAATGCTTCTATTACCAAACTCACAGTGTTGTCACTTTCTAAATTTCAAAGCATGATAAAAATGTGAAAATATAACTTTTTGTTATTGTTGCATAGTGTTTCATGTTTAAAAAAAATCAGAAATCTCCTAGACTGACTCTCTGTACTTCATAAAATATTCCAAGAAAAAAATTAATCACCTCTATCCACTGAAGATAAAGACACTTTAAAGACATGGGTTCCATTCTCAGATTGAGGAGGCAGCTGAGAGGGAGATTAAAGGGGGAATCCCATTGATAGTTAACGATGTTTTTTCCCCAAAGATTATTGAGTTAAATTGTCTTCCCTTGAACTCTTGTTTCTTCGATTTAATACAGATTATATATTTTTGACTTTGTAAAAAGTATTTTCCAATTACATGAAAAGGTAGCTTTCAACATTCATTTTTATAAAGTTTTGAATTTCATATCATTTAAACTCTCCCTCTCTCCCCAAGACAGGAAGTAATCTGATATAGGTTATATATGTGCAATCATGTAAACATTTTTTCACACTACTAATGTTGTGAAAGAAGAAGCAGAACAAAAGGGAAAAACACAGAAAACAACAAAAAGTGAAAATAGTATGCTTCAATCTGCATTCAGACTCCATAGTTCTTTTTCTGAATGTGGATAGCATTTTCCATGATGAGTCCTTTGAAATTGTTTTAGATCACTTATTGCTGAGCTCAGTCAATCATAGTTGATCAACAAATAATGTTGCTATTACTGTGTATAATATTCTCCTAGTTCTATTTACCTCATGCAGCATCACCAGTTCATGTAAGTCTTTCCAGGATTTTCTGAAATCTGCCTGCTCATGATTGCTCATAGACAATAGTATTCCATTACATTGATATATTACAACTTTTTCAGTCATTGTCCAATTGATGGGCATCCCCTAGATTTTCAATTCTTTGCCACCACAAAAAGAGCTATTATAAATATTTTTGTACATATAGATCCGTTTATCGTTCTTATTATCTCTTTGGGATGCAGACCTGGTAATGGTATTGCTAGATCAAAGGGCATGCATAGTTTTATAGTCCTTTGGACATAGTTCCAAATTGCTCTCCATAGTGGTTGGACCAGTTCACTATTCCACTAGCAATAGATTAGTGTCCTAATTTTCTCACCTATTCCCCAATATTTATTATTTCCCTTTTTTTGTTATATTACCCAAAATGATAGGTATGAGATAGTATTTAAAAATTGTTGTGATTTGCATTTCTCCAATCAGTAGTGATTTAAATTTTTTTCATACAACTATAGATAGCTTCAGTTTCTTCATCTGAAAACTTCCTGTTCATATCCTTTGATCATTTACCAACTGGGGAATATCTTGTATTATTATAAATTTAACTCAGTTCTCTATATGATGAAGAAATGAGGCCTTTATACTTGCTACAAAAGTTGTTTCCTAGATTTCTGATTTCCTTCTATTCTTGGTTGCATTGATTTTGTTTGTGCAATTTTTTTTTTTTAATTTAGAGTTTTTAAGTTATTCTTTTTGCTTTTCAAGATGTTCTGTATCTATTTTTGGTCATAAATTCTTCCCATCGTCATAGATCTGACAGGTGAACTTGCTCTCCTAATTTGCTTATAAGTGACACATTTTATGTCTAAATCATGTACCCATTTTGAACTTATTTTGGTATAGGGTATGAGATGTTGCTCTAGGCCTAGTTCCTGCCTTAGTAATTTCCTGTTTTTCCATCAGTTTTATTCCACTAGTGAGTTATTATTCCAGAAGCTGAAGTCCTTGAGTTTATCAAAGAATAAATTACTATTATTACAGACTACTGAAATTGTATTCACCTCCTTAAAGTCTTATTAATTTCCTGGTTAGATTTATCTACTTCTGAGAAGAGGAGGTTGAGATTCTCCACTATTATAGTTTTGCTGTCTATTTCTTCCCATAACTCACTTAACTTCTCCTCTAAGGATCTGGATGCTATATCACTTAGGCAAATATGTTTGTATTCATATCACTTCATTGTCTATAGTACCTTTTAGCAAGATGTAATTTCTTTTCTTGTCTCTTTTAATTAGATCTATTTTTGCTTTCACTTTGTCTGGAGGACTGCTACCCCCCATTTTTTTTTTTTTTACTTCAGCAGAAGCATAATATATTCTGCTCCAGTCCTTTACCTTTACTCTGGGTGTGTCTCTGTCCTTCGGATGTGTTTCTTGTAAACAGCATATCATAGGGTTCTGTTTTTAATCCGCTCTGCAATCCACTTCCATTTTATGGAAGACTTCATCCCATTCACATTCACAGTTATGTTTACTAACTGTGTATTTCCTTCTATCTTGTTTCTTCATTTATACTTTTTTTCTCTCTCTCTTGTCACCCTGTTCCTCCTTACCAGTGTTTTGTTTCTGACTACTGCCTCCCTCAATCTGCCCTCCCTTTTATCAGCCCCCGCCCCCTTTTCCCTTTCCCCTCATACTTCCTTATAGGCAAGATAGATGTCTTTACTCAAATGAGTGTGTATGTTATTCTCTCACCTAATCCAATGGGAGTAGGGTTCAAACAATGATCACCCACTCCATTCTTTCCCTTTACTGTAATAGGTCTTTCATGCTTCTTCATGTGATATATATTATCCCATCCTGCCTCCTCCTTTCCTCTTTCTCTAGAAGAATCTTTTTCCCCCTAATTTTTATCATCACATAAAAGTCAACTTATACCTATGCCTTCTAAATATACCCCTTCTAACTGCCCAGATAGAGGTACAGTTCTCAAGAGTTACAAATATTGAAACTTTTTCTCATCAGAATTGATCCAAAGAGGGAATAACATACGCATTTATTTATGTATAGAAAGGGAAGAAAGAAGCAAAGGGGATAAGAAAGGGGGATGATAGAAGGGAGGACAAATTGAAGGAGAGGGTAGTTAAAAGTAAAACACTTTTGAGGAGCAACAGGGTGAGAGAGAATAGAATACATAGAGGGATAGAATGGAGGGAAATACATTTAGCAATAGTAACTGTGAAAAAAACTTTTGAAGCAAGTTTCTCTGATAAAGGCCTCATTCCTCAAACATATAGATAACTGAGTCACATTATTAAAAAATAAGAACCATTTCTCAATTGATAAATGATCAAAATATATCACCAACTTTCAGATGAAGTAATCAAAGCTATCTATAGTCATGTGAAAAAATACTCTCACTATTGATTGGAGAAATTAAAATTAAAACAGTTCTGAATTATTACCTCATACTCATTAGATAAACTAATAGGAAAGAAAAGGTAAATGACAAAGGTAAATGGAGAAGATGTGGGAAAAAATGAGACATTAATGCACTCTTGGTATAGTTGTGAACTGATTCAACCATTCTATAGAACAATTTATAACAATGCACAAAGGGTTATAAAACAATGCATACCCTTTGACCTACTAATATCACTACTAGGTCTATATCTCAAGAGAGATAAAAAACAAAAAGGATAAAAGGATGTATATGGCAAACATATCTATTCTGGGGCAAAGAATTAGGAATTTAGAAGATATCCATCAATTGAGGAATGACTAAACAAGTTGTGGGATATGATTATGATGGAACACTATTGTACTATAAGAAATGATAAGCAAGATGCTCCAAGATAAACCTGGAAGGACTTGCATGGTAAGATGCAAAGTGAAATGTATGGTTTACAAAGTAACAGCAATATTGTATGATGAGGATCTGTGAATAACTTAGCTATTCTCAGCAATAAATGATCCAAGGCAACTCTGAAGGTCTTATGATGAAAAATGCTATCCATCCCCAGACAAAGAACTGATGGTGTCTTATATGAATTGAAGTATACTTTTTAACTTTATTTTTCTTCTGTTTTTTTGTTTTCTTTCACAACATAACTATTATAGATATGTTTTGCATGATTACACATGTATAACACATATTGAATTTCTTGCCTTCTCAATGAGAATGGGTGGGGAGAGAATTTGGAACTCAATGTTTTAAAAACAAGTGCTAAAAATTTGTTTTTACATATTACTGGGGAAAGCTAAATTACTAAATATAATAAGATATAAAATTATAAAAAATATTAAATATTATCTTTCCATGTAGGGATATAAACAATTTAAGGTTTATGAATAACATTTTGATTTTTCTTTCCTGTTTACCTTTTTATGCTTCTCTTGAGTCTTGTATTTGAAGACTGAATTTTCTGTTTGGCTCTGTTCTTTCCATGAAGGATGTTTGAGAAAGTCCCTTATTTCATTCAGTGTTCCTCTTTTCCCCTGAAAGATTAAGCTTAACTTTGTGGGGTAGTTGGTTCTTATTTCTAATCCAAACTCCTTTGCCTTCCAGAATATCATATTCCATGTCTCAGATTCTTTAATATAGAAGCTGCTAAATCCTCTGTAATCCTAACTGAGACTCCTTGATATTTGAATCATTTCTTTCTGACTGCCTTGCAGTATTTTCTCTTTGACTTGATAGTTCTGAAATTTGACTTCATTATTCCTTGCAGTTTTCATTTTGGAATGTCTTTTAGGAGGTGCTCAGTGGATTCTTTCAATGACTATTTTACCCTCTGGTTCTAGCATATCAGAGCAGTCTTCCTTGATCAGAAGGATTTCCTAGAATGATGATGAGGATAATAATAGCACCTACCTTCTATGGTTGTTGTGTAGATGAAATAAGATAATAATTATGAAGTGCTTATCACAATACCTGGCACAATACAGTAAGCACTATATAGATGTTTACTATTGTTTCATCATCATCATCATCATCATCATCATCATCATCATCATCATCATCACTGGAGTTCAGTGTCAAAATTTTTGTTGACAATGTTCTTTTATTCTGCACAGTAAATATCAATGGAAATGGTTCTTGTTCAGAAGTTTATTTGTTCTTTCCTTTCTCTATGGGTCACCTCATGCTGTTTTATACCATTCCTTATTATTCCAGATGAAATGAGGTTCTTGATTGACTTTTATCCTGAAGCATAAGCATGGATTCCATTTTCAAGACAATCTGAAATGACTTGTTGATGCTTTCAAGCACCATTTTTGTAATTCAAAGAATCTTTGATCTCATGGATGTGGATATTCTCTCCAGTGGTGCAGATCATAATCTTAGACACACACACTCGCAAGCCATGACTGCTCATTATGGTTTTCAATTAATCCTCTAGATGGAGCATACCTCATATCCTGGTAGTTTATCTTTAGATTTTTTGATAATACATGATTATCAGTTGAGGCACGCAGGTCATCTGTCTGTTATCTCTTACTCCTGCTGTATGGCCAGTCTGCCTCCTTCTGTGGACATAACCATAGATGAATCAATGGACTCCTAATATCAAAGATCATAGGATCAGATATTTAGAGCTAGAAGGCACCTCAGAGTCCCAATCCCATCATTTTACAGGAAAAGAAATTGAGGCCCAGGGAGATTAAATAACTTACTCATGATCCCACAGACATTAAGTAGCAAAAGCAAAATTTGAACTCATATCCTGACTCCAGAACCAGTATTCTTACCACTCTACCATGCGTGACAATGATTCCTATGCAAATTCTTCATTAGTAATATGTTGCAGTATAAATATATCTATCACATATGTTATTGTTGCCCTTTGAAGCCCTAGAATTTTGATTTCTTGAGGATTCATAGCCATATTGCATTACACAAAGAATTTTAGTATTAAAAATGAGAACTGCTTTTTATGGGAGCAGCTCAGCATGATAAACACTACTTAAGTTTATAAATATCAGTCCAGTCCACTTTGTTCCTCCAGTAAAATTCTTATACTTCATTATCAATCTGCACCTTCCTTTGTCCAATATAGATTTACTGATAGATAGTAAGTTCTGTTACATGTTTCTATTTAAATATCCAATTCTAGAGATCAGACATTCTTAATCAAAAGTTATTCTATGATTTCATTTTGCTTTCTGGTTCCATTTTTAACAATATAACACCAGTGGAGATACATCTGCATGTGCAATGTAAGGAGGGTAGAGTTGTTTGACTCATGCCTAGTCGTTTCCTTTCCCTCCTCTGTGCTATAACACAGGGGCAGAGATGAATCTGTTCCAAGATTATACTCTCTTTTTCCTGGCAGTAGTTTAGGTTGTAATCCTGTCTTTGGTCACCTCCCTTTACTTTCTACCCTCCACTTTTTTTCCTATGGAGATTTAATTAGCCATACCCTGTTAGAACAATTAGTCTAGAAACAATATAATGGCCCTCAGATCCATATGACTCTCTCCTTTGCTATTTTATGGAGTATATATGAGATGAAAGGTTAGTAGTACAATAGGAATTGGATGGAACTCCAGTTATGAAAATCACTAGCATACAGATAGATGTCCTGTCCCATTTACAATTCATGTTTATCTCCTGTCAACTCCTGGCCTCTTTATGTTTGGGACAAAGATCAGGATATCTGAAATTTAGGTAAAAGAAAGTAGCAGAATATATCATGGTGTTTGTTAATGGACAGACACAGAAGGGAGAAGTTAAGGAAAGAGCAGAACTTTTATTTTTAAATGAAGCTTCCTTGATTCCTTGAAGAAAAGAGTACAACTCAAAACTTCAACTTGAATCTGCTCCCAAAGGCTGGTAGGAGGCTAATGGACCTCTTTGATCTCTCCTTTCTCTGTAGCAGTTTTCTATCCTTTCATTTTTGCATTTCAGTTTTTTCCTTCAGTTTCTTCTTTTAACTGCTTCTCCCGTGCAACTACTTCTATCTGGCTCAGCTTATTAAGTCCTGACTGAGGCTGGTGATGCTGTCTCATCAGTGCAAATACTGCTTAGCTCTTAAAGTCACTGTTCCTTCCTTAGTGTGTTTTGCAGACTATTAGTGCTTTTAAGAACTGGCCATGACTCAAGTCTGCTTTCTAGTGCAAAGATCTCAGTAGTTCCAAATCATAATTAGAACTGAGAAGGAATGCTTGTCCCCCGATTCCAGTCAGTTGTCCAACTCCTTTTACAGCTAAAATGACAAAGTTAATGGGATTCATCCTCCTATGAAATATAAGTATGTTAGTAGTTACATGGATTCTATGCTTAGGACACCAACAGTGAAGTAAATATGTGATTTTTAATACTTTTTGCTTATTCACCATTCTGTCATCATTAGTCTCAATATTATGTAACTGGAAACATTTTAGATTTGCATTTCTTTATAGGTTGCCATGGCCCAGTGATTCATTTTCTAGTGGCCAATTGAAGGTTTCCCAAACTTTGAACAATGGCTAAATTTGGCTTTGGAAAGCAGACACAATTTTCCAGCATGGTTACAGATTGCTGGAGTTTGATCTCTGCTGGCATAGCCTTTGAGAATCCAAGGGTAACTCAATACCAGCATTTTAATTAGTTTAGTTCCCCATAGGACATCTGAGCAAATAAATATATCACAAATGTCATATTTCAGTCTGAAATAATTCTGCTTCCTAAATTGCCTAATTACTTCCCAATTTCCATGGTTGGTTCATTTATATGTATTTATATATTTTAAAGTATAGATCTTGAGTTAGTGGACTCAAAAGAAACAGGAAAACATATTTTTTATGTAGTAAATTGTAAATTACACAAAAGTTAAAGGCTAAAGAAAGTGAGAAGCCACCTTGATACTTGGGCCATGGCACCCAAGTTCCTAGATAGTAAAAGTTCTCACTGACTATTTCTTGTATGGAAATTTCTTTTTACAGGACACAGAGCAATCATGGAAGGTTGAAGGGAAGGCAGATGAGAAGGGTTATTGATGGCAACATTAATAACCACCCTCTAGAATTCTCTGTTGCAGTGAGCAAGGTGCTCAACCTTCAAATATGACACTGTGTGACAGGGTATAATAATATGTGACAAATTACTTAGTTGGCGAGCATGTTTTATTTCCTTTTTTGTTTTTTAGCTGTGTGCTTTTGAATCTTTTTTTTTAGAGATAGTAGCCCTGGTTTCACTCTGCCAAATCCTTCTTAATTTTAACTTGTGTGAGGAGGCAAAATTTTCTCTAGTCCTGTACTCAATGCCCTGAAAGATGCTACAAATAATTCAATAAAGAATAGGAAAGGAGAAACAATGAAAGAAGTAACCAATTACATAGCATCTGCGAGAGAAAATCACAAAAAATGTAGAATAACTCACTTTCTATTTGTCCTTTCTCTCTTGGCTTGTAAAATTGATGGAGGAAGCCATGCGTTTCTTCATGTCATGTCTAACAATGAAGGGAATGTTCATGTTTGTAATATTAGTCAATGATTAGCATTGTCTTGTCAACATTAACATAAAGTAGCTTGTTTTCACATTTACCAACTGGGTTGGTAAGGCTTATTTTCTTTTTAAAGTAGAAAACTTTTTTCATGAATGAAAAAATATTTTCCATCTTATACTGATAAAAATAGTATTGCCTCAGTTAATCATATTCTATATTTCACTATAGAAATATATTGCATCTTAAATATTTAAGTAGCTGTAAATTCAAAGCAGTATGCTATACTCTATAGAAGCTTGTCATTGGAAAAAATAAGATGCAAGTTGAAGTTTTTCCTCTGGGACATATTAACATTTAACATTTAATCTTTCTGGCCCCAGGTGACTGCTACTATAAATTACAGCGAAGGTATTAGTCTGCTTAAGTGAAGAGAGATTCCATACCAGAAGATCCTTCCATGGATTAACTTGCTATTCTGGGTATGAGAGAAAGAGCAACTATAAATAAGAAAACAATTCCATAAAGACAATAGTCATTCACTACTAGAAATTACTTTACTTTTTAAAGATCTTCCTCTGCTACTTCCTTTGAGAAATTTAACTACATATTTTTGGACATAAAGTCTAGGATTTAATATCATACCAAGTCATAAGAGATGCAGGTGCAAGTCTACTTTTGCCATCTTAGAGAAGAGTCCCCTGAAGACTTTGATCTGAAGGAAGAGTAGTTATCTAGAAAATCATTTCAGGTATGTTGTATTACAGTGCAGCATCTCCTACTAGGATCACCTGCAAAGACTGACTGCTGGAGTGATGCCATGCATCTTTCCTCCTTCACTGTTAGAAATCAGTACATTGAAAGTCATGTAGAGCAGTATGTCTAAAATGGATATCTATTTTTTTGTTATTTCCTTCACTTCTGTGTGAAATGCAAATTATAAACTCTGATTTTAGCGTTTTAAGAAGAGGAATACTCACCACTGTATTTTATTCTACCATAAAACCCCATTGTGAAGCTAATATGGTGAGGATCTCTAAAGTGGGAAGAGGGAAGATTCCTTCTATCCACACATACCACAACCCTTCTATGACTTAATGAATATATACTTAGAAGTTGCCTGAGGCACATATAGGTTAAATGACTTGCCCAGGGTCAGATTATTAGAGGTAACTAGGTGGCAGAGTGGATAGAGTGCCAGGTTTGCAGTCAGAAAAACTTGAGTTCAAATCTAGCCTCAGACATTATTAGCTATGGGACTCTGAGTAAGTTACTTAATCTCTCTTTGCCTCAGTTTCCTCAAATATCAAATGA
This sequence comes from Notamacropus eugenii, assembly GCF_028372415.1. Lineage (NCBI taxonomy): Eukaryota > Metazoa > Chordata > Mammalia > Diprotodontia > Macropodidae > Notamacropus > Notamacropus eugenii. The sequence goes on along the minus strand of NC_092877.1, from coordinate 88,329,009 downwards.
GGAGCACCTATTTCATAGAGCAATTATGAGCATCAAATGAAATAATATAATACAATAAACTTTTATTAAAGCTCCTACTGTGTGGTAAGAAGCAGGGACACAATAGCAAGGACAGCCCCTGCCCTCTAGGACTTCAGAATCTAAAGGAAAAAACAACACACAAAAGGGGTCAGGAAAGTAGGGTTTGGGGGGGAACACCAAGGGCTAGCTGTTGAGGGTACATCTTGTTCCATAGAATTGAAACCAGGCATAGCAGAAGGTGCAAAGGGGAATAAACCTAGACTCCGGTTTCTGCCCTTTATAAAAGAAAGCATTGGGAGGAGTTCGTACTCTGCCCTACAATCAGAAAGAAAAGAAGGCTAAGGCAAATAACATCGATCTAGCCTTGAGTTAGTAGAAGAGTTTAAAAATGATTAACTTCTCCTGTGAGAGATGTCTTGACTTTTGGAGTTGAAACCAGGTAGAGCAGCAAATACAAAGTAGAAATAATATGTGTAAGGCACTTACCACAGGGTCTGGCACATGCTAGGCACTATATGAAGGCTTCTTTCATTCACCCTGTCCCAGGATCACAGTTGCTGTTATTATCACTCAAAGAAGACAAAAAAATAATGGCATCACTTTGTCAGGGTTGGTATGTCCAACTGTAACTGATCAGACCAATACTTGCTAAGAAGGCTCCAGCACAGGTCAGCCACAAATAGTTCATATGAACATTTGGAGTGGAGATGTCTCTAAATTTGTGCCTCTAATGTTTCTTTTGAGTAATTGCAATTCTGCTTTGCTCATAGAGCATAGCACACTCTTTGATATGGGGACACCATGCTAGGCAGTCCTGTGCCAATGTCTTTCATGTCCCACAATCGATTCCTAAGTTCTTCAGAGAGATCTGGACAATGCCCTTTTATTGCTTCTACTGACCTCCATGTGAGAACTAGCCTTATGTGAGTTGTCCATAAAATAGTCTTTTAGGCAAACACATGTTTGACATTCAAACAATGTGGTCAGGACATCAGAGTTGTGCTCTCTGCAGTAGAGTTTAAATGCTTATCAGTTCAGCTCAAGAAAGGATCTCAGTGTCTAGTACCTTATCTTGCCAGATTATTTTCAGACTCTTTCAAAGACAATTGAAATGAAAGTGATTCAATTTTCCTGGCATGATACTGGCATACTGTCTAGGTTTTACAGGCATACAACAATGGGGTCTGCACAATGACTCTATAAACCTTCAGTTTAGTAGGCAGCCTAATAATTCTCTTCTTCAACTCTTTCTTTCAGAGCCTCCCAAATACTGAACTAGCTTTGGCATTGTGAATGCCAGCCTCATCATCTATGTGGGTATCTCTGCAAAGTATACTTCTAAAGTAAGTAAATTTATTCACAGCGTTCAGAAGCTCTCCATTTGCTATAACTGATGTTTCCACATATGAATGGTGCAGTGCTGACTAGTGGAAAATTTCTGTTTTCTTGGTGTTAATTATCAGGCCAAAATAAGCACAAGTAACAAAGAATCAATTTATACTTTGATGTATCTCAGCATTAGAGGTTGCATTGAGTGCACAATCTTCCACAAACAAATGGTTGAGCACCAATTCTCCCTCCACTTAAATCTTGGTTTATAGCCTTTTCAAGTTAAATAATTTACTGACAGTGAAGAGCTGACCTTGATGTAATTTTTGTTCTCATTGAAGGTATCTGACAACATTGCTGAAAACATCATGTTAAAAAGCATGGGAGCAAGTAGAGTCTTATTTCACTTCATTGTTGACTAAGAAAATGTGAGAACATTGCATATTATCCAGAACCTGTGCAAGCATGTCATTGTAGAAGTGGCATACAATACTGATGAATTTCTCGGCACAACCAAATTTTTCCATGATTTCCCACAAGCCCTGATGATTGACAGTATCAATGACCTAGGTCAGATCTATGAAAATTACATACGGACCTCTGTACTGCTCCTGGCATTTCTCCTGGAGTTGTCAGGCAGCAACACCATATTAACCATCCCTCAGCCCTTTCTGAAGCCACACTGGCCCTTGGGTAGATGAACATCTTCTAGACAAAGGATCAGTCTATTAAAGAGGACTGTGCTAAGAATTTTGCTGGCAATGACTAAGAGAGAGAGCCTCCCCCCACAATGATTATCACAGGATAACATGGTAACTATTACATGAGTAAGAATCACATATCAGATGCAAATCCTGCTATTTCTGAATTCAAGCACAGCATTCCATTTCCCTATTGTGTATGTATACACACACACACACACACACACACACACACACACACACACTTATGTAGCACAGTGGAGAGAGTCCCAGACCTGAAGTCAGGAAGACTCATCTTTCTGATTTCAAATCTAGTCCTGGACACTTTCTAGTTGTGTGACCCTGGGCAAGTCACTTAACTTTGCTTGCCTCAATTCATAACATGTAAAATGAGCTAGAGAAGGATATGGCAATCCACACCAATATCTTTGCCAGAAAATCCCAAATATGGTTACAAAGAGTGAGACATGTTTGAACAACAACATGAATTCACTAGTATTTTATCAAGTGACTGAAATGGATAAAAGGGGTAAAGTTAAAAAAATTACTCTATTTTTTCTCAGAAGAGAGAGTTCAAGAATCCCTGATAAGTCTAAACAAAGACATTGGGTTTAGCATCAAAGGTGTGTTCTTGAAACCCTCCTCTGCTATTGCTAACTGTAAACTTCAACAAGGCATTCATTCCTCGATTCCCCAGTCCCTTTACATCTAAGATGAGGCATTTGGACTAAATAACCACTACAGACCACTCCACTTTCAAATTAATGATCTTATAACCTCACAAACAGAATAATATAAGATTTACAACGGAAAAACTATATTCCTGGCTTTACTATTGTTGTTCTTAATTTCTCTTAAGTGAATTACTAATTCATGCCAGAAATTTTTTTAAAAAAAAGACCATTGTCATATTATAACCTGTAATCCTAAAGGAACTACCTTACATTACCTAATAAAGCTCAGTCCTAATTTCATTTGTGTCTCTTATGAAAAAATGCTATTCATTATTTCCTATTAATTCTGATTAATTTAGGTCTTATGTTTGTTTTCTTCACAGGGTAAGTAGAACAAGCATATCAGAAAGGTGTTCTTACACTCTTTTTGCCCCAATAAGTTTCTACCTATTGAAAATATTTGAGGTTTTGGTTTAGAAATGATTGGCACAAACTTTAGAGGAATTTATAGAATTGATTCTAACTGAATCTGTTTACCACAACTCTTTCAGATAACTATTAGTATAAAGGTTAACTTTTGTTTTAATTCTTATATCTCATTTGAAACATTATCCCATATTGAAAGGGCTCTATCAAAGTCAAAATTAGTGAGAAAATTGACAGTGGGGCCAACAGTATATCTTCAGCATATGTTCAGTGTTTTAATAAGTCACAGAATGTTCTTCATATAATGTGAATGCCATGTCTTCAAGGCAAAATATCACCAGGGAAATTCTTTCCTAACCACACATTAGAAAAGTAGGCTCCTTGTTGGTCCTTCATTCTCCAAGAGGACCAGTGACATAAGAACAACGATGTCGTGATTTGTAAGTGAATTGGATTTAGGAAAGCAGAAGTATGCAGTCATCAGTCTCACTCTCTTCTCCAGGGGATGTCTGAGTCCAGTGACAAGACATAGTCAAGATGACGGGAAGTGGTCTCAGATGCACTGTGGGACCTTGACTTTTTTAAGCTAAAGTCTTTCCCAGTTCTCAGATTGTCTAAGGCAAAGTCCATTCAGTATTTAAAGACTCAGTAAGAACTGAGGCAAAAGATGGCCTAAATGCAGAGGGTAACTCAAAGGTCATCTTGGCTAACCCCATTACAACCGAAGAAACCAAGACCTAGAATGGTGAAGTAGTTTGTCCAAGGTCACACAAGTAATAAGTAATGGGGTAGAGAGACAAACATACAGATGGACTAATAACACCAAATCCATGCACACACAGACACACACATATACATGAATACATACATATATATGTATACACACATGTGCACATATGTATTTAATTGCATAGAAGGTCCCTTTTTTCTTTTAATCTACTTTCCGTTTATCCTCATTTTAGTATATTCCTTTTCATGTATAAGATATGGTTTATGTTGGAATGACAAAGGCATGTATCTTGATATGATTTCTATTTTTGGGGGTGGCAAAGTATGTTTAACTATGGGTCACTTGGTGGCACAGTGAATAGAGTTCTGGGGCTCGAGTCAGGAAGACTCATCTTCATGACTTAAAATGTAGCCTCAGATACTTACTAGCTGTGTGACCCTTGGTAAATCACTTCACCCTGTTTGCCTAAGTTTCCTCATCTGTAAAATGAGCTGGAGAAGGAAATGGTAAACCATTCCATTATCTTTGCCAAGAAAACCCCAAGTGAGGTCACAGAGTCAGACATGACTGAAATGACTCAATAACAAAAATGGTTACCTATTGGGAAGAAAATATTAGCTTCCTCAAAAATGAAATTTTTCAATGCAATGTGCAGCTTAGTGCAGTAGCAAACAAAATTGATACCTGTCTTCTTCATCTGATTTTTAGTCTTCTTTTCTAAGGAAAACAGGTTAAAATAATATTAAGATTAAAAGAAAATGTAACTAATCGGAGAGTAATGCCTTTCTTACATTTGTAGGGGATGTATTTGAAAAGGATCCAAAGGAACCAATTGAAATTGGCTTGAGATCTTGTGGAACAAAGACATATTTCAAAAATTCAGTCATAATTTAAGCATTTCCTGAGTTCTCTTCATGTATCTTGACCAATCTGAATATTATACAGAACATCTGGAGAAAATATTTTTTTTTTCAACTCTAACTTACAGAAGAACTTTCCAAGTTTCAGGGAAGTACTCTTTGCAATGATGCTTTCCTCTGTTTCCAGAGGCAGCAGACCTAGTCCCTTTGCTACAGAGAAGGGATGCAGATCTCCAGCCTGGCTTTAGGAATACAACAGCCATAGCAGGAGCTCTGCCGGCCAGCCTCCCTTGGGTGTTCCAGCTGTGGAAAGGGAATTTGAGGGAGGCTCATCAAATACCCATGTTCTCAATGAGCTGTGTGGTACAAAAATAATAGTTAATATTTAAATGGTGCAAAGTGCTATAGTTTGCAAGGAATTTTCACATATCTCATTTGAGATGCAAAATAATCATGCTAGGTACGTACTATTACTATTCTTATTTTACAGATGAAGAAACTGAGAATGAAAGAGATTAATTGATTTACCTTGGGTCACAAAACTACTGTGTTTGAAGCAGGAATCAAACTTTAGTCTTTTGACCCCAAAATCAAGAACTCCATGTACTGTACCACTGATTTTGGACGTGGGAAACTTAGGTTCAGATCAAAGCTTTGTCGCTTACAATTTATGCAACGCTGGGCAAATAGGTTCACCTGTGGGAGGTTCTGTTTGCTCATCTGTAAAATGACTAGATGATCTCTCAGGTTCCTTCTAGTTCAAAAACCCTTTGATTCTAATTTATGATTTGTTTTTACTGGAATGCTCCCCAGCACCAAGGAATTTTCCTTATTGCCACCTGATTCTCACTTTTATCATGTGCTAAGAATTTCACTGTTTGGATAGAAATATAAGGCTTAATGTGTTTGGATTACTTTCTACAAGCATTCACTGTTCCCAAAGAATCAAATGGATGGTTGCTGCCAGTGGAGATTAGTCAATTTGTTCACAAGCTTGTTTCTAAATAAAACAAGGATAAAAGCAAAGGCCTCTCCTTGATTTAGTTCCCTCCAAGACTGTTGCCACACGAATGGAATTTAAATGGGAGCCAACTACCTTCTTATGATTCTATGACAAATTCAAAAGGGCATTATGGTTTAAGGAGTCAAAGGACTAAGGTCCCATTCCCATCAGGATCTTGTCTGGGACTGTATTTCAGTGGCAGTGCTGGAATTGCTGTTAGCAGTGGCATTAAACACTCTATTTGATCTCTCTGTAGCTTAATTGCTCCATATCTATTGTCTATTCAAATTCAGGAGAGGGCCAGAAAGGTAATTAGAGGTAGTGGGGGAGGGGACTCTGTGAGGCATGCCACACGGATGCTCTTCGAAGAGACAAATGTATCGTGGCTGTCACAAACTGTCTCAGGGAAGTGGCCGGGCTATGATGAGGTAAACAATTCTGGGAAGTAGAGTTTGGGGGCTGAAAGGGGTTTTTCATCTATTTCCAAGCCCAGAAGCTATTTCATCAGCTTTTATCACATTTAATAATACCCTTCTGTACATGGAGGGTCTATGAAGTGATAAGAGATTTTTTGAGGGGTTGTTCAATGCAGTCAGTTCTTGTTGACTTTATACATCAAGAGATAAAACAAGCCTTCATAGGGTTTGCCAAGCATCTTACCAAATCAATAGGAGAATTTAAATGGTTAGATGAAGCAGATTATTCTCTGGAACAATTTATGAACATTTTTTACTGAACTTTTGGCCAGTTCTCAACATATCTTTGAAAAAGCCCTAGAACCATTTTGCTTAAGGGTTATTACAGAATTAAGCGGTCATGTATATAAACTTTATGACATAGAAAAGTTTTATTTTTTTCCCCATTCACAAAGTAGAAATTTAAATTTTTATTTCTTTTATCTCATGAAATTAATGAGAAAAATATTTAGGAAAGTTGATTTAATGAAAAATAAGAGCACCTTACTTTATAGGAAAATATACTGATTCCATATTGGTATGAGGGTTAGGGTAAGCACAATGTCTTTCATTGTTTTTGTGTCATGGACTGCTGAAGAAGCCTATGGACTCCTCCTTACAATAATGTATAAAATGAAATACAGAGGACCTAAAACCAATCTCACACACACACACACCCACACACACACACACACACACACACACACACACACACACACACACACAGACATTTGATTAATTTATACATACTCCAAAATCTATCCACAGACTTATGTGAAGTTCAGGGCTCCAGGTTAAGTACCCCTAACTCATGGTTAGGTCAAATGCTACATCAAGGAAAATATAGGGAAAGAATAAAGAATATTTTCCACTGTTGTTTAGAAAAGTATGTGAGGAATTCATTTTAATTCTTCTATGCAACATGACTAAGGTGAAAATGTATGTAATAAGAATGTATGTGTAGAATCCATATAAGATTGCACACGGTCTCGGGGAAGAAGTAGAGAGGGAGAGGGGAAGGAGGAGATAGGGGAAAAAAGCTAAAATGTATGGAAGTGATTGTAGAAAACTGGAAACAAATAAAATAATTAAAAAAAAAAAGAAATGTATGGGAGGGAATCGAATACCATATTTCCTGTTTTATTTTACTTTCATGAGTAGTACTTGACTTACATAACCTCAAATATTTAAAGTGCCATAGAAACTCTCCTCTCACAGCTGCCCTCCATTCGTTTTCCTACCTTCTTCCCTGTTTCATCTCCTTACAACTATAAATAGATGTCACTACTTTATGTCTCACTCCCTGTTCTCAAACTTTGCCTCCAGTCTTCTGTCATTTCCTTCATCAATGAAGTAAAGTAAAGTTTGTCATCTGACAAATGTGGGATGAAAAATATACGCTGTTCACATAACAATGAAGGGTAAACAGGGAGTGTAAAGGAAGGATACTTGCCCAGAGGAAGCATGGCAGTATAGTTGATAGAGAAGCTAGCCTCTGTCTTCCATTGGTATTGTCATATCAGGAGAAAGCACTGTGGACTTTGAGAACATTAATTGGATCTTCTTACATTAATTATGGAAAAACATAGGCAGAAGGGACAAGCCTGTAAGAGTTGTCTTCTGAACCTTTGGAGGGAGTATCTCTAGGAATGCGACCACTGAGTATTGGAGTATTAAGTCATATTGATCTTGTATTTCACTAAAATCCTCAGATCTTTTTTAGATGAACTCTTCTATAGTCATGACATTTCTATTTACAAAGTATTTGCAAAGTTGACTTTCACTTGAGTATACTTTACATCAATTCTAACTAAATTCCATCTTATTAGGTTCAACCCACTTGCCTCACCATTGAGAAACTTTTGGATTTGCACTTTATCATCCCATGGCTTTTGTTCTCTATAAATTTCAAGGCACTGTAATTGCTATTTTCCTATATCTTACCTATTCTCTATAGTATCATGCATTTTAATGGAGCTCGGTGTGTTCAGAATTAAATTTGAAGTAAACTGTTTCTTCCCTTAAATGATGATATTTAAAATAGTTATATGGATTGTTTGAGAATAACATTTGAGATTTATCTTTTTTAGTCTTATTAATAGCTAGTGTCTTGCTCTGTTTTTTTATTACTTATGTGTGTCTATACTATTTTTAATGATTTCAGTCATTTTTTTAAAAAAATAATATCTAATGAGTTGCAACTTTAAGCCCAAAAAACCCTTATGTATTGGCCCAACAGGACCTCATCTTGAAAACTAATTGGGTTGTAATTAACATTTCTTTTGATAACTATGAACTATAATAGAAAAAACTATAGATATGGCAAAACTCTTGAGAACAAAGAACTAAAATAATTTCCTTATAAAACTGTGGAATTGAGTTGTCTTGTTTCCAAGTTCTGTGATGTTGGTCCTCCCTTTGTACCCTTTTGTTAATGGTTGTGAATCCAAGATGATAGCCCTGGGAAAATCAAAGTCCCTGGGATGTTAGAGAATGGAAATTTGTGTGGGATCAAGCTGATGTTAATGAGTCTTAAATCTGACTGCTTTTACTTTCCCGTTCTTAAGAGTTATCTTCCACTGAGGATAAAAGAACTCTCGATAGTTATTAACTAATTCTTCTTAATCTTCCGAGGAATTTTGTTGGTGATAAATATAGTATATAGATTAGGAAAGTGAAAGTTCAAGAAATGAACTAATTTACTTTGAATTTCATATAAAGGCATATGAAGAATTGCTGATCATCCAATGAATTTTCTATGAATAGACAATTTTGATAACTCTTTTCACCTTTTTTTCTTTCAATTATATTAATAATTCAAATATGAACCAGTTACCAAGTCTCCCTACCCCATGAACTCTAGCAAAGGAGTAATGAAATTTATTAATCCAGGCTTGAAAGCATATTTTTAGAGGAAAAAGAGCTAGAAGCATGTATCAGTTACCATTTCTTTTTTTTTAGTGTCTCCCTCTTTCACATACTATTTAATATGGCCTCTAAAATTGGTTTGCTTGTTTACGTAGAATAGATTTAGCAAAGAAATAATACAATTCTTTATATTTTTTCTTCTATATTTGAGTAACCACTACTGACCCCACTGCCTAGCTTGCACCTATGCATAAGGTTTGGATTAATTTAATCCTATATTTTATATATATATACATATATATATATATATATGTATATATATATATATATAATATGTAACAAATGTACAACTTGAATCAGACAAGAGGTTAATTTATTGATATAAAAATGCTTCCATAATATACATTATCAGAATTATTTTAAAGTAATTATTCAGTAACTTAACATATACCTATTATTAAAATATGGTGAGAGGCTGAAAGAGAATAAAAAGCAGTTGCTAAGACTATTATGGTATTTTATATTTCACCTCAGATCTACTCTGTCTACACAACCCAAGTATATATCCACTGGTGAAATGGTCAGGCTTATGCAAATTGTCCTGCCTATAGTCATATTATTCAATGCAGAAACTCTTACCACTTGTAGTCTGATAGAACCCCAGGTTTCTAGACTTCTTAAGCTTAGTAAATCCCCTATAAGCCATGACATATTAACTTCAAGATCAGTCCCCCTACTCAAGAAACAGAAGCCGAAGAGGAATCCAGGGTCCTCTCTGTATGTCACCTTGTTGAATTCATGCTCTATATTGGCAACAATGATGGTACAGGGGAAAAGAGTATCAACTGTTCCCAACTCTTCCTTTACAAGTTGTCTAGAGACATAAGACATAATCTGCCTGCACTGTGCTAGCATTGGGCCAGATGCAGATTCCAAAGCTTCCGCATGGTGACAAAAACCAGGAAAGAACTCTGAGCATGCTCAACCCTGCTACACTTGTGTAGAACATAGAAGTTCCATTAATATCAGTTCATCTGACTCTTCAAATAACCCCAAAGCAAGTTGATAATTAGCAATCACTGAATTTAGTTTATGTAATGTGAACATAAATTCAGATATTTTAAAAGTTTTTTTAAGTAACAGAAATATAAGATTACTGAACCTCAATTGATCTCCCTTTTAACAGATATTAATGTCTACCAATATCTTGAGGTTAATGATGAAAAAATTGGACAGTATGATGAGAATGAAGTTTAGTTTAATTCCAAGTCCTTAAATATAAACATTTATCACCAGCTATCTTCCATGATCCCTACCCACGAGAAATATTGTGTCATAAATGATCAAGAAGTATCGCTGGAGTTAGGAAAACCTGGGTTGAAGTCCCGCTTCTTTAACAAACTGGCCATATGACCCTGGGAAAATCAGTTAAACTTTCATTGCCTAAGGCATCTAAGACTTTAAATTACAGAATAGTTGCAGATGTATATTGACAGAGCTATTTTCCACGCTAGAAGTTCCTACACTGAAGAAATCACTACTCCACCCCTATCCTATCCTCCTTTAACCTCCTCCCCCCATATATATATATATACATACATACATACAACATACAAGATGGAGGCTGAGTAATACATGGTTAAAAATCTATATTTTAATCTGAAAATAACAGAATTTGCCCTACCCAGAGTCCTAATTAACTGACACTTCCTTCAGTCCTGAGAAGAGTTAGTCCCTTATAAAGAAATTGGTGAACTTTTGATTACATTCTAAGAGTTAAGCTGACGAGTAGCAGTTTATTCAATTTTAAATGTTAATCTATGGAATTAAAGTAGTCTGAAGGGAGCTTTACAATATGTTTTCATAGGTCTTCATCCTTGCACCAGTCCTTTTTAAAAATTAGAAAGCATTCTAATCAAATGGAAAGATAGCTAATTTGGAATATGAATCAATATTTAAAAATATCTCAAAGGGTAGATAGTGGCCTCAGCAAAGAATATTATAATGTAATATAATGAAATATAAAGGTGATGTAAGATAATGAAAATGTAAAGTTAAATACTTGAATTTTTTAAAAAGTCAACTACAATTAAAGCCTTAAGGATAACTGGCTTAATGGAGTTTCATGTGAGACAAAACCTAAGGAATGTATTGAATTCTAAGATGCTCAAATACGTGGGTTTCCTTAATCATGTGCCCCCATTGCAAGCCCCATTTCTATGTGTATTGTTTGTACAAGGGGATTCAAGTTTATGGGGACATTATTATAAAGTGATTGTTGCTTTTTTTAATCTTCTATTAATTAAAAATTAAGATTTCTTTTTAATTAATTAAAATTTTAATTAATCAATATTAAATTAATTTAAAAATTTTTAAATTAAATTTAAACTAAATTTAATTAATTAAATTTAATTAATATTTATCTTCTTTCAATTAAACATTGTTCAGATTACTCTTGTTTTGTCTTCTCATTTGGTAAATGTTTCATGTTTGTAAGAATTAATGATATTGTGACTACTTTGTATAAGTGGGAAGCACACTAATGAGGGCCAAGAAATTTCAGAGGTCAATTGTAAGAATATATCTCACACACATAGCAGAACTATGTACAGTTGGACCATGAAGATGAATTGTAGCTGTGTGCCCAGCCCTACTCCCTCCTGGTAACCTTCAACAATCCCTACCAGTGTTAAGGCAGGTTAGGATGAGTAAGCCAGCATACACAGTGAAAAAGGTGCCAAGTTAGGTACTACAGCCCTAGGTTGCACTGCAAATGCTATCCAAGTGCACAGAGTAGGTAGTGTAGTATGCAACAACACCTGGTTCAAGACCTTTCTCTGACAGACTATCTATATGATAAAGGATTAGCTGCCTAGAAGCATTTAGGTGACTCAGTAGAGCGATGGACCTGGAGTCCAGAAGTCTTAAGTTCAAATCAAGCCTCAGATATTCCTGGACAAGTTATTAACTTCTGTCTATCTCATTTTTCTCTATAGTAAAATGAAGATAGCACCAACTTCTCAGGGTTGTTGTGAGTATCAAATGAGGCGATATTTGTGACGTACTTAGCATAGTGCCTGGAACATATTAGGTGTTTAATAAATTCTTGTTTCCTTCCTTCTTTCCTTATGTCACTTAATCTCTCTCAGCTCCCTAGATTCTCTAAAACTCTAAGTTAGTGATGAGTTGTAGATCTGATTGGATGGAGGGAGTTTAAACACTAAGAGGTTCTTGCATGGATGAAATCAAAAGTCTGTACCAAAAATAATGCCCAGAGCAAAGGAATTGATTACCCATACTACTCTGCGATGAACAGACCACATTTGTGGTTTTCGGTTTCCTGCAGCCTGTTAAAATTTAAGCAGAACATTGGCAGGCTGGAAAGTAATCAGAATGGTGAAGGGGCTCTACACAATATCACTTGGGGAATGGGACCCTCTAAGGAAAGAGAACTCCTGTGGGGAGGGGGAAGGACAATAACTTAGAGAGATGAATAAATGTCCTCTGCAAAGGGGAAGATACTTATTCTGCATATCTTTGGAGTACAGAACGAGGACTCAGGGAAAGGAGGTGAGACTTTAGCTAAACATACACAATGAATATTTCTAACAATTGGCAAAGCTCATAGTTTGCTTATGAAATAATGAGCTCCCTATTCCTGGAAATTTTAAAGTAGAAACTAGGTGATAATCTGTCCTCCATTTTATATGTTAAACCTTTATCACTAACTTAGAAAGGAATATAGTAAAACTGAGATAGCCATCAATTATACACAAAAAATTACTTACAAAAGAATAAAAATGCTCAATCTCTTATTGTGTAGAGTTTTTCCCTCCTCCTTCTAGACTATTAAACCTCAGGCCTCCATTAGAATCAATACATAGTCACATTCCTTCCTTTCTGTTTTTTTTTTTTATTCCTCTTTAATGGCTTTAAAAGGTGGTAAAGAACATTTCTTTAAACTTTAGCCTTACCTATCTCTGTCTTCTCAAATATTGCCTTTTTCTTGTGTATAAATACAATAGCTTCCATTCCAAAGACCAGTGAATGGTACACTTAGATCTAATTATTGATGAAGGATATGTTTCTGGATTTAAATTCCAGCCTACACAGATCCAGTCGCTAAAAAATGGGAGAAAGAGTATTAATTAAATGACCTTACAGCTCAGTAGACAGCATAGCAATCTGGTAGGCAGGAGAACAGGACCTGACAGCCAGCCTTAGCCTTCTGATCCTTAGGCTAACAACAACTCTTCAACCCTGGTGAAGGTATGTGAAGTGACTTACTGAAAGGTGGCTAAATAATTTTTAAGCTAACAATTTGAAGAAAGGTGATAAATGAGTAACAGCACTAGATTTAGTCTGAAAAAAGAAAAAAAAAAGCTCTATTAGAAGGGTCGGAAGAAAATCTGATGATTTAGTAGAAACCAAAAATATGAAATAGCTGAATTGGGATGACTGGCAGCCTTTATTATAGCTGCTGTAACAAAACTTGTGCTGTCTTTTTCTGCTGCTTATTACATTGTGTGGCTAGAGTGCTGTGGCCCTATAAACAGATGCACTCCAACTTCTCATCTCAAACAGAAAAGTTCAGAGGGATATACCAAATAGAGTATATTTTAATGTTTCTTCAACATGATACAGAGACACTCCATTCCTGATTATGCTACTTACAGAGAGGAACAGTATCTGCCATAAACTAGATATCCTTGATGAATATTCCTGGGAAAAGTTAGCACATTCAACAAAAGCAGACTCTTACTATGTGCCAAATATTAAACGTAAAAAGATAAACAAAGGAATTCATCCCTGCCCTCAAGGAGCTTTTATTCTCTTGGGCAATTAGTGGGGAAAAGGAAGATCTTCTATGTCCTTCTCCCCATAGCCCAATAATCCCAGAGCCTCTCTATTAGACAATCTAAACTTCACATCTCCAGTTTCTTGATAGGCCCACCTGTCTGTTGTAACAAGGAAAAGGGGAAGATATTGGTCAGTGGACCAAAGAAAAAAATTTCAATTAAATAAGCTTTTATTAAGTTCCTACTATATGCCAGAGGTTGTGCTAGACTCTGGGGGTTGGGGGGGAGACCCAAAAGAAGAATGTACTTCATTCAAAGAGCTTACCTTGCAGAATGGAAAGCTTATAATGCATATGTATGTGTAATATATATCTATGTCATCCATATCTATACCACCTATATTTGTATCTGTATCTGCTTTCCTCCTGTCCTCAAAAACAATCCTCATTCAATCATCCATTCCAATTTTATATTTTTTTAAAAAACTTTTAACATTTTATATCACCCCTCCTTTTTGTGCCTAAACTTTTTGAGAAGGCCATCTACAGTAGGAGTCTCTACTTCTCCTCTTGATCTCCTATTAACATTTTGGAGCCTGCCTTCTGATCTCATCATTCAAACATAACTCCTTTCTCCAAATTTATTAACAATGCCTTAATTACTATATCGACTGACTTTTCTCAATCCTTTCCCTTTTTGACTCCTCTGCTGGATTTGATCCTGCCAATTGCCTTCTTATTGATACTCTATCTAGATATTTTTGATGTTACTCTCTCCTGGTCCTCCTCCTCCTACCTTTTTGATCACTCCTCTTTCTTCCTTGCTGGGTTTTCAACTGTGTAATGCCCACTAACAATGGATGTTTCTCAAGTCTTTGTCCTACACTCTCTTTTTTCCCCCTTATTCTATTTTGCTTGGTTATCCCATTAGTTCTGAGAGCTTCAATTATCATCTCTACATAGATGAATTAGATCTACTCAACCAGTTCTAATCTCACTCCTGATCTCCAGTGTCACATCTCCAGATGCTTTTTAAAAGACATTTCCAAGTGGATTTCTTGCAGGCATCTTCAATATGTCTAAAACTGAACTCATCACTGTCCCCAATCTCTCCTATATTCCTAACTTCTTTATTATTATTGAGGATACCTCAATTGTCCCAGATACCCAAGCATGAAACCTGGATGTCACACCCAACTCTTCACTCCCATCTACTACATTCACTTGGTCAACAAATCGTCTTATCCTTTTGACCTTCATACATCTTTTGTATGTAGTCCCTTCTCTCTTCTGATACTGCTAGCACTTAGCATATATTAGTCACTTAATAAATACTTGAAGACTCTCCCTGAAAATACTTTAGTGACTGAATGGAGTGTGTATTCAAGTGGAAAGTGAAACAGGCAGACCCACCAGCAGGTTATTGTAATGACCAAGGCTTGAGGTGATGAGGGCTTGCATTAGAGTGATGGTAGTATCAGAGAAGAGAAGTGGGGGAGGGGGGGTCTGGAGAGATGGAGTTGCAAAGGTGAAATTGATAGGCCTTGGCAATCTGTTGATTGGATACAGGGGTAGTGAGAATTCCAGAATGATTGCTAGGTTGTGAGCCTGACATACTGGAAGGATGGAAAGGGAGGCTAGTGACTTTTTCACAGTGCTCCCTCAATCAAATCCTATTCATGTCATCATCTCCTTCATGTCATAGTCCTCTATAAGAATGAAGGACAAACCACAACCTGTGAGTAGTAGGAGTTGTCCCAATGGGGACCCATTTGGCCAGTTCTAGTTGGGTAACTCAGCTCATCATCAACGTTCCCCCCCTTTCCCTTCTCCTCTCTTTTCATCTCCCAAAATGGGTTATCATACCCTTGCCTGATGATATTCTGCCCAAAGGAAGGTGAATTTTGATGAATGAAGGCTACCTAGTTATCTTGGGGTTTACTGGCTAGATATATTTCTCAAAGACCATGCCTTAAACCCAATTCATTCTGGATCTCATTGATTGGGCAAAGATAGATACTTGCCCAGGCACCACTAATTGATTATTTTTTGGCCCTCTTGGTTCAGTTAATATAAATAGTATTGTTTCTCTTTTGATCAGCAACCCTGAGGGTCTTCCTGTCTCAGTATGATTTTTTTTTTAGTAGGTTAAAGGGGACATTGTTGACTCACTTCTTAAACAGGCCTATTCACAGAATGGTCATTGCCTCATTCAAACTGAGGACTCAGAAAAACCTTAGCTTAAAAAGGCCAAGGCTTCTCACTGTATCCTGGGCCAATCTCCAATTGTATTGATCTATATCTGGCCTCTGGACCTACATGACTCTGGAGAAGAAAGTGAGGCTGGTGATTTTGCACAGTCTTTCCTCCCTCAAATCCAATTCAGTTCAAGTCATGTCATCATCTCCTTGATGTCATGGTCCTCTTTGAGAATGAAGGACAAACCACAACCACAACTATACACAATAGGGAGTTTAGGACGAGGAAGAGTTTAAGGGACAAGATAATGACTTTGTTTTGGATATCCAGTTGGAGAAATCCAAAAGACAGTTGGGAGACTTGAGGTCAGTGGAAGGATTAGAACAAAATAGGAAGATTTGAGAATCATCAGCATAGGCATTATAATTAAATCCATGAGAGCTGATGAGATTGCCAAGTGAAGTAATATAGAGGGAGAAGAGAAGAGGGACCAGGGTTGAACTCTGAGGAACACCTATAGTTGGAGGGCATGATCTAGTAGAGAATCCAGCAATGGAGACAGAGAAGGAACAGGTAGAAGGAAAATCAGGGGAGAGTGGTATCCCAAATACCTAAAGAGAAGATATTTTCAAAGAGGAGGGAGTGATCCACAGTGTCAAAGGCCAAAGGGAAGTCAAGGAGAAAGAGGACTGAGAAAATGCCATTGCATTCGATCATTAATAACTTTAGAGAGATCAGTTTTGGGGGTTTTTAAGGTCAGAATCCAGATTATAAGAGGTTAAGAAGAGAATGAGAGGAGAGAAAGTGGAGACCCCTATTGTAAATGACCTTTTTAAGGAGGTTAGCTACAAAGAGCGGAAGAAATACAAGGTAGTAGTTAGCAGGGATGGAAGGATCAAATAAGGGAGGATAGACATAAAAGAGAGAGAAGCAACAGCAGGAGAAGATACTCACAGGCCACAGATATCACTTTAAAAAGCAGCAGTAAAGACAGAAAATAAGTACGTGCCACTGTTCTTAAGCTATGTAACTGAAAGTGATTTATCTCCTAAAAGAACTTACCAAATGGCTAAGATCCACGAATAGAATAAAAAAGCCTTTTTTATAAAAATAGAGGAGTTTAAGATGGCAATTCAGGATCAGGTCAGTACCATCAGAAATTATAGGATTAGTCACACAATCCATGGATAAGCATTAATTAAGCACCTACTTTGTGCTAAGCACTAGCTACACAATGAAAGTGCTACAGACAGGTAATAGACTGTCCTTGCTTTCAAGGAGTTGATGGTCTAATGATGAAAACATGTGAACAACTAAAACAAGATAAATATGATATGAAATAATCAACAGGGAGAAAGCACTAAAATTGGAAAAGCCCCTTATATAAGGTAGGATTTTAACTGAGACTTGGAGGAAGCCAGGGAAGCTAGGAGGCAGAGACTAGCAAGGAGAGAATTCTGTGCAAGAGGGATTGCCAGTGGAATTGCTTATAGTAAGGAGGGGGAGTGTTTTGTTCTAGGAATCACAATGAGGCCAGGGTAACTGGATCACTGAATACATGAGGTGTGGGTATAAGGTATAAGAAGACTGGAAAGAAAAGGAGCATGTCATGAAGGGCTTGAATTATATTTGATCCAAGACGTTTTAGGGAGTTATTTAGTTATTTAGTTAGGATGGGGGAAGTGGATGGGGAAAGGGATGGCACTTCCCCCTTCCCCAGCAGGTGGGGAGTGTGTGTCAATCACTTCAGGAAGTGATTACTTTGCACTTTAGAAAGATCACTGACAGTTGAATGAAGTATAGAGAGATCTGTGGCAGGCACACAATAATTGGATAGTGCCACAGTGCAGTCATGAGGTGATAGAGGTTTTCATTTAAATACTTAAATAATTGTCAAAGGAGAGAGAGGGGCATATGGGAAAGATATTATAAAGGTAAAATCAATTGGATAATAGAGTTATCCCTCAGGATCATGGACTTAATGATGAATTTAGATTATGTGAGGAAATGTAAACTTAAAACAACACTTCAGGTGGAAAGAAATTGATTGAGACATGACTTAGTGCCTAGAATAATCTATTAGAAGCTTGCTATATGTCATAAGCTAACAGAAAACAAATTCTAGTGCTTCCCTGTAATGCAAATTCCAGATTTGAAATGTCCTTCAGAATTCAGTAAATAAAGTTTTTATGGAACTGGTGTATTATCACAGGCAAAATTATTTCTCACAATTATCAAGATATTACATTGAGCCATAAAAATTTTAGACTACTTTGAATCTCAGCCACAATTCTAAAGTCTCTCAATCTCTAAGCTATAGGAGGATGAAAATCTTTCAAAACAGAAATCCAGTGGTAGAAACTGAAGCCACTTGGAGTATAGCTAATCCTCCTCATTATCATCTTTCCTACTCAGAGGTTGTGTTTGTCCTTTGTTTTCAAAGAAGACCATGACATCAGGAAAATGATGACATGACTTTCAGTTGACTTTGATTTGAATGAGGGAGGACTGTGCAAGGTCACCAGCCTCACTTTCCCATTCATAGCCATCTGAATCCAGTAACCAGATATTCATCAGGAAGACTAGAGACTGCTGAGGATGCAGTGGGAGACTCTGGCCCTTTTCAGGTACTCTCTTAGAATGAGAAATAGGGCCCTTTAAGAAGTAGTCAAGGGATGGCCCCTTTAATTAGAAAAAGAAAAAAATAATAATAATCAAGATGGGAGAGCAAGACCCTCAGAGTTTCTGTTCCAAAGGAAAACAGTTACCATTGACATTCACTGTAAGCCAGGAGAGTCCAAAAAACACTCATTAAGTGGAGCCTGGGCAGGGACCTATTGTGTTCCAATCTATGGGCTTCAGAGTGGGAAGGAAGGAAGGAATAAAGAAAGAAGGAAGGAAGGAAGACAAGAAATCTAGCTAGAGATGAATTTATATCCTAGAACTTTTATTCTATTATGTAAAGCAGTTATTTTTCTACTTCTACAATATACCCCAAAACATCAAATAAATAATGATAATACCAGGAATGATTCTATCTAACCTCCATAGAATAATATAAAACTGAACTATTAGCATTAATTCTAGTACTAATTATACTAGTAATAACAGTTCATGTTTGATAATGCTTTGATGTTTGCAAACTGCTATATATATATGTGTAATCTCATTACTGTGACATATTATCCCCATGGTACAGATGAGAAAATTGAGTTATCTTGACATTAAGTGACTTGCCCTAGGGTCAGAATACTAGGGAGTATCTGAATTAAGGTTCCAATCTAAAACTTCCTGATTCCAGGTCCAGAAATCTATCCATTATGATATAGTACTTTTCAGTTGTAGATTGACTGTCTCAGAAGGAATTAAAGCATTTTTTCTCCAGTAGATTAAGGAAAATAGCAGTTAAGTGACTTGCCCATGGTCATATAACTAGTAAGGTTCTGAGGTCATATTTGAATTTAGGTCTTCCTGATTTCAGATCCAGTGCTCTAGCCACTGAACCACCTGTCTGTCTCCTATACATAGTAAAGAGGATTCTTATTTAGTGATGAATTTCTTAGATTTTGTGATTCTATAATTTATGTAAAACATTATAAAAAAGGAAAGTCCTTTATTACTTTATGACATCTGGACAAGTTAACTCTCTATGATCTTAGCTCTAATGTTGTGGTGGTGGTATTCATCCTTCATTGTTGAAGAAGACCATGCCATTAGAGAAATGATGACATGACTTGCACTTGACTTTGTTTTGAGAGAGGGAGATGAGGGAGGGCTGGGCAAGGTCATCAGCCTCACTTTTCCTCCAGAGACATCTGAATCTAGTGACCAGATATTCCTCAGGATGGGTGGAGATGATCCAGAATGCAATGGGAGACCCTGGCCCCTTTAGGCCAAGGTCTATTCAAGTACTCACTTAGGGTGAGGTAACACCCATTCAGTGAATATGCCTTTTTAAGATGCAGTCAGGGGGACGGTCTTAATGAGACCAACAATGAATATATACCCCATCCAAGGCATTAAGTTTCCTCCAGAGAAAAGTTGTATTCCACTGCCCTAGACTGTCCCTGTAACTTATAGAATCTTTAGTTTAGTGACTTCTGTTATTCACAAGAGGGATTGGTTGAGAATGTGATTGAGTGAAAATTCTATCTATCTTCTGGAGAAGAAAAAAAAAAACAACTGAATGGACTTGTCCTACTATCAGTAGACTAGACTATTAGAATCACCAAGGTAAATGAAGGACAGAACTTATATTTTACTATGCTATTATCAGATGCTAAAACATGATTGTCTTCATCTTTAGTAAGTCTGGTTCAAGAAAGGACTAGAAGTTTATACTGAGAGTTAGGAATCAACAGTGGCATTTGATCAATTTCAGGATGAATCAATGACAACTTCACTTTGAGGTTCTTTCTCAACTCCTTTTGATCATGACCCGCTAAAAAGTTCAGAAACACTGAGCTACCCCAGATCGACCCACTGTCATAGAAGGAAAAAAAAAAAAAGATTACAGTATCTGTGGTGACTGTGAAAACTAAATGAAATATCCAATTATACAAAAGGTTGAAAATGTTCAACTCACCTAAACAGAAAATGCAAATGCAAAACTGTTAGACCTTGGCATTTCAGGGTTTTACTGCACTCCATTCAGAAAGCATCCCTGAAGATTTATGATTAATATAAAACACTAATTGAAGGTAAATCTTAGAAACACACCTGGAAATTTCTGCTAGTTACCTTTAACTTCTGTTATAGTGAAACTCTCAGGAACTATTTTTGGAGATCAAATGGGTAGTACTTTGAAAAGCTCAGCTTGATTAAGAACAGACAACACACATTTAGGAAATGAAAGGAATTGCTCGCTACCTTTTTGAAATCTGTTAGAGACCTCACTCCAGGTAGACAAATGGGAAGAAAAAGTTAAAGAGGATTTTAAACTTAGATGTTTGGAAAACCTTTGACAAAATTCTTTACTGTCCTGTAAGATCTGAGGTACACACCAATGAAAGTAATAGAAAATTGGCTCACTGGACTGAACAATGATTTATGGAAAGGAAAAAGTTACTGGAAATAGTTTTTCAGGCTCAAATCTGTTAGTATATTTTCGTAATTTGGAAGTCAGCAGCAAATGTCCAGTCTTGTAATGAATACAATAAAAACATTTGGAATTATTGTTTGTAAAACATGACTTTTAAGCTATACTTACTATAAATACTATAGTTTATAATATCAATGCAAAATAATGTTACATCATAATAATAACTAGCTTTTCTATTGTACTTTAAGCTTTACAAAGGTGGTTTTTTTAAAAATATATGGTAATTGATTTGATTCTTGCCTAGAGATTTCTATCAAATGAAAGTAAGTTTTATTTGAAGGAGGAAGCAGCAGGACTTCTGGAAGCTCACTTCTCTAGCCTAGTGTATTTAATAGCAATGAAATAATTGTTAGAAAAATTACAACCACAGTAGGCAATAATCTGGGCCCTAGTTAATGTTTTCAACAGATGATAATGGATGGCTTTGATTGGTTCTAATAATTTCTCATTTATCTAGACTCAGTCAACTTTTGAATATCATCATTTTCGTTTTTATTAACACTTTTTAAAAGTTGACCAATGAAACCTGAGATTTGTATTTGCTATGACTGATGAGAAAGTGTTTTGTCTGGACAATCAGATTCAGTTGTTTACAACTTAATCCATATTTTCTTTTAATCTTTCCTCACTTTAGGGCTACTTTATAGACATACTCTGAGCATTAATTGTCCTCAGTAATGAAAGGTTCTAAAGGACTGTGAAAACATCAGATATCATAGTATAAATTTAGGTAAGTATATCATGAATAGTGCAAGATTTTGAGGAGTCTAGGAACATATATTTATGTATGGACAACACAGGAAAGGCAGAATACAGTATTGGATACCAAAAAGGCTCCATGTCAGGAAGAATTGTATTCAAATCTTGCCTCTGGTTCTTCTTGACTTTGTGACCCTCTCATTTAAACCCTCTGTTAGAAATCCAAGCAGTTTTCAAAGAATATAAAAGGCAGAAAAATTCCTGGTCCACATTATTCAGAAGAATTATTTCACTGGAATTCTCAACACTAATGAAATCAAAGGACAACACACACACACATACACACACAAATGATATAAAAAGTAATGTAAAGCATGATTAAAATATTTTGGAAAATTAATGGTAGATAAGGGAATTATTTTCTAAGCTTGGATCTATGTGATGTGGATCTGCATCAGGGTGATAGCAGTGTCAGAGGAGAGAAGGACTTATAAATGAGTTACTCTGAAGGTAGGAATTATAAGATATTGGTTTGGATAAGAAATCAAGAATAAAACATAAGTTATGAACTTTGGTGACTGGCAGAATTGTGGTGTTCTCTACAGTAATATAATGCTTGATAAGAAAGAAGGAGAACTTTACAGTAGACAGAAAAGGAATTAATAATAAATATATTTTTGAATGTTTTGAGTGTGAGATGTTTAGTGGACTTCCAATTTGAGATTTTCAGTAGGCTGTAGGTGATGTGAGACTGAACGTAAGGAGAGAGATTAGGGCTGGACAAGTAAAATCTGAGAATAATTTGCCTGGAGATGATCACTCAAACCATGGGAGTTGAGGTCACCAAGTTAAATAGTAGAGAGTGATGTAAGAAGAGATTATGATTAAGGGAATTTCAGAGTTCCTGAACACTGGGTAGATAACATTTGAGTATTATGTGTTGCAGAGGTAGGGTAGGTGAGTAGGTCATGGGAAATTAGTAAATTGAGAAATTTAGAGATTAAGATATTTGAAGGCATATCAATATTTATGTTGTAGTCTGTCTTCTAGTATGAGGGCCAGAGTTGGGGAGGAGATAAAGAACCATTTGAAGAAGGAAGAAGAGTATCTTAGAGATCTGTAGGGAGTTGCCACCAGAATCTTGACTGATTGATGAATATAGATAGAATGAACCTCAGAAGGGTGGAGTGATTACAGGAGAGAGAGAGAGAGAGAGAGAGAGAGAGAGAGAGAGAGAGTCTGGACATAACAATGGAGTACAAAAAAAATAGACCAGTGACCTAGGGGAACTGTGACCTAGGGAGAGGGGTTGGAGTGCAACAAGTGCTTGAAAGGGCTTCCAGAGAAGTGATGTCATGAGGATAGAGCCAGGCGCAAGAAGATAGAAGGAATAGAAAAGGAGAATTTTTAAGATGAAATCTATATTATTAATTATGAAGGAGGCATTTCAAAGACCACAGTGAGAGAGCAAGATAGTTTTGGAGCAGGAGGTTAAGGAAGCTTGGGTTGAAGAGGATGGGAATAAGAGTGGTCAGTGGAAAACAGAGAAATGGGATTTGAACAATGGTAACTGAGGATTTAGCATTGCAGGATTGTGAAGAAATAATAGATGGAATTATGTTAATTATCAATGAATGAGTTCAAATAGGTTATTACTGTCCATAGGGATTTGGTCACTGGTTACTCAACATGGTTAGTATGTGGTAGGAAGGGGAAGGTGAGGGAAGGTAATCCAGGCAAAAGCAAAGACTATAGGTAGTTAGACAGGGTTCCTCAAACATCTGGAGCTCAATACAATGGCTGCCATTACCAAAGAGGCACTTTCCCCCTTTCTAACATGTTGCCTGCAGTTTAGATTTAAATGAATGTGTTTTAAAGTCCTTTAAGTCATATTTAATACTTTTTTCCTTTCATCATTTTTATATGATCAACACTTCCATTTTGGTTTTATGAATGAATGATCTAACTGGTGCAATAGTATGTGATGGGAGTGGTTCTGCTACCATTATATTAATTTGCCAATTCCATTATTCATTTTGCTAAATCTAACAGGATTTAACTATAGCTACAGAATGGTTGTAGAATGGAAATTGGTAGTACCTTGTCTTTGGTCTATGTCATGGAGTAACATTTCCATTAAATTCAAAAAATATTTTTTAATATATCTGCTACTGATTAGCATATAAAGAAATAGAGTCCAGTCTCCTCTTTAGAGATGAAGAAATTGAGCTCCATCGAGGTAGATTGATTTGCCTCACATAAATCTGGGAGTAAGTAGCAGAGTTAGCATTCAAATCCATGTTTTTGGATTTCAGAATTCAAACACAACTTCAAACAGTTTGATGACTCCTAAAAACTCACTTAAGGCATTTGATATCTTAGAGGTGGTCTAACAGCAAGTTTCGTTTGGATCCTTTGAAGCCATGCTTCTGAGCCACTGGTTTCTAAGTCAGGAGGTGAGGGGAAGGAATGATAATATTTTACCATAGAATGTTGGTTCTAGATCTTGGATTAAGACCCAAATTAACATCACTTACATTTTAGACTTTAAATGGTTCTATGAAAAAACCTCAAAGAAGGTGGTGAACAAGTATGGACATCTTAGATCATATACAGGATAGACATACACCCTGTTGGCCAGGAAACCTTCCTCTCTTCCATCCTCTCCCTTCTAGTGTAAGCAGGGAGTAGATTACATGTACGAGTTGAGGCAGAAATGAAAGTAGCTGCCCTTATTACTGATGCTGACTGGTACTGTGGACCTGTTGTCAGTTTATAATCTTGTCTCAATTGAGGTCGTTGTTTAACTCTTAGTATGTCAGTTTGATTCTATGTTACAAAAATAATAAATGACTTAAACCTGTTTGAGAATATGGTAGATGCATCTGAAAATATAATAAAATCTAATTCCTTCTAAATTTCTTAAGTTAAAATTATGTTTTATGACTGCCTTACTGATAGATGATCACTATCAATATTTAATCAGTTTGGTCAGTTATGTTTTTAAAATATTTATTTCCCTGAATATTGCTCTTTTGCATAATAAGGACAAAGAAATTTATAATTAATAGCTAATTTTTTCCTCAATGAAAAATAAATTTTCTATAATTTTTCCTCTCTGTAATGTTTTGCTCTCAGAAAGTGAAAATGTTCACATTTCTTGAAGCTAAATTTTACCCTGAGGTCATGAAAATAATCTCATCTTTCATTATTAGAAACATTTATCTCTCTTTCCTTAATTTCTGTTCATGTTGTATATCTACGTTTCCATTTTGGTGAAGTTCGCAGCTCAGATTCAGGACAGATAGAAGGATGATGTGAGGGTGAGGCCAAGGAGGAGGTTATACATATTTAACAAGGGACTGGCTATGTAATTTTCCCTGACAAATACAACACTGTGTCTTCTGGAATTTTGCAGGAAAGGCATTTAGCCCAGTCAGCACTGCTGTAAATTTCTAAACACCAGCTAGACAGAATTGAATTCAATCTTTTATGTGCCTTGGGACACATCCAACCCTTTTCTGATTTTTCTCAGAAATCCTGCTGACTTGGAGCAGGTGTGCCTTAAAATAACAAGAACTCATCATGGCACGATTGTTATCACTCTGACGGCTTCTTCTTAACTCCTTCCTGTTGCGCACACCTGGTCACATAGGCATCATGAAATTTTTGGAGTGAGCGACAGACCACCCCACAGAAAGGCCTTTTTTTCCTTGTGGAGGAATAAAAGGGGTTGTTATATTAATAACTGATGATGGACGTTGAAAATGGAATTGAGCTAATAAGGGAAGTTTTCAAAAGAGTTCCACCTGTATTTGGGCCACATTATTCTGACTTAGCTTTTCACTTTGGGATAACAGGTGCAGATTCTTTGCTGTATTGAGAGATCTCATAAGCCATGTTCTCATTACTAATTATATAATTTCTTTCATTTTAATTGAAGCACTTAGAAATCTTCTCAGTCTAAACATCATAAAATGTTATTGGCAACCAGTTAACATTGTAATTCTGTTTTTAGCTGATGTAAACAAAAGCCATATTGCTTAGCATTTTCCAATTGTGGAAGAAAATAAAAAGTAAAAGAGAAGGACTTTTTAAAAAGTAGTAATATCGATTTAAGTCTTGACTTTTTCTTTCACTGAAGGTGAATTCAAGGGAATATGTCTTTCTTCAAATTTGGTTGAACTGTCTGCTAGTTTCAATGTTAGGTAATAAGAGGCAGCTAAGTGGTACAATGGCTAGGGTGCTATACCAGAACTAAAATAGATCAGGATTTAAATCTAGCCTCCAAGACTTAGTTCTGTTATCCTGGACAGGTCACTCAGCCTCAGTTTCTTCTTCTATAAAATAGGGATAATAATAGCACTTCCCCAGATTATTATGGGGATAAAATAAAGTAATATTTAAAAATCACTTTGCAAACCATTTATTGCTATGTAAATACTAATTGTTATATTATTATTTTATTATAATTACAGTTTAATACAATGCTGAGCACATAGGTGACTGAAAAGTATGCCTTGCAAATAATCAAGTGGAAGATTTATAGGAGGATAAAGACAAGAAACACTCAAGATGGTCATACATGGATGGATTCTGTACTGCATCACTGAAGTACATAAATGAGTTTTACAAAGCCCTCTCCTCGCATTGATGCTTTGGAATAGGCAAGATATGTACTAACACCTCCATTTTTGAAGATGAAAACAAATAGACTCAAAGGAACTGAGAGTAACTTGCCTAAGAGTACAACATGTGATTTATCAGTGCAACCTCATTTTAAAATCCCTCCTTTCTCCTAAAAATTTTTAATGACCATGGTCTTCACCTGTCGAGACTGAAAAAGTTATGGGTGCTACTTAGGAAGTATATATTGTAGACCTTCTTAGCAGACTACATGAAAAATATGGATTAAAGGTCATATTTACTGTAGGAGAAGCAAGGCTCATATCATATATCACATGTTATATATCAAACATATCGTATCTATTATCCATAACAGTATTTAGTTTAATAATAACAACTCAAGTTTATTTATCAGTTTAAAATTTACATAGAGCTTGTTTTACAAAAAGACTATGAAATAGGAAGTGCACAGATTAATATCCCTTTTTTACAGATTAGGACATTGAGGCTTAACGAGATAAAGTGATGTGACCAAGGTCACCAAATTGGGAAGTTACTGAGTCAAAACTCAAACTTGGCTTTTTTGATCCCTATTTAATTAAATGCCCTTTGCCCCACATGACCCTGTTTTGTCCATAATAAGTATGGTATAAATGACACTCATCTCTCTTTTTTCCCAGATGGTGGTGGTGGTGGTGATCTTTCATTCTCAAAGAGGACCAAAATGACATCACCATTCCAGTGTCAAATTTTGATGCATTCAACTGTGACTGACCAGATCAATATGAGGTCAGAATGATCACTACAAGTCGAGCACAAAGAACTTGTGTGAACATTTGAAAGGAATTTTCTAAATTTGTCCATCTTGTCTTTTCCTTTGATCTATTTCAATTCTCCTTTTCAAATACAACACAGCACCTTCTCTGATGAGGGCATGTCCTGTGCCAGTCTTTCCTATGTCACACAACTGATTCCAAAGTTATTAAGAGAGACCTTGAGAATGTCTTTGTATGGCCTTTTCTGACCACCATGTGAATGCTTGCCCTGCATGAGCTCTCCATAAAATAGTCTTTTTGGCAAGTATACGTTTTGCATTTGAACAACATGGTCAGCCCATCACAGTTGCATTCTCTGAAACATAATTTGAATGCTTGGCAGTTTAGTTGAGTAAGGACATCAGTGTCTGGTACTGCCAAGTGATCTTCAGAATCTTCCTTAACAATTCAAATGGAAGTGATTCAATTCCCTGGCATAGCACTGGTAAACTGTCCAGGTTTCACAGGCATACCACAATGAAGTCAGCACAACAGCTCTGTGGACCTTCAGTTTGGTAGTCAGTCTAATACCTCTTCTTTCCCACACTTTCATTTAGCACCTCCCAAGCACCGAGCTAGCTCTGCCAATGTATGCATCAACCTCATTATCGATGTGTACATACCTGGAAAGTATGCTGCCAAAGTAAGTGAACTTATCTACAGAGTTCAAAACTTCTCCATTTGTTGTAACTGATGGTCCCATGTATGGATGGTATGGTGGTGTCTGATGGAACTCTGTGTTTTCTTGGTGTTGTCAGGCCAAAATTAGAACAAGCAGCAGAGAACAGATCACTACTTTGTTGCCTCTCAGCATCAGAGGCTCCACTGAGTGCACATCTGCAAATAGAAAACCATGTACCAAGTTTCCCTCTGCTTTGGTCTTGGTGTGTAGCCTTTTCAAGTTAAAGAATTTACCACCAGGGCATTAGCTAACCTTGATGCCATGTTCATCCTCATTGAAAATATTTTACAACATGGATGCAAACACCATAAAAGCATTGGAGCAAGCACACAGCCTTATTTCACTCCACTGGTGACTGGGAAACCATGAGAGCATTGTCTATTATATAGAACCTAGGCAAGCATGCCATCATGAAATTGACATACAATATTGTGAGGATGAACTCCTCCAGCCAACCAAATTTTAACATAGTTTTTCCATAAGCTCCCATGATTGACAGTATCGAAGGCCATGTCAAATCTACAAATGTGCACAGACCTCCATTCTCCTGGAGCTGTCAGGCAGTAAATACCATATTGACTGCCTTAGGCCCTTTCTGAAGTCACATTGGCTCTCAGGTAGATGATCATCTTCCAGGTGAAGGATCAACCTATTAAGGATGACTCTGGCAAGAATGCTCTGCCAGCAACGACTAAGAGAGAGATTATCACAGAGTAATCTATTTCCTTTACCTTTAAAGAGACAGACAATGGAGGCATTCTTGAACTCCTGGGGGAGATCCTCCTCTTTCCATATAACCAAGAAAATTTCAGTCAACTTTTGTATGAGCAATGAACTTCCTACCTTACAAATCTCAACTGGAATAGAATCAGCAGCATGTGCTTTGCCACATGAAAGAACCCTAATTTAAAACCTTTTCTTTAGTTGGAACTTCAGCTAGGGAGGGATTATCTTCAGCCTGAGGTAAATGGTCAATAGCCTCAGCATTGATTGATGATGGTCTATTCAGAACACTATGGAAGTGTTCAGCCCATTTCTCCAAGATCATATCTTTATCAATAATCAATGTGACTCTTGTCAGCACTGGCTAGTTGAGATACACCACAGGTCTTTGGCCCATAAATAGCTTTCAGAGCATCATGAAAGCACTTAGGGGCAGCTAAGTGGTGCAATGGATAGAGCATTATGCCTGGAGACAGGAGGAGCTGAGTTCAAATCTGATATCTGACACTAGCTGTGTGTAATACTAAACACATATATTTACCATACATTGAATGAGAGGAAAAGATTGGGTTATGTTGCATTTGGAAGTATTCTGAAACCCACTTAATGCCCCAAGCTTCCTCTCGTCTTAAGGGTCCATATATTAACACTGATGTTTTCCAAACAATGTCATAGGGCAGTAAGTTATCTAAAAAAATCCAAAATTGTAGATAAAAAATTAAAATGTAAATGTGTGAAGTTGCCCTTGAAAGACTGCAGCATAACACTGATAACTTGAAAGACAAGTTATGTTGAAGACATAAATGAAATGTGCCAAATCACTCAGGCATGTAGCAAATGAATACCCTTACTGCTGCATTTGTATTCAGGAAGTATTAAAACCTTGCAAAAGACTCAGATGGGTGTGAGAAATCCTCTATAGATGACTTATGGAAGGATATGGACAAGAATCTTACAGGTTCAGGTTTGGATGGGTTGTGATTAGAATAATTTCTAGGAATGTACAGATGCATTCATGCTTAAACTCATCTGTCTTCCTTTCCTAATCTTGATTTTTCCATAACAATCACAGTGTGAACAAACACACACACACACATACACACACACACACACACACATATATATATATATGTATACACACATATTTATCTACATGTACAGGGTTTAAATGTGTATGTGTGTGTGTGTGTGTGTGTGTGTGTGTGTGTGTGTGTGTATCAATTACTTGCGAACTCAACACTATATGAACTCTTTAGGACTAGGACTATTTTCATTTTTGTCTTTTTATTCTCAGCACATAATATATTGAAAGATCCTAGAAATTCTTTTAGAATTGAAATGCATTGGTGAGAAGCTTACCCATACCCTTGAGATCGTGGGTGCAGAAGTGTATTGAAGAAAGAATGAATGAGAAAAAAAATGAATGAAGTTGAGACTGAACTAAAGTGACAGAATCTGATTGAAGATAAGTCTTATGCTATATCATGTTGTGGAATAGCAAAGTATAGCATAAGGCCCAGAGTGAGATCAAATCAGCACAACACCAATTCCAGATCAAGTGTATTCTGTTGAGTGGTAAGGTTAGAGACAGTGCAATTAATCTCATCTAGATTTGAATGAAACACAGCAAACCAATGAGAAAAAAAGAGTAAAAGTTTGAGGCATATAATAGAAATGTTAACCATTGAAAGAATGTCACTTCATGAAACTCCAAACTTCCTAAAGTGGTACTATGCAATACCTTTTATCTTTTAAATTATATCTTGAACTTAACTCAGCATGCTGTCTCAGCCAACCTTCTAGTTCTACGAGTCTGGCAAAAATCTATACTTCTTCCATCAGTTAAAAATTACTAAATATATTTTTTGTAAGTAAAGCAGAGAAAGATATAAAAGACTGTTTTCTGTATGACAGCAAGGATTTGAACACAAAAGGCTTCATTTTGATACAGCAAACATTTGAGGAAAATGAGTAGAAATCATAAAAGGCTTAATTTCCCTAAAAAGAAACATTATAATATATTCCATGTGCTTGAAATACAATTTATACAAAAGTTCAACTTTATTTGAGGAGAAACAACACGATAAGTTCTTGTAAAAATAGTTTTTAATCCTATTTTATAAATCAAAATTACGAGATGTATAAAAACATAGTAGTATTTTAAGATGGTTTGATCATATTTCAGTAAAGCATTTTTCTACACTTTTTAATTTTTTTCTTAATTGGTAAAAATATACTGAATTACCACTTTTCTTGTAGCTACAAGTTCATCCATGTGGACTATGCGTTTTTTTCCCCCCCAAAATGCTAGCATAGTACAGAACTTATTCATAAAATAACTTGTTAATTGGTGGTACAATGGATAGAATGCTGGGGCCTAGAGTCAGCAAGACGAGTTCAAATCTAGCCTCACATGCTAGTTGTGTGACCCTGGGCAAGTCACTTAATCTCCACTTACCTCAGTTTCCTCATCTATAAAATAGAGATAATAATTATACTTGCTATTGTTGTTATGAGGCTCAGATGAGATAATGATTGTAAAGTGCTTAACACAGTGCCTGGCACACAATACATGCTATATATTAGCTATCACCATGAGCTTTTTTAATTAATTGATCTCTGGATAGGATATACAATCCTTGAGGACAGGGGAATTTTTTTCTTTGTAGCATCAGAATCTATCACAATTCTTGGCATTTAGTAGGTGCTTAATAAATTATTTTTGAATAATGGGCAAGCATTGTAATTTCTCTGCTAATCATAACAACTGTCACAGTTTTCCATAGAGTGAAAGTTTTTATTAATTTTTCAGATTTGAGATTTATCCTCCAATTTTCATAAACATCTCTTGTTTGACCTTATACTCTCCATCTACTTACCCCACGCTACCTTTTTCCTCAAGGATTAACAAATTAACTTTGTTATTGTGAAAAGAATAACAATCTACCGCCTTATGCCCTACCGCTCCACTCAGCATTCCTGTGCTTTTGAGGTGGTAGCTGACTAGGGAGAAATTCCTTTTCCTGACCCTTCCCTATCATGCAGCTATTACCCATCAGCCTCATTCCTTTTACATCTCTGAAACATTCTTCCATAATTGTGTGTGTGTGTGTGTGTGCACGCGTGTGCATGTGCACAAGCACATGCAGGCAAACAGGGTTAAGTGACTTGCCCACGGTCACATAGCTAGTATCAAGGGTCTGAGAGTCTAATTTGGGCTCAGGTTCAAATACCAGATTTCATCTGAACTCAAGTTCAGATACCAGAGCTATTTTCATTTTATAACTTTTATATATTTTCTTAGGTTATTCTTCTCAAATACAGTTTACTTATCTCACTTTCCCTCAGCTTCAGGGACTTCTCTGTGAACTTATGCTGTCTGGCCCCAAGCTTATTGCCACATAGGGGAAGGCAACATTTTTAGAACTCTGCATTAAAAAAAAAAAAAATTCTTTTAAGCATCATAGCTTTACCAAGCTCCTGTTTAATTTGCTTCCAAATTTCTCTTTTCCCACAAATACTTTTTTCTTGGATACTAGTTAAGCCAAACCTTTCTTTTTCTAAATCAATAAGGCAAGATTGGAGGCTTCATTTTTTTTCTTCCTTTGATAGATTTACTAGTCATTTTCTAGATAGACTTACAAATCTGAGATTGAAGACATTCTTTAAAGTCAAGAAATCCCAATGTTGATATTGATAAAAGAATCATAAATAATTTTTGCGTTCAGACTTTTTTCAGGAAGTTGAAGCTACCTTCCAAAAAGAAATAAATTGGATCTCCACACAGGACAGGATACACAGGGACCTCACTTTGGATGCAAAGATGTTCAGGTCTGGAAGGAGGAAGAAAATCAGAAATTCAGGTAAGATGTACTCTTCTGTCCAGATACTCAAGTTATACCAGGATATAGGTTATTCCTTCAGTTCTCTGATATGGAAGACATAAGCTGTCCTTCAGAACAAGTTCACATGAAAGAGGGCCTGCTTCCTAAGGAGGGGTATGGGATTTCCGTTAGATATCTCTGATTGGTTTCCTATTCCTGATATTATATGATTTGAAGTGAAGAGATTTGCCTGGGGTCAAATCCAGGCACTAACCTTTGCTAAAATGGATCTAAGCAACATTCGCATTACCTGCTTCACCGGCTTGTGATAAGAAAACCATTTTATAAGTCTTTGAGTTACATAATTTAAGTTGTGGAATAATCAATTTTTTCCTGAACTAGAGCTCTCTCTGTCTGTCTCTGCCTCTTATTCTCCTGACCCTTTCTTAATTAGATCTGGCTAAATCCAGCATCTAACAGATCTACATTTCAATATACCTTTATAAAATGACTTTGCCCTATAATACTGTGTTAAAATACTTGCTTTATTGGGGAACAGGGTAGCCTGCCATTGATTTTATCAAGAATTGTATTGTATGGGATTCATTTTTGTCTCCTTTTCCTTGGGAGGTTTCCAGGCTACCAATTGTACTTTATACATATCCAAGGTAGATTGTTCACTATAATAAAATAGCTTTGGCTCAAGAAATAAAATAGCTAGTGGAAAGACCAGACATCTATAGCAAAGTACAGACCATCATGAATAATCAGGATTATAATTTATAAATGGAAGAAATAGTAGAGGTAATCTGAGGAACATCCTCCTTTTCGAGATTAGGTGACTGAATTCCAAAGAAGTTAAATGATTTCCCCAAGGTCACACAAGTAGTACAAAGGAGAATAGGTGTTTTTAATATAAATTCACTCACTGTAAATCGAGCACTAATTCTGGTTCTTAGCTCATAATGCAATTTTTTCTTTGGTATATTTTTAGTATGAATAAAATATATTGTTTCTCTCCCTCAGATTAGAGTCAAAGGATCATAGATTTGGGCATGGAAGAAACCTTAGAATTCATCAAATCCAACCTCCTCTTTTATATATATATATAAAGCCAAATTTTATATATATATATAAGGCCAAAGAGGTTAAGCAATTTACCCATAGTCACACAGATAGCAACAGAATCCAGATTTGAACCTAAATTCTCAGACTCAAAATTCAATGATCTTTTTCAAGATTTCCATGCTGACTCTATGGCATGAATTGAATGATTTGGAGTCATATATTTATTATGTATATAGATTATCTCATCTTTTCACACTTCAATATATTAGAAAAAATAGTAGACAGTGCCATGCATGTGTGTATTAATAATGTATCATTTCAAGAAGCTTCAAGATTTGTTTATCATAGATTCTCTCTCCAGAAAAACAGACTGTAACTTCCAATTCAGGACTTTAGTAGATGGTTTGATGGGTTACTGTGAATCTTCATCCCACCCAAAAAAATCTGCCATCTGATGGCCAGTTTTCCATTTAGAAGACACATATGTGTCTATTTGTGTGTACTCATACATACCAGACAGGCAGTTGAGATTAAATGAGAAAGCACATGTAAACTTTAAAGGGAACTGAAATTTAAAATGAAATAGACATCTAAAGTTCCCTCCCCCTCAAAAAATTAGTCAAATTTTATCTAATTATTTTATTCATTCATTCATTCATTCATTCATTCATTCATTCATTCATTCATTCATTTGTCTATCTATCTATCTATCTGTCTGTCTATTTATTTATTTGTTTGTTTCTTTGTTTATTTATGTAGAATCCAATTTCTAGGGCCTCAATTTTATAATTAGCTGATGTGGTGCAGAGGAAAGCAATGCTAAATTTTCCTATAAAAATAGAATCATGGGACTTGAGTTTTAATCTTATCTCAGTCATTTGCTATTTTCTTGACTTTGAGTAATTCATTATGTAACCTCATTGGTATAAGTTTCCTTAAGTCATGTGTAATAGGGGCTGAATTAGAAGACCTATTAATTCCCATCTAGTTCAGGATCTGTGACAATCCTAGCTTCAAGACCAAAGTGAAGTCATATCTACACAGGAACCTTTGAGAGATTTTTTTTTTTCAATTTCCATTAGCTCCTAGAATCATGTTTGATGTGGCCCTGAAATCATTTGAAATGCCTATTAAATGATAAATCTCCATGGATCTCTTCACTTATCATTATTTCCCTGAGGTACTTAGTTAGGGATAATCTCTAGGATCTCATTTTTATTGCTTTAGGACAGATTAATCTAAATCTGATATGAACTGTTACTTTTCATTCATGGTAGTTTTGTCACGATATTATACTATGCTCTGTTAGTAGTCATCAACTTCTCCTATACTGAGCCTGGATCCATCTATCCAGACAAAAATAGGTAATTCAGTCGATCAATTAGCTTCCTGTTCTTCTTAATTCTATATATTTAATTTGATGAGTTTTATTTTGATTGATGACTACTCCTTGAGGATGAGTCCTTCATCTGACTCATTTATGCATGTTCCCATAAAGCCCAGAAAAGTATTTTGCTTTTAGTGGGTACTCAAGAAACTTCTGGTGAATCATTCTTAATACAAACTTACTTAAGGATAAACCATATTGAATGGAGGCTTAGAAGACAACAGAAAGGTATCTTTGAACCATAGGAGAAAATTTATCATGACTAGTCTGGTTGATTAGTTCATTTTTTCTCCAAAGAGTAAAAAGATTCATTTGCAATGTCATGTGACATACTACTTCCTGAGAGAGATATAAATGTGATAAAGACTTGTCTCCTAACTTGGAGAGAACCCTCATGGAAACAGATATAAATAGTAAAAGTTCAGATATATTAAAACTTTGAGAGATTACCTGTCTAGCTCAGAGAGATTTATGGCACTGGGAAAAAAAAAGGAAATTAATACATTTTCATTTGATATTTTTAGCAATTCTGTAATGATAAATCTGGTTCTTAAGGACCAGAAAGTGGCAAACATAACATGATTATTCCAAAAGTGGGACATAGAATATAGCAAGCAATTATAGACAGGTTAAACTTTCATTAGCTGTGGGAGAAAAAATAGGAGAAAGAATTTCCCAAACTGTTTTGAAGCTCTCCCTTCATTGGTTGATCTAATTAGAAGCAATCAAAATGGATTTATCAGAGGGACATTTTCACAGTTTGGACATTTTTGTGCACTTCTAGACATAGAGGTACCTATTTTTCTACTTGAATTTTCAAAAGACAGTGAATTTACTTATTTTGAATAAAATTTTTAAAAATCCCTATTTATAAAACAAAGGCGAGTATGTGAAAAAAAAAGAACAGAAATAGATTGAAAAAGCTCTTTTTTTTTGTTAGAGAATACATGTGAATGATTTGGATAAGAATTACAAATGCAAACTATCCATGTGTTACTCTAATAATCAGGATTAATGACATCACAGGAAAGGGCTTTCTGTCTTGGGGGTGATTTAGACAGGACACGGAAATGGAATGTTACATAGACAAATGTGGAAATAATTAGCTTCAAAAACAGAGAATACAGACTATGTATTTAATGAAATAGAATAGCTATGCAGTTTGTTGAGCAAAAATGGAATTATTTAAAGCAGTCAAACATTAAAGGGAAGGGAGAAAAGAAGGATGTTCCGCCCCCTCAACCCCCCCCCCCCCCCCAAGAAGGAAAATAGACCAAACTCAGAGGAACAGAATGCACAGAAAATAAGGATGCTCAGGGTAAAGATAAAGACAAATTTACGGATGGCAAGGGAAGGGAAATAATTCAGCTAAGATGAGCCAGGTAAGTAGAAGGTAGAATTTGAACTCAGGTCCTTTAACTCTAAAGATTTTCTGTTTTGCACTGACAGGTGTTTTAAATGTTATTATTTATACATATATATGTGTATATATGTATTATATATATTATGCACATTACATATATTTTATATATGTTTTAAATATATATATTTCAATGTGTTAAACTGTTTCTTATTTGGAATTCTGTCTCATTCTCAGCTCCTAGCAATATTTTTTAAGCTTGTAGACTTGTATAGATTATTCTTGCTTTTCCCTCTTGCATTATTTAATATTAAGAATCTTAATATTCAGAGGTTCAATAAAAATACATAATTAAGTTAAGCTTTTTTTCTCCCCTGTTTTTATGTCTTTAGCTTGGTAGAGTGTTAGAGTTAAATTTTATTTTAAATACACCACAAATCAATAGATTTTAATGTCATGCTACCTTTTCCCACACAACTCCATGAACGCAATTTAAGTAACCTTAAGAATAAAGGGAGGATTCATCTCCACACATGAAAACTAAGCAAATTAAAAAAAAAAGAAGTTAACTCCTAAGAAAATATTAAAGCAGTTCCCCTTTTATTCCAGAGTTCCTACAAAACTCACAGAGCAGTTGTGAGGATAAAATGGGACAAAAAATTTGAAGATACTTTTAGAAGTTAAACAGAATGGTATACATTGTTGTAAAGTTGACTTGCTTACAAATGAGCTATCATGGTAAGTGAAGTACTTATATTATATATCTATATATCTATATAGATATATAATAGGTATATATACAAAGTGAAATTTCTGAAATGGCTGAACAAAAATGTTAGCTCAATATTTCTTATACCCCCTTGTCCAGGTATAATGTGAGGTGATGTACAAATGTGCCTTACAAAATTCTTTTGAAAATGGTTTGGATTGGTAAATTGGTGGTGGGGTAAGAGATTATACTTTATACAGGATATTGTTGTCTCTGACTTTGTAATGACATGTGTATCTGGTACTGTTCGTTATTCTCTGGTAAGATGAAAGTGAAACCATAAAAACAGCTTGCAAGAATAAAAATTCACCCTTTGAAATAATTTGGTAGTTTCAAAATGCTTTACCTTTATTATATTATTTGGACCTCACAATAACACTGTGAAATTGGTCATGCAAATGTTTCCCACCATTTTATTGAGGAGGAAACTAGCTGAGAGAACATCTATGACTTGCTGTAAGTTATTCAGTCAGTAATGAGATAGTGAAATTGAATCGAACCCATGTCTTGTAACTGTATCTCCATTTCTCTATTTTACTATACCAGAATCACAGAATTTCAGAATTGGAAGGGACTTTTAAGGTCATATGGTTTAACCAATATGTGAACAACTTCTACAACACTGATGTCAAACTCAAAGAGTAACAGGGGTCACTAACCCATATATAAAAATCCCCAAGACAACAGGGATTGATAGTTTTAAGCTGTAATGTTTTCTATGTTTAATTTCATTTATTAAATGCTTCTCTGGGGGTGGAGCCAAGATGGCGGAGTGAAAGCAACGACTCACCTAAGCTCCTGGAAAAACTCCTCTGGATATATCTGGGGGGAGAGTCTGACCAGACTTTGGAGGTGTAGAATCCAGTGGGAGACGGACTTTGACAGATTCGGAGCCCAGGCTGGACTGGAAGGTCCACGGGAGGGATCTGTTCCGCGGGGGTAAGACCCCGGCGCACAGCGCAGTTCGGTCGGCACGGCAGGGCGGAGGGGACCAGAGGAGCCCGAGAGTGGCGGGCGAGACCAGCGGAGCAGGAGATAAGCCAGGCCGAGCCGGTGAGAGCCGCTGAGTGCCAGACATCAGCGCAGCAGTCCTTGAAATCTTCAGCCTGAAGACGGACTTCGGTGGGTCACTACTTGAACTTCCAGGAACTGGGATGGCAGAGTGATCAGTAAGTGCTCTCTCCTCCCCCCTGATGACCCTGAGGGAACCATAAAATTCTTCCCCAGATTAATCCTGGATCAGCAGGAACAGCAGAAGGGGGCGGGTGGTCTCATAACACCAGAGGCTGGAGAGGTGGCAAAGGGGGATTCTTCCTACCGTGGTGGAGGCTATCTGGAGGGACAGACGACCCAGGGCAGAGAAAAATTCGCACTGAGACCCAAGCAAGCCTCAGCCCGGGAGACGAGCCCCAGGAGGGGCGGGAACACGCATTAGCCTCTAGGCGTGCCCCAGCCCTCCAGGGGAAAAGGGAAGACAATAGGGAAGCTGGGATCACCATCCCCCTGGACCTTGCCTTTGCCTCAGGCCAGCTGAGGAGATAGCCTGAGACCAGACCACACCTCCCACACACCTATCAAGCTAAACCCAGGGTTGATCTGGGAAACAAACAAAAAAAAAAAGCCTGCTTTTAGCCTAGACAAACATCAACTCAACTTAAAAGATCTGTATCTTCTGACTGAAAGAACCAAAAGCTACAACACTCAGCCAACATCATGAATCAGAAAAAGCAGACGAAAAGTGAAAAAACCATAGAATCTTTCTATGGGGATAAGGACCAAAACACAAACACCAAAGAGGTCAGAGCTGAGACTGTACTTCCACCTGAAACCTCAGATGGGACTATGAATTTCTCGCGAGCACAACTAGATTACCTGGAACGTCTGAAGAAGGATATAAAAGAAAAACTGGCCAATGATTTTAAAACCATAAAAAAAGAATTCACTGATGAGAACATCAATCTGAAAAAGAAAATTGAAGAAATGGAAAAGGAAGTTCAAAAATTAACTGGAGAGAATAATTCCCTAAAAGGAAGAGTTAATCAAACGGAAAAGGAAACTCAAAACCTAATAGGGAAAATTGATCAGATGGAAAAGGAAACCCAAAACCTAACTGGGAAAATTGGTCGAATGGAAAAAGAAGTACAAAAATTAAATGGAGAAAATAGCTCCTTAAAGGGAAAAATTGGCCAGATGGAAAAGGAGATGCGAAAGCTAACTGAAGAAAACAATACGATCAAGATTAGAATTGGGCAAGTAGAAACTAATGACTCAATGAGGCAACAAGAATCAGTCAAACAAAATCTAAAGAACGAAAAGATAGAAGAAAATCTAAAATATTTAATTGGAAAAACAACTGACCTGGAAAATAGATCCAGGAGAGAAAATCTAAGAATTATTGGCCTGCCAGAAACCCATGATGAAGAAAAGAGTCTGGACAATATCTTCCAGGAAATCATCAAGGAAAACTGCCCAGAAGTACTAGACTCAGAGGGCAAAATAGTCATCGAAAGAATCCACCGTTCCCCACCGGAAAGGGATCCCAAACTCAAAACCCCAAGAAATATAGTTGCCAAATTCCAGAGCTATCAAGTGAAGGAGAAAATACTACAAGCAGCCAGAAAGAAACAATTTAAATATCAAGGTCACACAGTCAGGATCACACAGGACCTTGCAGCTTCTACATTAAAAGATCGAAAGAATTGGAACCCAATATTC
The DNA here is from genome assembly GCF_028372415.1 of Notamacropus eugenii. Taxonomy (NCBI): domain Eukaryota; kingdom Metazoa; phylum Chordata; class Mammalia; order Diprotodontia; family Macropodidae; genus Notamacropus; species Notamacropus eugenii. The sequence continues at coordinate 88,289,176 of NC_092877.1, read as the reverse complement.
CGTAAGGCAAAGGAGTTGGGACTCCAACCGAGGATCAACTACCCAGCAAAGTTCAGCATAACATTTCAGGCAAGGAGAAAGTCATTCAACGAAATAAGGGATTTCCAGAGCTTCCTGACCAAAACACCAGAACTCAATAGACAATTTGATCTTCAAATGCAGGTCTCCAGAGAATCATAAAAAGGTAAACAGAGGGGAAAAAACAAAAACAAAAACTTGCAACTCAATTAGGGCAATCTGTTTACCTCCCTGTAAGGGAAGATGATACCTGTTAATCTTGAGAACTGTGCAGCTATTATGATAAAAGGGATATATGTAGAGGGAACGGGCATAAAGTATATGATGTCATGGCAAAAATATGATTTAAGTATGAGAAGGGAATGTAATAGGAGGTGTGGAAAGGGGGAAGCAGAAAATGGCAAATTATATCACAGGAAGAAGTACAAAACTATAGTAGAGGGAAGGAGGGGAGGGAGATGAGCATTGTTTGAGAGGTACTCTCTGATTTGTTCAAAGGAGGGAACAATAATCTTAAGTAGATAAGCCTAACTAGCTCTATAGGTAGTAGGAGGGGAAGGGGGAAGAAAGGGGAGGGTGGCTAAAAGGGAGGAAAGAAGCAATAAGAGTAAAGGGGACTAAAAGGGAGGGGGGCTAAAAGAAGGAGGGGAAGGCTGCAGGAGGAGGGGGAGAAAAGTGAATACTATTGAGGAGGGGAAGGGAGACGGGAGAGTTAAAAGCACAAATGGTGGGAAAGAGGGTGGAGGGAAATACACAGATTGTAATCATAACTGTGAATGTGAATGGGATGAACTCTCCCATAAAACGGAGACGGATAGCAGAATGGATTAAAAGCCATAATCCAACAATATGCTGCTTACAAGAAACACATTTGAAATGGGGGGATACACATAGGATAAAGGTCAAAGGATGGAGCAGAATATATTGTGCTTCAGCTCATGTAAGAAAGGCAGGAGTAGCAATCCTAATCTCAGACAAAGCGAAAGCAGAAATAGATCTAATCCAAAGGGATAAAGATGGAAACTATATCCTGCTAAAAGGCACCATAGACAATGAAGCAATATCATTACTAAACATGTATGCTCCAAGTGGTATAGCATCCAGATTCTTAGAGGAGAGGTTGGGGGAGTTGAAGGAAGAAATTGATAGCAAAACTATACTAGTGGGGGACCTCAACCTCCCCCTCTCTGAACTAGATAAATCCAACCTTAAAATAAACAAGAAAGAGGTTAAGGAGGTAAATAAAACTCTGGATAAGGTAGATATGATAGATCTTTGGAGAAAATTAAATGGGAATAGAAAGGAATATACCTTTTTCTCAGCGGTACATGGAACATTTACAAAAATTGACCATGTACTAGGACATAAAAATCTCACAATCCAGTGCAGAAAGGTAGAGATAATCAATGCATCCTTTTCAGATCATAATGCATTAAAAATTACATGTAATAAAAGGCCATGGAAAGAGAAACCAAAAATCAATTGGAAACTAAACAATCTAATTTTAAAGAAGGATTGGGTTAAAGAAGAAATCATAGAAACAATCAACAACTTCATTCAAGAGAATGACAATAGTGAGACAACGTACCAAAACTTATGGGACACTGCAAAAGCAGTTATTAAGGGAAGTTTTATATCTCTGAATGCTTACATAAATAAAATAGAGAAAGAGGAGATCAATGACTTAGGCTTGCAGTTGAAAAAGCTAGAAAAAGAACAAATTGAAAATCCCCAAGTAAATACCAAATTAGAAATACTGAAAACCAAAGGAGAGATTAATAAAATTGAAATAAAGAAAACTATTGAATTAATAAATAAAACCAATAGTTGGTTTTATGAAAAAACTAATAAAATTGATAAACCTTTGGTTAATCTGATCAAAAAAAAGAAAGAAGAAAACCAAATTACTAACATTAAAAATGAAAGGGGTGAACTCACCTCCAATGAGGAGGAAATTAAAACAATAATTAGAAACTACTTTGCCCAACTTTATGCCCACAAATTCGACAATCTAAACGAGATGGATGAATATTTTAAAAAATACAAATTGCCCAGATTAACAGAAGAGGAAGTTGAATACTTAAACAACCCCATCTCAGAAAAAGAAATTGAACAAGCCATCAATGAACTCCCTAGGAAAAAATCTCCAGGGCCAGATGGATTCACAAGTGAATTCTATCAAACATTTAAAGAACAGTTAATTCCAATACTACATACACTATTCTTGAAAATTGGGGAAGAAGGAGTCCTCCCAAATTCTTTCTATGATACAAATATGGTTTTGATACCCAAACCAGGAAGAGACAAAACAGAGAAAGAAAATTATAGACCAATTTCCCTAATGAATATAGATGCAAAAATTTTAAATAAGATTTTAGCAAAACGAATACAGCATCTTATCACGAGATTAATACATTATGATCAGGTAGGATTCATACCAGGACTACAGGGCTGGTTCAATATTAGGAAAACTATTAGCATTATCGACCACATCAACAACAAAGCTAACAAAAACCACATGATTATCTCAATAGATGCAGAAAAAGCTTTTGACAAAATACAACATCCATTCCTACTAAAAACATTGGAGAACGTAGGAATAAAGGGAACTTTCCATAAAATAATAAGCAGTATCTATCTAAAACCTTCAGCAAGCATTATATGCAATGGGGATAAGCTAGATGCATTCCCAATAAGATCAGGGGTGAAACAAGGTTGTCCATTATCACCACTATTATTCAATATGGTACTAGAAATGTTAGCTGTAGCAATTAGACAAGATAAAGATATTCAAGGAATTAAAATAGCCAAAGAAGAAACTAAGTTATCACTCTTTGCAGATGATATGATGATTTACCTAGAGAATCCCAGAGATTCAAGTAAAAAATTACTTGAATTAATAAACAACTTTGGCAAAGTTGCAGGGTACAAAATAAACCCACACAAATCCTCTGCATTCCTATATATTAGCAACAAAGTTCAACAGCAAGAGATAGAAAGAGAAATCCCATTTAAAGTTAGGGTAGACAGTATAAAATACTTAGGAGTCTACCTGCCAAAACAAACCCAGGGACTATATGAACACAATTACAAGACACTTTTTGCACAAATAAAGTCAGATTTAAGTAAGTGGAAAAACATTAGTTGCTCATGGGTAGGCCGTGCTAATATAATAAAAATGACAATTCTACCCAAATTAATATACTTATTTAGTGCCATACCAATTAAACTATCAGACAATTACTTTCTAGAGCTGGATAAAATAATATCAAAATTCATTTGGAAAAACAAAAGGTCCAGAATATCAAAGGGACTAATGAAAAGAAATGCTTGGGAAGGTGGCCTAGCGCTACCAGACCTTAAACTGTACTATAAAGCAGCAATTATCAAAACCACTTGGTATTGGCTAAGAAACAGAGAGGTAGACAAGTGGAATAGACTTGGCACTCAAGATGCAGTAGGCAAGGAATATAGCAACCTTCTGTTTGATAAACCCAAGGACCCCAGCTTCTGGGATAAGAACTCATTGTTTGACAAAAATTGCTGGGAAAACTGGATAACAGTGTGGCGGAAATTAGGCATAGACCCATACCTGACACCGTACACAAGAATAAAGTCCAAATGGGTACATGATTTAGGTATAAAGATTGATACCATGAATAAACTGGAGAAGCAAGGAATAGTGTATTTATCAGATCTATGGAGAAGGGAAGAATTCTTTACTAAAGGAGAGATAGAATGCATTATGAAATGCAAAATGGATAACTTTGAGTACATTAAACTGAGAAGTTTTTGCACAACCAAACCCAATGCAACCAAAATCCGGAGGGATGTAGTAAATTGGGAAAAAATTTTCACAGCTAAGCTCGGGGATAAAGGCCTCATTTCTAGAATATATAGAGAACTGACCCAAATGTATAATCATACAAGTCATTCCCCAATTGATAAATGGTCAAAGGATATGAACAGGCAATTTTCAGAGGAAGAAATTAAAGCTATCTATAATCATATGAAAAAATGCTCTAAATCACTATTGGTTAGAGAGATGCAAATCAAAACAACTCTGAGGTACCACATCACACCTATAAGATTGGCAAACAGGACAGAACAAGAAAATGATAAATGCTGGAGAGGATGTGGGAGAGTTGGAACACTAATTCATTGTTGGTGGAGCTGTGAGCGCATCCAACCATTCTGGAGAGCAATTTGGATCTATGCCCAAAGGGCTACAAAAATGTGCATACCCTTTGACCCAGCAATATCGCTACTAGGACTATATCCCCAAGAGATCATAAAAATGGGAAAGGGTCCCACATGTACAAAAATATTTATAGCAGCACTCTTTGTAGTTGCCAAAAACTGGAAGTCAAGGGGATGTCCATCAATTGGGGAATGGCTGAATAAATTATGGTATATGAATGTAATGGAGTACTATTGTGCCATAAGAAATGATGAACAAGAAGACTTCAGAGAGGCCTGGAAGGACTTATATGACCTGATGCTGAGTGAAAGGAGCAGAACCAGGAGAACTTTATGCACAGCAACAACCACAGTGTGTGAGAGCTTTTTCTGGTAGACTTAGATTTTTGTAATAACACAAGAACTTCTGAAAAAAAAAAAAAATCCCAATGGTGGACCTCAAGGCAAAATGCCTTCCACACTCAGAGAGAGAAATATGGAAGTCACTCACATAATGTAGCAGATCATGTTTGTGTATGTGTATCTGTTTGTGTATCATGTTCTGATTTGTTATACGGATTCTTTCATTTATCTTAGTCTGACTACATAGCATGACTATAGTGAAAATATACTCAATAGGAAAGTATATGTAGAATCTATACAGAATTGTATGCAGTCGTGGGGAGGGAGGGAGGTAGTGGGGGGTGGGTGGGGAGGGATAAAATCGCAATTGTATGGCAGTGATTGTTAAACATTAAAAAAATAAAAAAATTAAAAAAAAATAAATAAATGCTTCTCACGTTGTAGTCTGGCTAGAGCAGCACACTCTCTGGTAGCCTGCAGGTCCTGGGTTTGACATTTCTGTGCTATTCTATCCTTGATAAGTAGTCATCTAGACTTTAATTAAAAAAAAAATTCTAGTGAGCCAGCATTTTAAAGTACCTATGTGCCATGTCCTATGCTAAGTGCTTTATAAATATTGTCTCATTTGGTCCTCACAACAATGCTGTGACGTAAGTGCTATTATCAGTTACATTTTACGGTTTTAGAAACTGAGGCAAACAGAAGTTAAATGATTTGCCCAGTTGCACATTGCTATCAAACTCAGCTTTTCCTGCCTCCCAGCCCAGTACTCCATACACTGCACCATCTAGGTGGTGAAGATGAAGTAAGAAACTTTGGTTCAGCACTTACAGGAGGGTGAGGCATTATGGGAAGAGCTGAGGACAAAAAAGAAAGGCCAAGATATAATTTCCTCCAGGAGTAGGCAGTCCAGTGGGGGAGATAACAAGTAACAATGAGGTAGATACAGTTTATATATAGAATAGGTAGAAGGCACTCTGAGAGTGGATGACATTAGCAGCTAGGGAAAAACCTGGAAAGACTTGCTGAGTCGATTCCATTTGGGAATAACTAATTTTTAATTGGTTTTTTCCCCTTATACACGTAAATTTACTTCTCTACAACTTTCTCCTTTTGTTCCTAGTTCTGTTCTTTGGGGCTAAGCATAAAAAATATTGAATTCCTCTTCTATATAACAGGCATACAAATACCTAAAGAAAAGAATTGTGACCCCTGACAGGTCTTCTTTTTTCCAGGTGGGATATTCTCAGCCCCTTCAGCAAATCTCTATATAGAATGATCTCATTCACTCATCATTCTTGTCATCATCCTCCTGTTGCTTTCCAGTCTATCAGGGTCCTCGCTAAAATGTAGTAGCCTGAACAAAATCCTTCAGAGCAAAGTACAGTGACACAGTCACCTTTCAGTATAACTGAAGATAGTAAAGACAGTAACTCTCCTTGATTGTCAGTCACATTGTTGACAATGAACTTCCAATCTATACAAAACACACTCTCTGTCTCTGTCTCTGTCTCTCTCTGTCTCTCTCTGTCTCTCTTTGTCTCTGTCTCTCTCTCAGCAGAAACCTTCCATATATATTATTTCTGCCATTAGAATGTGAACTCCTTGGGGCGGAGCCAAGATGGTGGAGTAGAAAGATGCACATACACATAGCTCGGAACCCACAACCCATAGAACATCTATAAATAGCAACTCACTGCTAATTCTGCAGCACCAGAGGCCACAGAACATTGGAGCAAAGGAGATTTCTGTTCCAGAGGGACCTGCAAACCTCTCGCAAAAGGTCCTTTGCGCCGTGGACTGGGTGCCGTGGACTGGGAGCCAAGCACAGCCCTGCTGCGGCCACGGCACTGAGAGGAGCTGATCTGAGCAGGCTTCAGGGATGGGATCTCCACCAGCCGCACGGGTCCCTCCACCCACAGGTGATGGGGGTCGGTGAGAGGGTCTCTTTGGCAGGTCAAGAGGAGAGTGGGGTGCCCCCATAACTCAGGCCCCCTCAGGAGGCAGAAGCGGAGGTGGGAGCAGACAGGGGCTCCCCAAGCAGGCAAGAGCCTGAATCGATTGTTGAAGGTCTCTGCATAAACCCCCTGAGGGAACTGAGCCAGAGAGGTGGCCCTGCCCCCACCTGAGCACCTAAAATTAATCTCACACTGAATAGCAGCCCTGCCCCCGCCAAAAGCCCTGAGGCTGGGAAGCAGCATTTGAATCTCAGACCCCAAGCTCTGGCTAGGAGGATCAGGAGGCAAAGTGGATGTGAAGAAAAATATTCAGAAGTCAAGTCACTGGCTGGGAAAATGCCCAGAAAAGGGAAAAGAAATAAGACTATAGAAGGTTACTTTCTTGGTGAACAGGCATTTTCTCCCTTCCTTTCTGATGAGGAAGAACAATGCTTACCATCAGGCAAAGACACAGAAGTCAAGGCTTCAATATTCCAGCCCACTCAATGGGCTCAGGCCATGGAAGAGCTCAAAAAGGATTTTGAAAATCAAGTTAGAGAGGTGGAGGAAAAGCTGGGAAGAGAAATGAGAGACATGCAGTCAAAGCATGAACAGCAGGTCAGCACCCTGCTAAAGGAGACCCCAAAAAATGCTGAAGAAAATAACACCTTGAAAAATAGGCTAACTCAATTGGCAAAAAAGGTTCAAAAAGCCAATGAGGAGAAGAAAGCTTTCAAAAGCAGAATTAGCCAAATGGAAAAGGAGATTCAAAAGCTCACTGAAGAAAATAGTTCTTTCAAAATTAGAATGGAACAGATGGAGGCTAATGAATTTATGAGAAACCAAGAAATCACAAAACAAAACCAAAAGAATGAAAAAATGGAAGATACTGTGAAATATCTCATTGGAAAAATAACTGACCTGGAAAATAGATCCAGGAGAGACAATTTAAAAATTATGGGACTACCTGAAAGCCAGGATCAAAAAAAGAGCCTACACATCATCTTTCATGAAATTATCAAGGAAAACTGCCCTGAGATTCTAGAACCAGAGGGCAAAATAAATATTCAAGGAATCCACAGAACACCGCCTGAAAGAGATGCAAAAAGAGAAACTCCTAGGAACATTGCGGCCAAATTCCAGAGTTCCCAGGTCAAGGAGAAAATATTGCAAGCAGCTAGAAAGAAACAATTCAAGTATTGTGGAAATACAATCAGGATAAGACAAGATCTAGCAGCTTCTACATTAAGGGATCGAAGGGCATGGAATAGGATATTCCAGAAGTCAAAGGAGCTAGGACTAAAACCAAGAATCACCTACTGAGCAAAACTGAGTATAATACTTCAGGGGAAAAATTGGTCTTTCAATGAAATAGAAGACTTTCAAGCATTCTTGATGAAAAGACCAGACCTGAAAAGAAAATTTGACTTTCAAACACAAGAATGAAGAGAAGCATGAAAAGGTGAACAGCAAAGAGAAGTCATAAAGGACTTACTAAAGTTGAACTGTTTACATTCCTACATGGAAAGACAATATTTGTAACTCTTGAAACTTTTCAGTATCTGGGTACTGGGTGGGATTACACACGCACACATGCACACACACACACACTCATAGAGACAGAGTGCACAGAGTGAATTGAAGAGGATGGGCTCATATCTTAAAAAAAATGAAATCAAGCAGTGAGAGAGAAATATATTGGGAGGAGAAAGGGAGAAATGGAATGGGGCAAATTATCTCTCATAAAAGAGGCAAGCAAAAGACTTATTAGTGGAGGGATAAAAAGAGGAGGTGAGAGAAAAACATGAAGCTTACTCTCATCACATTCCACTAAAGGAAGGAATAAAATGCACACTCATTTTGGTATGAAAACCTATCTTACAATAGAGGAAAGTGGGGGATAAGGGGATAAGCAGGGTGGGGGGGATGATGGAAGGGAGGGCATGGGGAGGAGGGAGCAATTTGAGGTCGACACTCATGGGGACGGACAGGATCAAAAGAGAATAGAAGTAATGGGGGACAGGATAGGATGGAGGGAAATATAGTTAGTCTTATACAACACAACTATTATGGAAGTCATTTGCAAAACTACACAGATTTGGCCTATATTAAATTGCTTGCCCTCCAAAGGGAAGGGGTGGGGAGGGAGGGAGGTAAAGAAGTTGGAACTCAAAGTGTTAGGAACAACTGTCGAGTAATGTTATTGCCACTAGGAAATAAGAAATACAGGTAAAGCGGTATAGAAAGTATCTGGCCCTACAGGACAAAAGAGAAGATGGGGACAAGGGCAGAGCGGGATGATGGAAGAGAGAGCAGGTTGGTCATAGGGGCAATTAGAATGCTTGGTGTTTAGGGGGGGAGGGGACAAAAGGGGAGAAAATTTGGAACCCAAAATTTTGTTAAAATGAATGTTAAAAGTTAAATAAATAAATTAATTAAAAAGAAACAAACAAACAAACAGACAAAAAGAATGTGAACTCCTTGAGAGCAGGAACATTTTTACTTTTCTTTTGTATCCCCAGTATTCATGTCATGAATTTTTGTTTTTGATCTGATAGTATGATTGTAATAAAAAAAAATTACTTGATACATAGTACACTATTCTATACTCCCATTTTTATTCTGTATTTCTTTGGTTTTTGTTGTGTGTCTTATATGTAAGATTTTGCAGGATTTTCTTTTCCAATCCATTCTGCCACTCTTATTTTATTGAATATTTTATTTTAGTAACTTTCAAAATTTTGAGTTAAGCTTTATGGTTCTTTTATTTTAGAAATTACTTCCTCTTTTAAATCAGTACCTTTTCCCAAGTCTTCTGATTTTCAGTTCAAAAGTGAAATGAAAATTCTCCTCCCCAAACTGACAAGCTTTTTTCCTCCATTTTTTCCATTTTGTGGTTGCTCAGATGTGTCTGACTCTTAGTGATACCATGGATAAGTTCTTGGGGTTTTGTTGGCAAGGACACTGGAGTGGTTTGCCATTTCCTTCTCTAGTATGTCCCAAATTAGGCAAATAAGGGTTAAGTAATTTGCCCAGAGTCATACAGCTAGTAAGTATCTGTGACTGGATTGATCTTCCTGACTTCAGGAAGTTTGGAGGTTCTATTCTGGTGTTCTATCCACTCCACCACCCAACTACTCATTGTTAAAGGATTTTTTTTTTTTGCATACATCTATTCAATAATACTGCAGAGTACATAATCTTTTTCTAAATCTGAATTTCTTTTTCTAGATCTTCTGGTGGCTTATTAGAATTTAACTTTATATATTATTTCTTTGATGTTGGATGTTTCCTTTCAAAAATACATAGACAAATCTACTTATCTCATCCTAACTTCTTGCTGATCTCCAATACTGAATCTCCAATAACCTATTAGACACCTTGAACTGAATATATTGTAATTGTATTAAAATCCAACATATTCTAAACTTAACTCATTATTTTTCTTTCAAAGCACTTCTAAACTTCTCTGTTTACTGTCAAATGCACAACTTCCAGTCTCTAGGCTCACAACCCAAATGTCATCCTTAATTCCTCACTCTCTCACTCCACCTCCATTTTCAATCTTGCCAAGGCTGCTAGAGTCTACCTTCACAGCAGCTTTGTCATATACCACTTCTCTTCTGATACTGCCATCACCCTGGTATAGGAACTCATCACATCATGGTTGTACTCTTGCAATAGCTTGCTGGTTTCTCTGAATCACACAAGGCTTTATTACTCGAATACATCCTTCACTCAGCTACAAAAGTGATCTTTGTAAAGCTCAGGTCTCATCATGTCACTCCTCTACTCAACAGACTCCAGTGATTGCCTGTCACCTCCAGGTTCAAATATAAAGTCTTCTGTTTGGCATTCAGAGTCCTTCATAACTTGCACCCACTCCAGATTTCCAGTCTTCTTACACCTTAAACTCCATTATGTTCTCTGAAATTCAGTGACACTGGCCTCCTTGTTCATCTTTTAACACAAGGCACCATCTCCTGACTTTGGACCTTTTGAATGGTTATTTCTCATGACTAGAATATTCTTCCTCCTCATCTCTACCTCATGGCTTCTTGCAAGTTCCAGCTTATCCTATTTTCTATAGGAAGCCTTTCCCAATCTGTTTTAATTCTGGTAGCTTCCCTCTTTTGATGATTTCCAATTTATCTTGTATATAGCTTATTTGTACAAAGCTATTTACATGTTGTCTCCCATATTAGAATGTCACATCTTCAAAAGCAGAGACACTCTTTTGCCTTTCTCTGTATCCCTTACCCTTAGGGTAGTGCCTGGCACATAGAAGGTTCCTAACAAATGTTTATCGACAGACTCATTGACACAGTCAGACGTATGCTGGTGAATGTTTAATGACCAGTGCTCAAGAGAAAATGTATTTATGAAATGCTTTAAAATTTATTCTACAATATTGACATTTTCTTTGTCATTTTCTTTTGTTTAGACAATAAAAAAAATAAAGTCCTAACACAGCATTTGATAATTTCTGAGATACAAATTCTCAAGAGCTATTTTGAGCAGGTCTTGTACAACCTTGGATTGAAGAGTCTTTCCTACAATTTCAGTAGCTACTCATGGCCTCTTTTTGCTTATTCTTACACTATTTTCAAGGAAACAAATTTTTTATTCCTGAGTGATCTCTGTACTGAATCTTCTCTTAACATGGCAACTTTTTCTTGAACTTTATCTATGGTAGTTTTATGTCCTTCATTTCTCAATTAGTGAAACTTTAGTTTTAATTTAATTCAGTCACTTGAGGGAACAGAAAGAAAAGTGCCATCCTTTGTTGTTCAAAGTCACATTCAATTCAATGCATCTTTGCCTGAGAAAAAGCTAGATAATAATGGGTTCATAGTTTTTTTGAATGGTGCTCTAAAGAGACTAAACTTGTGTTATAATAAAGACTGAAACCCTTTTTTCCTTTTGATTTTTATAGTGAGAATCTGATACATTTAAGAGCTGTGAGTTCATTAATTATTCTTCAGAAAAAAAATTATCTAAAAAGCTGAAAGTGTAGATGATCCAGTGATCCAATTTGGCCACTTGTAACTCCCAAAACACACAAGCAAGAGGATAGGAAAGGGCTAAAGAAGGTGTTTGAAATGAGAATTCTAAATATTAAGCTATCTTTTGCACTTAGCTAGCTTTGTTGTGAATCGACTACAGAGTAACATCCACAGAAATGCTTCTGAAGAAATGTATTATTTTGTTCATTAGCTTTCCTTATCTTTGCACTTGTTTGTTTTTATTTTAAAAGCTCATCATTCCAAAGGAAAATTTATTCATTAGCAGCATATTTTTTAGCTTGTACTTAAATATTAATCCCATAATATCTTGTCAGTTTAAAATAAAAAGAAGGTGACTATGAAAATTCGGAGAAGTATGGTATATAAGAAGAAGCCCAGAAAACTTGAATTCTAGTCCTTAAGACATAATTTCCTGCATCAAGAACTGAATCTGGACTGGATCTTCTATTTTATTTTACAATAATTTGACAAAGATATTGAACAGGATAGAACTGAAAATGAAGTCTTGTGATATTCTATAGAGACTGTACTCCAGGTTCATATCAATCCACAAATTAAAACTTCATGGGGTCAATATGATCTAGTGGTAAGATTCATAAGATTTGAAGTTAACAAGCTTGGGTCTGAATCCTAACTGGATCTATGAATACCTTTTAGTTAGACTTTGAGTAAGTTACTTGTGTGAGCCCCAGTTACATATACTGACAATCTCAACAGTTACCTCACCAGGAGTGTTTGTGTGATAGTTACTTCACTGAAAAACAAATGTGCTTTAGTAACAATTGATTAGTACTTTTGTAAATTTGGTCAGTGATTTTAAATTCTTATTTAGCCCACATTCCTTTATCTAATTCAAGGACCTAACATTCAATTCAGCCTGGCTGAATAAGCACTCAATAAGCACCCACTGTGTTCCAGAAGCTGCATTAGGAACTGGTGATATAAAGACAGAAAGGATGCAGTTTCTACCTCTGATGAGCTTATATTATAATGGGGCAGATAATGTGTTCATATATTGACATTATAAGATATATTTAAAATAGAAATGAGATGAACTTAGAGGGGGTGAAAACTCATATCTGAGGAGGACTAAAAAACGTATTCTGCAAGAAGGTACTGCTTGAGCCAAGTCTTAAAGGAAATTAGGGATTCCAGAGGTAGAGGTGAGGAAGAAGATCATTCTATGCAAGTAGGACAGCCATTGCAAAGGGATAGATATGGGAAGTCAGCAGTGGAATGAAGCAAGGTTGTGTGCTTATTTCCATGCTTGTTTTCAGTAATGTTGTTAGACACCTCCAACAACAATGAGAATGGCATCAAGGTCAGTATCACACTGATGGTAAATTATTTAACTTGAAAAGACTATAAGTCAGGACTCAAAGAGAAGGAGAGTTGGTGCTTGGTTTTTTGTTTGCAGAAGATTGTATACTAGGTGCAACTTTTGAAGATGAGATGCAATAAGGAATGGATCGATTGTTCTGGCATTTTGTGCTAATTTTAAGGTAATAATTGACGCCAAGAAAACACAGGTTCTTCACCAACCAGCATCACATATATGGAACCATCAGTTATAATAAATGGAGAAATTGTGAATGTTGTAGATAAGTTCACTTACCTTGGCAGTATACTTTCCAGAAATGTCCTTATAGATGAAGAGGTTGGTGCACATATTGCCAGAGCTAGCTCAGTATTTGGGAGTCTTTGAAGGAAGTTATAGGAAAGAAGAGGTATTAGGCTGCTTACCACACTGAAGGCCTACAGAGCCATTGTGCTGACCTAATTGTTGTATACCTATAAAACTGTACAGTATGCCGGTGCCAGACTAGGAAACTGAATCGCTTCCTTTTGAATTATCTTAGGAAGATTCTGAAGATCACCTGGCAAGATAAGGTAGTCAACACTGAGGTTGTTTTTTGAGCTAAAATGCCAAGCATTTAGACTCTACTGCAGCAAGTGCAATGTGCAGGCAATACTGGAGCCAGTCATGGTAAATGTAAGTGTAGAAAATAGTAGTTCAGAAGAGAAACGATGAGGCCAAGAACTAGGATTGCTCATGGGGGCCTATGGGAACAATAGAGGATTTAGCAATTATTTGTATATGTAGGGTGATTAAGAGTGAAGTGCAGAGGATGACAAAAAGGTTGCAAACAGGCAATTGGAAGGTAGAAAGTGGTATGGAAATAGATCCATAACATGTGTATATAAGCATGCACAAAAGAAATATGATGTAATTTCAGGGAATTAAGAATTAATTTAAGATATGTCTTGCCAAATCCAAGTATGCTATGTTTATAAAATTGCCTTCAAATATCATTAATATATCAATCACGGGAAAATGATACAACACAAGCTGCCTGAACAAGGTGGCAGGGCACCTAAACCTCTTACTCAGGTATGCTCAAGAGTGTAAAAGATTCCTCAGGTGATATCAAAGCTGCAACTTGCACTGGCCTTAGTGGTTTTGGTTAAAACTTTCATTATTCTCATTATCCAAGACCTCCAGAATTTCAGGATTTACACCTGGGGAGCACCAACATAGTCTTAGCTATATTGTGGACTTCAGCACCATTTATTAAGAGATTTGGCTGAACTTTATTGAGACTGAAAAAGAAGATGAAATTCAGTCCAAGTTGCTATGTATCTTGAGAAGAGAGGAAAGGGTGGAAGAAAGGAGGAACTGTGACTTCTGTACAGGGTAGTCATTAAAAACAGTGCCAGAGAGAGACATGTGGCTTCTGGCAGGGAATAAGGAAGGGAATGAAACTGGTACCACTTTTAGAGAGCTAAAGTCCTATCTGTGTCCTTATCTTTAAGGTCTACATGGCAGTACTTTAAGGTCTACATGGCAGTCTATTTAGATCAGAGACTTTTCTTGATTTTCTACAGCCTATTCCCAAGTTCCTCCAGAAAGCTTGAGGCCAGATTGAACCTTCCATATGTTAAACTTTATGTTCTATTTGAGGATCATTGAAGATACATATCCATTTTTAAAAGAGAACTTGAAATTTGAACTTTAAAGACACTATTTTTTAAATTCCTTTCTCCATACATTTTCAAAATCTAAAGACCCCTTTTTCCAACCCCTACTGTGTTGATAGGTGCTGAATGAAGGTTGTGTTATGGCAATTGAAAATTAAGGTCAACTGAAAATTAAGGCACCAGAAACCTTGGAGCAACAGCCAGACAAGGGGAGGTGGGGCAGCTACCATTCCACCCCCATATAAGCATGCTACTCTACTCAGGAACCAACAAGAGGTTTCACCTACCTCTTTTTTCCATCTGTCAAGGTCAGTCAGTTCTTCAATACCTTCCTTACAATGAACCAGGCTATAAACACAAGGTAAGTCCTACTTTTTTTCAGCTTTGATGTGATGACCACAAGCATCTCCATTGTGTGGACAAGGCTAATGACCTTCTGTAAATGAATGACAGCACCTGGTACCTTCTCACCCCCAAAGTTCAACTGCCTCATGGCAGTTGTAACACTGGGTGGTATTGCATTTAACTTGAAAAAGCCTTGATATTGTCAGAGAAAAAGTCCTTTCAGCTTGCCTAAAAAAGATTATTCTTTTAAAAGAAGATAGGATGTTAGAAAGTTATGCAAACAGCTCTAATTGAGATACTCACTTTTCAGGTTTTTAAGGCCTATGAAATTAAGGATAATTTACTAAGTGCGCATCTAGCCAAATTTCAATATTATTATAATTATCATTTTAAACAAAATGTTTTTAAAAGTCCTTTACAATAAGCTCTTCACAGAGCTTCAGGAAAAGAATGCTGTTTTGAATAGGATTTTTTCTTTCCCATTTTCATTTTTTTGATCGTGGATTTTTATTTCAGAAACCTCAGCAGCTCCTTTGTTTTGTCTCTTACCTTTAACCCCTGGTTTTCAAGGGCCTCTTCAATTTTTGAGCAGCAGCAGCACAAGTAACAACAACAGGGAGATTTTGCCTGGGCAGCGATGAGAACCATTTCTGTAATGAAAGAGATAATTGTGGCTCCCTGCCTCTGGTATAATTGAAAATCGAGGATAGAGTCTATTCCATTTAACTTTATTGCCTGAGTTCAAACCACTGTACAGGAGGGAAAGCAACACTAGAGTAATTCCTCTAATGTTGCTTTCCTGTCCTTACACCAGTTTGAAACCCAGCATTAAAGTTAAGCAGAAGAGGCAATTAGATTTATTCAATTACAGCTGTGTGAAAGAGGCATGATTATCCGCTTCATTATTGGAAATGCACAGCTTGCCAAATATTTTCCTTGCTAGCCTGGCTACCAGATTCACTCCATCAGACTAGAAAACTGATAACACTTCAATAGTATGGGCCAATTAATTAATCCTGAATTACAACAACAAAAAAGCCTGTTACAGATGTAGTCATTGTCATATCCACATTCATGTGATGTATGTTCTAAATGCTACTGACATACCTAATTATTAGGTGAATGTCATGTGATTGGGCCTTTTCTGTTAGGTAGTCTAAGTTTAAAATTCTCAATGCCATCACTAATGTGGTGACAATCTTCTCTTGGGATGAGAGTTGGAAGCAAGCTCAGCTGGTTTGGTTCAGATAAACAATACCAGCCAAGGTCTGTTCTCACAGCTGGTAGACTCTGGGGATACCAGGAGGAGGAAAAGCTGGGCATCTGAAACAGTGGAAGCATATGGTTGCTCTTAGCTAGCAGTAATCTTTTGGACATTTAGGAAAAGTTCCAAAGTAAACTGGAAGCTGGTGGGAGAGGTTAGGTCCATCAAAAGTAGGTCAGAGGTTGTGAAATCAGAGTGTGAGCCTAGAGAACCATGATTATTATTTTGTTGGGTGAGTGAGAGGAGGGGAGGGGAGAGAAGGAAGAGAGGGAGAGAGGAAATACCTAAATAATTTTTAGCAAGGCTGAGAGAGTTAAGGAAGCTTGGGAAGCATGGCAATGGATAAGTAGGAAATGTAGCATTCAGGAAGAGTAACCAGGGAGAAGATAGCTAGAGAGTGTCTGAGCTTTGAACCCTGGTGGATCCATGCAATATTTGACCTTATGTGTATCTACTTTGGGTCTTGACATCCCCCCAGTTTTAAGTTGCTCTAAATCTTTGATTGTAGTTAGATATCTAGGAAGACAGATGCAAGGGTTTAGGGCAACGCCTTTTTAGACTTTGACTGATTCCATCTATACATGAAGGAGTATGACTCATAGCTGAGCATTTGTTATCCTGTGTGGGAATCCATGAACTAAAGGATATAGATTCACAGAGTAAATTAAACCTCAGGTAACCATCTTCTTGGGCACCTCTTCTGAAACTGTGATTCTGGGTTGTGAAAAATTGAGTGCTTCTGAATATGCAATGACCAAAAATTAATTAAAAATCAAATAAGTAATGAATCTCAGTCATTTGCAGCCTTGGTTCTGCACACAGGGCTTGGTACTTTGCACTGTGAATGCCCTCAGGTCATGCAGGGTCAAGAAATGCTGCCGAAATGTAAAAAGGGGTAGAGAGATGAACAAAGTTTAAGTCCAGGGTGGTGGAGGAGGTTGTCCCCAAGTGTTCCATGAATATGTTATTAAAAGGAGGAAATTTACCCATTTTACCAAATTAAAACTAGCAAGTAACCTAATTATTATTATAAAATGTACTGATTTTTACTGTTCAAATTATCCCGAGTCAACTGGTTTTTATTTTTTTTTCTTTTTGTTTTTGCCTTTTTTTTTTTTTTGTGTGCCAGTAGATATGTTATATTTTTTGAAAGGGATGGTGAAAATAGGGTTATTTTTCTATCTTATGATTATTTTTCTCGTAGCTAGAAACAAATGCTTCAATTAACTAGAATTGACATGGAACTCATTTCAAGGCAGTAACCACAATAAAAAAGGAGCAGGAAGAAGCATCTCACCCCCAAAAGAGAAGATGATGTACACATGGGCACTTCACATGATGTCTGGTCTCTGTCTGGTCACAGTTCCTGAAGTGATATTAAGTCCTGGGAAATGTGTTCAACACTTACATAACTGTAATGCTGGGTCAAGCACCAAATACCAGCCAAGTGTCATCACATGCACACATACACACACCTTTGTCCCCACCATGTTATTTTCCTGACCCACTAGAGAACATATTTATTCTAGCTTTCAGGACATAGCAATGTTTTGTTTGGTGTTGTCTTTCCTACAGAAGGCTTATAGAAAGGGAGAAGTTACAAGAATAATTTTTATTAGCTATTTCAGTATTCTTCCTTTAAATTTTAATACAGGGATAAAGTGCTGTCTTAACTCATCAGAAGGTATATTTTTATTTTATTTTTATGATTTGTGCATCCCTAGCAGTGACAGCAGGCTGAATGTGATGATAGGAGTATAGGTATTTGAGTGTGAAGATAAAATGAAATACATCACAGCTTCAAGACACTGTGCATATCAAAGTGATGGGCATAAAAATATTGATTTTAAACTATGATTCAGCCAAGACAGTGAAATTAAAAATCACAGAAGTGTAGTTAGTGTCAGCGAATTCTCATCAAGTGTTAAATGGCAAAGAGTAAGAAGACAGCCACAATTTCACACTTTAACAGGAACAGAAGTTTAATTTTTAAACTTTTCTGTTGTAAAAGGCCTTGCCATTTAGCTAATGAGTTTTACTCCTTTGGTCTGAAGATCATGGCCTGAACTTATTATAAGTCATTGATTGAAATTGAGGTATTTGAAAAAAATTTAAATTTTTATTACTAACCTGACAAATTTGTTTTATTTACCATGGATAATTAATAAATATCAGCCTGTGATTTCATTTGATCCTCAAAATAGCTCTGTGAACCAAACACAATTATTCTTACTTTAGAGACCACAAACTAATGTTTAGGAGGAGGATTAAAAACCTTCCCCTGATGATCTAGCTATTATAGCCGAAGAAGGATTAAAATCAAGGTCTTCCTGATTCTAAATTCATGCTTCTGGGACTTAGGGATATATATTAATAGGTAATAAATTGAATATAAGTTCTTCTTTATAAGGGACTGCTACCTTCTTCATATTTGTATCTTCATCGCCTAATACCAGGGCTTGAGATACCTGTTGTACTGACACTTGGTAAATGTGTTTGAATGAACTATGAGTGATCTGCTTTGGCATTAGGCAGTTTGTGAACCCAAACTATGTCAGGTGGCATAAGAAGTAAAGACAGCCTTTTGTTTTTAATTACTCTTCAGCAGATCTGTCCAGTATTGGAATAATTAGGCCTATATCCATTGAGGCCCCAACTACAAACAGATTGAAGAAGAGTCAGTAAATAACTCTAAAGTATAGACTATGAATGGTCCTGGATCTACATTTCCCTTAATAACTTGCTGAACTGAGTGTACATGAATAAGTAGATAGAACGTTGAAAGTTACATAGGTAAATGACAGATAATGATGTGGGTTTATGGTATCTCAAAAGTCTTAGTGCAGGCAGGCAGAGCCAAGATGGCAGAGTGAGAGCAAGTACTCATCTAAGCTCTAAGACAAACTCCTTCAGATACCTCTAAAAAGAGAATCTGAACAAATTTTAGAGTGGCAAAATTCAATAGGAGACAGACTAATGCAAATTTCTAGCCCAGGACAGCCTGGAAGGTTGATGGGAAAGATCTGTTGCATGGGTTTGGAGGAGCGCACAGTACACAGGCTTTACCACTGCAGACCTCACCTGCAGGAAAGCTGAGCAGGAAGCACCAGATGATTCCTCAAACATATCAGTGCAGGAAGGGAATCCAGTGAGACGGATAACTGCAGAGCTCCAGGTAACTGCAGCAACCACTCCTAAGATTATGGACCTGCAGATTAAATGTCCATAAGTCATGTACTTGAACTTCTGGGAGCCAATATGGTAGAATAATCTGTAAATGCCCTCCTTTTGTTTACCTTGAAAAAATCAGAGAATATTTCCCCAGGAAAAATTCTGGAATAGTAGGATCATCAGAAGGGGTAAACAGTCTCTTAGCCTGTGAGGGTAGGAAAATTGCAAAGGGGGGGTCGCTCTTGCTGTGGCTCAAGGGGACCAGTGTAGGACTGGAGCTTTTCCAGACAACCCTACCTCAGCAAACTGGGAGGATATCCTGAACCCCAGGGGGGTGGAGCCAGTTATCATCAATGCCAGGACCCCAGCTGTGCCTCAGCACAGCCAGGAGAATCAAAGACAATAGCACAGACAGGAGCACAAACTACTGAGCTTGCCCATGCTCTAACTCAACAGAGGAGACCTCTTGTAGCCAGACCACCCTCTCCACAATTAACACAGCAAGCTCCAGGGTAACTCCTGGGAAACTCAGAAAGACTTCACTTGGTCTCTCCTTTGGCAAACCAGCCAGCTTAGCACCAGGTAGGCTGCAGCATTTTAGCTTCCAGCTGAATGAACTAGAGGCCATAATACACAAAGCGTCATGTTCTAAGCAAAAGAAACATGGGATAGAGCCCCCTGTGCCCCAGATGCAGAGAGTCACTTTAAAAACCAGGTAAAGGGTGATCTTCATGAGCAAGAAACAAACTAGACAAGAAAAGACCATGGAATCTTTTTTATGGGAACAAGGACCAAAATATAAATATCAAAGAGGTAAGCATTGAGACTATACTCCCATGTGAAAGTTCAGAAAGAAGTCCAAACAACATTCTTGGAAAAGCTAAAGAAGGATTTTAAAACTGAAATTAGAGAAGTAGAGGCAAAACTGACAAATGATTTTAAAAATATGAGCAAAGGTATGGAAGAATTTAAAAGGAGAATTTGACAAATGGAAAAAAGTACAAAAACTAACTGGAGAAAATAACTCCTTAAAAGGAACTATAGGACAGATGGAAAAGGAAATGCAAAATGTAACTGAAGAAAACAATCTATAAAAAATTAGAATTGGCCAAGTAGAAGCTAATGACTTTATGAGATGTCAAAAATCAGTCAAACAGAATCTAAAGAATGAAAAAAATAGAAGAAAAGGTAAAATCTCTCATTTCAATAATAACTGACCTAGAAAATAGATACAGGAGAGAAAATCTAAGAATTATTGGTCTACCAGAAAGCCATGATGAAAAAAGAGCCTGGACAATATCTTCCAAGAAATCATCAAGGAAAACTGCCCACAGGTCCCAGAACTAGAGAGCAAAATAGGCATTGAAAGAATCCACCATTTACCTTCTGAAAGGGATCCCAAACTGAAAACACCAAGAAATACCATTGCCAAATTCCAGAACTACCAAGTGAAGGAGAAAACACTGCA
Source organism: Notamacropus eugenii (assembly GCF_028372415.1). NCBI lineage: Eukaryota > Metazoa > Chordata > Mammalia > Diprotodontia > Macropodidae > Notamacropus > Notamacropus eugenii. The sequence continues at coordinate 88,268,425 of NC_092877.1, read as the reverse complement.
GGCAGCCAGATAGAAACAATTCAAGTAATTAGGAGCTATGGTCAGGATCACATAGGATCTTGTAGCTTCTACACTAAAATATCGAGGGCTTTGGAATATGATATTCTCTAAGGCAAAGGAGCTGGGACTACAAACAAAGATCAATTACCCAGGAAAATAGAGTATAATATTTCAGGCAAGGAGATCGACATTCACTGAAATGAAGGATTTTCAGACCTTCCTGTTGAAAAGACCAGAGGTCGATAAAAAATTTGATCTTCAAACACAAGTCTCAAGAGAGGTATGAATAGGCAAATGGAAAAAAAAATAAAACAACTTGTTATTCAATATGGGGAAACTGTTAGCGTCCATATAAGTGAAGATGATACTTGTTAATCTTGAGAATTGTATATTTATTATGATATTTAAAAAAAATATAAAGATAGAAGGAGTGGGAATAAATGAGATGATGTGATGATAAAAATATGATTTAAGAATGCAAAGGGATTGTAATGTGAGTTTTGAAAAAGAGGAGACAGAAAAAGGTAAATTACATCACAGGAAGAGGCATAAAAGCATATTACAGTAGAGGGAAAGAGGGGAGGGAGATGAGCATCATTTGAGATTTACTCTCATCTGATTTATTTCAAGGAGGGCACAACAAAATCACTTAAGTACAGAAATCTAACTAGCTACATAGGCAGTAGGAGGGGAAAGTGGAAGAAAAGGAAAGAGAGGCTAAAAAGGAAGGAAGAAGTAATAAAGGAATAGGGGAGTAAAAAGGAGGAGGACTGAAAGAAGGGAAGGAAGACTGAGGGAGGCAGTGGTCAAAAATTAAAACTGTTGTGGAGGGGAAGGGAGAAGGGAGAACTAAAAACATTAATGTGGGGAAAGAGGATGGAGGGAAAGACACAGATAGTAATCATAACTCTGAATGTGAATGAGATGAACTTTCCCATAAAACAGAGACAACATAATGGATTAAAAACCACAATCCAATAATATGTTGTTTACAAGAAACACATTTGAAACAGCGGGATACACACAGGGTAAAGGTAGAAGGCTGGAGCAGAATATATTGTGCTTCAGTTGCTGTAAAAAAAGAAGGGGTAGCAATCCTAATCTAAGACAAAGCAAAAGCAGAAATAGATCTAATCAGAAGAGATAAGGAAGGAAACTATATCCTGCTAAAAGGCACCATAGACAATGAAGCAATATCATTACTATATGTATATGCTCCAAGTGGTATAGCATCCAAATTCTTAGAGGAGAAGATAAGGGACTTAAAGGAAAAAAATATAAAACTCTGGTTAAGGTAGATAGGATAGATTTCTGGAGAAAATTGAATGGGGATAGAAGGGAGTACACCTTTTTCTCAAGGGTACATGGCACACATACAAAAATTGACCATATATTACTGTGTAAAAACCTCACAATCCAGTGCAGAACAACAGAGATAGTTAATGCAGTCTTCTCAGGTCATAATGCAATAAAAATTATATGTAATAAAAGGCCATGGAAAGATAGACCAAAAAATAATAGAAACTAAATAATCTAATACTACAGAATGAGGGGGTTAAACAAAAAATTATAGAAACAATCAAGAACTTTATTCAAGAGAATGACAATAATTAGAGAAACTACCAAAACTTATGGGATATTGCAAAAGGAGTTCGTAGGGGAAGTGTTACATCATTAAATGCCTACGTGAATAAAATCGAGAAAAAGGAGTTCAGTGAATTGGCCCTGTCACTAAACAAGCTAAAAAAAGACAAAAGTGAAAATCTCCAAGTAAATACAAAATTAGAAATATGGAAAATCAAAAGTGAGATTAATAAAATTGAAATTAAGAAAACTATGGAAGTAATAAATAAAACTGAGGGTTGACTTTATGAAGAAACAATAAAATTGATAAACCTTTGTTCGATTTGATTAAAAAATAGAAGGAAGAAAACCAAATTATCAATATAAAAAATGGAAAGGGTGAACTCACCTTCAAACAGGAGGACTTTAAAACAATCACTAGAAATTACTTGAATCAATTGTATGCCCATAAATTCGACAATCTAAATGAGATGGATGAATATTTTTTAAAAAATATCTAAATTGCTCAGATTATCAGAAGAGGAAGTTATATACTTAAATAACCCCATCACATAAAAAGAAATTGAACAAGCGATCAATGAACTCCCTAGGAAAAAATCTCCAGGGCCAGACTGATTTACAAGTGAATTATATCAAACATTTAAAGAACTCAATTCCTATATTATATAAACTATTTGGGAAAAGTTGGTGGAGTCCTACCAAAGTCTTTCTATGATACAAATATGGTTCTAAACTAGGAAGAGCCAAAACAGAGAAAGAAAATTATAGACCAATTTCTCTAGTGAATATAGATGCAAAATTTTTAAATTAAATGTTAGCAAAAATAATATAGCAACTTATCATGAGAATAATACATTATGATTAGGATTTATACCAAGAATGTTATTGATCATATCAACAACAAAACTAACAGAAACTACATGATTATCTCAATAGATGCAGAAAAACCTTTTGACAAAATACAACACCTATTCTCACTGAAAACATGGAAAAGTATAAGAATAAATAAAACCTTCCATAAAATAATAAATAGTATCTACCTAAAACCATCAGCAAGCATTATATGTAAGGGGGATATGCTAGATGCATTTCCAGTAAGATCAGGAGTCACACAACGATGTCCATTATCACCACTGTTATTCAATATGGTACTAGAAATATTAGCTTTAGCAATAAGAGAAGAAAAAAGAAATTAGAGAAATTAGAACAAAGAAGAAACTAAGTTATTACTCTTTGAAGATGATATGAAGATATATGTAGAGAACCACAGAGAACCAGCTAAAAACAACTTGAAATAATAAACAACTTTGGAAAAGTTGCAGGTTACAAAATAAACCCAGATAAATCATCTGCATTTGTATATATTACTAACAGCCCAAAAGCAAGAGATAAAAAGAGAAATCCCATTTAAAGCTACACTAGACACTATATAATATCTGGGAGTCTACCTGCCAAAACAAACCCAGGGACTATATGAATACAGTTACAAAACATTTTTTGCACAAATAAAGTCAGATGTAAGTAAGTGAAAAAATATCAATTGCTCCTAGGTTGGCCGAGGTAACATAATAAAAATGGCAATTCTATCTAAATTAATTTACGTATTCAGTGCCATACCAATCAAACTACCAGATAATTATTTTCTAGACATAGAAAAAATAATACCACAATTCTTCTGGAAGAACAAAAAGTCCAGAATATAAAGGGAACTAATGAAAAGAAATACAAGGAAAGGTAGCTTAGCCTTACCAGACATCAAATTGCATTATAAAGCAGCAATCATCAAAACCACTTGTTATTGGCTAAGAAATAGAGGGGTAGACCAGTGGAATATGTTAGGTACTCAAGACATAGTAGTCAATGAATAAAACAGTCTACTGTTTGATAAACCCAAGGACCCCAGCTTCTGGGATGAGAACTTGCTGTTTGTCAAAAATTGCAGAGAAAACTGAATAATAGTATGGTGAAAACTGGACATAGATCAATGACCGACACCATGAATAGGAATAAAGTTCAAATGGATATAAGATGTAGATATAAAGACTGATAGTATAAACAAATTAGTGGACCAAGGAATGATGTATTTCTCAGATGTAAGGAGAATGGAGAAATTTTTGACCAAATTAAAAATAGAGAACATTTTGAAGTGCAAAATAGATAATTTTGATTACATCAGATTGAAAAGATTTGTACAAACAAACACAATGCAACCAAGATTGAGAGAGAATCAGAAAACTGGGAAAGAATTTTTGCAACTAATGTCTGTGAAAATGGCCTCATTTCTAAAATATATAGAGAACTGAGTCAAATTTACAAGAATACAAGTCATTTCCCAATTGAGAATTGATCAAAGCATATGAACAGGCAGTTTTCAGAGGAAGAAATTAAAGCTATCTATAATCATATAAATGTATGCTCTAAATCACTATTCATTAAAGAGATGTAAATCAAAATAACTCTGTGGTTCCACATCACACCAATCATATTGTCTAGCATGACAAAACAGGAAGATGATAAATGTTGGAGAAGATGTGGGAGAGTTGGAACACTAATTCATTGTTGTTGGAGCTGTGAGCTGATCCAACCATTCTGGAGAGCAATTTGGAACTATGCCCAAAGGGCTACAAAGATGTGCATTTACTTTGACCCAGCAATACTGCTTTTAGAACTGTAACCCAAAGCGAACATAAAAATGGGAAAAGGCTTCCACATGTACAAAAATATTTATATCAGCTCTCTTTGTGATGAGCAAGAACTGGAAATCCAGGGGATGTTCATCAGTTGTGGAATGGCTGAACAAGTTATGGTATATGAATGTAATGGAATTCTATGGTGCTATGAGAAACAATGAATAAGAAAACTTCAGAGAGGCCTGGAAGGACCTATATGAACTGATGCTGAGTGAAAGGACGAGAACCAAGAGAACTTTGTGTAGTACAACAACCACAGTGTGTGAGGAATTTTTCTGGTAAACTTAGTCCTTCACAGAAATTCAAGGACCTAAAACATTCCCATTGTACTGTTGAGGTAAAATGCCTTCCACGTTCAGATAAAGAACCATGGAATTACATCACAGAATGAAGCAGACCATTTTCTGTTTTGTTTTGTTTTGATGCTTTCTATCATTCATTTTAATTCTTCTATGCAACATGAGTAAGGTGAAAATGTATTTAATAATAATGTATATGAGGGACCTATATGAGATCGCATGCCATCTCAGGGAGGGAATGGGGAGGGAAGGATGAAGCAAGGGGAGGGAGGGTACGGAATCTAAGATACATGGATGTGCTTGTAGAAAACTGAAAACAAATAATTTAATTAACTAAAAAAGTCTTAGTGTAGTTTAGCATGAGTGTATAAGATAAATCTATGAGTATATTTAAAATGATAAAAATATATCAGTGCAATTTTTACCTTTAAACAGATACATAATTATGACTAGCATATATTACATATGTATAGATACAAAATATAGTTATCTTTACATATACCTTTATATTTGCATTTATGTAAACTAAACATAGCATTTATGTGTATGTAGCATATACGTATACACATGTGTTATACATGTGTAAAATATATATTATATGTTTTACTCCTTTGTCTTTCCAACTATATTGTAAGATCTGAGGGCAAGCTCATTATCCTAGCATTCCCACCTGTTCATTGGAAATATAGGCAATTGGTGCTTATTGTAAATTCACGTTACACAAATTTGATTTTATGTAAAGAATTCTGAAATAAAACTGCATTCGCAAAAAGAACAAAAACCAAAACCTCATGCTTACTGTGTGATACTATGTATGATGTAGCCAGTGTAGAACTCTGCTCTCTTCCCACTCCTGACCTGTAGTAGGCACTCTACAGCATCCTTCCCTGACTCCCCCCAAAGCAACAGTAAAATCCCCTTCAAATGAAAGCATAAGATCAGAGAATGGTGCCCCATTCTACCTCCTCCCTGTTACTCTCTGTTTATTCTGACCAGATCCCTATGTTGCCCCTCCCTTCTCAGGATCTCCTTCCTCTTCTCTTTCTCTTTCCTGTCCCTGGGCAATTTTGCATTACTGTAAAAATCACTTTAGTAGAGATCTCCACTTACCTAAAGGAGAACTACTTGCACTAAATGTATCTGAAGATGAAACTAACATAAAAAGGAAATTTATCATGCAAGGCAGTAATCAATGTCTAATATGTCCAGTGAGACATTCAGATAATAAGTACCACAGGATTTCAAAATGGGAATGATCATTATAGGCTGTGATGGTCAGGGAAGGTTCTGTGGAGGAAGTAGGAGTTGCTCATTAAAATATATATTCAATGGAAAGAAGAGAGGCTTTGACTGGGAAATGCATATGTGTTGTGAGATAAGTAAACCATTCTTTATGACTATTTGAATAGCCTTCTAGTTGGTCTCCCTGCCTCAGGTTCCTATTTCAACCTTCCTCCACACAGTATTTTCCCAAGTATAGGTCAAACCATATCAACCTTGCCCTTCTCCCCCAACCCCACTCCCACTCCTGTTCTCCAACACACTAAAAAATCTCCTGTGACTCTTTATTGCTTCTAGGATCAAATAACTGTTTTTAAAACCCTTTATAATCGAGGCCTTGCTTCCTTGTTAACATTCTGACAGTTGATTCCCCTATGACTATTATCCTGCTCACTTTCCATCACTGTAGCTATCCTCTATTTCATGAATATCTGCTAGGAGCCACTATTTCTTGAACAGCTTAAGCCATTCATGCATGCTGTTCTTTCAGTACCTGTCCTGACTTTTCAGACTTTCCCATTTTGCTCCTATACTGTGTATGTATCTTGAGTACATACAAATACTTTGCATTTGTATTCTCAGTGCTTGGTATAGTGTCTGGCATATGATAAGTACTTAATAAATGCTTGTTGACTGACTTTCTGTTTGGAGTATAGCCTTTAAAAAAAGACATAATGGAATATGAGACCAGAAAAGGAAGTTGGCTGCATAGTGTGACATATCTTGAGTACCAAGATAAGGATACAGGACTTTAGCTGGTAGGTAATGAAGAGGTTTTGGACTAGGGAAATAACACAATAAAAATAATGTTTTAAAAGACTATGATACAGAATTAAAAAAAACAACAAAAAACCTATCCCTAATATACATGTAATAAGCCATAAGTGACAGGTAAAACAGTAACCCTAACACCTTGTTCCCATTACCCAATCCACCCATTCTCATGAGGTTGATGTTCTGTGGAGAAATGGAAGAATAAGGTCATTGATGAGATATTTACATTTTTAACTGAAATTATGATGTGTTTTTTTTTCTGCTGTCACAGGAAAATGTTTAGAAGTACGCAGTGTGCTATTATTAGAATTTAAGGTTCAGAAAGGAATATGCTTTTAAATTAGTATTTTAAAAATCAAATATATATTTAATCAATGATGTGTCATTTTGAAAATTTCAGAGGAGACAGAATAATATCACGTGTCTAGCAATTTTGAAGTGACAGATTGGGAATATCTATATAAACATCTACTTGGGTGGAAGAAAAAGCTATGAAAATTCAACTTCCTAAATAAGCAAAGACCTTGCGATCTGATTATTCTTTCCCTGGTACAGTGTAGATGTTAAATATGTTGCAAATACTATGCTTTTATCCATTTATTTGATTGAATTTTTCAAGATACCCCCTGTCCCAATGTCTTCATGGTCCCAGAAAACTTGGATTATGCGACATTTTCTTTTGTTTTATATAGTTCCTAGTGGAGCTCTCAAAATACCTACAAAGTTCTTGGGGATCATGTCTCCAGGTCATATCAGAAAGATAGCCTAGACTAACTTAAGAAGGCCATATCATCACAGACATACTTTATACTGCGATAGAAAACCCCAGAGTTCCTCTGGATCCATTATCTTTCAAAATTCCTAGAGGAATTTTGGCCCTCAGGGGCCAGACTATAACCATTGGTCATAAGTCCATTCTTCTTTCCTGTTTCATGGTATGTTATCCTATACCATCATAATGCAAAGACTGTCTCTTTCTGTGGAGATTGCTCATTGCTTTTGGTCTCCTGCCCTTGGCCCAGGTGCTCAAAATATCCACCTTTTTAATTCTCTCACCTTTCTCCCTTAGGAAAAGTTGTCATTGCCCCCCTTAACATATATGATGAAAGTCCCTAAACAAGGAAGGAGTCTAGGTATACTTTATTAACTCCAACTGGCCAATCTCTGGCCTGTATGTCTTTATTTTAGTCCAAGATACAAAATTTTTTGTACCTCATATACATCTCTTCTCCTGCCAGGATTACATAAGCCTTGGTTCATTGACCTCAATTCAGTGTGATATAGCTTAAAAGCAAATAATTCGCTAAGAGAGTAAAGAAAGATTTTTGAAAACCTCAAATGCTTTCCTAAGCAGTGTTAACTTTGGAGTAATCATATTTATTCTTGACCATGCAAAAATTCATGATTCTGCCTTTTATAATGAACAGAAAATACCACTTACACATGGATTTCCTTGAGAAGTAGATTTGAGTGATTTTAATGGGATTGGGAAGAGGTATCAGCAGGATCACTGGAGGTTCATCAAGAGGCTGTGAAGCCTGCATCCTCTGTCCCAGAATTAGCCATAATAATTCACTGACTTTGAAGTTTCATTCCCCAAACCAAGCAACTCTGGGGTTGTGTGACTTTTGCTTTCAAGAGATGTGTCTTATTCTAAAGACATTTGTAGATGAAAGGAGCAATTTCATTCCCTTTTCTCCCTCTTTTATCTTCCTTCCCTCCATCCTTTCCAGGTGTAAACATAGACTAACCATACAAGAGCCTGTATGTTTGTGCAAGGTCATCTGTTCTCTTCTTCCTCGAGAAATAGAGAAGTTGCACTTAATACATTTGTAGCATAGTTCCAGTGATTCAATAAAACCATCCATTGAGCTCCCACTGGAGAGGTCAGTCACTTAACTGATTCCCTCCAGAGCAAATAATACTTCTATGGGCTATAAGTGGTGTTTCCCCTTTATACCAATTTCCACAAATAGTTCACATTAAATTGTCTGATTTTACCTGTATTATTCTATGAAGTACAGCTGCTGCTGAGAACTTTTATAGGACACTGCAGAACACAACAGGTGTTGGTGTCTGTCAGAGATCAACTATTTCCTACCTATGACCAACAGCCCTGGTAGAAGTGCAAATCATCTGACACTATGTTCACCATTAGCTAACAGACAAGCCTTGAGATGTGGAGAAGAGAAGTTAATGTGAAGGTCAAAAATTTTATGGAGGATGTAATTACATGTCGCATAACTCTGGTTGATGATATAATAGAAGTTAGGCAAAGAATAAAGTCTTCCCTTTTCATTCTGCCTTGTAGTCACCACAGCAAAGCAACGGCTTTACCACTTGTAAAATCGGTAAAACACTTCTTACAGATTATACAGCATTTTAGGGTGGACTGTTTTTAGGCCTAGTTTTATTGAATGTTGAGCACTTGGGTTGCTACTAAAAAAGCATTTGAAAAATAATGTTTCCAGATTGGATAAATTACCACACATGACAAATAGAATAGATTTTCCCTGTGGTCAGATAGTATCCTAAAATTGTTAACTTGATTTCAGAATGCAACTAAAATGGAAAGCATATTTTCAGTAAATTTAAAATAAAGTAGATTACTGGAATGAGCATAACCCCTTAGACTGGATTGCTAATATTGTCAGTGCTAGACCTGAAGAATGCTGAAAGCAATATCATATAAAGAAGAACTTAGATAATATTTCTTTACTTATCCATTTAATGTTCTAGGAAATGAATAACCTCATTTGAATGTGCAAAGTTGATAATTTTTTTTTCCTAATGAAAGGGAATTAATTATTTGGCAATGATTGTTAAAAGAGCCAGAAATACTGTTTTTAATAAGGATGGTCTGACATATTGTCATTTAAATTACCTAGATTCCCTCAGTGCAGATAAATCTGCAGATTCCATATTAGCCTTTCTCATGAATTCCTTCACTTCCATTGGTCTTTCTTTATATATGCAAATATTTTAGTTAATTGGTTGGTAGTTCTGCCATCTCTCTGTGTGTAGAAGAAAACAAGATATGCAAGGCCAGCCTGAAACCAAATAAAAGATCGAGGGAAGTTCCCATCAGTGTTCACATCCACTATCTATGTACCCTGCTGCACCTCCTTTTATGATAAGCTCTTCTTCTTCATGATTCTTCTATCTTTATTCCTATGAAATCCAGTTCATGGTTATATAGAACTTTAATATTTCCACAGCACTGTACTCACAACAATCCTGTAATGTAGGCAGTGCAAGAGTTATTGTCTTCATTTTACAGGTGGAGAAATTGAATTTTAAAGAGTTGAAGTGATCATGCTAGGGTTACATAAATATTAACTATCTAAGCTAGTATTCAAATACACGTTTTTTTTGCTTCCTCGTCTGTTTCTCTTTCAATATATCATGGCACTTCTCTAAGAAGGGGATGATACATTTGTTAAAGGGAAATAAATATAATGACTGCTGGCTTTAATATGTTGACAGTGAATATGAGTATAACCTGAAGGCAGTAGAATAAATTCCAAATTGTAAATTTTGGGTGTCCCCCTGGCCCAGGATTTCCCAGCAGTCTGGATTTATGTGGATTTAGGTTTGTTGTCCCAACTGTAATTATGCACAGGAAATCTCTCAATACAGAATTTCCCTAAAGTCTTATTCATGTATGTCTTAGGTTTAAGTTTTTGTAGAAGTAGACAAAATGTATCCTTATCTACCATAATATCTCTCAAGAAAGAAAGTATAAATTAGATACAAGAAACCTTTTATTTTGCCCTATTCAAGGTCACAGAAGACGTTAAAAAAAAAACAACAGATATAAGAGAAATGCATAAAGCATGTATCTCATAAGTTCCTCCAGAAAGACAACTAAAATTGAATTTCTCTTAAAGCATTTTTTGATAGTTTTTTTGATTTCATTCCTAGAAGCCTATACATTCCCATGAAAACATAGTACTATATACTTTTTAGGCTCTCTCTAGAAGGTACATGGGGGCTTCTGAAAAGGCAAAGCACTTTCTATTGGTACTTCATAAAAAATCATTAGCTTTGCTTTTCAAGTAGAATGTTATATGAAAATTATACAGATTTTTTTCCTCCCCAGTCCTGTCCTGACTTTCTGGACTTCAAAATCATGCTCCTGCACCAGATATGTTTCTCCCTTCTTGAACCCCTCACTTTTCAGCTCACTTTTGTCTGTTGTTTGTCCCCATTAGAATATAAACTCCCAAGAACAAGAAATTTCTTCATTTTTACTTGTATTTTTATTCACGTAATACATGCTTAATAAATGTTTCTTTCCTTTCAAGAATGTACCGCATCAAGAAATCTTTCTCTTTCTAGAAGGTTCAATATCCAAACTCTGGAACTGGGAAACTATTAAATTTGGGATTATATTCAAGACAAATTTGAAACTGATGCTATGTAAAGAAACAAAAACAAAAACAAAAACTCCTTCCAAATTTGTTTAAAAATTCAGAGTTTTGAGTGATGGAACTCAAAATTCCGTCTTCTACAAGAAAGTGAGATAGTTAATGAAACATACCCAAGAACGTCTTTGGCCTTGTGTAAGCACATGCTTATGTTTGCCATGTTCTGCTTTAATTTACCATCAGTTGTTCACAGGGTAAGAAATTCTACGTGGGCACAGGTTTACATCCTACCACTTCCACTCCACACTCATAACATAGATGTATTCTTCTACATACTGATAGCTTCTTTGAATTCATAAGAAAAAGATTTGTTCTTATATAACATGGAGAAGAGTGACTTTTCTTTTGAGCCTGTCTTCCTAATTTTCAATAAATCATAATAAGATAATGCCTGTCCCTGGGACTCCATCAGTATGGAGCCTATGGGTATGCTAACAGTGCATGGAGAGATGCCTTTCATTGCCTTCAAAGTTCCACATTCTATAAGCTTGAAATTAGTCGTGGGCTGCCTGGAGGTTATTGTCTGATGATAGGGAACTTATTTGTATCCCTAAAAGCAACAATTGCTGCAACTGTCTGCTCCTGTTATTCATTCACATAAATAACTTTTAAGAATTGGAGCAAGATTATCTCGACTTCATGCACAAAATGGTATCAGTTTTTATTTCTGTAGTGTTGAGGGGAAAGGGCAGAAAGAATGTGCCTATATGTAAGGTATTAAGTATTAACAAATATAATTAGGTGATTTAGAATCATTTTGTAGTCATACATCTCTATCTGTACTGCTTTAAAAAATGAGTCCTTGTAATTTTTTGATATATTTCAAAGAGTTATTTCAACTGTTCCCCACATGTCCACAAATACCTTAGCCTTGAGGGTAAATATGGTTGGGAGTATAGATCACTGACTCAGAAATTTATCTTAAATCATATAATATAATTATAATAACATAATTCATGTTACATAATTTATAATAATATAACAGTATAATATATTATAATACAAAAGTAGATCTCTGCATCTGGTGTACAGGGGCTCTGTCCTACAGGTCTTCTGCCTAAAAATTGGAGCTTTGTGCATTGCATCCTCGGGTTATCCCATCTAGAAGCTACAATGCTGAAGTTTTCCTGGTGCTAAACTGACTGGTATTGGAAAGCAGAGGTCAGCTGAGGTCTTTTTGGATTACCCTGAAGTTACCCTGGAGCTAGTGGCATTAAGTGTAGGGGAGGGATATTCTGGCTACAGCAGGTCTCCTCTGCTGAGCTAGAGCATAAGAAAGCTCAGTTGCTGGTGATCTCATCTGCACTAGTGTCTTGCTGATTCCCCTGGTGTGCTGAGGCATGCCTGAGGTCCTGGTGTTGGCATTTGTGGGCTTCACACCCCTGAGGCTCAGGATGTTCTCCTGGTTTGTTGAGGTGGGGATGTCTGGGTCAGCTGTGGTCCTGCACTGGCCCCCTTCAGCCACAGCAAGAGGAAACCTCCTTAGTGATTTTCCTAGCCTCACAGGCTAAAAGACTGTTTACTCCTTGTGCTGGTCCCACTGTTCCAGGATTCTTCCCAGGGAGATATGCTCTGGGATTTTCAAGGTCAACAATGGGATGGAGATAGCAATTACTGATGACTCTGCTATCTTCATGTCTGCTCTTTAAAGACAAAGATTGTTTCATTTTTTCCTATATTTTCTTACCGCATGAGCATATTGTCACATGATACTGAAGAAGTTGTTTAATAATTGCTTCTCAAATATAATTAAATTGATTGCAGATTCTTAGAATCTCAGAGTAGAAGATGCCTCACAGGCAGCTACATGTATAGGAATATGAATCTTCTCTACTGACTACTTGACAAGTGGCCATCTAGCATTTGCTTGAAGTCTTCAAGTAAGGGGATCTACTCCCTTCTGCTTCTACATAATACTAATTTGGGGCAAGTTTTTCTATATGTTGAGATATTCATTCTTAACAGATCCTCATATAGCATGTGCCAAAAGCCTTCCAAAATTTTGATGACATTCTAATGGACACACTTGAGCTTTTCAATGCCCTTCCTGAAATTTAGTGCTAAGAACTAAACATATTATTTTAGATGTAGTTTGGCAAGTGTAGAGGACCACCAGAGATATTACCTCTCTAGGCATCAGGGTTTTAGTCCTACTAAGTACTGATAATGCCCATATGGAGTAGTCACAACAATCAATAATTTAAGTATAATGATGCTTTTAATTAAACTATGGAATTAATACAATGTAATTTATATCATTATCATTGATGTGATTTCTATTATATACATTATACATATTTATTATACTGTTACATTATTATAAATTATGTAAAATGAATTATGTTGTTATAATTAAATTATATGATTTAAGATAAATTTCTGAGGCAGTGATCTACCCTCCCAACCATACTTACACTCAAGGCTAAGGTATTTGTGGACATGTGGGTAACGGTTGAAATAATTCTTTGAAATGTATCAAAAAATTACAAAGACTCATTTTTTAAAGCAGTACAGATAGAGATGTATGACTACAAAATGATTCTAAATCACCTAATTATATTTGTTAATAGTCAATACCTTACATATAAGCACACTCTTTCTGCCCTTTCCCCTAAACACTACAGAAATAAAAACTGATACCATTTTGTGCATGAAGTCAAGATAATCTTGCTGCAATTCCATACATAAGCACAACAACTTCCACATCCAGAGAAAGAGCTATGCAAATGAATCACAGATAGAAACAGACCATTTTCTTTTATATATCTATATCTATATCTATATATATAGTTTTGTTTTATGGTTTCTCCCATTCATTTTCATTCTTCTATTCAACATGTATTTAATAGGAATGTACATGTAGAACCTATATAAGATTGTGTGCTGTCTCAGGGAGGGAGTGGGGAGGGAGTGTGAAATGAAGGGAAGGTAGAGGAAAAAACCTAAAATATTTGGAAGTGATTGTCAGACACTGAAAACAAATAAAGTAATTTAATTAAAAAAAAAAGAGTAAACACCAAATATGCATAGTTAAGCACATACAAAATATTTTGGAGAAGAAATAGTAATAGCTTAAAGTAGCAGGTTTTACGAACTTTTCCCTCCCCATCATCTCCAGCCACAGAATAAAGGATATTTTAAAAACACTACTTCCACAGTAAGATGTAGATTTTTCTAGTTATATTAGCATAACTTCACAGCAGTCCCTTGGAGGTGGCATTTTCAATTGTAAGGCAAAATAGTACTTTTTTGAACATGTCTGTTTTGTTGAGTTATATGTAATTTTAGAGTATATTACCCTTGTGAGTGCTATAACATTCAGTTGACTTATGTTAAACTGGAAGTTCATTCATTAACTCCCAGTTCATTGTGAGACAAACTACTTTTTAGCTCTTCATTTTCCATTTTGAATTTTGAAAGTTGATTTTTGATCCCAAATATAAGACTTAACATTGATCCCTATTAAATTATATGTTATTAGCTAGGCCAAGTCTCAGTCTTGG